>NC_040288.1:14339580-15032271 GCF_004118075.2 Vigna unguiculata | reverse complement strand
GATTCTTAAAAATGCAATTAAAACTAGCAATTATAAAATATGGGGGTTTTGATATGCAAAGAAAATGACACGGAAGATTGTAAACACAGTAATAGTAAATAGGTCAATTCCACTGCTTTTTCTAAATCAGATTCTTCATTGGTTATCTAGAGATTATTGTTAAATTAATTATTGTTGTTGATTTACAAATAAATCAATGTAAAGACTCAATTCATTTGTTGGCATCCTCACTTTTAATCAAAGTACAGTCTCAATTAAAAGTGAGAATTGTTAGATTGTCCATAGTAAATTCAATCAAAGTACAGTCTCAATTAATTTTACTATGCCTAATCATGTCTATTCCTTTGTTTCTTTACCAAATAGAAAACTTAATTAATCAAAGTAAAGTCTTGACTAATTTTAGTTAAAGTAATTACCTCTAATCAAATTAAAGTCTCAATTATTGGCAAAAACTTATTTAATCAAATGAAAGTTTCTAAACAAAATCAAAGTAAAGTCTCAATTTAATTTAAAAACCTTTTAACTCATATGATTAGCATGCATGTAGATTTAAAATCATTATTTTCTATTCAATTAAGAAGCAAAGGACATAGATAAACAAAAACCACAACAATAATCAAAATAACAAAACATATAAATTCATCTAACCTCAGAATCCAGTTAAGAAATTACAGTGGAATCAACCCTAAAAACTTAGCCCTCCATGGCTTTGATGGAATACATCATAATATGATGAAAAGAAAATAAAAGAAAGAATGAGAGATGTGGTAGAGACGGTATCTGCCAAAACCAGAGAGTCCTAAGTGTCTAAACTGTAAGTTCTAAATTGTAAGTCCCCACTTCTGCTCCCTTAAGTCTCTTTATATAGGCTTCAACTGGACTTTGGGCTTTATCTGTCAGTTGCTAAAATCTTTTATTTTTTTTTAATTAATTAGAACCTTAATTTCTGTCCAATTTCCAATTCTGCCCCTCTTATTCAAGCATTTTTACAAAATTGACCAGAATTTGACCAGAGTTTGACCAGTTGACCAGTTTGACTGTCCTATCAGATGCTGACACGTGGCGCAGAGTGCACTTTCTCTCTCCAGACTAGGGTTTGCTGCGTTTAGGGTTTCATGGAGGCTTGTAGGTGCTGCAACGACGCGGCTGACGGCGCGGCGGTCAGATTTCCGGCGTGGTGGTGTTGCTTCTGGATTCTCGCAAGGATGCAGGTGGTGGCTCGTCAAGCATGGTGTTGGTAGCTGCTGCTGCTGCGCGGTGGTTGCAGGTGCGCGAACGGTGATCGCGAGTGGCGCCGCTGGATGGTTCGAAGTTGCAGGTGCGGAGGCGAGAAGATGGACGGTGGCTGGTGCAGTGGTGTGCGGAGCTTGCGCGATCTGTTGCAGGTGGAGAGGCGTTGTTGTTCGTGGTGGCCGGAAGAGGTGCTACGATGGTGCGTGAAGGTTGCGGGAATGGAGGCTGCTCGCATGGAGGATGCGCTGCGGAGAAGGTTCGCGCAGATGCAGGTTCGTGGTGGTGGTGCGCGGAGCTGCGATGGAGATGGAGGTGGTTGTGGTAGCTGCGCCGTGGTGTGGGGACCTTGCGCTGCAGAGGTTGGTGGTTGCCGGCGGTGGTGCAGGTTCGATGCGCGTTGGTGGAGGCGCGAAACAAGATGGAGATGGTGTAACTGCGGTGGCCGGCGAGATTGGCGGTGGCGGCTGCCGTGGAGGGTGGAAGGGAAATTAAGGTTAGGGTTTCATGTGTGAGATGGAGGAGATGATGACGTGGCAAGATCTGAGTGGTCAATTTGGTGAGTGGAGGATTATGACACGTGGCAGCTTATGGTTGGCTAATTTTAAAAGGTGGGGATTGCCACATGGCATGATCTGGTTGAGTGGAGTTTAAGTGGTAGGAGGGGTGCAACTTAGTGAAAACTGGGGGTGCAGAACAGGTTTTTGTGGTCCACTTGAGGGAGGAGTGTGCAAATAAAATCTGGGGGTGCATTTAGCTCCTGATTTATTTTTTTCCAGAATTTCTTGATTTTGGACTTATTTTGTAACTTTGAATACTTCAAAATCACACTATTAATTGACCAAAAATAAATTCCAGCTGCATTAACAAACGTTAGAATATCCAATAATATTGTATGCAACTAAAATCAATTTTTACGCCACTTTTACCAAACTTACTCAATAAATCCAATAATCACAAATCCTAATTAAATCAATCTTTAAGCACAGAAAATTCAATTAAATCCCCAAATTTAAATATTAAATGAGGGCAAAAATTTGAACTCATCACACCCACACTTATCCTTTTTCACTCCTGGGCAAAATTGAACAATTTCAAAACTTTATTCTGAGGTCTTTTATTCCATATTTTCAGTGGATTAAAGAAATGAATACAAATGAAAACAGATCAATCTTCTAGAAATCATGTTGTCATGCACAAACAAATGGACAAAATTCTGTTTTTCACACATGAGTTAATCTTTTGAGTTTACAAGATAATCAAATATGAAAGAGAAACACTCAAGTTAAATATATATTTTCTCACCAAGATTCGCTCAAGTGTTTTGGCTTGTGTTTTCACTCAAAATACCCATTCAAGTAAACACTCTCAATGCTTAGCAAGACTCTAATATTCACAGCTTTCAGAAAACATGCATTCAAAAATCATGAGGACTTTTCAAGGTTATAATGAGGCCAAGGCAAAGGTAGGAAAAACTTTAGGATTTGTGTGTTTTTGAAATAGTAAGGAAGAAAGAGTTATGGAGCATAGTTTCAAAAACAATCCTTTTTTCTTTGTTTTTTTTTTTTTTTATCCTTTGTTGCTCTTTTTCAGACAGCAATCATTTTTCATTTCAACATTCTGTCATCAACAATTATTTTCCTTTTGCCATTTTTATAACTTTGTGGGGGAAATACACACCCCCACACTTTATTCCTCAACCAATCTCAACATAATCCACTAGCTCCTTCTTTCTCCCTAAGGTAAGGAAAAAAAATGGTCTTTTTCTTTTTAAGGTTTAATAGTATGCTCAAAACAAGAAAAAGAGGTTTAAGCTCAAGGGGCTACCAATGGATCAATGTCATGGTTAGCTTATTTGGCCAAGTAGCTAAAAACAAGAAATGCCTCAGTCATATCAAATCATGCATGTTCACCTAAGATGCAAAACAACAGAATCAAGCTAAACATTTGAGTACCAACAAGACATGAGCAAATCACACAAGAAAAATAAGAATGTCACATGGTAGTTCATCCTTACAATAAAGCTCAAAACTCACAAGGTCAAAAGCTCTTTCACAAAAGATTTATTCCAGAAACTCTCAAATCAACTCAATCTAGTAAATCACAGAAACAATCCATTCATAGCACATGACTCTTATTTTCCCAGAATTATGACCGTTCCAATTAGTAAATCAAATCCAAAAATCCAATGTCAATATGTTTTATTATTGAAAACAGAAACTTTTTCTTCCTTTTTTTTTTAATAAAAACAAACAGAAAACAAAATTAGAAAAGGAAAAACAAAACAAATAGAAAACAAAAACAGAAAAGGGGGAAATCTCCCCACACCCCTGTAAGACCCGGGAAAAATTAGATTAATGAAAAACACATAGAAAGAAAATTAATGGCTAGATTAATATTGTTGATTTATTTAATTTAATTAGGTTACTAAATTATGAAATAGAAAATAATTATTATTTGAGTGATTTAAGTTATTGTGGTGTTTATAATAATTATTTAAGTGATTTAAGGAATTAAGGTTAGTGGAGTTTAAGGGTTTTAAACCTTATAATGTGCATAATATCATGTGATGGCATATAGCCTAGTGGTGAGAGTTCTGTGTGTAGAAGAGCAGGTGCAGGGTTCGAAACCTGGCTGGCGTAAAGCTGTGTTTGTTTTAGAATCCATATTTTTTTTCTCTCCTTTAAAGGTGTGGGGCCCATGGAGCGTAAATGAATTGTGTTTCCAGGAGCATGCAGAATATTGGATTTCAAAACACTGAAATAGTTTGTTTTATTTTTTCGCTTTCTGTTTTTTTTTATATCTTTTGGAGTTAAATGATAAGAAAAATAAAATGGGCTAGAAATCTTAACAGAATTATTGGGTGGGATTAGATAAAGCTAAACCCTAAAAGTTTTCTTTAAGAAAAAGGGGTAGGACGGGAGAAGGAAAAGAGAGAAAGGGTGCAAGTTACAGTTTCCAGTGGCTGTGGTAGAGAAGAGGAATCATCTAGAGAGGTAGGGGAAGCCAACCTTGTTTTCTTCTCTTATTTTCTTTGCTTGATAAATGAAATTTGAAATCATATATGTGTAGTGTAGGGAGACGTTAATCTTTTGTATATTGTCTTTTCGGCCATGGAATCTGTGGATGTATAGATCTAATATTGCATGAAGTTTTATTTGGTTGATCATGGTGTGGGTTGAATGCTTTGTATAGGTTCAGTGTTACTATTTCTTTTACTCCATACCATGCATGTTAGTTTTTCGTGCCAGGGTATTCACGGCTTTCTTTTCATGGGGAAAAGAGGGGAATGCTTTATTGAGATGTTTAATTTTGTTGAACTCTGGTTCTTGGTGCGACATCCTCATGGTTCACGCCTGGGTTGAGGGTTGCGTTTCCGGAGAAGTGGTTGTTGGCATTGTTGGTGATGTGCAGTGTCCAGTGCAGTTGGTTCATGTGCAGAGTTGGAGTGCAGGACATGCGTCTCTGCGTATTCTTTAGGGGTCTATGGACAAACTTTATGGTGTGGCAAGCATGGGAGGTGGTTGCGGAAATTATTTTGGTACAGGGGTGTGGTTCCGTGCAATCATGGGAGGTGTTTCCGTGTCTGCGTGTTGTTTATTTTTCATTTACATGGTCACAGCCGTGTTTGCTTGTTTATTCTAAATTCTTTCACTTCTTCTCTCATTCCATTTATAGGTAACACGTGAATGCATGGGAATAATGGGGTTCCGTATTGTTGTGTTATTTTCTTTAAAATTGTTATGCCATTTTTAATGGAATTCCTTCACTTGGCACTTTGCAGATGAATAAGAAGGGGTTTTAAGAAGTTTTCTCTTTCTTCACTTTTCATTAAATGCATGTAAAGGCATGGGTTTTTATTTTTCAAGCATGATGTCATGGTGAGTGCTTTGTTGGCAATATGAAATTCTCATGTGTGTCATATTGAGAGTATTTTGCTTTGCTTGAAAACTCTTGGTGGAATTTAATGAAGATTTTAGATGAATGTGATGCTATGTTTGGTTTAGTATGAATGTTTGGATTTGGGGTTTGTGTGTTCAAACCAAAAATGGATTGTGGTCATAAAGTTTCCGTGTTAATCGAATGCGACGTTGAGTATTATTGGACAAGTTTTATTTATGATTTTCTTTTATGAATATCATTGTTTATGGTTAGCTTACCCCTATTTGTTTGTTTGTATGTTTGTTGCCTGTGCGATGATCGTATAACGTGTGTGTTATACGGGAGCAGACGGTAATGCAGATATTTCTGACTCGAAGTAGATATCGGAAAGGATGGAGTGGACTCGGGGATTTATGGTTTATTTTGTTGATTTAAATCAAACAGTGAAGACTATGAAATTTTCTTTTACTTTCTAGTATTTAGTTGGAACTTTGTTTATTTAATATTATTATTATTTCAAATTAACATTTGGATTACCTATTTACTTTTAAATTAAAAGGTTTTAATTAGAACATTTTCAATGGTTATTTCTTTTTCCGCGAATCGCAAAAATTTTCTAACGTTCCGTGACGTCCCAAAATTGGGGTGTTACCCACACTTTATCCATGCATTGTCCTCAATGTATTCAATATGTATAAAATGCAAAGAAAAAGTATGAAGTGTACTTACCTCCTCAAGGTGGAAGGTATGAGGGAGAAGTCAAGTTCATCCCATCCATCGTCTTGTTCAACATATCTTGATTTTCATTGAATATCCGAAGACGATGCCCATTAACTTTAAAAGTTCTTGCTGAGGATTCTTCCTTGATCTCCACTGCTCCATAAGGGAAGACTTCTGTAACAATGTATGGTCCTTCCCAAGTAAAACGCAACTTACCACTCATGTGACCAAGCTTGGATTTGTATAGTAACACCTTCTGGCCTACCTTGAAATCCTTTCTAGCCACAAGCTTTTGGTCATGGAACTTCTTGGTTTTCTCTTTGTAGAACTTTGAATTTTCATAGGCTGCAAGCCTAATCTCCTCTAGTTCTTGCAACTGAAGCTTTCGCTCATTTCCTGCTTCTTCCAAATCCAAGTTGCATGCTTTCACGGCCCAATAGGCCCGATGTTCAATCTCCACAGGTAGATGACAAGCCTTTCCAAAAACCACCCTGAAAGGTGACATACCTATAGGTGTTTTGTAGGCTGTGCTGTGTGCCCAAAGTGCATCATCCAATCTTGTGGCCCAATCCTTTCGACTAGGCTTCACTACTTTCTCTAGTATCTTTTTAATCTCCCTGTTAGAGATCTCTGCTTGCCCATTGGTTTGGGGGTGATATGGTGTAGCAATGCGATGTGTCACCCCATACTTCTTCAACATGTTATCAAGTAGCCTATTACAGAAATGAGTCCCCTGGTCACTGATGATGGCTCGTGGTATCCCAAATCTGCAGAAAATGTTAGACCTGACAAAACTCATAACAACTCGAGAATCATTAGTCCTTGTAGCTATGGCTTCCACCCATTTGGAGACATAGTCTACAGCAAGCAAAATATAAGAAAACCCAAAAGAAGGAGGAAAAGGACCCATAAAATCAATACCCCAAATATCAAATACCTCACAATATAGCATGGGTTGTTGAGGCATTTCATCCCTTCTTGTAATGGATCTGGCTGCCCTTTGGCACTGCTCACAATTTTCATATACCCTCTGTGCATCTTTAAAAATGGTAGGCCAATATAATCCACAATCCAACACCTTCCTACCTGTTCGTTGTGTGCCATAATGTCCACCAAAAGGAGACGAATGACAGAACTCAAGCACATGAGGTATCTCGATATCTGGAACACACCTCCTTATGACTTGGTCACTACCAATGCGCCATAAGATTGGGTCTTCCCATATATAGTACTTTCCCTCACTTTTTAGCTTGATTCTTTCATATTTGGAGAAGGAAGGAGGAATAGCAGAAACAACCAAATAGTTAACAATGTCAGCAAACCAAGGTTCAGGAAACATACCTTTCACAGCAGACAATGCTAGGAGGACTTCATCAGGAAAGTCATCCTTAATAGGAATGTTATCTTCTCCATTTTCAATCCTGCTAAGATGATCAGCTACCAAGTTATGTGCTCCACTTCTGTCTAGAATCTCAATGTCAAACTCTTGGAGCAGTAGCATCCATCTGATCAACCTCGGTTTCGAATCTGCTTTCTTCAGAAGGAATTTTAATGCTGCATGATCAGTATAAACAATTACCTTGGAACCAAGTATATACGGTCTGAATTTGCCCAGGGCAAACACAACAGCCAATAATTCCTTCTCAGTCGTGGTGTAGTTAGCCTACGCTGTGTCTAACGTTCTGGAAGCATAATATATCACATGTGATAGCTTCCCATCTTTTTGTGCAAGCACTGCTCCTACTGCAAAGTTTGATGCATCACACATCAACTTGAATGGTAATGTCCAGTCAGGTGGCTGGATGATAGGAGTGGTGGTAAGCGCCTTTTTCAATGTATCAAATGCATCTTTGCACCTCTCTCCAAAGTCAAATGCTACATCCTTTTGCAACAAGTTGGAGAGAGGGTTGGCTATCTTGCTGAAGTCCTTGATAAACCTCCTGTAAAATCCTGCATGTCCAAGAAAAGATCGAACCTCTTTCACAGAAGAGGGGTAAGGTAATTGTGAAATAATATCTATTTTAGCAGGATCTACAGATATACCATTCTTGGAAACAACATGACCTAAAACTATACCTTGTTCCACCATAAAATGACATTTTTCAAAATTTAGAACAAGGTTAGTTTCTTCACATCTCTCCAAGACTCTAGCAAGATTAGACAAGCAGTGATCAAAAGATGAACCATATACACTAAAATCATCCATAAAAACCTCAATACAATGCTCCAACAAATCTGTAAAAATACTCATCATACATCGTTGAAATGTTCCAAGAGCATTGCAAAGGCCAAATGGCATTTTCCTATAAGCATATGTACCGAATGGACAAGTAAAAGTAGTCTTATGTTGATCCTCTGGGGCAATACAAATCTGAAAATACCCAGAGAATCCATCAAGAAAACAGTAATGAGACTTACCTGCCAATCGGTCTAACATCTGGTCCATGAATGGTAAAGAAAAGTGGTCCTTCCTGGTGGCCTGGTTTAGTCTTCTATAATCAATACAGACCCTCCAGCTATTCTGAATACGAGTAGGAATCAACTCGTTCTTCTCATTCTTGACCACGGTGATCCCAGATTTCTTGGGGACCACATGTAGAGGACTCACCCAAGTGCTGTCAGAAATGGGATATATAATACCTGCTTGTAGCAACTTGGTGACTTCTTTCTTCACAACCTCCATCAGCTGAGGATTCAGTCTCCTCTGAGGTTGCCTTACTGCCTTAGCATCCTCCTCCAAGAGTATTCTGTGCATGCAGAAAGAAGGACTAATACCAGGAATATCTGCCAAAGTCCAGCCAATTGCTCGCTTGCGATCTTTGATAACCTGCAATAGCTTTTGTTCCTGCTCGTCAGTAAGCAAGGCAGATATAATAACAGGGAGTTTCCCATCCCTCTCAAGATAAACATATTTCAAATGAGATGGTAAAGGTTTCAACTCCAAAGTGGGTGGTTGTTCCACAGATGGCAACATTTTATTGCCTAAGGTAATTTCAGCCACCTCAGCATCACACTCGGACGCCACAGAGGTATCAAATAGTGACACCGCGTCCTCAACATCACCTGTTTTACAATTTTCTCTTTCGTCTAAAATTGAGCCTGAAACATTCGAAAAAGAAAAATCCAAAGAAGAAGAAAAACCAGATAAAGCGTCCAAATTTCCAAAAGCATAATTGTTTACTACATTACTCAATAAATCAATACAAAACAAAGAATGGTCTTCAATTGGGTGCTTCATGGCTTCTAGCACGTTGAACTGCACCTTCTCATCTCCTATCTCCATAGTCAAGGATCCTGCATGCACGTCTATCTTGGTACGTGCTGTCATCATGAATGGTCTTCCCAAAATAATTGTGGTTGAACTCATTCCTTCATCATCCTTCATATCTAAGATGTAGAAATCTGCAGGAAAAATTAACTTGTCCACACGGACAAGCACATCTTCTAGCACACCTGCAGGGTTAACTGTGTACGGTTGGCCAATTGAATGACCACACCAGTAGACTTAAGAGGTCCAAGATGAAGTGAAGTAAAAACAGATAAAGGCATTACATTAATGGAAGCTCCTAAATCTAACATAGCATTGTCAAACTTAGTACTTCCTATAATGCAGGGAACAGAAAACATACCTGGATCCTTACACTTTTGCGGCATTCTGACTGCAGGCTTCTTAATTAAGCTAGAGACGTTTCTTCACATGTTCACTACCTCTTTGTCCATAATACGCCTTTTATGTGTACATAATTCTTTGAGAAACTTGGCGTATTTAGGAATTTGTCTTACAGCATCCAACAAAGGGATGTTTATCTCCACTTTTTTGAAAGTATTCAGGATTTCTTTGTCTAACTCCTCCATCTTTTTAGTTTTTGGTTTCAAACGGTTTGGATAGGGAGGAGGAGGAGAATAAGGAGAAGGATTTTCAGAGGAAGTATTAGGGGATACCAACCTGGAGTTATCACTGGGTGCAGGCATCTCAGATGTTGCTTGTGTTGCTTCATCTGATCTTCCTCTTTCATCATTAGGTACAACTTCATTGTCCTTATCTTCATCTTCTTGGGCATCCCCAGGACCTTGTATTTGCTTACCCGATCTTAAAGTAATAGCACTTACATTTTGCGGGTTAATTACAGTTTGTGCAGGCAAATTGCTCGAGCCTTGTTGAGACTTCATCTGATTTAACTCATTTGCCATTTGTCCAATCTGGTTCTGCAAGTTTTGATTGGTTGCTTCCATCGTCTGTTTCAACTCATTGATTTGTCCCTTCATCATGTCAGCCATCATTTTCATCATTGCTTCCATGTTTGAATCACCAGAGGTTGCAGCTGGTTGTGGTTGTTGCCTCTGTTGAGGTGGAACATAGACTTGTTGGTGTTGAGGCTGTTGATTTCCCCATTTCTGGCTGGGATATTCCTTCCAATCTGGGTTGTACTTGTTGGAGGACAAATCATGGTTGTATTGCTGCCGAGGTGGTCTATTATTGCCATAGATGTTTGCAGCATATGCTTGAGGTTGTCCATTGTCTAACGTCCCTGTCTCTTTTAACATAGAACAAGCCTTTGTAGGATGATTAGTAGAAGCACAAATTCCACATAAAGTAGAAGGGATAGGCTTTTTCTGTAAGTCTGTCAAGGTCTTTACCATGGCCGCTAAGTCATCCAACTTCCCTTCTAATTTCTTGTGATCTGCAAGATATGAAGCTTCTACTCCATGGGTTCCCTTCAATAGAGTTATAGAATTACTCCTTGTGGAAAATTGTTGATGGTTCGACGCCATAGTTTCAATCAATTGTCTTGCATTTGTTGGCGTTTTGTCCACCAATGACCCTCCACTTGCAGCATCTATCATTTGTCTATCCATGATACTCAATCCCTCATAAAAGTATTGAATGAGGAGATGCTCGTTTATTTGGTGATGAGGACAGGAAGCACATAACTTTTTGAATCTTTCCCAATACTCGTGAAGACTTTCTCTTTCTTGTTGCCTTATCCCATAAATATCTTTCCGAATAGCAGCGACTCTAGATGCTGGAAAAAACTTTTCCAGAAATAATCTTTTCAGAGTCTCCCAGGTATTGATGGATCCTGGCGGAAGACAGTATAACCAATTCTTAGCGGCATCTTGCAATGAGAATGGAAAAGCCTTAAGCTTGATATGTTCCTCTGTCACTGTTGTAGGTCTCATGGATGAACAAACAACATGAAATTCCTTCAAATGATGGTACGAGTCTTCTCCTGCTAATCCATGGAATTTGGGTAAAAGATGGATTAACCCAGACTTAAGCTCACATTCTCCATCTGGATATTGGATGCACATGTTTTGTGTAATTGCTGCATCTGGTGAAGCCAATTCTCTTATTGTTCTTTCTTCCATTCTATCTTCTTGAATTTCTGGTTCAGGTGATGGATCAGAAGATATGTTAATCACCGGAGGTGATTCTAGCGGTACACTTTCAGTGGTAGTGGTAGGTTCAGATGATGACGGTGCTCCTTCAGTGGAACACCTGAGTTCAAGTCTCCTACGTGATTTACGCAAGTTCCTTTCAAGTTCTGAATCAAGTTGATAAAATTGACCCGGATTGGCCCGAGTCATGCACTATGCAGTCCACCTGAAAGTGTTTCCCTGTGTGTTTTTTTTTCTTCCTATTCTTGTTTTGGAGAAAGATTTCAAGAAAGAAATGAGTTAAGATGTCGTTGGGTCTACTCCCAGGAAAGAGAGGTGCGTCACAGTGGACAACTTAAATACCAAGTCTTTCCTAGACAGAGTTTTCCAAACTAGTCTAAAAAATTTCTTAAAAGAAATTCTTAATCAAAACAAAAATAGAACTTTGCTTGGAATATATTAACAAAAAACTAGATACTACAAAATAACAAACTATATCAAACGTATATATGCGTAAAATAAATAAAAATAAAAATAAAAAATTAAATAAAAAATAAAATAAAATAAAATAAAATAAAATAAATAAATAAAAACAGAATCAAAATAAAAGAAATACTAACCGTATTCCCCGGCAACAGCGCCAAATTTGATATCGCTGTCGTTAGGCGATCAAATTACCACTACTTTAGCAACTTCAGTATTGCCAGTTAGTAGTGAACAAAATAGTTAGGGTTAAGATAACCCTGAGTCGTCTCACAACGAATACGGAATTGATCTCAAATATTTGATTCTTAAAAATGCAATTAAAACTAGCAATTATAAAATATGGGGGTTTTGATATGCAAAGAAAATGACACGGAAGATTGTAAACACAGTAATAGTAAATAGGTCAATTCCACTGCTTTTTCTAAATCAGATTCTTCATTGGTTATCTAGAGATTATTGTTAAATTAATTATTGTTGTTGATTTACAAATAAATCAATGTAAAGACTCAATTCATTTGTTGGCATCCTCACTTTTAATCAAAGTACAGTCTCAATTAAAAGTGAGAATTGTTAGATTGTCCATAGTAAATTCAATCAAAGTACAGTCTCAATTAATTTTACTATGCCTAATCATGTCTATTCATTTGTTTCTTTACCAAATAGAAAACTTAATTAATCAAAGTAAAGTCTTGACTAATTTTAGTTAAAGTAATTACCTCTAATCAAATTAAAGTCTCAATTATTGGCAAAAACTTATTTAATCAAATGAAAGTTTCTAAACAAAATCAAAGTAAAGTCTCAATTTAATTTAAAAACCTTTTAACTCATATGATTAGCATGCATGTAGATTTAAAATCATTATTTTCTATTCAATTAAGAAGCAAAGGACATAGATAAACAAAAACTACAACAATAATCAAAATAACAAAACATATAAATTCATCTAACCTCAGAATCCAGTTAAGAAATTACAGTGGAATCAACCCTAAAAACTTAGCCCTCCATGGCTTTGATGGAATACATGATAATATGATGAAAAGAAAATAAAAGAAAGAATGAGAGATGTGGTGGAGACGGTATCTGCCAAAACCAGAGAGTTCTAAGTGTCTAAACTGTAAGTTCTAAATTGTAAGTCCCCGCTTCTGCTCCCTTAAGTCTCTTTATATAGGCTTCAACTGGACTTTGGGCTTTATCTGTCAGTTGCTAAAATCTTTTATTTTTATTTAATTAATTAGCAACTTAATTTCTGTCCAATTTCCAATTCTGCCCCTCTTATTTAAGCATTTTTACAAAATTGACCAGAATTTGACCAGAGTTTGACCAGTTGACCAGTTTGACTGTCCTATCAAATGCTGACACGTGGCGCAGAGTGCACTTTCTCTCTCCAGACTAGGGTTTGCTGCGTTTAGGGTTTCATGGAGGCTTGTAGGTGCTGCAACGGCGCGGCTGACGGCGCGGCGGTCAGATTTCCAGCGTGGTGGTGTTGCTTCTGGATTCTCGCAAGGATGCAGGTCGTGGCTCGTCAAGCATGGTGTGGGTAGCTGCTGCTGCTGCACGGTGGTTACAGGTGCGCGAACGGTGATCGCGAGTGGCGCCGCTGGATGGTTCGAAGTTACAGGTACGGAGGCGAGAAGATGGACGGTGGCTGGTGCAGTGGTATGCGGAGCTTGCGCGATCTGTTGTAGGTGGAGAGGCGTTGCTGTTCGTGGTGGCCGGAAGAGGTGCTACGATGGTGCGTGAAGGTTGCGGGAATGGAGGCTGCTCGCGTGGAGGATGCGCTGCGGAGAAGGTTCGCGCAGATGCAGGTTCGTGGTGGTGGTGCGCGGAGCTGCGATGGAGATGGAGGTGGTTGTGGTAGCTGCGCCGTGGTGTGCGGACCTTGCGCTGCAGAGGTTGGTGGTTGCCGGCGGTGGTGCAGGTTGGATGCGCGTTGGTGGAGGTGCGAAACAAGATGGAGATGGTGTAACTGCGGTGGCCGGCGAGATTGGCGGCGGCGGCTGCCGTGGAGGGTGGAAGGGAAATTAGGGTTAGGGTTTCATGTGTGAGATGGAGGAGATGATGACGTGGCAAGATCTGAGTGGTCAATTTGGTGAGTGGAGGATTATGACACGTGGCAGCTTATGGTTGGCTAATTTTAAAAGGTGGGGATTGCCACATGGCATGATCTGGTTGAGTGGAGTTTAAGTGGTAGGAGGGGTGCAACTTAGTTAAAACTGGGGGTGCAGAACAGGTTTTTGTGGTCCACTTGAGGGAGGAGTGTGCAAATAAAATCTGGGGGTGCATTTAGCTCCTGATTTATTTTTTTCCAGAATTTCTTGATTTTGGACTTATTTTGTAACTTTGAATACTTCAAAATCACACTATTAATTGACCAAAAATAAATTCCAGCTGCATTAACAAACGTTAGAATATCCAATAATATTTTATGCAACTAAAATCAATTTTTACGCCACTTTTACCAAACTTACTCAATAAATCCAATAATCACAAATCCTAATTAAATCAATCTTTAAGCACAGAAAATTCAATTAAATCCCCAAATTTAAATATTAAATGAGGGCAAAAATTTGAACTCATCATAAGTCCATCAACAGTATCATCAATGATATCAACATGAAAAGTAGAGTGATCCTCAAAAGGATGTTTCATGGCATCCATAATGTTAAATCGCACAACAATATCATCAAACTCCATGGACAAAGTACCTACATGGACATTAATTTTGGTTCGTGCAGTTTTCAAAAATGGTCTGCCTAAAATGATTGGTGCAGAACCATGTGAAAACCCCTCTTCCATATCAAGAATGTAAAAATCAGCAGGGAAAATCAATTCACCAACACGAACCAAAACATCACCAACCAAACCTGCGGGGTGGGCAACACTTCTATTTGCCAATTGAATCACCACACCCGTAGGTTGCAGGGGTCCAAGAGAAAGAGATTTAAAAATAGACATAGGCAATACATTTATGGAAGCACCAAGATCAAGCATTGCATTTTCAAATTTATTATTACCTATGATGCAAGGTACACAAAATGTACCTGGGTCCTTGCACTTCTCAAGGATCTGAGAAACAGATTTACCTATCAATGTTGACACATTTCTCCCCATGCTGATGTTTTCGTTCCCCTTTAGCCTCCTCTTGTGCGTGCACAGCTCCTTCAAGAACTTTGCATATCTGGGAATCTGTTTTATGGCATCCAAGAGAGGTATGTTCACCTCCACCTTCCTGAATGTTTCTAAGATCTCCCTGTCAACCTCTTCCATATTCTTGTTTGGAATGGCTCTTGGAGGGAAAGGAAGAGGTATGGAAGGTGCAGCGGTAGAGGTGAAAGGCGTAGAAGTCACACCAGATGTGGAAGGACCAGCTGCATGAGCATCACGCTTTCTCTGAAGTGTGGCCGGGTCGACTTCCTTTTGAGGTGTAGGCTCAGGAGTGGGAACTTCAATGTTCTTCCCAGATCTCAATGTAATGGCACTCCCATTTCTCAGATTCTCCACCGTCTGTGATGGCAACTTGTAAGAATTCTGAGCCTGTGACTAGTTTAGCTGAGTGGTCATTTGTCCCATTTGATTTGTCAAAGTCTGGATTGAGGCCCTAGTCTCCTTCTGGAATTGCATGTCTTGAAGGGTCATCATCCTGACCAACTCCTCCAATAGAAGAAGAAGGTGCAAGTGTTGCAGCAGGAGCTGGTGTGGGTACAGGTGGAACCGGAGCAGCTTGTGCAGGTGCAGGTCCTTGTTGTGGAGGTGGCTGCACATTTTGAAATTGTTGGTTTTGTTGCTGTTGGTTGCCCTGGTTTCCCCATCTCAAATTAGGGTGATTCCTCCATCCTGGATTATATTTGTTTGTTAACAAATCATGGTTTTGTTGTTGATGTTGGGGCCTATTGTTGTTGAAAATATTAGCTGCATAGGCCTGAGGAGTATCCACTGGTGTAGAAGAAGAAGCAGCAACAGCAGTAGCCTGTTGTTGTAATGCTAGGCAAGAGTCTGTAAAATGATCAATAAATGTACAAAGGCCACAAACTCTTGCAGCTGGAGCTCTTTGATTGGAAGCAAGTTGGTTGACCAGTGTGGTAAGAGCATCAATATTACTTTCCAACTTCTTCGTGTACTTGGTTGCCCCTACATCATGAACACCTCTAACAACTATGGCATCACTCCTTGTGCCAAATTATTGAGAAATTGAAGCCATGTTCTCTATGAGTTGCCTAGTTGCAGCTGGGGTAATGTTACCAAGAGCACCACCACTTGCAACATCAATCATGTTTCTATCCATGTGGTACAGGCCTTCATAAAAATATTGTAGAAGGAGATGTTCAAAGATCTGATGGTGTGGGCAGCTTGAACAAATATTCTTGAACCTCTCCCAGTACTCATAGAGGGTCTCCCCAAATTGTTGCTTGATGCCAGAAATTTCCTTCCTTATGGTTGTTGTCCTTGAAGCAGGGAAGAACTTGGCAAGGAAAAATCTCTTCAGGTCATCCCAGCTCGTGATGAACCTGGGTGCAAGGTAGTACAGCCAGTCTTTCGCATTGCCCTCCAACGAATGAGGGAAAGCCTTCAAGTATACATGGTCCTCCTGGACATCTGCAGGCTTCATGGTAGAACACACGACATGAAACTGCTTCAAGTGTTTGCACGGGTCCTCACCTGCAAGGCCATGAAACTTTGGCAACAAGTGTATTAAACCAGTTTTTAACACATAAGGAACTTCCTCCTCAGGGTATTGAATGCATAAACTATCATAAGTGAACTCTGGTGCAGTGAGCTGACTCATGGTCCTCTCATGAGGTGTAGGAGGTTGAGCCATGTTATTAGTATGAAAATCAAAATGCTCAGAATAAACAGTATGCTCAGAATGCAAGGAATGAGGAGTATCAGGAGTATGATAAGAATCAGAAGAGTCAGGAAAAGTCACTGAATATTCAGCATGCAAAGATGGACTCCTAAGATGCCTACGTCATCTGTGGAATATCCTATCAATCTCAGGGTCAAACTGTCGTAATTCACTTGGGTTTCCCCTAGTCATGCACCAAAATACATTAATTTTAGTGATATTGGCATAACATAGGGTATAACTACAAGTATACTCAAACGAACTCCAAATAACTTGAAAATTGTTAGGATTGTCCTTTGAGTGCTCAAACAGAACCACAAAAAAAATCAGATCAAAACTCAAAGTACAAGTATTTTTAATTTTTTTTCAAAAGTGGAAAAAATGAAGAAAAATCACAAAAAAACATTGTTGAAATGAAGAAAATGGCATTTTTCTGGAGAATCTGAGTTTGCAAACCGGCAAAGCGAGTTTCAACAATGTAGGAAATTAAATTCCACCCCAAATGCATATAAAATAATAGTGATTCTGATAACCAGAGCAAAAGTTATGGTCCTCTGAAGTTTGACTAAAACTCAGTCCAAAATTTTTTTGAATCTCTCAACTCAGACCAAACCAATTGCTCCAGCTATTTTTCCCATCAAGTTCAATGTCTTAGAAGTGGGGGGGGGGAATTTTCAAGTCAAAACAAGCACCCGAACTACCAGAACAAAAATCCAGAAGTTAAATGCCAGATTCGGACACTATTCATGCACTATTCACTACACTAGAAATGACACTATTCATGCACGTCGCGACACTATTCACTACACTACACAGATAACACGCACACTACACGAAAACACACAGAAACACTACCATCAACATATACCAACTCAACCACACTTGAACTACACACACACCAAAACACGGAACACAAACACACTGAAAATTTTACTTTGAACAAAACGATTGGTCCCCGGCAACGGTGCCAAATTTGATAGAGGTCGTACCCCACCAAATTAAAACAGATAAAATACAGTATATGAAAGTGAACCAAGTCGTCTCCCAACGACCAATATTTTCATTCAAAGCTTCAATTTCCAAATGAACACAACAATAACACAAAGGGGGGGGGGTTGGCAGATTCACACAAAATTGCTAAATTCTAATAGAAACAGCGAAACTTAATTAAACACAGAATTCAAAATGTATTGATTCCTTAATTCCACTAAAGATCCACCAATCACAGGTTGTTAAATCAATTATCTTATCCAATTTACTCTCATGAAATCCGAATTAATCAACTATGCGAAAATTAACACAGCTTCATTTTGCCATTAAGCATAGCACACATCCTTCTTTCAATTTCACACACACACAGATTAAGCAACTGTGGCCAAAACCCGAACTCCAAAACCCGAACTCACTAAGCATTACAAGGGTTCTGAAATTGTAGAAAACATGGACCCATGATTAAGCATCACAAATTCCATTTCATTCAAAGCTACGAAATTGAATAGGATGAAGAGAAAATATGAATTGGAGTGCACTGCAAAACATCAACCTCATGGTTTCATTCAGTTTCTTCAAGGAACCAATACGAAAAACTTAGCTAGACATGGAAAATGGAACAATCAACCACTTCGAATGTGAAACAGAACATCAAACTCAAAAACCCTAACCTATGAATTCTGAAAACGCAAATTAAGAGTAAAAAGAGAGATTTCAAAGCTTCAATGGAATGTAAAACGGTGCGGTGATATATAAACACGAAAACCCCATTAATGGGTGCTGTTCCAAGTCTATGAAACCCATAAAACGAGTTGCACAAGATAGAAAACGAATTCAAAACGTAAAACCCTCAATGGGTGCTGTCAAATGTGCATAAAAACGGTAAAAACTAGCCAAACACGTGAAAAACCGCAAGGGGCACCTCCATGGAAGCTTGGAGAACGAAAATGGTTGTTGGAGAGAATGTAAAAGATGAAGTTGCGGCTGGTTGCATGGAAGGAGACCTAATTCTCGTGGTCACATCCACTCTGCCACTCATATTTACAAAATTGCCACTCTGCCATTCAGAATTACAAAAAATGTCACTTCTGGGCCTCTAATGTTGGCTCATTCACTCTGCTGACGTGGAAATGACATGGAAATGATGTGGAAATGACGTGGCGACTCCTTTCAACTGAATATTGATGTCCAAGCTCCAAAATTGCTTCACCCAAATACCTAAAAATAATTAAAAACAAAAATTAGGCCAAGTGATGTGAAATTAGTCCAAATTCAGAACAGTGGGCCAATAAAGCCCAACAGATGAAAAACACTCTAAAGATGAACAATTAAGCACTGAACAACTGTCTAATGGGTACACAAAGACCAGTGGAATGGAAGAAAATAATGACTCATCAGTACTATATCTGGTTAATGAAGTCAATCGGTTATCTCTATTTTTGATCGATTGAAAGTATCTAGTCAATGAGTGTTTGCATACATACTTTGTGGTTCATTTGATTCAATTGAAAACTGTTTTAGACCTTTAAAATTTAACATGTTTTTTAACTAGCCAATTCAAATCCCTTTTCTTAACATTTCAACCATTTCAATACATACATTAATACCCTATAATGTTCATCATAGGACCATACCTTTAATTAAATATGTAAAATCAAATATGTATTTTAATTTATTTTTATTTTTCCATAAATTAGAAGAAAACACTATACAAAATAAACATTTTTTTCTTAATTGTTTCTGGAAATGATTAAACTCCCTCCTTAGTATTTCTATTGACAACAAAAAAATTGAGATTTACGTACTTTTTACAAAAATAATTGTTCAGTGTTGATTTATTTATTTTTTTACCTTTTTATATTTATTATGGTATTTTTTGAATTATTTGAGAAAAAGGTATCAAGTGACATGAGCGACCATAGAAATACCAAAAATAACATTTTATTCTTTTCATATTATTTATTATTTTTAGAAAAATGGTGTATGTGTGAAAAAGTGTTGTGCTAAATAGTAAGTGGGGTGGAGGTATGAAATGTTAAAACATGAGGGGTGTAAATAGAAAGAGGGGTAATGCACAAAGTAAAAGCTTTCAAAAATAATCATAAGAGGAATGAGGTTGTAAAAGTAAACGGCACAGTGCAACAAGTAAAAGTGCGGGTCAATCAAAAAATAAAATAAAAGAATGTGGGATGTGTGTAGTGAAAGCGCAGGTGCAAAAAGTAATATACAATTTAGCCCTAAAACAAAACAAAACACAGTGGAGGTGCGGGGTTAATAAATATAGGGGTGGCACAAAGTATAATAAGAAAAAGCCTGATAACAGGGATAACCCAAATGCATCCCACCCACCTCTTTCTTCTTCAAGCGCAAAAGGGAGCTTCTCCTTCACTGTTGCTTAGACTCCACACGTCCAAATTAGAGGATCAGCGGAGAGAATTTGGGAGGGAGTAAAAAGTAATGTAGAAAGGGTGAACGGAGAAAAATGAGGAGGTGATAAAAGAAAACATGTTAGACTTGTTAGCCTATTGTAAAAGGGGCTCTAAGAAGAAAGGTTTTTTCTTCTTGCACCCCAACTTTTTTATAATTCCACTGCTATCCTTTTGGTTTGTAGTTATCAGCTTTCAGAATCCAGTGTTACCGACTTTTAGAAACTGTTGTTACCAACTTTCAAAATCTAGTTTTATCGATTTTCAAGATACGAACTGTAGCGAAACATGAATAAAATTTTTAGGAGTGCCAAATTTAATTTTTTTATATATATAAATTAATTTTCTAGTTAAATAAAAAATTCTTCATTTTCTTTATTTAAACCATTTTCATTGAGTGATTCATGTATGCACTTTTCAATTTCTAATATTTCTAAATTATTAAATTTACGCAACAAAGGTATTCTAATTTCTATTCCAAATCAAGGTTATCCAACTAATTCATTATGTGTGGCAGAATTTGTAATGCAACCCAAGATATATCCATAAATTTTTACCATTTCAATAGAAAACACAACAACCTTTACATTTCATAATTTAAGGTTGTACTAATTTGGATAAAAATATAATTAAGGTTCATGCCAATTTGATAAAATAATTCCTAAAATCATAATTAGAGGTCATACTAATTTGGGTAAAATTTAATTTGGAAGAAACATCATAGGAGAATCATAAATTTAAGATACATATTTATCGGCTTTCAGAAACCGGTGTTACCGGCTTTCAGAATCCGATGTTACCGACTTTCAGAATCCGATGTTATCGGCTTTCAGAATCTGGTATTACCGGCTTTCAGAAACCGGTGTTACCGGTTTTCAGAAACTGGTGTTACCAACTTTCAGAAACTGGGATACCGAATTTCTTTCTTGGGGTGCGGGTTACGAAGATATTTAGTTTATAATTTATTTTTATTTTTTTATATCTTTACAGTCAAACTTGGAGGTGCAGGAAGAAAAATTGGGGGTGCTGGAAGGAAAAACCCAAGAAGAAAATGGGGATGCTGTAGGTACTAAAATGGTCTTGGACTGTTAGCCCATCCTGCAAATGGAAGTAAAAGGAAAACAGTGGTGTGGATGGGAATAGGGACTTTAGTCTATTATCACAACATGCAATGTAAAAATAAAATTGGTAGGTTAAGGTATTAAAACATGGATTGGGTTCTCTTTTTTTTCATTTTTCTATCTTTTTCTTTTGTCTTTTATTTATTTACTTTTCTATTCATTTATTTTTTTTCATTGTATATTTTTGTTAAAAAAGGAAATTTTCTTTTTTTTAATTCTTTACTAAATTTTTTGAGAAAACATTCATTTCACCCATTTTTTATTTTTCATTTGATGGATTAAATAAAAACCGATTTTTAAAATTTTTTAGAAACAATATTTATTTACCTATACGAAAATGGATGCGATATGACTGAAAACTTACGTAGTTATATTATCATATTATAAGTTGTTATATTGTCATATATGTGACGAAATAAGCAATTGGAAATTTTTAAATATAATAAAATTTTATTCTATTAGCGACAAAAAAAGGAATCACTATTACTTTGTTTTTGCGACTGAAATTACCAACATGTTCTAGTCGCTAAATTAATCCCCTACCATATACTTGAAGGTAATCAAGTTTTAAATGACCGATTAACAACGAGAATTTTAGTCACTAAGATAGAATTGAAATTATGTAGCAGTAACTAAGATTTCCGTACCAAATATTTATTATTGCAATTTTATTTGCTAAAATGTTTGTGCCAATTTAAGTCTTTTAGCAATTGAAGAAAGTGGCAGCTAACATCCATTTTTTTTATAGTATTAATCTTTTTTTTTTACCTAAGAGAAGATGATTTTTATGTTATATAAATTTAATTACGTATTAAAAGAAAAATAATTACAATATTCCATACTATATTAATTCTTTTAGAGGTAGTCTTAATATTTTTTTATTATTGTTCTTCTATATATATATATATATATATATATATATATATATATATATATCAATAAAAGGTTTTACTAATATATTTATCAGTTTAATATTTTTCAATTAAATAGTGTTTATTTAAAATCGTTTAATATCTGATTTATATAGATAAAAGCAAAAACAATATATATTTTTCAAAATATACCAAAATATAAATAATTTAATAATTTCATTTAAAATTCGTACAAACAATTATGTGGATATAAAATTAAAATTTGATAGTTAACTCTTAAATAACCTTATAAAAGATATAAAATTTAATAAAACTACAACGTAATCTCTTCTTTTATATGTATATATATTTGTAAGTTAATAAATAAAGAGGAGAATCATAGAATCCTTTCTCTTTCCATTGTGCTTGTTCCTTTTGTCACGATGCGCAATTTCAGTACCCTTTTAGTCTCTAACAAGTCTACCATTTGCTCATTAAGCAATCATGCAATGATTAACCACAGTGGCCATGTGGTCAAAGGCTTCTTCTTACTCCTTCTAATATATACATACCATATTTAAGCACATATGTATTCACAAAATTTACACTGAAGAGCACATAAAATCAGATGAAGAGTTAAAAACCCCCTATAAATATCTCTTAAAACAGAGCAAAAGAAAACCTAGAAAAGATCTATGAGATTATTAGGTGTGATTTCCAAGGAGAACATTGCAGGTTAGAACATGACTCTGTCCATAAGCTTCTGCAGGCACCTCCATCTCCATCACAGCACTTGCAAACAAGTCCAAGAGAAGCTAAATTTTTTGAGTACCCTGCAATTTCATCACACAAAATTAGCATCCATGCCACAAGATACAAGAGGTTTGAAATTTAAGAGTGCTCTTAAGTTTTACATCAAG
This sequence comes from Vigna unguiculata, assembly GCF_004118075.2. NCBI lineage: Eukaryota > Viridiplantae > Streptophyta > Magnoliopsida > Fabales > Fabaceae > Vigna > Vigna unguiculata. The sequence continues at coordinate 15,009,423 of NC_040288.1, read as the reverse complement.
TAATATAAAAAATTGAACATCAATTTATATGAATTTATTGTCCAAATTCTGAATCTTTTGTTTGTTTACCTTGAAGGGGTGTGAGGGAAAGTGTCCTTCCTTCCACAACAGAAGTTTTCTCTGCCACTGAAGAAGCAATCAAGATTACTAACAAGACCAACACATGAGGCTTGTTCTTATTGACGATAACAATACCCATGTCTCAAAATTTTTACTTTGAGCTTCAAAAACCCTTTGAGCTATAGGAGGAGGGATGAAGAAGTGAGAGAGAGGTTTTTGGGAATTCAATAACTCCAAGAGAGATATGATTGTTATATTAACACGATGATCACGACCAAAATAGTGACAGGGACAGGCCTAGTTTTGTGACATTTTTATATTTGGGTATCTAGAAGAATGTGATGTTAGTTTTTTCCTTTTGGATTGTTTGATAACTTATGTTTGTTGGGTTGGGTGGGGTTGGCTTCTGGAAGAGACACAGAAATCATGCCACACGTTTCCAACTCCACTACGTCTCCCTGAAGACGACTAAAGAAGTTGGATACCACTTTCCTGCTGAAGCCATTGTTTTTTTTTTCTTAATTAAAGGTAAGTGGGGTCATTGATTTGTATTAGTTAAACATACTAAATTTCACATGAGTAAAGAGTATGATGATAAAAAGGGTAACTTCGGCCCGTTCTGATACACCATTAGTAAGTAAAAAAATGATTATTAGTAAGTAAAAATTGGATGAGAGCTATTTTTCCTATTAAAAGGGATTAAAAATCTTAACTAATTTTATTAAAGGTGAATCAGTTTGCCAACTTTTTATTCAATTTCTATAAAAATATTATTTTTAAAATTTGGTTGTGTAATGAACCAAATTAAAAATTATTACAATGTTCATCACATTTTTTAAAATAACTAGTAGCATTACGTCACTAAATTAAATTCATCATTTCACCAATTATACCCTCTTCTCATCATCACTCAACATATGTATCAATATGGATTCAAGTAAAGGGATCAAAATAATCATAACACGCCAATAGCCTCCTTCTCCAAATTATGTGACTCAAGCACGATCATGGAGATAAGGTGATCAAAGATGGTGCATAAGCTATAGAGAACTGGGTGATTGCTCTCAGTTTTGATGTTTGATGGTGGGACTGGTGATGTTTGGTGCTCTCAAGAGAGGTTAAGTCAACTCTAGAGGAGACCACATGCAATGCTTTAGCCTTCACTTTAGAGGCAACTAAAATGACACACAAATTTTGAAGCATTTCAATTCTAATCTCAAAGTGGTTTTTATTACATGGGGTGAGTACGTCTATCTGTAACCAACTAATCCTGGAGGCGTCTCAAAAAAGTAGAAGCAAAACCCTAAAAATCTCAACTTTGCTAACTTGGGCAATAAGGAAAAAAATATCATTTCCTGAATCATTTCCATTAGTAGGAGTAGGACATGTGGCTAATACTATGGTAAAATCCTCTCCATTAGAAGAATGACACATGGCCATTACTAAGGGAAAAACACTCCACTAGGATAGGGACACATGGCCACCATTTCTCAAAGGAAGAAGATAATCACACCCCTTACCTTACTTTCCAAGGTGGTATAAGTGGATGTTGACTGAAAGTCAACTAAAAAAGGTGCCACATATGGGTCAACTTAGAGTGTCGAGTTATGTTGACCCATGTTAACCAAAACCTTGCACTACTTGGCCCATGATACAAGGAGCAAAAAAGGAAACCTAGACTACTTGGCCTATTATAAAAGGCCCAAAATAAATATACTCTACTAAGAACTCATAGATCACTCATGATGATAAGAGCATGGGACCACCTTCCACAAATATACTCTACTAAGAATCTCATTTTGAATTTAAGCATCAACATCAACATTTTCTTTATTAAGATGATACATGAACATAGTCTTTTAAAACTCCATCATTTGTTCTCGAAGAAATTTTGCATTCATTATCACTCGATCTTTTATCATCTTGATTGCATTAAGTGCTCTCTCTAGCTATGACTAAAGAAACCACATACATAAGAATATTACTCAAATTCTACTTACCCATGCCAAACTACTGTAACATTTTCTCAAGTCTTTGATGTTCCACCACAACATCTTAACAAGTTAGATAGACAAATACACATAAAACATCTCCCCTCTTTATGTTGAACTATCCAAAGAACCTCTCTAGGTAATAATATACTTAATCATGTTTACACAAAAAAAAAGCCATCTTTATAAATTCTATACCAAACCATTTTCCCTAGCTTCTTACTTTACGATAGTTAATCACACCTTGAAATTCATAGTTTGTTAAGTATTTGACACTCTATTAACCTAAGTTCTTAACTGTTCCTTTTAACAATTAAGTTGTATTCACTTGATGCATCCTTAACAAGATTCACCTTCTCTAGATGTTATGAATACCTGAAATTTACAATCCTTTAAAACTTCATAAATCTATTATGCCTCATTTCTAGTCCTCTTTGACCAAATAATTACTTAGCCTCACATAATATTAAGCTTGTGAAACTAGCACCATCAAGATAAGGTCTCCAGGTCTTAAAAACCACACTTCTACCACCACCCCTATGTCATAAGTAAGGTAACCTTTCTCTTTGAGTTCTAATTTCCTTATAATTAAACAATTGTAGGAAGTTTGTAAGATCACTAAACATGTGAAATCGAGTACCATCAAGACAGTGTCTTCAAATCTTCTAGGAAACACCACTACCACCATTTCTAAATCGCTAGTAGGCCAATCTTTCTTATGAACCTACAATTTCCATCAAACATAATCTATCAAATTCTAATTTTGTATTTCTAGTTGTCTCAGTCCATGATGTAATATATTATACTTAAAATGTTATTGTAGGCTAAAATCATCCAATATCGATGAACCAATCAATCTCTACTTCAACTCTATAAAATTCTACTCATCTAGTACAACGGTCATGCATTGGAATTTAGTCATATTAACATCACTACTATCTTAGGAAATTCCACTTTGTGTAACAACAATCTAGATTCAACAACCATTGTTCTCCTAATTAGTGTTGGGACATTCCACTAAAGCATCACCTTTACCTTGACTAAATTCACTATATTTCTTATGTTGATATAACCTGCTCCAAGATTTACATTCACACTAACCAAATCTCCTACTCATACAAATTTTTCCATCAAGAATTATACCATTTACATAAGCATGTCCCTTTTATAAACTATGATAAAATTTTCTAACAATATGCAAAGCACCATATTCTCATCCAGGAATATGTTTGGAACGCTCGTCAATCATGATAATATCATTGGATACCCATAACAATTATATCTATCTATAGGTTACCTTCTACTATTCTACATTACTCATTTAAAGTTGTGGATACCCAAACCCCATATCTATTTTCAAAAGCATTAATTCTCCATGCCATATGATCAATCAAATATCATCATTTCTAAACAACCTTGTTTATTTGCTACCAATCTACACACCAACTAGATTCCATATCTTTCTTCTTTAACACCTACACTACCAATTATCATATGAAAGTACTTTGATAAGTCCCTTATCTATAGAGTTTTTCATAGCCAATTGCATTGTTTTGGGTAGGTTTAAGTGGTTAATTAGGAGTTATTAGTCTAGAATTAGTTTAGTTAGGTTTCTAGACTAGTTTTGCAAAATAGTCTAATTAGGTGTTTTTAATGCATTCTTTAGCATAGTCCTTAAGAGTACCACTAGTTAGGCCTAGTTTAATACGCGAAATAGGTTCATGAAAAGGTAGTATCATATTAGTCTAGTCTTAGTTTAGATTGGAAGGCTTAGAATTATAGTTGGCCTAGTTTTAGTCTAGTTTTAGGAGCTTCGAAATAGAGTTTAGTATGCTTAACATTCACATTTGAGATTTTTGAGTTCTATGCAGATATGAAGATCAAAGAAGGTTGCAAATGTCCAAAGGAAGCCATGAGAGAAAGATGATCCAACCAATTTGCTCAAAAGTGGCAGAGTTGACTTTTGGTGCAAATGTTGACCAAAGTTTGACCAAGAGAAGACTTTTTGATTTTCAAATCTAAATGAGATGACACTTTTTGGGAAAGCTTTAGGACATTAAAATAAACTTATTTTTGCATCTTTAGTCCTTTTAGGTGAATTGTAGGAATAACATAGTTTGGTTTTGTGAATTCTAACTTGTAAGGTAGTTAAAGGTTTAAAAGGGAACTGCTAAAAGGGAATTGGGTGTGAGCAGTTGCTACTGTGATGAAGGGTGAAGTGGAGCTCAAGCCATAGTTCGAGAAAGGCCCTTGAATGAGTGAGTTTGGAGCTGCTATGAGTCAGCTAGATTCAATCACCCATTGCATCAAGTCATGAAGGCTGAAGCATTACAAAACATAAAAAATTGACCTAGAGTAAGTTGTGATAGTTGTTGGGAAACCTACCACCTAAGTTTCAAGTGGGATTGTAAAGTAGTTAGGCGGAAATATGGTAGTTTAGTTAGTTATTAAAGCTTGTAGAACTAGTAGCAGGTTCTGGATTTGTTATCTTTGGCGCCAATACACTCAGTTCAATTATACCATAATTCATACACATCATACACAAACCATCCATTTCATCCATCATAGAAACCATTCACTCTCTCCACCATAAAACCACTTTGTTGATCGTCTTCACTATTCTTCATCATTTTCTACCATTGTTTTTGCTAATTCTTGAAGTTGTTTGTAAGCTACTCTTTTCATTTTACTAGATACAATTGTTGTAATCATGTTTCTCTATATTAGATTTGTATTTTTATTTCATTTCCATTAATTCATTGCTATGCTTTACGTTTTACATAACTGAAATGAATTCATGATTCAAGTTTGAATGATTGAGTGATGTTGATCTACCACAACACTGAATTCGACTTAGAGACAAGTTGAATCTTCAGAGGATACATTGTCATTCTACTTAGATATTGAAGGTCGTTTGATTATGATCAATCATACATAAATCATCAACTTGAATCATGAATCTCGTTTCTTCACAATCGCACTATTGTTCCATTCACGTTTTGATTTTGAATTCATTAATTTCGTGTTTCTAATGCTTGATTCATGTTTGTAACACCATAGTGATGTTATATGTATTTTTTCTAAACCATTTGCACATCTAATTCGCCATTCATTGCATTCAATTTCTTGTTCATGCATCAGTTCGTTATTTTCATTAGTTAGGGTTCGTCAATTGAGACTTCAAGTTATACTCGATTATTTTGCACGATTTTTGTTTCTATGTTCTATTGAGATCATTTCCAAATGTTCTACATCATTACATTTTCATTTCATGCATTAGAATTTGAGATTTAATGTTGACTTGCACTCTCGCACGGGAAATTTTTTAGAACTGTGATTGTTGTGTTTTTGAGTTTTAGTTTGTTTCTAGTGGTTCTTTGAGTTCCAATTAGGTGTTAGAAGCATTCTGCATAGTTAGATCGAATTTAGGATTCTCACATTGCATATTCGTACATAGTCACACATAGTTAGTTTAGCTTTTCATCAAACACTTTAGGTGCACTATAGTTCATTTAGCCATTTCATCAAATAGTTTGCAATTGCATATATTCATGGCATTTCAAGTTCATTTTAGTTTTAGTTTAAGTATATTTTGTTAGATTTCCTCTCTTTTCACAAGACTAGTTCACTAAATCAATCATTTCCCTTTCCTATCATTCAGATTGATACTCGGTTGTCCACTTTGCTACATTAGTTGGTTTTAAATGAGGAAATCAAGTTTTGATTAAATATCTATGCGGCAAAAGGTTTATCATACTCCATAAAGTGTCATTGATTCTAGCCTTGTTCCAAACACTAAATCCAAAGAAAACTATACTTCTCTCTTAGAAGGCAATCTTTAAATTTTCTATGGAGACACTTGTATGATTTCTACACTGCTAACATACTACTTATCTAACCCTCTTAATCAACCTCTATTTGTGAATAAAACATGAAACTACTTAACTTATCTCTACACTTATTGTGAAATCTATTCACTTCATTTCCTTCAAGTTTAAGCATACTACTTGTCTTTCCTCACTAGATAAAAAAACAATTGACATTAAGTCAATACATCCCGAAAATGCTCTCAATTCCATTTGAAATTTATGTCTTTCAACAATGACAAAAAAACTTACACCAAAAAAATTGTTGATGCAAAACCAACAACCAATAACACAACTCCAAATTCTACAACCAAACATTCAATGCAAGGAAACCTCTTACACTAAAAACAAATATATGTTCACAATCAAATTACCTACAATATGGAAAAAACCATACAAAACACGTCACATAATATAAATCATGTGACTATCATCAAACCACTCACAAGTAAAAACGATCATAATTAAGATAGGAAATCATCTTAGATTTGTTGGCAAAAAAAAAGATTTGTGTTGTAATATTTTTGTGATGACAACTACAGGGAACTTTAAGCAAATATTGAAAGATTATTCTATTATTGCTTAAAGTCTCTTGTAATAAGTTCTTAGTTGTAATTAGTATGTAGAAGTTAGATTAGAAATTTATAAGAAAACAACTTACACTTAACCACTCTAGGAAGACTTTTTGGTATTTCACAAAAATGCATTGTAATAATCGATTATCAATGATAATCAATTATCATAAGTATTTTTCAGTTTTCAGAAATAGCTTTGGAATAATCGATTATCCTATCAACGTGAAACAATATTTTTAGAAATGTCTTGGGAATAATAAATTATCATAAGTGATAATCGATTATCTCTTGCAATTGTAACTTGTCTTTTCAAATTCTTAATATATTTTTCTAAAATCTATTTATAGAGCACTAAACCCATTTTGAAAATAACCTTTTTGAGTATCACAAGTTTAGTGTTGTGCTTGCAAAGAACTTTCAAGTGTTTTGAAAAAGGGGCTTTGAAATGCCTAGTGTAGGTAGAGCAATAACTTTCACAAGGTGGGTTCTTGGGGATTGAGTGTTGTTGTTGCTAGGAAAGTTGTTCATCCTATGTGTGACTCAAAGGAAGTGTTTTTCATCTCTTGTGTCTTCAAGAGATGTGTATTCTAAACCTTTTTAACTTTGTTAGCTTTGATTGTACTATGGTTTACTTTTAGTGATTAAATTAATCCCTCTATTTGAGAGATTAACAACTGGACGGAGGATCTTTTGATCCAAACCAATATAAATACCTTGTATCAATTTTCTCTTTCCATACTCTCTTTATTAATCTTCAGTTACATTAAAAGAAAGAAATTTTAATTGAATCGGTAAATTTTGGGAAAATTTTTTATTAATTAAACCAATTCACCCCCACCCCCTTTTGATTTTTGTCCACACGTGAACATACCGTTGTTCGATTCTAACAAGATTTACTCATGAGTGTGCACCCTCATCACTCCATCAAGATTATTTCTCTCTTAATATTGTTTTTTTTTCTCTAACCAAATTAGTAGAATTGGACTCACAGTTATTCACACACAATAGAAGCATAACAAACCCACAACCCTCAAGTTATCCTAAGAAAGAACAGCTCTAATAAAAAAAAATGTAACAACTCAAGTTAGCAGATTGTACACTACCACTTTGTTCATCATGTGATTAATAATAATTACTAGCATCATTTCACAAAACTAAATTCATCATCTCTCTAATTCCACCCTCTCCTCACCGTCACCCATAACATATATATCAATATAGATTCAAGTAAAGGGATCAAAATAACCATAACACACTTAGTCCATTACACCACAAGGTTCAATATCACAAAATTATTACTATCAAAATTTAATAAGTAGTACTTATCAATTTTTACTAACTTCCCTTACCTTAGATTGACTCTTCCTCAAAACTAAGCTCCCACAGCTCAAATAATACATAATTTCAATATATTGTAGAATAAGGTGACAAAATTACTTCTCTCAATTATCCCTACTAAGATGGATAACTAAAACAACAACAAAAATTAAGAAGGAACGATTCTATAAGATAAATAGAAACTTACTCTATTTTGAAATCTAATCGGTTTAAAATACTCTTTAGCTTCCAAATTTCACAATAATGTGATCAATTTCTAAAAGTGACAAAGATTGGATTTCAAAGTGGAAGAGAAGGGAGAGATGAGAAACTTGTATACTCACGAGAGAGAAAGAAAAATGACAAAGTTGAGGAGACAAGCATCACATGTGATCATTTTTTTTTTACATTTTTTTTACTATTTTATTATATTATAATATTATTTTTTGGCATACAATATTTTGTATTTTAAAAATATATTTAATCATACAATTTTTTAGATATATTTAATCATATAAATGTTTTCTAATTTTTAATTATTTAGTTAATAAATAAAAATAATTATTTTATCTATAACAATATATAAAGAGGATTCCCTCTTTTGTGTCCATATTTTCAAATATCAATTTTTGACCGTTACTTTTACAAGCTTTTTAAAAAAATCGTTTATCTTTGCGTCTTATCTTTTTCTCTATTTATCAACAATTATTCTCTCATCTTTTCTGATATATTTCACTTTATTTTTAATAAATATAATTTTATTTTATATATTAACTTAAAAACATTACATTATCATCACCTACTAATATAACATCACGCATATTTAAAAAATTCGTACACATAGACATGACAACACCTGTGTGTATGCTAGTAATAAATAATTAAAATTTAATTTATAAATATTAATAATTTAAATATACTATTATATAGTTGAAATAATATAATATGAAAAGTTAAAGTTTTAAATTACTTTTTATTTGAATTTAAATTAAAAAAAAAGTATGACAATCTATCAGTTCATATCACACCAGTGCAAGAACACCAGTGCAAGAAGAGGATTTGGCCCTAGTTAATTTTACGTTTTTGCCCCGGTTCTAGAACCAAAGCATATTAAGGTGGGGCAAAAAAGGGTCAACTTTTGGTCTCGGGTGTGGACCGAAGCCATATAGTCGCTTTTCTGCCTCGGGTTGTGCAGCAATCGAGGCCGTATATAACCCGAAAGCTCATGACCCTTATCACTATCCTTATGGTTTCAGGCCCTTTGATGCTGATTCTTGGAGCAAAGGGAACAAATCTATTGGCTGCGTAAGGAACAAAGACTTATTGTCTTACAGTAATGGTGTTGAATCCAACGATAAATTCAAGCACCCACTCAAAATTGCATCTTCTATATTGAAAGTTGCAACTTCTCAAACCACCCACCAGATCCACAACATCATAAAACCCATCCACTAGATCCTTAATTGCATAAAAAGTATCTAAAGACTTCCCATCTTGCATACCCGAGTTCCCCCTCCAAGACACATTGTTATGCTTCAGCAACTTCTCCGCTGCAACACCAACAAACACAACATGTTCCTCGCTGCAACACCAACAAAACCCGAGTTCCCCCTCCAAGACACAACTTCTTCTTCTTCTGTTCACCGGGACCCAGGAGCCAACTCTGTTGCGTCTCGTCCAAGGGTTGCAACAACACCGCCCTGACCAAGTTCTGTAAGTTCTGACTTTGCTCCTCCTCTGTGATAGAGTTCGTCGCGTTGATCTCCAACGAACCACTCACAGATCTCTACCATACATTCTCTACCGTGTAACTAGGCTGGACGGTGCAGCGTGGATGGAGGAAAAGAGAGAGGCGTGAACAGAGGTACTCAACATAGAAGAGGAGGAACTGTGCAATCGCGTTTTTGAAATCCCTAATTTGCCATATGGCCTCGGTTCAACAGCCACCCGAGGCCAAATTGCATTCTCTCCATGGCATTATTGCTTCGGGCTTGTAAAACTGAAGCCTATAAGGCCTTTTGGCACCGTGGTTTTATTAACTGAAACAAAAACCCATATTCTGCTTCGGGTTTGGGATGAACCAGGACAAAAAAGTTGACAATAATTACAAAAATGTCACTACGCCATTTTATGCTTCAATTTTGTGATAATCGAGACATATAACACGAGTTAAAATCTCAAAACTACACTAATGTCACTCCAATTTTCGTCAATTTGACAAGTTAAACAAAAATAAGTTAAAATGAATTAATAAATTAAATCTTTAGTCTGACAAAATTCAAGTTTTGGTGGACCGACGGACTGATGCACTTATACTTACCCTAACCTTCTAGAATAACTCTTTATATACAACTTTAATTGGGATAAAAGATTTTTAGAATGAACACAGAAATAAATATATCAACAAACACTTGAATTTACAAACACTACTTATTTTAAGTACGTCTTTAATATTTAATACACTGTTAATTTAAGAATTATGAGAAAATTATTAACGTAATAGTTCTATTTCTTCTTGCAAAAAATGCTTATAATTTCTTTAAAAATATTTGTATGATAAATAGGGGCGTGAATTTGATTGGATTTGGTTTTGAGTTTTATTTGATATTATAATTAATTTGGATCAGTTTAGACTTTTGTTGTATAAGTATATGTAATTCAAACTGAAACATTTTGATCAGGCAATTGGATTTATGATATAAATTAGTTATAAAAAAAATTGAAAGAGAAAAAGAAATAGAAATTTATGCCAAATTGCAATTAGTTATTAAATCAGTTATAATTAACGACAGTCAACACTGAAATTGAAATAAAAATTGTGAAGACGTTGTTATTTCTTACTACATAAAGTATTACTCTTATAAGAAAGTATTATTTAATTAGGTGGATAAGTTGGGGTTAAGTTTCTAAAATGAAAATAAAAGGCTTAATATTTTTTGTTTACACTTATATTCTAAAAGAAATTAAGAATATCAACGCATAGAAGTTATTATGGTTGATATGTAAATATTAAGGTAGTATAAAAAGTCAATAAATCTGGGTTTTTGAATTGTGATTAAATTACCGTGTCACGTCACTCACAAAACAACACTTAGATTTCTTATTTTATATTTACTTCCCTTTCCAAAGGTTTTAATGTTTGTTTTGTCTGACTTTATGATGAGAAGTTTCAGAAGTTTCGAGATATATTTTCATTTCATTCTGTATTCCAACAAATAATAACTATAGAAGAAATTGAATATTATTTTTCCACTTAAGAATTATTAATGTAAAATGAAAAATGAGGAATGAGGAGAAATAATTTTTTTATTAAATTTTTTTAACCTATATTATAATAAACATTTTTACCGAAAAAGGTTTTCTTTAACGATATCAAACTTGACATACAACTTTTTTTAAATTATTCAGAAAATGTTTTTTTTCAAGACTAAAATTATTCTTAAAATAAACACATCAATACTAAAAAGATATAATCATAATTAACAGACATGAAACAAAATATGCATAACTTTGTTATTTATAGACTTGAAACAAAATAAAACAAGAAAAAAATTGCTACGTTGATTAATTTTAAACAAAAGTATTGGGTAAAAATAATGTGATCAACGTAAATTGTCGTACAAAAGGAGTGTCAAAGATTTTAGTTATTTACTGTTGGCTGACCTTGACAAATTAGTTTACTTATAAATTAATTTAACCGTTTGAAATATTTTATTTCATTTTTTTATTTTTTTTGTCTTAATTTTTCTTGAGGTTTGTTGAGACCTACTCATATATAATTTATCTAAACTCACTAAGATTTGCGGTGAAAAAGCTAGACGTTTTCCAGGGCGGCTTCGAGAAACAACTCTTCATATACGCAACCTAAAATGAGAGTAAAGTACTTTATCGTAAAAAGATACTCAAATTGTACCATTTTTTAATTTTAAAAAACTATACTTTCTTTTTTTCTACTGAGAGATCCCGCTCTGTACATTTTATTTATCAATATAATAGAGTTTACTAAATAAAATAACATTTTTGTTCAGAAAAAAAAAACAAAGTTTAAATAAGGGGTGTTGTAAATAGGGATTGTGAAATGTAGAAGATAAAAAAGAAAAAAAGAGCGATTATGGGATTCAATTATTTAAGTGTAGTATTGAAGTTCATTTGTCAATATCATAGGTAGATTTTTTTTGAGATAGTTTTTTATTTCTAAAAGAAGATTAGTTAAAATAATAATAATAATAATAATAATAATAATAATAATAATAATAATAATAATAATAATAATAATAAAAACAAAGTAAAAGTATTGAAAAGATTAAAGTGAAAGATGCATTAAAATGAAAAAATATGGTTCTCTCACTAAAAATTTAAGAAATGTTAAAGAAGAAGGATACATTTTATCCATGAGATTATGAAAAACATAAAGGTTAGAATTTGGTAATAGACATTTAACTCAACATATAAAAAATATCCTTACTTATTAGTTGTAACATCCCATTTAAATAATAACATAATTAAATGAAATCTTACAACGGATAATATAAAGAGCCAAGTTGCGGAGTATAAGCTCACTCCTTACAGTTATTCAAGGTACTTAAAGAAAATACTAAAGCTCACTACAATGTCTACAACCCAAAAGGAGTAAGAGATAGCCGGTATTCAAAATAAAGCCTTAGGGACAATACAATACACGGGCCTTAGCCCTAAAGAAAAGCCCAAATAAAACGTGAAGTCCAGCCCAAGTAGACTATGCAGTGGAGTCATCTCTCTCCTGTTGACCACGAGTACCTCTCGCATCTGCTCCCATCAATAAATTGATGATCATCGCAAAGGTAGAAGAACAACATACAAGGCAATCAAACAAGCAAAGGGTAAGCTAGAGCCAAAAAGATTTCATCATGCAATCAGATATACTTTCACAGTCCAATATACACAGATCATCCAAGCATGTTATGACCTTCAAATCAATACACTAAGACTCGACTCGACTCATCCGGATACATATAACCTGATCGGATTCAGCGGATGCTTGAACTTGTGGTGAATACCTCTGCTCACCCCCGAGCTATGTGTTACAAGTGTTACAATGCATCAATTCCCTCACACATAAGGTTAGCCCTTGATGAGTTTCAGGCCTCCTACTACTCTCACTACAAGAGTCAGTCCGCTCTAAGTGAGACTAACTGACTCCTTAGAGTGTCAGGATGCAATCCTTACCTTGAATCCTTACCAAAGTTATATAGATGGGGCACCACCATGGACACCCACTAACAGGGGCCATGGAATTACGTCCCGACCACTGAAGCACGACCAGGAAGTCTCACCTAGAGACTCATGAATTTACGTACTGACAACATACCAATCACATTCCAAACAAACAAATAATATTGATCATGCATTTAACACCTCACGCCATCCTTTGTAACTCATCCTCATTCATATTCCATGTTGATTTCATACCATCCCATTCTTCTCAATTCGGGGATATAGAACTTCACCTCATACCAATACCATGCCATCAATGTAACATTATTGTTCATACCGAATTCATGACCACATATATAACCAACCATTTCATTGAAATCGCATGCCAAAATTTATCCAAGTTCATCATTCACAATCCATGAATCACATCACTCATGCAAATTCATTCATCTCATACTTTATAAATGCATACCAAGACATACATATATCACAAAATGGTATTCATCCCAAATAAATGAGTGTCAAAGTTTAAGTACTTACAATTCCATACAATCAAGCACAACCCACAACCATAATTCTTACACCAAAATTCCCAAGAAAATTTATTATCACGAAACCAAAATCATTGCAGTAATGCGTGACACATTTCTCAAGCTACAGACATCTAATCGACGATCTAATCGGTTAAACCATTATATAGCATGTTATGAACCACATATCAAAATTTGAGCTCAATCCAACAGTTAATGAGTTGGGAAAGTCAATTTTACTAAAACTGCGCATATTAGAAAAATACACAGTCACCCAACGAGCCACGGAACTCGCCCACCGACTGTGCGACGCATCAGAATATGAGAAATGACGTCAAACATCATAGTGTCATTAATATTTGAACCCCTAACTCAGAAATATACCAAAACTAACATTTTCCAATCATTTAAGCATAAAACAGAAACGAAAACAAACCACATGTTTCAAAAACGCGAAAAAGAACCTAGCTTCCCTTACTTGGAAAAGGGCTAATATTGGACTTCAACTCTTAAGCCAGCGAAACCAATAGCTCCAAGGACAAATCTATGAACTGAAATAGTGGCACGACAAAGGAGATTGGATTCACACAGTGAGTCCCGACATAAACCACGAAAACAACTTAGAAAGGCTAGGTTCGAGAACTAACTTACGTGAACGGGAGACGGAGGTTGAGCTCACTTGAACTTGGGTAGATCTCCAAACCCTAGCAGAGGTTCTGTGGAGAGAAAATGGGTGAGTTAGGGCACTGATTTTTCAGAATGACTTGCAATTGAGGGACCTTGGCTACTTTAGGGCCCTTGGCACCCTATGGGTCAGCCCTTTAGGCCCAACAGTGTGGCAGCCCTTAACATTAGGGCACTCAATAAAAGTGGGTCTTACATTAGTTATATTATATAATCAAAATAATAATATTACTTCTTAGTTCAATATTACTCGGTCATCTAATTCGAAATATAATTTATTCTTATGTAACATATTATTATCACAATGAAAACAACAAAAGAGCCGAGATAAGTAATTAATTTTTAAAAAATCGCATAATGCAAATTAATAATTTCTCATTCATTTAAAGAATATGAATCACAAATACACATAAAGGCATAGATACACACACCAACACACACTTACACAAACGAAGACACAAAGACAAACAAACTCATACAACACAAATACAAAAAAAGACAGGCACACACAAACAAAGAGAAACACAAACACACAAATATAAATACAGATACACATACACACATAGAGACACACACATAAAGATAGACACAGACATAGACACACATATTGACACAAACATAGAAACACACACACACATACACATATGCACTTACACACACATACGTACATAGCATGCACACACAAACACGTGCGCGCACACACACACACAAAAAGAGACAAACACACACACACACATAAAAGACACACACAAACAGTACAAAAAATTCCTAGATTTACGAGGGAACAATCTCTAGCTAATCCCTCGTTAATCCTTCACAAAATGATTTGGCGAAGGATTAGCAAGGAAACAATGAGGACAATGAACCATAGCTAAATTATAGGTAGTTAATTAGCAAGGGAACTATTATGTAGCTAATTCCTAGCTAATCCTTAGCTAATCTCTAGCAAAATGTTTGTAGAAAATTCCTAGCTAATCCTTAGCAAAATCTTTATAGAAAATCCCTAGCTAATTCCTAACAAGTTAGTTGTAGCAAATCCTTAACTAATCCCTAGCAAATTGTTTATAGCAAATCCCTAGCAAAGTGATTGTAGCAAATCCCTCGGTAATCCCTAGCAAATTAGTTGTAGCAAATCCCTAGCTAATCCTTAGCAAATTAGTTGTAGCAAATGCTTAGCTAATCTTTAGCAAATTGTTTGTTGCGAATCCCTTACTAATCCCTAGCAAAGTGGTTGTAACAAATCCCTTGCTAATCCCTAGCAAAACGTTTCATTCTCTTATTATTTTTCTACCTTATAAAATGCATTTAATTATCAACATTACATAATATAATAAATCTTGTCAACCAATTTATATAAAACATGTCAAATTTTACCATATTCAAAATATTCAAAATCATGAACATAATGAAAGTTTTTAACCATCATAAATAGAACAATTGTTAACATACATGATTAATGTCACTTCCACAATACACTTGTTAAAACAAATTAATACCACTCCTGTTTCATAATCCATCTTTCATACCCATGGAAAATGAATAATAGGCAATAAAAGCCCAAACTCCATGGGTCAAGTGTAAAAGTTTTCACTAAAAAAGTTCACTCCCTTTCCCTTAATAAGTAAGGCATAGAAATATACATAGTGTTCCATCACCAAGCCCCGACACACATGGTTAGCAAGAAAATAAAAAACTTGGGCAATTCCTTCATCTACATCCAAATCATCCGCAAATAACTTTTCATCGCGTCTTCCTCCACCACGACCTCTATCCCTTTGAATGTCTTGCCCTGTTCATCTTGGCTTTCTAAATGCCCCACTTCTTCCTTGTTCATTGAGTCAGATCAATAGCACATATGATAATCTTTAAAGAAAAAGGCAACCAACTTAGCAATCACTACCAAAAAAACTATTTCTTAATAAAACATTAAATGATAAAACAACACAAGGTAAAATAGTCTTAAGCTTGTTCCTCAAAATCAAGTCTTTGACTTAGATTTTGTTTCTCATTGTCGCAACCGAAATCACGACGAGACGACAAACCAAAAATAAAATTTGAAAAAGAGTTTTGGAGTCGCCACCATAGTTATTATAGGAAACTATGGAAAACCATAAAAAAAAAGCAAGGTCTGCAAAAAACCAGAATTTGGGTCCGAGAATTGGTTACGCGTGGGGAAGGTATTAGCACCCCACAACGCCCGTCCTAAGACGGTACCTTTAATTAAATGTGCAAAAGTTTTGTGGTTTTTCAAAATATTTAATTTTTCCCAAAATTAGTAATAAAAGAATGACAAAAAAACAAAACTATTTTTTTTGATTTTTTGGGCCCGACGAGGATTAATCCTCGCTCCTACGTATCTCCATGTGAATGGAGAATCAGGGTTACGTAGTTCTTTCTAAAAGTCTATTTGGAAAATTATTTGAAAATGATTTAATTTGTTTTATAATTTGGAAAATCTTTTTATTTAAATTTTAGTATTAGTTTAAAATTGATGTCATGCGACGCGAGCGGCCGGATAGACACTTCAAATAAATTTTTTTCTAATCTTTTATTTTTTTATTTTTTAATCATTTATAAATTTTTAATATTTTTTTAAAGTTATTTTAGAGTAGTTGTGGATGTCATTGCGACGTGAGCAACCAAATAGATATAAAAGTGTAAACAAAGAAAGTTATATTTTATTCTTAGATTGATATATATTTTTTTAGAAAAAAAAGGAACGAAAGTCTAAAATAGGTGTCATGCAACGCGAGCGGTCGAACAGACACAAAAAAAATGGGAATTTTTTTTAATGATTTAAAAAGAATAATAAAAAGATTGATAAAAATAAATCAAAAGAAAAAAAAACGAACTAGCAGTTACGTACCTTAAAAAATGTTCAATATCTCCTCACCTTTTCTCTTTTTCTTATTCTTTGCCTCCTTTTCTAATATTTTTGTTTTTTTCTAGAGAGATAAAGATGAGAGGTGTCTGTGTGGGTGGTAATGAGAGAAAGAGAGAGTGTAGAGAATGTTTTTTTTCTTTTTTCTACCTCCTTCAATATGTTTTTTTTAAAGAGAGATTAAAAAGAGGTGTGTATGTGGGAGTGGTGATGGGAAAGAATTAGACTAGTGTAGAGAATTTTTTTTCTAGTCATGACAGAGTGCGTATTTATATTCACAACTTGCAATATCAATGCAATCTTAGCCTTAATTGTAAAGGACATTATAAGGAAGGAATTGGTCATGATAGTAGCAAATTATGAGTATCAAATCACAGCAAATCAGAGTACAAAATCAATCATCATCAATAACAAAAATCAGAGCACAAAATTAATCCCAATTAATAATATTGATTCTTACCATTTGAAGAGATATTGCTTCTAATTATTATTATATAATTAATTTTTCTATCAGGAACAAAGGTAGAAAATATTTGAGTTATTGGGCTCATGAAAATTAATAACAAATTGGGCTCTTCCTCTTTTTTTTTCTTCTTTTTTTTCTCTCTTTTTTCTTATTTTTTTTCTAAAGTTGATGTTTGAAAATCTTTTTGAAGAAAATTTTGTTTCACATTTTTTTATTATTTTCCATTAACTAAAAAAACCCTTTCTTTATTACTTTTTTCAAAAATAAATTTATTCACCTGGACAAAATTGGGTGTTGACACTCATGAGACAAAATACTTTTTTTCTTAAGGATAAAAGGAGGAAATGGATTGGGAAGGCTAAAAGAGCAAGAGAACTCATTGGTACAAATTAATTAAGAAAGAAAAAACAGAATATATTTAGGCCATTTTAAAAGAAACTTCTCCTTCAGTCCTCAGATGAGGGAAAATATGAACTTAATTTAACTAAAATTAGAAAAAAAAAGTACTAGTAATGATAGAAATGAATCCTAATAAGTGAAAGAAGAAACCAAGTTCAACTTACTCTATTCTCTACCATTGTGTTCTCCAATTCACTGACTGATAAGAAATTACAATGAAAATGAAGAGATGCATGATTTAAAAGACAAGATAATTAGGGTAAGCGTAACAGCTTACAGCATATCATCATATATCAAACTGCTACAGCCATATTATGCTTTTTTATGAATTATAAATCCTTGTACAATGTGGAATTTGAAACATGGTTTTCTCATTTCAGATGGACTCAAACAGTGAAAGAAAGTGTGATGAGAGCACTCATCGAAGGAAGTGTTAGACACCTCCTTCAATAGAGAAAGAATAAAAGAATACTCATTTAACCATAGAGTAAGCTTGTACTCTTTCAAGTATTTATTTACAATGGAAAGGTTATCCTTGAGCAATTAATTCATATGGAATAGGAAAAGCTATGCAAGATAATAAAATATTTTACCTTTTCAAACTATATTGCTAATAACGTTCTTTAAAGTGTAATTACTTGTTTGTACCTCTACCATTGCAATTACTTGTATCCTTTTAAGTGCATGTTTTGATCTAACTTTCTCCTCATACACATATTTATAGTATCTAATTCAAAGCTAAAAGAGATAAAAACTCGTAGAAATGAAGAAAAAAAATTCCATGGACTAAGAATAGTAAAGAACTAAGTTGAAGAGCACAAGAAACATACGTTTGTAAGGTTTCATGTATTGCATATCCTCCTCTAGTTTTTCTTACTAATACAAAGCATTTCCCCACAAAAAATAAGGTGGTATAAGCATTTTACCAAGTCCACAACCATCCAATAGTTATTTCAACTTACTTCTTTCATTTCATCAAAGCTAATGAACTAAACTTCATAAACTAAATCTAATATGGCTGGAATGTTTGGAAAAGAAAAGCATCCTTCCTCTCCATATCCTATCTCCCAACCTACAAGTATCAATGCACATTCCCCAACATTATTTTGACACATGTTAAAATAAAATTTTGTTAATTTTTTGCAATGACGGCTACTTCAAACTTCGCTTGATAACGTGTGATTTAGCAAACAACGCCTTAGATCTACGCAATACCTAATACATTCGTGAGCTTGATGCACACAATTGTTCTTACCACGAAACAAGTTACAATGACAGTGGTAGTAAACTATTTGGAAATAAAAAAAAGAGTGATAAAGATATTATATATCTTCTGCTATTATTTATATTGATGGAGATATCATATATTTGATTCTCTTTTATTAATATCAAATATTCTATTTTATTAGGTTTTACTTTTCCTTTTATATGATGGGACATTGTACTCTATATATTAAACAAGGTTCTAATAAATCAGTAAGCAAGCTCTCATTGAGTTTGTTGGTATCGCGCAGCGGAATGTTTGAGCGTGCGGACAAAAACCAAGAGGGGGGTGAATTGGTTTTAAGTAATAAAATTAATACTTTAAAATTTTTCCAAAATTTATCAATTAATCAAGTATTAATTTCTTTAAACACAATAATAGATGAAATAAAGAGATAGAGAAGAAGATTGAACACAAGTATTTATACTGGTTCGGATCAAAAGACCCTACGTCCAGTTGTTAATCTCTAAAAAATGAGATTAACTAAATCACTAACAAGTAACAGATTTACAATCAGATATTAAGAGTGTAAGGAAAGAAAACACCTCTCTTGAATCACACAAGAGATCAACACCTTTCTCTGAATCACACAATGAACTTTGACCTTAGCTTTCCTAGCAACAGCAGCAACACTCAATCTCCTAGAACACCTGTCAGGAAAAGTTATCGCTCTACCCACACTAGGTTTTTCAAAGCTTCTATTGACAACACTCAGAGAACTCTCTTGCAGTCACAACACTAGTACTCTAGCTTCTAAAAAAGGTAAGTGAGAAGTAACTATGAGGTTCCTTAAATAGGGGTTCCATAAATTAGGTCAAAAAGTTGAACAGTCGCGCCCAACTGACCATGATAATCGAATATCACTAGTGATAATCGATTATTCCAGTGTGGTTTATGAAAAACAAATTTTTTGAGCAGATAATCGATTATCAGAGGTGATAATCGATTATTCCAGTGCTTTCTTGAAAAAGTTGGTTCAGCTCATGATAATCGATTATTCTAAGTGATAATCGATTATCACCTTGATTTTTCGAGAAATACCAGAATTTTCTTGTATAATACTGATTCTAACTAATCTAATTACATTTTACAAGATAACTTTAAACACAAAAACACATGGTCTTCATATTGACTTCCAGATGGCTTTCATGGCTTCTTTTATCATCATCAAAATCTTGCTTCAACATTTAGAATTGTATTGCTTTTGCCAACAATCTCCCCCTTTTTGATGATGATCAAAACAATATGTTTAAAGTATCTGCAATCAAAATATCTTACAAGTAGATTTGTTAGTAGCACTGTTTGGTTTAAATGTTTAAACTTTTTCTCCCCCTGTTTTGATCATATGAAAAAAGTTTTAATAAAGAAGCTCCCCCTCAATTAGGCAATGGTAAAGAATAATAAGACAAATATACTTTTATTGAAAAGAGATAATAAAACTAGAAAACATATTACAATTGCACAAAAAATAGACGATGATGTAGACTTTTAAAAGTCTTGACTCATGTCATCATCTTCCTCATATTTATCAAATTTATATTCTAAGTTAGAGATCCTAGAATCTAAGCCTCTAAGTAAGCCAGTGACTTCTTCATGTCTGTGAGTGGAGAGAAGAAAGAATTCTTCAAGTCTCTGGTTGAGATTTAAAATGTGATCCTCTAAAGAAGAGGATGAGCCACCAACACCACTGGATGATCCAATATTTGTGTCAACAGGAGGAATAGGAGCAGTGAGAGGATTTTCTTCTTCTTCATTGTCCGAGGGAGGCATATCATCCTTGTGAATGTAGGTATTCCCAAAAGGAATAAATTTCATCTGCTTCAAGGAGTTTTCCGCAATTTTGTTTGCCGTAGTGGTCTTATGAGACTGTTCATCAGAGACATTCACCCCTTTATACTTACAAATACGAGAGATGAGTAAGGAATACGGGAGAGGATATTGAGGCAATCTCTTGGCTTTGAGCATGGTGTCAAGAATGATGCTTGGCCAATAGATAGGAATGTGGTTGAGCATGGCATAAATGATCATGAGATCTGCTTCACTGCACTGTGCATGGTTTGTACCACGTGGACATAGAATCCAAACAATGAGATAGTGAAGTAGACGCTCATCGATTTTGAGAGGTCTGGCTAGCAATTGACGGCCAATTTCTTGATCTGGGCGTCGCATAAAGGATCTATATGCAAAATTTTTTTTGAACCCTTCAATGCCAACCGTGAGGATTGGGGATGTGCCATCATGAATGGGTAATTGTGCAACATTTTCCCAAATATCATCATCTAGAATAATGTCGACACCTTTCACCTTTGTGAACCCAACTCCATCTCTAAATTTGTAATTGAAGTAGAAGGCTCGTACCAAATCAGGGTAGTAGATGCCTTGCATCTCTGTGAAGAATTTCACACCTTGTTCAGCCAGAAAATTTTGAATTGTGAAATGGCGATTTACAAACCATTGAGACTGGATCAATTTTGGAGTGATGAGGGGTTTGTCTTTCCACAATGTGATGAATTCAGATATCCTTTCTTCATCCGAAATCCATCCTTCAATGGAAGCTGTTCGAGGTGCAGTTGCGGGTTGAGAAGCACGAGATGTAGTCCTTCTGCGTGTAGGAATCTTTCTACGAGAGGATTCAGCCATGGTTGAGGTAAAGGAGAGGGAAGCTTTTGAGAGTTTTTGAGAAAATGAGAAATCTTTGAGTGTTGATGAAGAGAAAAGAGTGTTCTGGTGACAAAAATGGCTCATATTTATAGAGAAGAGTCTCCAACGGCCATATACACGCGATTTGATGCAAATCTAGCCGTTGCAACGACTAGTTTTTAAAATTATTTGGTCCAACAACGTGTAATCGATTATCCTAAGATGATAATCGATTATTGGTTCATGTTCTGGGCAAAATATGAATCCTGACGAGCTGATAATCGATTATCCTAAGTGATAATCGATTATTCTAGTGAGTTTTGATTTTTGGCTCAGAATTAAGGATAATCGATTATTGCCCCAAATAATCGATTATTACAGAACATTTTTGAATTTTAAGGCTGAGAAGTTTAAGGATAATCGATTATGTCCCCAAATAATCGATTATTCCAGAATGTTTTGGGAATTTTTAAGAGTGTCTGATAATCGATTATTGACGCTATTTTTAGGATTTTTAAGGATTTTGAGTTTTTGGCAATTTAAGAGATCTCTAATATGCCTAAGTCTCTTATTAGTTCATAAAATCTATCTTTAGCTAAAGGTTTGGTAAAGATATCAGCTAATTGATGCTTTGTATCTATGTATTTTATCTCACAATTTCCTTTATTAATGTGATCTCTTTGGAAATGATGCCTTATTTCAATGTGTTTTGTCCTAGAGTGCATTATGGGATTTTTGGTTAAATTAATAGCACTGGTATTATCACATTTCAGAGGTATGTGATTTAGAAAGATATTATAATCTTCTAGTTGTTGTTTCATCTAAAGAATTTAGCACAACAGTTTCCAGCTGCTATGTATTCAGCCTCTGTAGTTGACAAAGCCACACAAGCTTGTTTCTTCGAGTGCCAAGAGACTAATGAACTACCTAGAAGGTGACAGGTACCACTGGTACTTTTTCTATCTATTTTACAGCCACCATAATCAGCATCTGAATAGCCTATCAAATTAGGAGATGCTCCTGAAGGATACCAAAGTCCAAAACATGCAGTTCCTTTTAAGTATTTTAAAATTCTTTTTACTGCAGTAAGATGTGATTCTTTTGGATTGGCTTGAAAACGAGCACACACACATACAGATTGCATAATATCAGGCCTAGTTGTAGTAAGATACAACAAAGAACTTATCATGCCTCTAAACGTAGTTTGATTTACCTCTATTCCTGATTCATCTTTGCCTAAGTAGCAGAAGGTTCCCATAGGAGTACTTGCTTCCTTAGTAGTATCCATTCCAAATTTCTTAAGTACTTCTTTACAGTACTTAGATTTAGAAATGAAAGTTCCATTTTCCATTTGCTTAATTTGAAGACCCAAAAAGAATGTCAATTCTCCCATCATTGACATTTCAAACTCTCCCTGCATTATGCTTGCAAAGCCTTTACATAGTGAACTATCAGTAAACCCAAATATTATGTCATCTACATAAATCTGAACTATCAAAATATGCTTATTTACTCTTTTAATAAACAGAGTTAAATCAATTTTACCTCTTTCAAAATCATTTTCTAGCAAAAATGTACTTAATCGTTCATACCAAGATCTAGGTGCTTGTTTTAATCCATACAATGCTTTCTTTAATTTATAAATGTGATTAGGAAACTTATAGTCTTCAAAGCCAAGTGGTTGTTCAACATACACATTTTCTTTTATAAATCCATTTAAAAAAGCACTTTTGACATCCATCTGATATAGTTTAAATTTCATGAGAGAAGCATAGGCAAGAAGTAAACGTATAGCTTGTAACCTGGCAACTGGAGCATAAGTCTCATCATAGTCTATACCTTCTTCTTGTCTGTATCCCTTTACTACAAGTCTGACTTTGTTTTTAGTGATGTTTCCATCCTCATCCAGCTTGTTTCTGAACACCCATTTTGTTCCTATGACTTGGTGTGAATCATCCCTAGGAATGAGTTCCTAAACTTCATTCCTTTCAAATTGATTCAGCTCTTCTTGCATTGCTATGCACCATTGATCATCTTGAAGAGCTTCGTCTACACTTTTGGGTTCTATTTGTGAAACAAAGGCAACAGTCATACAGAAATTTGACATATTTCTAGTAACTACTCCCTTTGATATATCTCCAATGACATTTTCTAGAGATAATCCTCTAGGTGATTTCCAGCTTTTGGCAAGATCTTCAGGTTCAGTCAGTGGATTTTCATTTATATACATCTCATCAAGGGCTTCTTTGAAATATTCTTCATCACCTGCATTTGTTTTATTTGACTCAAGAGGGTTCTCCTCAAGGTCCACAATTTCATCAAAAACAACATGCACAGATTCTTCCATATTCAAGGTTCTTCTATTAGAAATCCTATAGCCTTTACTAGTTGATGAATATCCTAAGAAAATAGCTTCATCAGCTTTAGATTCAAATTTGCCCAAATTTTCTTTTCCGTTATTTAGAACAGAGCATTTGCATCCAAATATTTTTAAATGTGCTACATTAGGCTTTCTTCCTTTAAACAATTCATAGGGGGTAACTTTTAAAATTGGTCTAATTAGCATTCTATTTAATACATAACAAGTTGTGCTCACAACATCAGCCCAAAAATATTTAGGCACATTATATTCGTTCAACATTGTACGAGCTAATTCTTCTAAAGATCTATTTTTCCTTTCTACAACTCCATTTTGTTGAGGAGTTCTAGGTGCAGAAAAATTATGCATAATTCCGTTTTCTTCACAAAAGTTTTCAAATAATTCATTTTGAAATTCTCCACCATGATCACTTCTTAAAACTTTAATTTTCAAATCTTTTTCATTTTGAACTGCTTTTGCAAACTTTTTAAAAGCTTTAAATGCCTCACTTTTTAGTGTGAGAAAGAAAGTCCATGTATATCGTGAGTAATCATCAACAATAACAAGAGCATAATAATTTCCTCCAAAGCTTTTTGTCCTTGAAGGACCAAACAAATCCATATGCAAAAGTTCTAAAGGTTTTGATGTAGAAATCACATTTTTTGAATGAAATGAAGATTTTACTTGTTTTCCTTTTTGACATGCATCACATAGTTTATCTTTTTCAAACTTTATTTTAGGCAATCCAATTACTAATTCTTTAGTAATCAGTTTGTTTAATTGTTGCATGTTAATATGAGCAGCTCGTTTATGCCATAACTAGGGATTTTCTTCTTTAACAACCAAACAAGTTATATCACTAGATGATGCATTATCAAGATCAATCAAGTAAATATTATTGTGTCTCATACCTTTTAAGGCTATTTCTTTGGAGTCCTTTTGATGAATAGTGCAGTAATCACTCTCAAATATTACTTTGAGTCCTTTATCACATAATTGGCTTATACTGAGAAGATTGTGTTTTAGTCCTTCCACATATAGTACATCCTTGATCTCCAAAGTATTTCCTCCACCTACATCACATGTTCCAAGTGACAAATCCTTGTTCCTTAATTTCCTTTGTTGTTATCCCCATAAGTGACAAATCCTTGTTCCTTCTTTTTAAAGTTCTTAAACTCCTTTTTATCTCCAATCATGTGTCTTGAATAACCACTGTCAAGATACCACATTGATCTTCTGGATTTAGAAGTCATCTGCAAAATAAGGAAACAATTCATTTAGGTCCCTAACAACTTGTTTGGGTCCTTGGGGTTAGAAAAAATATCTACTTATGAACAGGGACCCAATGATACTTCTTATTAGGAACACCAAAATGTTTGATATTGCATTTGTTTGAAGTATGACCCTTTTTCATGCAATAAAAACATGTAGTAGTACATGCATATGTATTCATAGAATGATATGTTCCTTTTTCTACCCAAACTCTATGAGTTCTTTTAGTTTTATTTTTAAAACTATGATTATGAGCATGCTTGGTCTTATTTGGGTTTTTCTTGATTTTAAACTTTTCACAGTTTTTATTTTCTAAAGCATCTTCAAGATGTTTTTCCAAAATACATATATCAAACATATAACTTTTACATGAAGCATATTCAACAGTTTCTTTATTTTCTAAATTTGAGATTTTATTTTTCAAAAATTCTTCTTCTTCAAGAGATTTTTCGAATTTACTTTGTAAATCTTTAAAATCAGATTTTAACTTTTTATGAGCAGTATCCAATTTACTAGATTTAATAAGTAATTGTTGAAAAGCATCATACAAATCATCATAGTCATTTTCATGGTAAGTAGAATTTACCTCACTGTCAAAATCAACATGATTAGCCATCAAACATAGATTTGCTTCTTCAGTTTCAGAATCACTAGAATTTGATGAGCTTGAGGCATTATCTTCCCAAGCTATGTATGCTTTCTTTTTGAAGAATTTTCTACCCTTCTTTTCTTCACTTTTCTTTGTATTTGGGCAGTCAGCTTTGACGTGTCCAGATTCTCCACATCCGTAGCATTTAAAATTTGAGGATGATCCTTGATTATCCTTCTTGTTGCTCTTGAATTGATTTTTACCTTTGGCCTTCATGAATTTTGTAAATTTCTTAATCATAAGACTAAGATTTTCATCGTCATCCGAATCTTCTTCTTCCTTTTGCCTTTTGCCTTTAATCACTTCGGTTTTAAAGGCTATGTTCTTCTTTCTTCCAATATCTTTTTCATCATTTAATCTGCCTAGTTCAAGCTCATGTTCTCTCAGCTTTCCAAACAGAGCCGCCATCGTCATTGTCGCAAGGTTTTGTGACTCCGTGATGGCTGTCACCTTCGGCTGCCAAGTCCTGTTCAAGGATTTAAGAGCTTTTATATTTAATTCATCAGTGTCAAAAGTTTTACCTAGACCTGTGAGATGATTGACGATATGTGTGAATCGTTTCTGCATATCGTATATAGTTTCTCCTTGCTGCATCCGAAACATTTCGTATTCTTGGATCAAGGAGTTCTTACGTGCTCTTTTCACATCGTCTGTTCCTTCATGGGTTACACGCAATATTTCCCACATTTCTTGTACACTGGTGCATACTAAGATCCTGTAAAACTCATCTAGGGTTAAGGCAGGTGAAATTATATTTCTAGCTTTTACATCATACTGAGCACGTCTATTTTCGTCTGCTGTCCATTGCGAAAATGGCTTTGGTTCCTGCACATCATTTACAATATTAACAGGAACAAATGGACCATTTAAAACATCATCCCAAATACCTCTATTAATAGATTCTAGAAAAATTTGCATCCTAACTTTCTAGAAAGGATAATTTTCACTAGTAAATAGAGGAGGTCTGTTGATAGACGCACCCTCAGCAAATGTTTGATTTTGTCCAACCATTTTCGAAATTTTTTGAATAACTATCAAAGCAAGCTCTGATACCAATTGTTGGTATCGCGCAGCGGAATGTTTGAGCGTGCGGACAAAAACCAAGAGGGGGTGAATTGGTTTTAAGTAATAAAATTAATACTTTAAAATTTTTCCAAAATTTATCAATTAATCAAGTATTAATTTCTTTAAACACAATAATAGATGAAATAAAGAGATAGAGAAGAAGATTGAACACAAGTATTTATACTGGTTCGGATCAAAAGACCCTATGTCCAGTTGTTAATCTCTAAAAAATGAGATTAACTAAATCACTAACAAGTAACAGATTTACAATCAGATATTAAGAGTGTAAGGAAAGAAAACACCTCTCTTGAATCATACAAGAGATGAACACCTTTCTCTGAATCACACAGAGAACTTTGACCTTATCTTTCCTAGCAACAGCAGCAACACTTAATCTCCTAGAACACCTCTCAGGAAAAGTTATCGCTCTACCCACACTAGGTTTTTCAAAGCTTCTATTGAGAACACTCAGAGAACTCTCTTGCAGTCACAGCACTAGTACTCTAGCTTCTAAAAAAGGTGAGTGAGAAGTAACTATGAGGTTCCTTAAATAGGGGTTCCATAAATTAGGTCAAAAAGCTGAACAGTCGCGCCCAACTGACCAGGATAATCGATTATCACTAGTGATAATCGATTATTCCAGTGTGGTTTATGAAAAACAAATTTTTTGAGCAGATAATCGATTATCAGAGGTGATAATCGATTATTCTAGTGCTTTCTTGAAAAAGTTGGTTCAGGTCAGGATAATCGATTATTCTAAGTGATAATCGATTATCACCTTGATTTTTCAAGAAATACCAGAATTTTCTTGTATAATACTGATTCTAACTAATCTAATTACATTTTACAAGATAACTTTAAACACAAAAAAACATGGTCTTCATATTGACTTCTAGATGGCTTTCATGGCTTCTTTTATCATCATCAAAATTTTGCTTCAGCATTTAGACTTGTATTGCTTTTGCCAACAGAGTTGTTTTCATCAAATACCTCTTGTTAATATTTTTCCTTCTCATGGCTTATACACATCTAATATGGTATCAAATTTAAATCACCTTAAAACGCATTTTCTCCTTTCTTGTTGATTTCATGCCATGGCGAAAAATTTCTCTTTGATTCTTCAACAAGAACGTCAATTTAAGGCTACTTAAGACTACTTTTTATTCTACTTCTCAAGAGTCTATTGCCAATCTTGCCTTTCATGAGGGACATGGGCAACATTTTCGCGGTGGTTTCTTTGGCAATCATGGACGGGGACGCTTTGCTCGATCTAGTGGTCACAATCCCAAGTATTGTGACCATTGTCATCAAACCAATCAAACCTTTGGTAACTACTGGATTAAGCATGGCCTGCCTTAAGGCTATAACCAAAATATCAAAGTCCATCATCCTTCTTCCACGCTCTATACTAGTATGGTTGATACCGCCTCATCTCATGCCGATCTTTGTACTAGGAAGGATGACAAAGCTGAAGCTCAATTTGGTATCTCTAGAGAGCAGTATGAAGCTCTTCTTGCCTTAGCCATCTCAAAATGATTCTTCTCCCATAACTATTGTTCATCAATGTAGTACCAAACCCACAAGTTTTGTTTTTCCCTTTTCTTCTTGGATTTTAGATAGTGGTGCTTCTGACCATATTTGTCCTTTTAAATCTTTATTTCAAAATCTCAAACCTATTTCTCCTATTTCTATACAATTACCCAACCAAGACTTTGTCATTGCTAAATTCTCAAGTACCATTGTCTTAGGCAATCTTATCCTTCATAAGACGTTTTTTGTTCTTGAATTTTCGGTTCAACTATTTCTATTCTAAAATTGCTTAATTCTACTAATTGTTTTATGGTTTTCTCCCAAAATACTTTTCTTATTGTGCAGCCTAATACCTTCCAAACGATTCAAACAACTACGAAACATCAAGGCTTGTTTTATCTCTTAGATAATTTTCAAGACAAACGTAACTTGAGTATATATAACACAAATATTTCCTTACCACATTCTGCTCTCATTAATAATGCTAATCCTTGTAACTTGTGGCATATGAGACTTTGTCATCCATCTGATAACATTTTAAAGCTTCTTGCTTTTGATCATCCTGATATTTCTTCTCCTTCTACTATTGTTTGTGATGCTTGTGCTTTTGCCAAACAAAAACGTCTGAAATATTCTTCAAGCACTAGTAAATCTCTTCAATTTTTTGAACTTATCCATGTTGATAGTTGGGCCCCGATTTTTATCTCTTCCATTGATGCATACAAGTATTTAACTATAGTTGATGACTATAGCATATTTACTTGGACTCTTTTTCTTAAAAGTAAAACTGAAGTCAGACCTCTTCAAGATTTTATTTCTTTGCCAGAAAATCAGTTTTCTTGCAAGCTTAAGAAAATATGTTCCGATAATGGAAAAGAGTTTCTTCTTAATGATTTCTATAATAGTAAGGTTATTTTCCATGAAACTTCTTCTGTCGTAACTCCTCAATAAAACAGGATTGTTGAGAGGAAGCACTAACATCTTCTCAATGTGTGTCGTGCTATTCTTTTTCAAGAAAAAATACCAAACATTTTCTGGTCTTATTCGCTTAAATTGGCTGTTCATTTCATTAATAGGTTACCCACTCATTTTCTCAATAATCGATCTCCTTATGAATTGGTTTATTCTATTAAGCCCGATTTTTCTAATCTAAAAGTTTTTGGTTATTTGACTTATGCCAGTTTCGCCACTACTAGAAGAACTAAATTGGATTCCCGAAGCTTAAAATGTGTTTTCCTTGGTTATAAATCTGGAATAAAAGGATATGTTTTATATGATCTTCATTCCAAGTCTATTTTTGTGACTAGGAATGTTATCTTTCATGAAAATATTTTTCCTTACTCATTCTCTTTGCCATCTGATAACTCTATTGCTTCATTTGATGATTCTCATTCTTGTGATAATAACATGTATGATTTTCCTACTTTACCTGTTTCACATGCCACTGACCTTACTACGAAACTAATTCCTGGTCTTGTTTCTGATAATGCTGAAGCTACTGATCTTGATCTTAGAACTTCTCATAGAGTGAAAAATAGGCCTCGATACTTAGATCAATATTATTGTGGTGTTGCTTCCACTTCATGCTCTACTTTTTCCACACCTTATCTAATGCATTTATTTGTTTCTTATGATAATTATCCTCCTGAACATACTACCTTTTGTCATAATATTTCTGCCCAAGTTGAACCTTTCTTCTTCAAAGAAGTTGTTCAACATGACTGCTGGAAACAGGCTATGGATGTTGAGTTATATGCTCTCAACAAAAATCAGACTTGGACTTTAGTTCCTCCTCCTTCTGGCATCACACCAACTGGTTGTCGCTAGGTTTACAAACTCAAACATAAACCAGATGGCATAGTTGATAGGTTTAAGCACGATTGGTGGCTAAGTGTTTTATTGAAACTGAGGGGCTTGATTATTTCAAAACCATCTCCCATGTTGTCAAACTTATTACTGTACGCATCCTTTTAGCATTAGCCACTAATAATGATTAGTTTATTCATTAGTTGGATGTTGACAATGCTTTTCTCCATGGATATTTACATGAAGAGATCTATATGAAGCCTCCACCTGGCCACTCTCTATTTCTGAAAAAATCTGACTCTGATATTACTGTTTTATTGGTTTATGTCGATGATATGGTTCTCACTAGTAATAACATTGTTGAAATTAATGTTGTAAATGCTCATCTTCATTCTACATTTCATATTAAAGATCTTGGC
This sequence comes from Vigna unguiculata, assembly GCF_004118075.2. Lineage (NCBI taxonomy): Eukaryota > Viridiplantae > Streptophyta > Magnoliopsida > Fabales > Fabaceae > Vigna > Vigna unguiculata. Next base: position 14,978,457 of record NC_040288.1, on the reverse strand, counting down.
CCTCTCAAATAATTTTTGGGCCTAGAAGTTACTCGTTCTCTTGATGGATTAGTTTTGAACCAAAGAAAATATTGTTTGGACCTCATTTCAGAGGCAGGGATGCTTGGATGTAAACCTGCACCAACGCCATCTGATCCTTCTATCAAACTTCATGCCGACGAGGGAGCTCTTCTACCAGATCCTTCTTCCTTTCGGTATTTGATTGGACGATTACTTTACTTGACTAACACCAAGCCTGATATTAGTTTTGTTGTCCAACAACTCAACCAATTTGTTTCTTCTCCACGTGAACCACATATGCAGTAGGCATTATCATGCCGACGAGGGAGCTCTTCTACCAGATCCTTCTTCCTTTCGGCATTTGATTGGACGATTACTTTACTTGACTAACACCAAGCCTGATATTAGTTTTGGTGTCCAACAACATATGCAGTAGGCATTACGGATCATTCGATACTTAAAACATGCTCAAGCCTATGGCCTTTTGTATAAATCCAACACCTCTCTTAAAATTCAGGCATTTTCTGATTCTTATTGGGCAACATGTGCCACTACTCGACACTCTGTTTCTGGATATTGTGTTTTCTTAGGCACCTCTTTGGTTGCTTGGAAGTCTAAGAAACAAACCTTTGTTTCACAATCTTCTTCTGAGGCTGAGTGTCGCGTCTTAGCATCCCTGACATGTGAACTACAATGGATTGAATACCTTCTTCAAGATTTGCATTTTTCTGTTCCCACTCCTTACACTACCTTTTGTGACAACAATTTCACTATTCATATTGCCAAGAATCCCAATTTTCATGAGAGAACCAAGCATATAGAAATTGATTGTCATATTATTCGACAAAAGCTTGTTGATGGCCTTATTCACATTCTCCATGTTCCTTCTACACGTCAACTTGCTTATATGTTTACCAAGTCGTTACATTCTTCTACTTTCCAAGTTGTTACTTCCAAATTGGGACTTTACAATCTTCATGGCCACCTTGAGAGGGGTGATAAAGATATTATATATCTTCTGCTATTATTTATATTGATAGAGATATCATATATTTGATTCTCTTTTATTATTATCAAATATTTTATTTTATTAGGTTTTACTTTTCCCTTTATAAGATAAGACATTGTACTCTATATATGGAACAAGGTTTTAATAAATCAATAAACAAGCTCTTATTGAGTTGCTTTCACTCAAATACCTCTTATTAATATTTTTCTTTCTCATGACTTATACATATCTAATAAAGAGAAAGACCTTGGAGCGAGGGGAAGGAAACAAAAGCGAGCGGCGGTAAAGGTGTATGCTACGGTGGACGATGGAGGTGTATGCTACGGTGACAGCGGAGAAGGATTCGAGTTGAGAAATCGCGGTAGCCGCGACCATATTTGCGGTCATCACCTCCTTCTATTTGATTCTATGCAGAACATAAACATGATTTTTAACGAAAAAAGAGTGAATACCTTGTGCTTTACCAAAACAAATTAGAAGTAAAGTGAACAGTTATTATGTTTGTAACGTCCCATTTAATTAATAAACCAAATTAAAAGGAAACGTCACGTAGAATAATATGTTAAGCAGTCCTGGAGTACAATCACAACTTTGTACAGTAACCAAGGCACACCACGATGCCAAAATAAAACATAGAGGAATAACGACAAAGTTTTCAAAAAGAGAAGCCCAAAGGCCAGACAATACATGGGCCATAATCCTAAAGAAAAGCCCAAGAAGAACATGAAGTCTAGCCCAGGAAGACTATGCAGCGGATTCATCTCTCCCCTGTTGACCACTATTTCCTCTCACATCTGCTCCCATCAATAAATTGATGATCATCACAAAAGTAGAAGAACAACATACAAGCAATCAAACAAGCAAAGGGTAAGCTAGAGCCAAAAAGATTTTCATCATGCAATCAAGTATACTTTCATAGTCCAATATACATACAACACCCAATCATGTTATGACTTTCAAATCAATACACTAAGACTCGACTCGACTCATCCGGATACATATGACCTGGTCGGATTCAGCGGATGCTTGCACTTGTGGTGGATACCTCCGCTCACCCTCGAGCTATGTGTTACTAGTGTTACAATGAATCAATTCCCTCACACACAAGGTTAGCCCTTAATGAGTTTTAGGCCTCCTACTACTCTCACCACAGGAGTCGGTCCGCTCTTAGTGAGACTAACTAACTCCTTAGAGTGTCAAGATGCAACCTTACATTGAATCCTTACCAAACTATATAGATGGGGCACCACCATGGACACCCACTAACAGGGGCCATGGAATTACGTCCCGACCACTGAAGCACGACCCTGAAATCTCACCTAGAGATTCCAAGGAAATACGCACTGACACAGACCAATCATACTCAATCAATAAAGAAAGATTTATCATGCACATAACTCTCATGCCAACCTTTATAACCAAATCCTCATTCATATTCGATGTTGAATCCATTCCAATTCATCATTCCCAATCCATGAATATAGAATTTCACCTCATACCAATACCATGCCATTTTGATATCAACCATTTCATTGAAATCACATCCCAAGATTTATCCAAGCTCATCATTCACAACTCATACACCCTCTTACTCATGCATATTCACTCATCTCATGCTTTAACATAGCAATCCAACTTAACATCACATTATGCAAACGATTTAGGGATTTTAGAAATAAAACTGCAGCTTGTGTAAAGCTCAGAAAAGTTTTGTATTTATATTCAAATTAAATAGGATTGAATCAAGAACCAAATGAAACAAGAACCAACTTAATTGAATAACCATAAAGAAAGTTGTAAACCAAACAAGCAACAAGGTCAATGTTCTCAACAACTAAACTATAGTGATCTTGCGATAAAAACTGCTCTCACTAAAGAGCTCCAATTAAAGATCTGACCGCTCAAAATCAAGAACTACGTGTTAAGGATCAGCTGTTACAATATAAGCTTGATCCAACGGTTAACAAAGTGGTAATGTTCATTTTACAAAAAGTGTGCAATGTTGTCAACAACCAAACTACAGTGACCTTGCGATAAAAACTTCTCTCACTAAAGAACTCCGATTAAAGATCCGACCGGTGAAAGTCAAGAACTATGTGTTAAGGATCATCTGTTAAAATATCAGCGCGATCCAACGGTTAACGAAGTAATAATTTCCATTTTACGAAAAGTGTGCAATGTAGAAAAAGAGTAGCACCACATCAATCAAACATACTCGCTCACTATACATTTTTATTCGACCAACAACCTCATTCAAGCATCACAGCCATACAAACAGACCAAAAATTGGCAAAATAATTTTAAATACATAAACCCTAGTTTCTCTTTCCTGAAAATAAGCTAGCAAGGACTTCGACACCCAATAGCTGAGCACGGAAGCTCACGGAACAGATTAATGAACTGAACAAGGTAGCGGAACAGATTTTAAAATGAGTTTACTACGAAACCCTAACTGGAAAATACGAAAATATGCCTATAGAGGAGAAGTATAAGCTGGAGAATAACTTACATGGAGCAAGAAATGAGGTTGAGCTACTTGACCAAGATTGGGGCTAAACCCTAGCAGAGCCTCTTAGGGAAAATGAGAGTGTGAGAGTACTGTTTCTGTAAGAATGACAGAAGTGTGAGGGGTTTGGCTGCCTTAGGGGCCTTGGACACCCTATGGGCCAACCATTAGGTCCATTAGATTAGGGGCAGCCCTTTAAAAATTAGGGTAGAAAAAGAGGGTTTTACAATATTTCATAACTTTTTCTTATTCTTAATAAATAGAAATTTTTGCTTTCAAAATTAGTTTATGAAGATTTTAGTGATATCATCGTATTCAATTGTTAATAATAATAATTATAAAATACTTATAATTACTACCGAAATAACTACACGTAAAAGTAAAATGTTGAAGTCTTTCACTTTTTATTTACATTGTTATTGGCGAAAAGATGTTTATAAATTATGAGAATATATGACTTTTTTGTTTTATATTTTCGTATTTTAATGTTGAGAAATTAAAAAAATAGGAATCCAATGACAAAATTTGTAAATACATATTTTTTATTTTTTATTATGGTTTGTTAACTTAAACACTTAGTTGATATACATAAATATTGTAAAAACCACTTTTCTGGTCTTATGTTAAAGGGCAGGGCCTTAACTTTTGGGCCTAAGGGCTGGCCCATAGGGTACCCAAAACCCTTAAACCAGCCTTATTCCTCTCATTCTCTGCACCTATCAGAAAAACAGCAGTCTCACTCTCTCTTTTCCCTCCAACAGAGCTCTGCTAGGATTTGGCTCCCATTCTTCGTTGAGCTAGGAGAACTCCATTTATTACACGTAAGTAAATCCCCAACTAATACTTCCTCTTTTCTAGCTCTGTTGTTGCAGTTCGACCTAGAGCTCTTTTAGTAATCTCGTTTTCTATTCTAGTGTCAGTATTCCAGCTTGCAAATCAGTTCTTGGATCTGTAGTAATCCTCTAATGGGTGCTTGTACCTTCCGCTAACATTCGTCCAGGTAAGGGAAGCTAGAACCCTCTTGTTTGGTGTGATGGGTGTTATCTTGCTTGTGTTTCGTGATTTTTTGAGCTTATATGTTGCTATGAATGTCTAGTATGGTTGGCATTATTGTTTGGATGTGAAAATATGGCTATTGCAGGATGAACAGTGGCGAGACCCGACACTCTCGCCCAGGCGACCCAACCTCGCGTAGGCGAGACTTGCAGAAACAGACCCAAACTCGTGCTCGAGCTCTCGCACAGGCGAGGAGCTTTCGTTTGAGCGAGATACCGTCTCGCTCAGGCGAGAGAAGCTCGCCTAAGCGAGGACGCGTGGGGGCTTGAGGTATGTGCTGCATGTGTAGGTCAGGCGAGGAGGCTCTTTTTGGGCGAGGGGTATTCTTGCTCAGGCGAGTAGCGGCTCGCTTAGGCGAGAATCCGCGAGTCTCGTAGGGTTCCCTAATGACAGTCTTGCCTAAGCGAGACCCTGTGGCTTGGGCGAGACTGGCACGGGACTTCACTATAGAACTGTTCCTTTCATGTTTGTTTGGCTTAGTATGCTTTACCTTGAATCGAACTGTATGAATTGAGTGACCTTGTATGCTTTTCAGTTAGGGCTAAGGCCCATGTATTGCTTTCTCTAGGATTTTGCTTACGTCATTATTACTCTACTTTGTACCTGACATCGTGGTGTGCCTCTTTTATTCGTCTTTAAGTAATTTAGATATTTGTGGTAGCGACATTATACTCTATTTTTCTCGCTTCTTATGTTATACTATGTGACATATCCTTTATTTAGCTTTATTAAATAAATGAGATGTTACAAATATAATAAAAACTAGTGGTTTAATTATAACGTTTACGTAGTTTATTCAAATATAAAATTATATTTCAAATAAACAAGTACTTGTTTTTTATTTTTTTACACTCGTTTTAAAAATATTAGTCTAAAATTAAAAGTAACAAAAAATATCTTAGTTTATTTCACTAATTTTTTCCCCTTAAACACTATCTTACGTGATAATGTAACCTGGTTCCAATTTTCACGCAAGGAAAAAACCAGAAATACATTTAAATTTATCAAAAAAATCTTTTACTTTATTTATTTGTTATTTTATTTTTCTATATTTCTGTATCAAGATTCAAATGGAAATATATTGGAAAAAGAGAAAAAAAAAAGTTAAGAAAAAACTTAAAAAGTTAGACAAAGAAAATAGATATGAAATTTTAGTTGTTTTATTCTATCTATCTAACTTGAATGTCAAAAACCCTTGTCTTGTTTTTTTTTTTCATACCTAAATTGGGGTTGAAGAACGTCTAAAGCAACGACTAATTTCATGTTGTGATGTCTCAAATGTTTATGAAGGACGAGTGATTATTTATTTGCAAATTTTTTTTTGTAGATGATTATTTTGAAAAAAAAATTGTAAGAATAAATAGATATTTTCTTAATAATATATAGTGATTTTAATTAATTTATCTATGATTCCTCACTTAATAGCTAAAATGAATGAGGAATAATTTATCTCGTTAATTTCTCTCACAAATTTGTTACGAAATTTTCTTGTCATTAATCCCTAACTAAATAGCGAGAAATTTGTGAAAAATAATTTCCTTTGCAAATTTGCTAAGGAATTTTTTTGTAATTATCTCTCGCTAAATAGCGAGAAAATAATGAGAAATATATTCCCTCACTAATTTCCCTCGCTAATTAGCTACATAATTTTTTTGTCACTGATCTCTCGCTAAATAGAGAAAAATTAGTGAGAAATATATTCCCTTATTAATTTCCCTTGCTAATTTACAATTTTGTTGTAGTGGATATCTCGGTGTAATCGGTTTGGACCCGAGGGGGGTTACCTGCAGAAGAGACTCCGAAGCTCAAGTCAGCAAAATCTCTTAGAAAGTCAAATCTGGTGATTAGGAGAGTAATGAATGTGTACCGTTAATTACTAGGGTCCATGCTTATTTATAGGTTTATTAATTATGTCTTGCCACGTCATGGGTTGGGCTCTTGTTTGGGCTGTAGGTGGGCCTGGACCCTAGCCCAGGTCCCTTAGTTCGATTATTGTGGGCTTGTGGGCTTGATGAATCTTACAGGAATGTTCTGGTTTTGCCAAGTCCTTGCTTAGTTTCCTAGAGTTAACGACCTAGGCCGGTTACTCTTTAGCGGCTTAGGCCGCTGTTGTTGCTTTAGTTTGTTCGATCAATGTTGTTCCTTAGCGGCTTAGGCTGGATACCTTGATTCATCTTAGCATGTGTATTGTGAGTGTTATTATTCGGCTAGGCTGGCTAGGTGTAGTACACCAGTCCCCCAGCCTTCGCCGATATAGTTATGACGATAAAGGATGACAAGTGTTGTCGTTTTTGGCTAAGCCGGCTAGGTGTGGTATATATATATATATATATATATATATATATATATATATATATATATATATATATATATATGTTTACCAAACAAACACATTAAAAAGTCAAAGCCAAGAAACAAGAAATGCAAACTAATTTTTTATTGATATAAGTATGTTTACTTATGTGCATAAAAAGGTAAAAAAGGAGAATGAAAGATAATTTAATGGATTTTCAAAGGAGGATGTGCAGGAACTAGAACCCTTAGAGTCCAAAGCTTGAGCTAGTGTTGTTTTAATTTTCATAGAGTGATACCTATGTCAAGTTGATTTTCTTGTTTATGCTAAGGTACACTAGTTATTACAATGTGATACTCAAATCAGAGCAAGTACACTTACCAAACAAAGCATAAAAGAATTAAAATGTGTAACAACAAATCAATATACAAAGAAAAAAAAAACGAAGATAGAAAAAATTAATCAAAACAAAAATCTTTTTTCTGAAAAACTAACCTCTAATAGGTGAAGAAAAGAAACATTGGCAAAGTTAGAGACTAACCATGGCGCCAAAAGGAGTGAAGGAGTTTGATAAAAAAAGGAATCGTCTACCAAACAAAAACAACAAATAAAAAAGATTCGTCTAAGAAATAAAACTCGATGCCGCTGCAACCTCTTCCACGAGTTGAAAATAAAACGTACTTTATCTCCAACCTCATTGTCTCCGTGCTGAAATCAAAACCCTCGTAGAGTTCGCACTTCGTCGCCACAACGTACTTCGCACTTTGTCGCCACAACGTACTTCGTCTCCAAGCTCCGACAGCCTTTGGTGCCTTCAATGCTAGTCTCCGATAGTTGATTCAAAAGACGATTCAAAAGGAAATTTGTGAATTTGTTCAAATTTCGAAAAAGCACAGAACATGATTTGAGAATTTGGGAACGTATCTGTCACTGACATTCACATAAATTTTATGATTTAATTTATTAATTTTATTTAATATTTCTTTATATATATATATATATATATATATATATATATATATATATATATATATATATATATATTACATAGTAATATCAATAATGATTTAAAAAAATTGATTCTTTTAATAAAAATAATTAAATATTAAATTATTTTTAATTGTATAATTAAATTAAGTTAAATATTAATATTTTATAAATAAAATACTTACATATAATTTATTTTTACTTATAATGTATCATAAGTAATTTATTTAATATTAAAAATTTTAAAATAATTAAACATATAAAATATTGTATCATAAATATGATAAATAAGTAATTATATAAATTAATTAATAATTTTTTTCAAATAAATTAATATATAAACTATGAAAAAAAAATACGTAAGAGATAATAAATAGTTAAAAACATAATTAATTGTTTTAATACTTATTATAATAATATTTAAATGAAAAAGAAAAATATTGTTTCAGTTAAAAATTATATAATAAATAAAATTTATAAATAAAAGATTAATAATAAAGTATATCTTATAATTTGTTAATATATATAGTATTGGACTGTTTAACAAAAATAAATGTTAAACAAACTTAGTAGTTTTTTTTTTTGTAATGTTATGGATAAATATAAGACTACATTTTTTATTCTTTTGGTTAGACATCTTAAAAGGCCACATTTTAAAAAGTATGGTATAAATAGATAACATTTTATAAATTTTATAAAATGTGAATTTTGATAATTTTTAAACCATATTTGTGAAAAAGTATGGTCTTTTCTAATTTTTAAGCCACATTTGTAAAAAAGTGTAGTCATTGATATTTTTTAAACCATATGTATAAAATTGTTCTCTTTTATGTGTTTAGGCAACACTTTTTTTATGTGTTGGTAAGTTTAGTGTTGTCTAAAGCAAAAAATGGGGTAGTGTATTCACGAGTACAAATACTATGATACAGGTACCCATCCCGCTAACATGTGGTTATAAAAAATATTTGTACTCGTTATCCGCGAATATCCATTTGCAATATTCATTTTGTACCCGTTACAGGTTTTATCTACGGGTACAAATTTTTTTTACATCCCTAGTCGTGTGGAACTTGCTATTATACCAAAGTCCACCCATTTGTGAGGTACACCTTATGTAGGTTTTTTGGGGATTTGTTTAAAGCTTTTGTTTGACCATCCATTTGAGGATGGAAAGAGTTGACCTTAAGAGCTTCAGTCCATGCCTCTTCGATTCTATCTAGAATTGGCTCATAAATATGGAGTCTCTATCATAAATAATTTATGTTAGTGATGAGTGCGTATTTTTGCCCTCATTCAGTGTTTAATTCTGGGTATTTAATTGAATTTATGTCCTTAAAGAGTTATTTAATTAACATTTCTGATAATTAGGCTATTTGAACTTGTGTGATAAAAATGTCTTAAAAAGTGATTTTTAACTGCATAAATTATTTTTGGATATTTTAACGTTTGTTGATGCAGCTGAAGTTAAGATTAAGCTTATTTAAAGGTGGAAAAATAAATTGATTTAAATTACAAAACACCTTTAAATAAGGCTAAAATCAACAAGTTCTGGAAAAATCACTTCTGCACCCCAGTTTTTACTTATACATTCCCCTCTTTCTAAATGGGTCTCACCAAAAACCTATTTTGCACTCCCTAATATGTATATTTACACCCCTCCTACCACTTAAACCCAACTCACTCAGATCATGCCATGTGGCAATCCCCAACTTTCAAATCAGGCCAACCATATGCTGACATGTGGCAACAATCCTTGCACTAACAAGCTGTCCAATGGAAGGTTGCCATGTCATTGTCTTCAACCCTAGCCTCTTCTCCTGGAAACCCTAGCAGCCACGGCCACCACAATAGCACTCAGCCGCCGTCCGCCCTTCACCCTCGCCGGCAGCTACCGCGAGTTCCTCTGACCACCGTGAGCACCTGCAACGCACAACAACACCTACAGCAGTGCCGCAACTCCTCGCGCCACCGTGGACCACCATTGCGCGAGAAAACGCGAGGCAACCACTACAACTCGTCAAGCCTCCCTGCACCTGCAACAGACCGTTCCACCTTCAAGCAGCGAGACGCACAGTTCATCCCTGCACAAGCTTCACGGCCACCGCGAGTTCTTCTTCCTCGCGCACAAACCATCTGCAAAACAGCACCGTAAACGCAGCCAGATCCAACGCAGCAACCTCCTTGAAACACCAGCAGTCCGTGAATAGTAGCCACGCTGGAGCAACCACCATGGAAGCCGTCATTGCACCTGCGGCATAATCCATGAAGGGGGTGAAAACCCTAATTAAGGGAGAAGCAGAAAAGAACAAGCTCGGGACTTTGGAGTTTTGGAACCCTTAGGGTTGTGTAATTTCGTTTCCTTTCTCTCTATTTTCGGAGGTTAGATCAATTAATTTCTTCGTTCTTTTTATTATTGCTGAGGTTTTAATTCCTCTATATCTTTTATCTTTGAATCACGTAAAAAGTAATGATTTTAAATCTATATGCATGTTGTATGAGTTCAAGGGTTTTTAAATCTAATTGAGACTTTACTTTGATTTTATTTAGAAACTTTCATGTGATTAAATGAGTTTTTACCAATAATTGAGACTTTACTTTGATTAAAAGTATTTACTCTAATGAAAATTAATTGAGACTTTACTTTGATTAATTAAGCTTTTTATTTGGTGAGGAGATAAAAGAATAGACATGATTAGGCATAGTAAGATTTGATTGAGACTATACTTTGGTCGAAGTTACCGTGGATAATCTAAAAGTTATCACTGTTAATTGAGAATGTACTTTGGTTAAAAGTGAGAACGCCAACAAATTAATTGTGACTTTACATTGATTAATTTGTAAATCTACAACAATAATTAATTGAGCAATAATCTTTTGATAACCAATGATGAATCTATTTTGAAAAAGCAATGGAATCAATCTATTTTCTTTACTATTGTTTTTATCTCTTTTTATCTTTTCTATTTCTTTATTGTTTATTTTAACCCTCCTATATTTTTATTATTTTACTAACTCTTTTGTATAGTTTTATAAGAACTAATTTGTTAAAAATCAATTCCGTGTTTGTTGGAAGACAACTTAGGGTTACTTTACCCTTTCTATTTTCTTGAGTACTATCTTAGCAATACTGAAGTTGCTATAGTTTAGTAGTATTAATATGATCGCGTCAACGACAGCGTTATCAAATTTGGCGCCGTTGCTGGGGAACACGGTTAGAATTTTTATCATTTTAGTTCTTATTTTTATTCTTTTCATTTTATTTTTTTATTTTTTATTTTTTTTTATTATTATTTTTTTATCACTAACATTTTTTTTCTCTCATTTTCTTTCCTAACATTTATTTTATTTTCTTTAGTTATTTTATTTCTTTTAGTTAATTTATTTTTTTAAGCATAATTTTTGTTTGAGGAATTTTGTTGGGAAATTTGTGAAACTAGACACTTTGGCTAAGGAAAGATAAGGTACTTAAGTTGTTCATTGAGACACACCTCTCTTTTTTGGAAGTCTACTCAACAAGCTTTCAACTTATTTCTTTTCAGAAAACCTCTTTCAAAAATGCAAAATAAATTTTCATATGAAAATAATCAACATTGTAGTTTTCAAATGGATTACAATTGCTATCCATAGCAACCACATGATTTTCAGCAACAAATTGTCACACCTACTTCTGCACCTGATATAAGTGGGTTAACTTTACAATAATTTAATGATCTATATCCTAGATCATGTTTTTTGGGATATGAGCAACAACCATATTCTGAGTGTCCACCTCAACAACCATATGTTCCAAATAGTTTTCAGCAACAATATGTACCACCACAGCAAGTTGAAGCAACCAATGGACCATCCTACAGGGAAGTTATGATATTAATGGGTGAAGTTATAGAGAAATTAGAGTCCATGGATGAAAGGTTGCGAGTTGATCAACGATGCAGAAATATTGAGCAAGAGTGGTACGAAAATAAGCAAATATTGTCTGATATATTGAGGGATGCAAGTAAGAACAACTTCATAGAATTACTTGTAACTGTTAATACCACCCCTCAACCTCATCAGAGATTTCCTGAAAATCTAGATTTTAATGCACTTCGTCATGAAATCAAAGATGTGCTTCTGAAGTTGGCCATCAGAGCTGAACAAATGTCTGAAGATTTGAGTCAGCTCATGAATGATGCAGTGAGAAAGGTCACTTTTGAAGATATGATGAATATGATGACTGAAATGATGAAGATAAATAAAACAGATCAGAAAGAGATGATGAATGCCGCCACACAAAGCTTGCAAAATCAGTCTGAAAAACCAATAGCGGAATCATATCACATTGATATATCTACTGATGGATATAATGATTGTCATAGTAATATGTCTACTGATGGACATATTAAGGATGTTGCTAGAGTTGATGAAGAAATTAAAGATTCTCACACAAACATATTTACTGATGGATATGTTGATGATGCTCAATATGAATATAAAGTTGTACCCGTTCATGACGATATGAGTACAAATGATCATTTTCAAGAGAAAAGTTGTGAGAACAATACAATGGAGGAACCAAGGGCAGTTGAAGAGTCAACGATATTTGAAGATGCAGTGGAAGCATCTACTATTGCAACTGACTTGGTTAATGATGATGCAGCAGAGTCAACAACACCAGGTGAAATTTTTTACTCAGAAGATGTGATTATGAGGATTACTGATGATCCGCTTAACCATCCGAATGCAACTGATGATACTCAAGTTGAGTTGAAGTCACACACTCCACACATCAAGTTTGTTGATGTGAATGATGCAAATAAGTTTTCAGTGGTTATCTTTGTTGATATGGCTGCAGAAAAAGAAGAAAGGTTGCTACAATAGGTAAAAAGTTTAGATTTAAATTCTTTTGAAAACATTGTTGATAGAAAAGTTAAATTGCATGCATATTTGTTTTCTGTTTTTAATTCTAGTGAAAAATTTAAAAAAAAATAAAAAATATGTGTTTTTTCTTTTAGATTTTATAAAAATAAAAATGTAAAAATTAAAAAATTGGTACAAGCTGATTTGTATTTTGTAAAATTAATGAAAATAAATTTTGACATATGGCCAAATTGAGCCAGAAGTCACAAATTTTTTTCGTTTCCTCCCCAAAATAAGTTCATCAAGGAAATTTTTTTTTGAAATAAGTGTGGGGGAGACAAACTGTAGGTAGGATTTTTCTTTTTTCTTTTTTCTATTTTTTTAATTTTTGTTTTTATTTTTATAAAAAAAAATTGTGATTTCTTTTTGAGAAAATTGTGAAAGTATTAACTTTTTACTAAGTGAACTTTTAAACAATATGTCTCATAAGAAATCCACCAAAAATATTTTCGTGCTTTCAATAAAACATATTGACATTGGATTTTTGGGATTTGATTCAATAATTGGGATGATCATAATTCTGGAAAAATAAAAGTCATGTTGATATGAGTGATTGTTTCTATGATTTGCTAATTGAGTTGATTTGAGAATTTCTTGATTAAATCTTTTGTGAAAGAGTTTGACCTTATGAGTCTTGAGCCTTAATGTAAAGAATGGACCGCCATGTGCCACTCCTATTGTTTTTTCTTGAGTAACTTGCTCATGTTTGTTTATACTCAAATGTTTAGTTTGACTCTTTTATTTTGCATCTTAGGTGAATATGCTTGATTTGATATGATTGAGACATTTCTTGTTTTTAGCTACTTGGCCAAATAAGCCCACCTTGATATTAATCCATTGGTAGCTCCTTTGAGCTTTAAACTTTTTTTTCTTGTTTTAAGCCTATTGCATAACCTTGAAAAGAAAAAGACCATATTCTACCTTAGGAAGAAAGAAGGAGCTAATGGATTGTGTTCATGAATGGTTGAGGAATAAAGTATGTGGGTGAGTACCTCACCCACAAATTAATAAAAATGGCAAAAGGAAAAATTGTTGATGAAAAAGTGTTGAAATAATTGCTTTCTAAAAAAAAAGAGAGCAACAAAGCAATAAACGAAAAAGAGTTGTTTTTGAAATTATGCTCCATTATTCTTTCTATATTTTAATTTCAAAAACCCAAAAATCTTAAAATTTTTCCTACCTTTGCCTTGGCCCCATTATAACCTGTGAAAAGTCCTCATGATCTTTGAATGCATATTTTCTAAAAGTTTGTGAATATTAGAGTCTTGTTAAGTATTATGAGAGTTTACTTACATGAGTATTTTGAGTGAAAACACAAGCCAAGACACTTGAGTGAATTTTGGAGAGAACATATACATTTTATCTTGAGTGTTTTCTTTCATAATTGATTGACTTGTGAATTCAAAAGATTAACTCAAGTGTAAAAAATAGAACTTTTCCGTTTGTGTATGCATGATAACTTGATTTCTAGAATATTGATTTGTCTTAAGTAAGGTTCATTCTTTTGATCCAATGTTGATGTGAAATAAAAATACCTCAGAAGAAGTTTTGAAATTGCTTAATTTTGCCCAGGAGTGCAAAAGGATAAGTGTGTGGGTATGATGAGTGCGTATTTTTGCCCTCATTCAGTGTTTAATTCTGGGTATTTAATTGAATTTATGTGCTTAAAGAGTTATTTAATTAACATTTCTGATAATTAGGCTATTTGAACTTATGTGATAAAAATGTCTTAAAAAGTGATTTTTAGCTGCATAAATTATTTTTGGATATTTTAACGTTTGTTGATGCAACTGAAGTTAAGATTAAGCTTATTTAAAGGTGGAAAAATAAATTGATTGAAATTACAAAACACATTTAAATAAGGCTAAATAACGCTGTTTTATTCCAGAACTTGTTGATTTTAGCCTTATTTAAAGGTGTTTTGTAATTTCAATCAATTTATTTTTCCACCTTTAAATAAGCTTAATCTTAACTTCAACTGCATCAATAAATGTTAAAATATCCAAAAATAATTTATGCAGCTAAAAATCACTTTTTAAGACATTTTTATCACACAAGTTCAAATAGCCTAATTATCAGAAATGTTAATTAAATAACGCTTTAAGAACATAAATTCAATTAAATACCCAGAATTAAACACTGAATGAGGGCAAAAATACGCACTCATCAGTTAGCCATCCATGCAATTTGACAACATTATTCATGAAAATATTTGCAACTTGGGTCAGTCTGTGATAGAGAAAGGAAATGAGAATACTTAGTCAAACGATCAATAACTATAACGTCCTAATTAAATAGATAAATCTAATTAAGTAAAACGTCGCATACTTAAAATATCCCAAAGAGTACGAAGTTAGGGCATGAAAGTTTAAAAGTATCCAATCATCCCAACACCAGAAATAGCGGCAATACATTGCCTAGGACAAGATACAATAGTTCAATAATGGCTCAAAGACTCGCCCATACACAGGGAGATTACAAAAAATTATAACTAAGACTTCTTCAAACGTGGGCTCAATAGTGAGCCCAATATCCATCCACGATCATCAAGCTTCAACGTCCCCATTGTCATTGTGACTGCCAGGGTTCCCACCTCTGCTCACATCAATAAATTGATGATCATCGCAAAAGAGGAAAAACCACACAAAAACATACAAACAAATAGAAGGGTAAGCTAGAATGAAAGATTCTTTTATCATACAACTCAACATGCAATTAAAATTCAAGAATACATAGCAAACATCCAACATGTGAAAACAAGCAAAGTTAAGGCTTTAAGACTCAGCTATCCTGATACATATAATGAGGCACCACACGAAACCTTCGTGGGATTACATCCTGATCATGAGGCACCACCACTAAACCTTCGTTGAATTACGTCTTGGCCGTGAGGCACCACCATGAGACCTTTGTGGAATTATGTCCTTACATGAGGCACCACCACAAATCCCTCGTGGAATTACGTCCTTACATGAGGCACCACTATGAACTCTCACCACAAGGTTCATGGAATTACATCCATCTGATGAGGCACCACCATGAACTCCCCCTAGGAGGGTGCATGGGATTATGTCCATTTGATGAGGCACCACCATGAGCTCCCACTATAAGAGTCATGAGATTACGTCCTACCCATACCTTGTCAATGTTTCACCAACCAATTGTAGGGTTCCCATGCGTACCAATTTGATGTCAATATGTATAAATAACCAACCATCCAAACATCTAGCATACCAAGCTCATGCCAAACTCATCAATTCCAGTCCATACAATAAGGTATTTCATGCATATTTACATAATTCATACTTTAAATAGGGTACTCTAACTAATCATACAACCAACACCAAAGAGGACATGAAAAAGGGCACCAATTCTCGCACCAATCTCGCTCATGCTAGGGACCCTCGCTCAGGCGAAATGGGTCTTTCGCTCAAGTTGCAGGTCCTCGCTCAAGCGAGACTGCCAACAGAAACACAACAGGGTTCGCGAGTTCTCGCTTGGGCGAGACCTCCTCGCTTGAGCAAGACCACCCCTCTCCCAAAGGTGAGGTCCCTCGCCTAAGCTACCACTGCAGCGAAACACCTCAAGCTCTCACGCGTTCTCGCTTAGGCGAGTCGCTCTCGCTTGAGCGAGATGACTCCTCCTTTAAAACGAAAGCTCCCCGCCTGAGTGAGAGCTCGAGCAGAAAAATCCTGGGCGAGTTACTGTTAATCTCGCCTGCGCGAGGCACGCTCGTTTGGGCGAGAATGACGGGTTCCTCCACTGTTCGCACGAACAAGTGAGGGAAACACCAAGAAAAAAAATACAATGTCATAACCAGTTCAATCTCATGCAAGTATAAACATCAATCCAACATTTTAAATCAGGAAATAGTAGCCAAACATCAACATATTACAAAAATGCAAAAACCCTAGCAATGGCGGAACAATGCATTGACAGAGGGGAGCCACGACTCCCCCAATTTTATTTTTGAAATTTATTATATCTATATATATATATATATATTTAAATTATATTTATATATTATTTATATTAAATTTATATTATGAAAATTATAATAAAAGATAAAATAAAAAATTTAATGGAGATATTGATTTATAAAAAAGATTAGGATTTTTTTTGGCTATAGCATTTTTTCACCGTGTAAATTGTCATTAAAGTGTGTGAGGATAAATAAATACAAAGAGATAGATTGGAAACCAGAGGTTGGGAAACATAAATTGAGATTGAAGTAATTCTCGCATGATCTCTCATAGATCATGGTTAGTATCTTATTATGATTTTTGTATGTTAGATTTATGATTCTTTTTTAGGATGTTTCTCCAAATTAAGTTTATCTCAAATGAGTATAAACCTAATTATGATTTTAGGGATTCTTTTATGAAATTGGTATGAACCCTAATTATACTTTTTTCCAAATTATTATAACCCTTAATTATGAAATTTAGGGATTTTGTGTTTTCTGCTGCCTATGGTAATTTTTTTTTTGAAGTTTTGAATTTATATTGTGGTTCTTATTTAATTAAAGTGGTATAAGTTTTGTTATGTCTTGCATTGTAATAATTGTGATTTCTGAATATAAATTTTTTCTTTTTCTAAATAGGTGAGATGTCATAAATTTATATTAGAAAGATTATGATAAATAGTAAATAAATTGATTCTTTTTTTAAAGAAGAAGGTTTGTGATAAAGATGAAGAAAATGCATATATGTTAACTAAACTTTTCATGAGAATCAAGAATTCAAGACAATGAAAATCAAATTTCTAAAGTTCCTAGAATTATATATAATGAATTTAAAAATTCATTAGAACGTCACCAGTGCAGTAAGGGCTTTTGGCCCCGGTTATTTCCGTCATTCTGCCTCAGTTTTAAACCTGAGGCATATTGGGATGAGACCAAACCTTTTGGTCTCGGTTGGAAAGGAACCAGAGCCATAGAGGGACTTTTTTGTTTCGGGTATATGAGAACCAAAGCCATCTTCACGCATCCAACCAAGGCAGATTCACGCACCAGCCACCATTCGCGCATCCAACCTTGCGGACACCACCATCTCCGCCACTGCAAAAGCTTCAGATTTGCAACCAAAACGAACCATGAAGCAACAACCACACCACGCCTCTGCGGCGCAACCACCGTAACATATCCATTCATCACCACGCTTGGAGCAGATCTGCACCAGTTTATCTCGCACGGCAACTTCACGGCAACAACACCTCCATTGGCGAACAAAGGCAGCGAACCACCATTGTTGCATCTTCACTGCGAGCCTCCACGCGTAAGCCAGAAATAGATCTGCAGCAACGAAACACCAAGGACCTCGCCTAAACCATGGCAGCGGAGAATGCAGCTGCAGTCACGACAGAAGCAACCAGTCATGGCAGAGGAAACACCTGGACACGCGAACCTGCATCTGCACCACACTCATGGAGAGGAGAAAAATTTGGGTCGGCATAGAGAAGATGAATAGGTGCAAGGTTCGCGAATTTGGAACCCTAAATAAGGTCTATGGCCTTGGTTCCATTAATAACCGAGGCATAAAGTCGTATAGGCCTCAGTCCTATTCCACCGGAGGCCAAAGCCTCTACTGTCAGTAACAATTTTGAAATTTTGGGGAACACTAACGAGTTATAGGCCTTGGTTGAGTGATAACTGAAGCATAAAAGCTCTTATAGGCTTCGGTTGGATAGGGACCCGAGGCAAAAAAGTTCAAAAAATTTCAAAAATGCCATTGCGTCCTTATAGGCTTCGATTCTACAGTAACCGAAGCCTATAAGGCAAGTTAAAAACGCAATTCTACACTAGTGCGTGATCCGGGAAAAACGTCTTCAAATTTGACAATATCCACTAAATAAAATTGATGAGGTACAAACGGCTGATCTAAAATGATATTCACGGTTTGGTATCCATGATATAATAGCGAATAATAGTCATATTTTTTTGAATTTTACTATTATGTGTGTTTGTTTTAAGCAGAAGAAATGAGAAGAAAAAAATGAAAAACTTTTTTTTCTAACTAAAAAAAATATATATAAAAATTTAATTTGGCAGCCCTAAATTTTTTTCTCCAAGTTCCGCCACTGAACCATAGTTTCCCTTACCTGGAAGAGATACTGTGAGGGTCTTGAGTACGAGCATAGAAGCACCACAGCTCCTAAGACAACTTAATGAGGTGGAGCAGAAAATGGTTTAGCTAACTTGAAGATGAGTGAGACTCAAACCCTAGCAGAGCACCATTGTTGTCGTTCTAAGAGAGGGACAAGAGCAGTTTTCTGAAAGTGCAACGAATGAGATGGTTAGGACTGGTTTAGGGGTTTTGGATACCCATGGGCCAACCTTAGGCCCAACAGATTTAGAGCAACCCCTTAACTATTAGTGCAGAAATTAAATGGGCCTCACAATAACAACAAAAATAATAATAAACAAGATTTAGGAACACCAATTATAAATTCTGTAGAAACAGATTTTGAAGCTCTTTTAGGAATAAGTAAAGGTTGTTAATGACCTGCATGTGAATGTAGCAAAGTTTTTTTTTTTCTGACAGAGATGACAATTTTATATCCATTGGTTGAGTTCTTTTTGCATTTCCTTCCAATAAAAGTGCAGTTTAATCCTTCTATAGGTTAACTTGGACCATGAATGTCCTCTGCCAAATGAATAATGAAAATGCTATAAAATATGAGACCAACCCATATAATTTCCCAAAAGTTTTTCCCTTGCATTGCAAAGCCTCTCCTTCAAACGTATAATGTTGCTAAGGTTGTGTTAGAAGAATTGTATCAACAATTTTCTGTAATTTGTGATTGAACTTCCAAGATTTCTTTGTATGATCAATCAACTGTGAAGTGAAATTAAAAATTATGGTCAATGTACAATGGGTTCACTACTACAAATTCTCATATTACATGGGAATTTTCTTGCAAATTTGTTAAAAAAATTTGAAAGAAAAGGTTTTGTCCTGCTATTTTTTTAAGAATTTTAATTGGTAGGTAATTCCTTCGTGGGTAATTATTTCCTACAAAATTATAAAATTCGCGAGTATTTCTTACAAAATTTGTTGCGAAAAGTGTTTTATACAAAATATTTTACAAAAAAATTGGCAGCAACTTCCTGCAAATTTTTTTTTCATAACAAAATTTATAAGTATTTCTTACAAAAAAAATTCAAAACAAAATTGGCAGGAAATATGAGTTTTTTTAGTAGTGGTTTCTTTTCTTGATAAAGCATTTGCAACATTTTATATACATTTTTTTGTGTTCGATCTTGAAGTCTATCTCATCAATTTCTCTAAACCCTAATTTTGCATTAAAGTCGTAGATGGTTGCTCCAAAAGATGCTCAGAGCTTTTTGGTGAGTTTTTGATAATAACTTGTTAATACAAAAAATAGTGTTGCCAATTCTTAATAGAAAAAAGAATGGCGAGAAATTCTTTTTCATAAGCAGATAACAGTTGATACCTTTGGCCCATAGCTTTTACTTATATAGGCAATAAGATTTTTGGATTGCGTAAGAACTGCCCCGATACTCATTCCTGAAGCATCCATTTCAATTGTAAAAGGGTATGCAAAATCTTTTAAATCAAAACTGGTGTTGTAGTTAAACCCTTTTAGAGCCTAATTAATGTTTCCTTAATATCGTTAGTCCAAATAAAAGGTGTATTTTCTATAACAGGTGTGTTAATGGCACTGAAATTTTTCTATATACGATAATACTCTCATAATCCCAAAATCCTCTTAATTCCTTCAGATTAGTTAGCTAAGACAAATGTTGAACAACTTCAATTTTTTTTTTCTGGATCTGATATTGAAAATTCAAGTAGGAATCTAAATCCCACATTACTTAAAAATAAAAAAAGTTGAACATCATGTAAAAATTAAGATCTATAAATTTATTGTTTTAAGATTTTTTATAAATATAGTGTTAATCTCTTATGTTAGATGAACTTATCTTTTATTAGTATTGTATTTTTCTAGTGATCCTCCTTCAAAAACCTTATCATATATATATATATATATATATATATATATATATATATATATATATATATATATATATAAATTGAATTAGAAGTGCTGTAAATTTTTTTATGTAAGATGAGTCTATGACTTATTTGTATTGTAACTCTTCGATAATCCTTTATGTAAGATGAGTCTATTGTAACACCCCATTTAAATAATTACTTTAATTAAATGACATGTCACACATATAATATAAGAGATGGGTCCTAGAGTATAACCACGACTCCTTACAATATCCAAAAATACTTAGAGGGATCTAAGGCACACCAAGATGCCAAGACTAAACAAAATACAAGAACTTCATAGTAGTTATTAGGGTACTAAAGGACAAAAATAGTACATGGGCCATAGCCCTATCAGAAAGCCCAAAATAGTAGAATCTAGCCCAGGTGGGCTACACAGCGGAACCATCACCTCCCTGTTGACCACGGGTGTTCCTCACATTTGCTCACATCAATAAATTGATGATCATCGCAAAAAGAGAAAACCACACATACCGAACATACAACAAACAACAGAAGGGTAAGTTAGAGCCGAAAAATAGTTTATCATGTAGTTACATACAATTTCATAGTTCAAGTTACATATGTCAACCCATGATGTTATGACTTGCAAACAATACACTAAGACTCAGACACGACTCATCTGGATAAATATAATTTAGTCAGATTCAGCGGATGCTTGCACTTATGGTGGATTTCCCTACTCTACTGTGCTACTCACCCCCGAGCTAAGCGTTACAATGTCAACCCCCCCACACAAGGTTAGACCTTAATGAATTTCAAGCCTCCTGCTACTCTCACCACAAGAGTCAGTCCGCTCTGTGTGAGACTAACTGACTCCTTAGAGTTTCACGATGCAACCTTACCTTGAATCCTTACCAAATTATATAGATGAGGCACCACCATGAACTCTCACTAACAAGGGCCATGGAATTACGTCCCAACCAACTGAGGAACCACATGAAGTCTCACCTAGAGGCTCATGGAATTACGTCCTAAACACATACGATTCATATTCCACTAACTAATTAATACTTGTCATGCATATAAGTATCATGGCAACCTTTATAACCAACCCTCACTCATATTCCATGTCAAATCCATACCAACTCATCATTCTCAAACCATGGAACCAGCCATACATGTAGCATATCTAAATCATGTTAAACTCATTCATCGCAGACTATATATTTTCTCATTCATACCAAATTCATGACCACATATATAACCAACCATTCATGTATATTTCATACCAAGATCATGCCAAAGTCATCATTCACCACCCATAAACCATCTTTACTCATGCATATTCACTCATCTCATGCTTTAACATAACAATCCAACTTAACATCACATTATGCAAATGATTTTGGGATTTTAGAAATAAAACTACAGCTTGTTTAAAGCTCATAAATATTTTGTATTTATATTCAAATTAAATATGATTGAATCACGAACCAACTTAATTGAATAAATATAAAGAAAGTTGTACACCAAACAAGCAACAAAGGTCAATGTTTTCAACAACCAAACTACAGTGATCTTGCGATAAAAATTGCTCTCACTACAGAGCTCTGATTCAAGATCGGACTGGTCAAAGGCAAAACCTATAAGTTAAGGATCAGCTGTTAAAATATCAGCTCGATCCAACGGTTAACAAAGTAGTAACTTTCATTTTACGAAAAGTGTGCAGTGTTGTCAACAACCAAACTATAGTGACCTTGCGATAAAAACTGCTCTAACTACAGAGCTCCAATTAAAGATCCGATCGGTCAAAGTCAAGAATTTTGTGTTAAGGGTCAACTGTTAACATTTCAGCTCAATCCAACGGTTAACACAGTAGGAATCTTCATTTTATGAAAATTGTGCAATATAGAAAAAGAGTAGCGCCACATCAATCAAACATACTCATTCCAGAACGAAAATAAATACACTGTATTTCAAAGAAAAAGGAGTTCCAGCTTCCCTTACTTGGTTCATGGAATATAAATACGCTTTTGATTCAATTATCATTAATATATTTAAATTGGTCCCCAATTTTTTTTGTTTCAATTAACTTTCAATTTTTAAGCCATAGCACAAATTTCCTTTTTATTTACCTATATAGCCTATTGTGCAACATATTTGCACATGTAACACGATTTTGATTTACAAGTCAGAATTCAGTTTATGGGGAACCAAATTCTAAACGTGATTGGTGAACTAGTTGGTCGAAATACCCGAAAATCGGTTTGATGGGAACTGAGTTTTGAGTTGTTTTTCTTTTATTTTTGAATTATTTAAAATTGGAAGATGGCAAAAACAAAGTAAATTATGAAAGGGTAAATGGATAAGTATATGGTTAAGTAATTTAAGCTAATTTTTTTTTGAAACTTTGTAAAGTAGCGATAATTAGTGCATTGACTTGAAATTAGAAATTAAAGTTGTTGTTTAATAAATTAAAGTTATTAAAATTAAATTTAATAAATAAAGGAAAAATAATTAAATAAAAAAGTTTTTGTTTAATAAAAAAATGATTAATATATGTGTAGTAAATTAAGAATAATAAAAAAGTTGTTGTTGTAAGACTCACTTTTTCTGCTCCTTATATTTAAGGGTATGCCTTAATCAGTTGGGCCTAAGGCTGGTCCATAGGGTGCCCTAACCCCTCTCATTTTGCACTTTTCAGAAAAATAGTTTCCCATCCTCTCTCCCTTTGCTGCTTTGTGAGCTCTGCTAGGGTTTGGCTCCCACCCTTCTTTGAGCTAGAAGAAACCCATTTTATTTCACGTAAGTTGCTTCTCAACCCGTACCCTCTCTTTTTCTAAGCTCTGCTTTGTGATTCCAACATTGCTGCCATTGTTCCCAGCTCTGGAATATGCTCCCGGAGCTGTTGTGCTCGTTGGCTTAGGTGTCGACGTCTTGGGCTAGTTTTTTTTCCAGGTAAGGGAAGCTAGAACTCTTTTTTCTTTGAATTACAGTGTATTTATTTTCGTTCTGGAATGAGTACGTTTGATTGATGTGATGCTATTTTTTTTTCTACATTGCACACTTTTCGTAAAATGAAGGTTCCTACTTCATTAACTGTTGGATCGAGCTGATATTTAAACAACGGATCCTTAACACAGAGTTCTTAACTTTGACCAGTCTGATCTTGAATCGGAGCTCTGTAGTGAGAGTAGTGTTTATCGCAAGATCACTATAGTTTGGTTGTTGACAACATTGACCTTTGTTGCTTGTTTGGTGCATAAATTTCTTTATAGTTATACAATTACGTTGGCTATTGTTTCATTTAGTTCTTAATTCAATCATATTTAATTTGAATATAAATACAAAATTTTTAGAGCTTTACACAAGCTGCAGTTTTATTTCTAAAATTCCAAAATCGTTTGCATAATGTGTTGTTAAGTTGGATTGCTATGTTAAAGCATGGGATGAGTGAATATGCATGAGTAAAATGGCTTCTATGTTGTGAATGATGAGTTTGGCATGATCTTGGCATGTAATGAGTATGGGATGGTTGGTTATAAAAGTGACATGGAATTGGTATGAGCAATAATGTTATATTGATTGATGGAACATGATGTTGGTATGGTCAGGACGTAATTCGACGATAGTTTCGTGGTGGTGCCTCATTGGTCAGGACATAATTCCATGGAACTCTAGGTCAGATCTCATGGTGGTGCTCATTAGTCAAGATGTAATTCCATGTTGGTTGCGTGGTGGTGCATTATTTGGTCAGGACGTAATTCCATGACCACTGTTAGTGGGAGTTCATGGTGGTTTGATGAAGGACTAGATTTGAAAATGGGGAAAAAACATGAATCTAGGGTTCATGATTGGATACAAAACCGAATAGGGAAGGCGCGACTGGAACCACAACACTTACGAACACAAAAATCAAATGGAAACACGAGAAAACACTAAAACGCGAGTGTGATGGAATTTGGGGTGAGGTCGAAACACGGATCGATCGGAGGGCGGGGCGAACAGAGGAGGTCACGCCACTTGGGGATAACGCCAAGATAAGTGAAGGGAGGGTTGCCACTTGAGCAAAAAACTCAAGATAAGACCATTGTCGCCACTTGGGTGGAACACCCAAGATAAGACTGTGAGATTTGACACACTCAAAGGTGCATAAAGACTCTCAATTCATCAAATCTGTCTTTACAATGAAGGCAACTCTCTATTTATAGTCTAAGAGTAAGTTGCCCTAAAATTAGGTCAAACTAAACATGGCTTAACTCCAAAATACAACCTTTAATTAAGGAAAACACAAAATAACATATGTCGAGTTTTCAAGACCTGCCGCTCTTGTTGGGCGCCATCCTTCTGTTGGTCATACTTCAAATAAGTGCAACATTAAACATTTTGTTGTTCCAAATGGGAAATATCATTGGGTGCCTGTTCATAGGTAAATATTTTTTTTCTAACCCCAAGGACCCAAACAAGTTGTTGGGGACCTAAATAAATTGTTTCCTTATTTTGCAAATGACTTCTAAATCCAGGAAATCAATGTGGTATCTTGACAATGGTTGTTCAAGGCACATGACTGGAGATAAAAGGAAGTTTAAAAACTTTAAAAGAAAGGAACAAGGATTTGTTACATATGGGGATAACAACAAGGGAAAAATACTTGGAATGGCTGATGTCAGTGGAGGAAATAAATTGGAGATCAAGGATGTGCTATTTGTGAGGACTAAAGCACAATCTTCTCAGTATAAGTCAATTATGTGATAAAGGACTCAAAGTCATCTTTGAGAGTGACTACTGCACCATTCATCAAAAGGAGTCTAAGGAAATCGCCTTGAAAGGTATGAGACACAATAACATCTACTTCATTGATCTTGATAATGCATCATCTAGTGATATAACTTGTTTAGTTGTTAAAGAAGAAAATCCATGGTTGTGGCATAAACGAGCTGCTCATATTCATATGCAACATTTAAATAAACTAATCTCTAAAGAATTAATAATTGGATTGCCAAAAATAAAGTTTGAAAAAGATAAACTATGTGTTGCGTGTCAAAAAGGAAAACAAGTAAAATCATCATTTCATTCAAAAAATGTGATTTCTACATCAAAGCCATTAGAACTTTTGCATATGGATTTGTTTGGTCCTTCTAGGATAAAAAGCTTTGGGGAAAATTACTATGCTCTTATTATTGTTGATGATTACTCAAGATATACTTTGACTTTATTTCTCATATTAAAAAGTAAGGCTTTTAAAGCTTTTAAGAAATTTGCGAAAGTAATTCAAATGAAAAAAGATTTGAAAATTAAAGTTTTGAGAAGTGATCATGGAGGGTAATTTCAAAATGAATTGTTTGAAAAGTTTTGTGAAGAAAAGGGGATTATGCATAATTTTTCTACACCTTAGAGGAACTAGCTCGCACAATGTTGAATGAAAATGAAGTGCCTAAATATTTTTGGGCTGATGTTGTGAGATTGGCTTGTTATGTACTTAATAGAATGCTCATTAGACCCATATTGAAAATTACCCCTTATGAATTGTTTAAAGAAAGAAAGCCTAATGTAGCACATTTAAAAATATTTGGATGTAAATGTTTTGTCCTAAATAATAGAAAAGAAAATTTGGGTAAATTTGATTCTAAAGCAGATGAAGCTATTTTCATAGGATATTCATTAACCACTAAAGCCTATAGAGTTTTTAATAGAAGAACCTTGAATGTAGAAGAATCCATGCATGTTGTTTGTTATGAAATTGTGGACCTTGAGAAGAATCCTCTTGAGAAAATAAAACAAATGCAGGTGATGAAGAATATCTTAAAGAAGCTCTTGAAAAAATGTACTTAAATGAGAACCCACTGGCTGAACCTGAAGATCTTGCCAAAAGCTAAAAATCACCTAGAGGATTGTCTTTGGAAAATGTCATTGGAGATATATCAAAAGGAGTAGTAACTAGAAATATGTCTAATTTTTGTATGACTGTAGCCTTTGTTTCACAGATAGAACCCAAAAATGTAGAAGAAGCTCTTCAAGATGATCAATGGTGCATTGCAATGCAAGAAGAGCTGAATCAATTTGAAAGAAATGAGGTCTGGGAACTCATTCCTAGGGATGGTCTTCATCAAGTAATAGGAACAAAGTGGGTGTTCAGAAACAAGCTGGATGGAGATGGAAACATCACTAAGAACAAAGCCAGACTTGTAGCAAAAGGATACATACAAGAAGAATGTATAGATTATGATGAGACATATGCTCCAGTTGCAAGGTTAGAAGCTATACGTTTACTTCTTGCTTATGCGTCTCTCATGAAATTTAAACTGTATCAAATGGATGTTAAAAGTGCTTTTTTAAATGGATTTATTAAAGAAGATGTGTATGTAGAACAACTTCCTGGTTTTGAAGATTATAAATTTCCTAATCACATTTATAAATTGAAGAAAGCATTGTATGGATTAAAACAAGCACCTAGGTCTTGATATGAACGATTAAGCACATTTTTGTTAGAAAATGATTTTGAAAGAGGAAAAATTGATCTAACTCTGTTTATCAAAAGAGTAGGTGAACATATTTTGCTAGTTCAAATTTATGTAGATGATATAATATTTGGATCTACTGATAATTCTCTGTGTAAAGCTTTTGCAAGTATAATGCAGGGAAAGTTTGAAATGTAAATGATGGGTGAATTGACATTCTTTCTCGGTTTGCAAATTAAGCAAATGGAAAATGGAACTTTCATATCCCAGTCCAAATATTGTAAAGAGGTACTTAAGAAATTTGGAATAGATACTACTAAGGAAGCAAGTACTCCTATGGTAACCTCTTGTTATTTAGACAAAGATGAATCAAGTATAAAAGTAAATCAAACTATGTTTAGAGGCATGATAGGTTCTTTGTTATATCTTACTTCAAGTAGACCTGATATTATGCAATTTGTATGTGTGTGTGCTCACTTTCAAGCCAATCCAAAAGAATCACATCTTATTACTGTAAAAAGAATTTTAAAACACTTAAAAGGAACTGCTTGTTTTGGACTTTGGTATCCATTAAGAGCCTCCCCTAGTTTAATAGGTTATTCTAATGCTGACTATGGTGGTTGTAAAATTGATAGGAAAAGTACCAGTGGTACTTGTCATCTTTTAGGATGTTCCTTAGTCTCTTGGCACTCCAAGAAACAAGCTTGTGTAGCTTTATCAACCACTGAGGCTGAATACATTGTTGTTGGCAATTGTTGTGCCCAGATCCTATGGATGAAATAACAATTATAGGATTACAATATCTATCTAAATCATATACCTCTAAAGTGTGATAATACGAATGCCATAAACTTAACTAAAAATCCCATAATGCACTCTAGAACAAAGCATATAGAAATTAGACATCACTTTTTGAGGGATCATATAAACAAAAGAAATTGTGTGATAGAATATGTAGATACCAAGCATCAATTAGCTGATATCTTTACAAAACGTTTAGCTAAAGATAGATTTTATGAACTAAGGAAAGACTTGGGCATACTAGAGACATCCTAAAATTGCCAAAACTCAAATTCTCTCAAAATTCGAAAATCAGCGTGTCAATAATCGATTATCCTGTACAATAATCGATTATCAGCCTCCCTTAAAAATTTCAAAACTTTCTGGAATAATCGATTATTGTACTCAATAATCGATTATCAGACCATCTGACCCAAAATGTCAAAACCCTTTGGAATTATTAATTATCACTTAAGATAATCGATTATCAGATACTCAGGATCCAAGTTTAGAAACAATAATCAATTATCACTTTCAAATAATCGATTATCTTGAGTCGTTGGACCAAAATATTTCAAAAAATAGTCGTTGTAACGGCTAGATTGGCATTAAAACCCGTGTATCTGGCCATTGGAGGACTTTCCCTACAAATGCAAGCCATTTTGGTCACTATTAACCCCTTTTTCACACCTCAAAAACTCAAGAACCCTATATTTTCTCAAAAAACTTCAAGCCTCCCTTCTCCTTAACATTGATGATGGCTGAAGCATCTCGTAGGAAGATTCCTACCCGTAGAAGAACTACATCTCGTGCCACTCAACCTTCAACTTCATGTCGCATTGCTTCCTTTGAAGGATGGATTTCAGATGAAGAGAGAAGATATGAATTTATCACCCTATGGAAACACAAGCCTCTCATCACTCCCAAATTTAACAAATCCCAATGGTTTGTCAACCGTCGCTTTACAATTCCTGTTTTACTTGCTGATCAAGGGGTGAAATTCTTCACAAAAATGCAGGGTACCTATTATCTTGACTTTGTACAAGCCTTTTACTACAATTACAAATTCAGAGATGGAGTGGGGTTTACCAAGGTGAAAGGAGTATATATCATTCTGGATGATGATATCTGGGAAAATGTTGCTCAATTTCCCATTCATGATGGCACCTCTCCAATCCTAACTTCAGGTATTAAAGGGTTTAACATAATTTTTGCCTATAGGTCTTTTCTAAGAAAACCTGATCAAGAAATAGGCAGACAATTGCTAGCAGGTCCTATAAAAGTTGATGAACGTCTTCTTCATTATCTCATTGTTTGGATTTTATGTCCCCGTGGTACAAATCATGCCCAGTGCAGTGAAGCTGATCTCATGATAATCTACGCTATGCTCAATCATATTCCTATCCACTGTGTAAGACCCACGAAATTTAATTAAGTAATTAATTAATGCGATTAATGGTATCCTTTATGGCATTTAATTCTGACATGTATGTTGTGAAAAAGTACTAGCTTAAATGGTTGAGAGTACTTGGTTAGTGTGAATGGACTTGTGTTCAAGTCCCATGTATGCTATTTATGTGTTATTTAAATTATTATTATTATTATTATTTTAATAATGTGCTGGGTCATGAGGAGTGATACCATAATTATAGAATTATGTGAAGTATCACGAAACATGAATTGGTTAAACGGTTGTGCATTGGTTTGGACATTGGAATGGTTATGGGTTCAAATCTTGGTAGTCCCACATTAAACTTTCTTTTTGCTAGAATTATGTTGGCATGAATATGAAAAGCCATAAAACCCTAGCAGCCAAGGGAGGACCATTGTACCACACCTAGCCGGCCTAGCCAAATAATAACAATCACCATATATATGCTGAGCGAATAAAAGTAACCGGCCTAAGCCGGTAAAAGAACAACAACGGCCAAAACCGCTAAAAGAGCAACCTGCCTAAGCCGCTAAAGAGTAACCGGTCTAGGCCGATAACTTTAGGAAACTAAGCAAGAACTTGACAATTTCAGAAAATCAATGGTAAGACGGGCCCACGATAATCGAACTAAGGGACCTGGGCTAAGGCCCAAGCCCACCTACAGCCAAAACAGGGGCCCAGCCCATGACGTGGCCAAACATAATTAATAATCTATAAATATGCATCGACCTCACGAATTAAAGGTACGCATTCATTACTCTCCTAATTACGAGATTTGACTTTCTAAGGGATTTTGCTGACTTGAGCATCGGGGTCTCTTCTGCAGGTAACCCCCCTCGGGTCCAAACCAATTCACACCGAGATATCCACAAGCGACATGTACCGGCCGGGAGGAAACCTACTGAGGAGATTGCGGATCGGAGTAAGGTAACGCTTTTGTCTAACATATCTTATTTGTTCTTTACAGAAACAATTGGCGCCCACCGTGGGACACGAGATGATACCTTACGGACCAACCCGCATTTTTCCGAAGATGGTTTCTACCTGCAGCAGAGCAGGAATTAGGAAATAGGCTGAAGCAGGTCCTTCAAGACCTACTAACATCACCCCGGACTTGGCTGCCATCATAGACTGTCAAGCCAAGATGCAACAGACACTGGCTTATTTGAAGAAGCGTAGTGCTGATGAGATGGAGTTACTACAACTGGAGAACTCACACCTAAGGCGAAAGATTGAGGTCGATCCCACTCAAAAGGGAAAGGCCAAGGAAACATCTGATGCCACAGTGTCCCCAACTTTCCATCCCACTAAAGAATAAAGCGAGTACAATCCTACCCCGCACACCTTCACCACCACTCAACAAACTCCCATCCTCTCGACCCATCATACACACTTCCATTCCACCCTCCCAGGAAATATTGCGGCTCCTACCCCCACCGCCACCCTGCCCACCACCCACATCCCGCCCTATAACATGCCCACCACCCTACACACTATTCATATCCCACCCTATAACAACCCTCACACCCTCCCTACCACCCATATCCCCCCTCACAACTTCACTTCCACTTTTGCCACCCTCATTCACCATCCCATCCCCCTCACCCGCTACCACCGATTTTATCGCCAACACTCCCTTCCCTGCCTAGTGGGAACCTTTCACACTGGAACGCTAAACCGGCGAGACCGACCCAGACGAACACCTCAAGGTCTACATCACGCACGTCGCCCTCTACACCTCCCATGATGTTGTTTTTTGCAAGATCTTTCCTACCACCTTTAAAGGCCCTACCCTCGAATGGTTTACCACCCTTCCGCCATACTCCATTGACTGCTTCAACTCCCTCTCCCACATGTTCACCACTCACTTCGTCGGTAGTCGCCCGCATGAAACTACAACAATCTCACTTCTCAGCGTCAGACAACAACAAGATGAGACACTCCAGGCTTTCATTGACCGTTTCAGTAAGGCTGCCCTTCGCACACCACATCTAAACCAAGAAATGATACTTCAGTGCATGGCCCTCACTCTCAAACCCAGCCCCTTCACCAACAACGTCTACCTCCACCCACCCGTCTCCACGCAAACTCTCCAAACAAAATTCTGCAATGACTACACACCCTCCACAGCAACCCCCCCCACAACCTTCCTGACTTGGCCCGAAACCCCGAGAACCCCGCTTCAGCAGATATGCCACCCTAAATGTCCCTAGATCCCGTCTCCTTGACGAGGCCTTACAGGCTGACCTCATCCCACCACCACGCATGACGACGACTTCTCCCAACGTCGACATGACTAAATACTGCCGCTATCATCGAAACCACGGCCACACCACAGAGGAATGTAAAGCACTCCAAGATAAAATTGAAGAATTGGTTCGTGCTGGCCATTTCCACTACTTTGTCCGCAGAGATGACCACCCTCCCCGATCCAATCACCCACCTCGTTCTGACCACCGACGCCCTCTCCGCGTCTCTCGCCACGACAAATGCCCAAGCCAACCCTCAAACCACGACCCACAACCGGCTCGCACCAATGTGACCCCTACCGACCCTCCACCTCATCCGCCAGGAAGAGACACCTCCGCCATATCCAATCCATCAACCACATCACCCATTCTCATTACAGACGTCGCATGCCCCCCATAACCTTTACAGACGACGATTT
Source organism: Vigna unguiculata (assembly GCF_004118075.2). NCBI lineage: Eukaryota > Viridiplantae > Streptophyta > Magnoliopsida > Fabales > Fabaceae > Vigna > Vigna unguiculata. The sequence continues at coordinate 14,946,387 of NC_040288.1, read as the reverse complement.
TCATGGCCTTGATCACCAGCAAGATGACCTTATGGTCATCACCGTTGAGATAGAAAACTATGCCGTCAAGAAAGTCCTTATTGACCAAGGCAGTTCCATCGACATCCTCTATTGGGCAACATACCAGAAACTCCAACTCCCTAACACCGCCATGGTCCCATACGATGAGCCGATATATGGATTCCCTGGTGAAAAGGTTTCCACCCGCGGCTACATTAACCTTCATACCATTTTTTGCGATGGCGCTCAAACCAAGACAATTCCTATCCGATTCCTTGTCGTCGACACGCCCACATCTTATAATGTCCTCCTCGGTTGACCTTCACTACAGACTCTTGGCGCTGTCGTCTCCACACCTAATCTAGCCATGAAATTCCCATCCCCATCCGGCGACATCCTTACCATTTATGGCGACCAACGGCTCGCACGCGAATGCTACATGGCCAGCCTACGCTCACAACTTCCCATCCTTCAAACCAATCACATGGAACGACCACCCAGCTCCGAAATAGTCTTATCTGGCAATGATCTAGACCCCAAAGTGGACCGGGATGCCCGCCTCGAGTCGGTCGAAGAAACCATCCCCCTGGAGCTCCTTAATGGTCGCGCCATTAAACAAGTTATCCATTTACAAGGCGACCCAGTATATCTCCCAAAAAAAAACGCAAGCTTGGCGAAGAATGACGATTAGCGGCCAAGGCCGAGGCCGACAAGTTGCTCAACGCATGGTTTATCGAAGAAGCCCACTACACCACTTGGCTCTTCAACGTGGTTCTGGTCAAGAAAGCTAATGGCAAATGGTGGATGTGCGTCGATTACACGCATCTTAATAAAGCTTGTCCTAGGGATGCCTACCCCTTACCCAACATTGACCGACTTCTCGACGGTGCAGCGGGTAACAAGGTTCTCAGTTTTCTTAATGCATACTCCGGTTATAACTAGATTCCCATGGCCACATCCGACATCAACAAAACCGCCTTCATTACAGACGACGCCAACTACTTCTACAAGGTCATGCCATTTGGTCTCAAAAATGATGGGGCAACCTACCAACGACTAATGGATAAGGTCTTCAATAATTTAATGGGCAAATGTGCCGAAGTATACGTCGACGACATGGTTGTCAAATCCCCAGGCAGTATTTTTCGCATTAAGATAGTACAACCTCCGCCTCAACCCCAAAAATTGCATTTTCGGCGTCGACCGTGGTAAATTCCTCGGATTCATGCTTACCCAACGCGTCATATAGGCTAACCACGAAAAGTGCAACGCAATCATGGAAATGCGAAGCCCTAGCAGTGTAAAAGAAGTACAACGCCTCATAGGCCGACTAACTGCCATCTCCCGCTTCCTTCCCAAGTTAACCGAACAAACCCAACCCATCATTCAGCTACTTAAAAAATCGGCCAAGTTCACGTGGAATGAAGATTGTGAACAAGTCTTTTAGAAACTAAAAACCACCCTCACCTTACCACCCATCCTCCATGTTGACAAAGATTGATTAAAAGCTTTTGATGATGATAAAGATGCTGAAGAAAACACTTGAAGATATTCAAGACAATATAGTTTATGTTTAAATATTCTTATTGTAATAGACTTAAATTTTCTCTAGTTAGGTGCTTTTTTTAGTTAAGTGCAAAATTGTTAGAACAACAGCCAGCTCGCAACTCCTCTGAGAGAAACTCATTTTTTCGCAAAAATCAGTACGGTAATCGATTACCAACTCATAATAATCGATTACCAACTCAAAAAATTTTATTTTTCAAAACCCACTTAAGATAATCGATTACCACGAATGGTAATCGATTATCACTGGCAGTTATAACTTGGCTCTTGAAAAACGACTTGAAATAATCGATTACCATTTCTGGTAATCGATTACCACTGGCACTTATAAACATATTTGTTCAAATTTGTACATGAGATAATCGATTACCATTTTGGGTAATCGATTATCCTTGGCAGTTTGAGCGAAACTCTTCATTTCTAACTTAGCCTGCGAAAGCCACTTTAAATAGAACTCAGTTTCCAAACTTCAAACTACCTTTTTAAGATTCATAGTTCTTGTGTTGTGACTGCAAAGTGTTGCTCTGTGAGATTCTTAAAAAATAGCTTTGAAAAACCTAGTGTGAGTGAGTGATAACATTTTCTAAGTGAGTTCTTAGAAGATTGAGTGTTGCGCTATTGCTAGGAAAGTTGGTCATCCTCTGTGTGATTCAGGGGGAGCTTTTTGTTCATCTCTTGTGGTTGTTCAAGAGAGGTGTTTTCTAATCCTTACTCTTTTATAATCTATTGTAATCTGATTATTATAGTGATTGAGTTAATCTCTTTGTTTAAGAGATTAACAACTCGATGTAGGGTCTTTTGATCTGAACTAGTATAAATATCAATGTCCATCTTCCTCCCTTAACCTCTTTATTTATCTGCACTTGCATTTAAAGTAACTGTGATTTTAAGTTAATCATTTAAATTTAGAGAAAAAATTTAAAACCTGTTAAGACTTATAAAAATCCAATTCACCCCCCTCTTGGTTTTTGACCAAAGATTAAATATTCCGCTGCGTGATACCAACACTCCATAAGTCGGACACTCATCAACCCCTACTAGTCTACATCACCGCCACAGATCACACCGTAAGCGTCGCGCTGGTTCAAGATGTTAGTGGCACCCAACACCCTGTTTACTTCGTCAAGTAAACCCTGCAAGATCTCGAAACCAGATACCAGATGGTGGAAAAATTAGCCCTATCCCTAGTACACGCAGCCTGACACCTACGCCCATATTTCCAAAATCATAACATTATCGTCAAAACCGACTATCCTATCCAGAAGATATTGCAGAAACCAGACCTTACAGGGCGAATGTCGTCTTAGGTCGTTGAGTTATCTGAATTCAACATCCGCTACGAACCTCACGGCCCCATCAAAGCTCAATGCCTCCTAGACTTTGTCAACGATCTCCAACGAACCCTTGAAGAGGACCAATGGACACCTTATGTTGATGGTTCATTAAACCCAAAAGGGGCAGGTGTCGGCATCGTGCAAGAAGGCCCCAACGATATCCTTATCAAAAAATCCCTCCACTGCGCCTTCAAGACGTCTAACAACCAAGCCGAATACGAAGCCATCCTCACCGACTTATCCCTCGCCCGTGAAGTGGGTGTCAAATCACTCACGTGCAAAACCGATTCCAAGCTTACCGTGGGCCATCTAAATGACAAGTTCCAGATCAAAGACCCTACCCTCCTACAATACTATCACCTGGTCCGGAAAGTCATCCAATCCGCATTCGAACAAGTCCGCATCCAACACATCCCCAGATCCAAAAACGTCAGAGCCGACATATTATCCAAACTAGCCAGCACCAAGCTAAAAAGCCGCCACCGATCATTATTGTAGCAAACGCTATCCGCTCTTTCCATCACACACAATTGCCATACCCTAACCCAACACCAAGCCGACAATTGGGCAACTCCCTACATCCAATACCTCCAAATCGGTAACCCCCCACCTGACGCCGATAGGAGTTGCATAACTAAAGCCGCCAGGTACACGATGATAGGCGATGACCTGTACAAACGAGGATACGACCAACCAATTCTTAAATGCATCACTGTAGAACAACCTAAGTACATCATTAAAGAGTTACATGAAGGCATATGTGACTACAATTCCAGCACACGCACCAGTTACTTCTGGCCGACCATGGAGGCCGACTGCCACGATTTTATTAAAAGATGCACACCCTGCCAAAAACATGACAACCTCATCCACCAAAAACAAGAACAAGTCCATTCTATACTATCCCCGTGGCCCTTCACAAAGTGGGGAATGGACATTCTTGACCATTTCTCCACGGGCAAAGGCCAAGTAAAATTCTTAATAGTAGCCGTCGACTACTTCACCAAGTGGATAGAAGCCAAACCTTTAGCCACCATTACGGCCCAATAAGTTCAACAATTCGTCTGGAAGGATATCATATGCCGGTATGGCGTCCCGCTATGAATTAGTCATCAATGTGAATTCAAAGATGCCTTAAGCAGTAGTTGGAAGAAGTTGAAATGAGAAGTTGGATGTATTTTTAATTTTCAATTTTTGAATTTAAAAAAAATAGTAATTAATAATAAATAATTATTAACTTTTTAATTTTTTAATTTTTTATTTCTGATTTTTTATTTTAATTAAACAAAACAAAAAATAATTAATAATTAATAATAATATTTTTATTATTTTCTTTTAATCTAGAACACAAAATCTTTATTTTATTTAACTTTTAAAAACATAAACTAAAGAAACATTTTTTAAACAATTTATTTTTATCCTTTTTAATTAACACTTATTTTTGGCTTTTTTTTATTCATCCGGACGAAATTGGGTGTTGACACAAATTAAAGATCAAAGTAGTAAAAATATATAATTCAAATTACAAGAAAAATTAATAACAATCTTTATAAAATCCCCACGTAGGCTGATCCTCCACTTCGTCACTAAACATCTCCTGGATAACAAATTTCCCGATCATCGCCACACACAAACAAATAGGGTGAGCTATGCACATAGACATAATTAAATATGAAATAAATCCCAGCCAGTAAATAATTATTTCTTGATTTTCAAAAACACCCACTTCCCCCCCACTCATAACCAATATGAGTTCATGCATGTATTCTAAAATCTTGGGATTTCATGTGCTTCCACGACCCTCCTCGCTCGTGGTCCAACCTACAAGCCTATCCCGCTTGTAGTCCTGCTTCATGGACTCTCATGCCCGTTCATCCGAACTCCTCGCTCGGACCCGGACACGCATGCCCGCCTTTCCTACTATGAACTCCCTCGCTCACAGCATTCTCAGGTTGAGCATAAGATGAACTCCCTCACTCACTTATCCCAATGAGAGTACCTCCGGTGAATTAAAAGGTTCACGTTCCGCATGCGGTCCACCCATCACGAACTCCTCATTCGCGACTCAACCAAACACGTCCCAAAATTCTATGGACTTAGTCCTTCAAGCCCAAACATCACAACCACAAGCATATAATTCCTAGAATTTAGGAATAGCAAGCAAACCAGCTCAAACAGCACACGCAACACAAAAAATGCATCATTCTCACCTAAGCCAGGACTCTTCGCCCAGGCTAGTCCATCAACCTCACTTAATCTAACCCACCTCGCTTGAACGAGTATGAAACAGTGGCTGCACCACATCATCTCGCTTAGGCGAACCCGTCTCGCATGGGCGAGACCCACGTTCGCTCAAAACACGCAACCCTCGCCTGGACGAGGATTCAAAATAAATAGCATCAGGACTCATCGCGACCTCGCTTAGGCGAGCCATTCTCGCCTAAGCGAGAGTCCTTGTCGCTCAACACCCCAAAACTCCTCGCCTGGATGAGAAGTCGCGCCTAACTCGTATAGGTTTCATCGCGACCTCGCTTAGGCGAGTCATTCGCGCCTAAGCGAGCATATTTGTCGCTCAACACTAATGCAAGGTCGCCTAAGCGAGCCACGCGAACCAAAAACCAGAACGAGGTTCTGCAACTCTCGCTTAGACGAGATGGACTTGCTTGGGCGAGACTTGCAGAGTTCCATCTCTGTTCATGCACAAAATTTACCCAAACCATGTAAAAATATAGTTTAATCAATTCCAATCCATCTATTCCAATAATCAAACCATGTAAACATGCTTTATATCCATTTAAGCTACCAAAACACAAGATTTAGGCATCCACAACTGTACCACACCTAGCCGGCCTAGCTGAATAATAACCAGAAAACCCGTCCATGTAACTACCAAGGATGTAAATAACAACAATTACCATACACATGCTAAGGTACCTGGACTAAACTGCTAAGCAGCAACATTGTTCAAACAAACCAAAGCAACAATAGCGGCCTAGGCCGCTAAAGAGTAATCGGCCTAGGCCGTTAACTCTGGGAAACTAACCAAGGACTTGGCAAAACCATAACATTTCTATAAGATTCATCAAGCCCACAATAATCGAACTAAGGGCCTGAACTAGGGCCCAAGCCCACCTACAGCCGAAACAGGGGCCCAACCCATGACGTGGCCATACATAATTAATAATCTATAAATATGCATGGACCCCACGAATTAAAGGTACGCATTCATTACTCCCCTAATCACCAGATTTGACTTTCTAAGAGATTTTGATGACTTGAGCTTCAGAGTCCCTTCTGCAGGTAACCCCTCTTGGGTCCAAACCGATCACATTGAGATACCCATGAGCGACATGTATCAACCGGGAGGAAGCCTACTGAGGAGATGGCGAACCAGAGTAAGGTAATGCTTGTGTCTAACATATCTTGTTTGTTCTCTGTAGGAACAACAACCATTTAATATCAAAACCCTCATTCCCAAAACATATAATACATAAAAGGGTTTTGCAACTTAAAACCACCCAGCCAATTCATTACTTTGATCACACATACACTAATTAACAACACTCATATTCCAATTGCGAAGGCAATGAAACAAAACCACAATACATATCATTTAATATGCACACACAAAGGACAGCTCCCCTAACCTAGCTTCTTGCTTCAAATTGGGAAAAATATGAATGTTCCTTTTTCACCACTGTTTTGCTTCAGACTTCCTCCCAATTCAGCCTCTCACTCCCAAAATTTCGTTCCCTTTTCCAAAACCGAATGACAACACTGCCAAAACCCTAGTTTTCCCTCAAAATGACCTTTTATATGTCTCTCAATTAAGGGTTTAAATGTTAAAACGAAAATAGGCTTTATGGTGGTTTAATTTCTATTAAAGGATCATTATATAATGGTTTCCAGCCCTTCTTGGCTGCCCCTGCTAAGTTTACCTTTGCCCTTTCACATTCACTCCCAAAACTACATCTAGCAAAAATAAAGTCTATTTCATATCTAATAAGATTTGAACCCATGACCTTCCACTCACAAGGCCAAAGCACAACCATTATGCCAATTCATATTTAGTGATAACTATTATAATCCTATAATTATAATACCACGCACTATTCACAAATATATTATAAAAATAATAATAAATCAAATAACACACAAAAGGCAAACACAAGACTCGAACCCAAGTCCTCTCACACAATAAAGTACTCTCAACCATTTCAGCTAATACTTTTTCACGTCATGAAAGTTAGCATTTAATGTCATTAAAGTCCCCACCACCCGCATTTATCAATTAATTATTTATTTAATTAATTAATTTCTACGGGTTTTACATTTCCTCCACCTCAAAAGAATTTTCGTCCTCGAAAATGAGACTTACCGGGAAACAAGTGAGGATAAGACCTCCTCATGAGATCCTCCATCTCCCACGTCATCTCCTGTGTCGTCTCATCCTAGAGAACCTTCACTGTCCGGATCTCCTTCCCTCTGAGCTATTTGACTTGAGAATCCAGGATTCTCACTAGTCCAGCCCTGATCGTCAGGTCTTCCCGCACCTAAACATCATCCTCCTCCAGCACATGAGCATGATCCGCAATGTACTTCCTTAGTTATGATACATTGAAGACATTGTGTAGGTTTGCCAAATGAGGTGGCAAAGCAATCTCGTACGGCACTGGTCCAATCCTCCTAGTGATCTGATACGGACCGATGAATCGCAGATTTAACTTCCTCGACTTTAAAGCTCTTCCAATACCTGTTGTGGGAGTAACTTTGAGGAATACGTGGTCACATGCCTCGATTTCAAGCGACCTCCTCCTCTTATCTATGTAACATCCTCTCAGGATATTACGGATTTTAAATAAAAGTACAGAAATATTACGTTTGCTTCATTTATTAAAACATTGTTTCCTAAAAACGTGGGAAATTTAAAACTTTATTACAACTAAGAATAGTCCAAAATACCATAATTTATAAAACACAAAATAACATAAACATCCATAATGTTTACAATTAAATTTCCAAAACATAAATTATAAAACTCCCCAGCTAGCCCACGCTCCGAGTCTAAGCTTCATCAGGACCACCTGCATCCATATCATCTGCTCACGTGTACCGCGTACACCATCATCGCCAAACACAAGCAGATAGGGTGAGCTAATATAATAATCATATACATATATATAAATCAATTATGCATAAAGAACACAACACAAGCATGCATACTTTCTTCCCATATGGCCACAACCATGTTATGATTTTGACTCACATTAAGAAATTCCATCCTTTCATCCCACATCGCCAACACCATGCTATGATGTCGATATCATTCAAGAAATTCTCTTATGCGTTTCCACATGGCCACAACCATGTTATTCGTTTCTACGTCTTCTAGAGAGTACCTTAAGATGCCTTACTACCACACCTATCGGCCACAACCGACAGATCGCACACTGTAACGCCAGGTGGAGTTTCCAAATACGAACAGAGTTCGTAACGTCTCAAGACTACCAAACTCGTCAGCCAATTACTAAGGAGGGCAGTCTATCTGGACTCATCCGTACTGGCCTCAACCAGTACACTCACACCGGCAACACTAGCCAACCCGAGCCAGAACTCAAGAGTTCATCGTGTTCATCTGCTATCCCGAGCCACAAATCAAGGGAAGTCATTCCGGGCCACAACCCATAGAATGCCACGTGCTTAACCCCTATCCCGAGCCACAACTCAAGGATACGTTGCAGGCCACAACCCAAGGAACACCAGCAAGCCCACCATTGAGATATCTTAGAAGCATTGTAGACAACACATCTCGAATTCAGCACCACTAATCTGATACTACATTATCAGTTTCCTTGAAGCATACCCATGCACTTCTCTTTGCTTAGGCTAACAGCATTTATTCAACATCCCAGCCCATCTCGCTTAAGCTAGGCTGACTAGCCTAAGCGAGCTCTAGTACAGCAGCACAACCACGAAGTATCGCTTGAGCGAGCTCATTCTCGCTTGGGCGAGACCATTCTTCGCCCAAAACTGAAATGCCTCATCTAGGCGACGAGTTAAACAAAACACCATGTACTCTCCCGTATTCTCGCTGAGGCGAAAGGCTCTCGCCCGAGCGAGACACTCTTCGCCCACCACACAGCTTCAAGTTTGAGCGAGAGGCTTAAGCGAAATCAATGGACTCTCATGATTTCTCGCATAAGACCTGAATCCTCCGCTTGAGCGAGATGCTCGGGCAGAAACAAGATTCGAGTCTCTGCATATCTCACCCAAGCAAGCATGGCTCGCTCGAGCGAGAATTGCAGATTCTGACACTATTTTACGCACGTAACAACAACAACGTACCCAAATCATACTCCAACACAAACCAAACCACGTTCCAAATCAGCCAAACAATTGAGAATAATGCACCAAACATGTACAGCTAATTCAAACCCAAGACAAATCCCCAAAATTCAAGTCTAAAGCTTAAGTTGCACTTATAGTACCCAACCCTCATTATTTCCATTCAATTTCCATAAAAAGTTTGATCAAATGCCATCAGAAACACTCCAGTACAATTCCCATCAGTTTAGGCACGAAAATTTGGGTACACATACAACACAATCATGCAAAACAACACAATTAACTCAGGATTTCGAGTTCAGCTCCCCTAATCTAGAACTTCCCTTGCTAAATCTTGAGATTGGAAGGTTCCTTTGATTGTTGTACCTAACAAAGCTCTCTGAAAAACAACCTCTCAAAACCTTCCTTTTCTATCAAAATTTTCCTTTTAAAGGCCTGCCCTTCTGCTAGGGTTTTTCTCTACCCTTTCACATTCATGTCATCACTAATTTTTAGCAAAAGGAAAGTCAAATTTGGGTTCACCAAGGTTCGAACCCATACCATGATTATCATCAAGTCAATGCACAACCACTCAACCAATTTATCTTTCGTGATAATCCACATAGGTATAAGGTTACATTATCACTTCCCATGCTTATATATATTATCAACATTAATCATAAAACAACCACATAATTGGCATACATAGGACTTGAACCTAAGTCCTCTCACACAATTAAAGTACTCTCAACCACTTGAGCTAGTACTTTTCCATGTCACATCAAACAATATTTAATGCCATAAAAAGTCCCACTACCCGCATTTATTAATTAATTAATTATTTAATTAATTAAATTTCACGGGTCTTACATTCCTCACACCTTAAAATTTTCATCCTCGAAAATAGGACTTACCCGCAAACAGGTGAGGATAAGACTTCCTCATGAGATCCTCCATCTCCTAAGTCATCTCCTGGGTTGCCTCGTCCCAGAGAATCTTCACAGTCTGAATCTCCTTCCCTCTGAGTTGTTTGACTTGAGAATCCAGAATTCTCACCGGTCCAACTCCTATAGTCAAATCCTCGCGCACCTGAATATCATTTTGCTCCAGCACATGAGTAGGATCTGCCACGTACTTCCTGAGTTGTGATACATGGAAGACGTTGTGCAGATTTGCCAAGTGAGGTGGCAAAGCAATCTCGTACGCCACTGGTCCAATCCGCTTCGTAATCTAATACAGACCGATGAATCGAAGGGTCAACTTCTTCGACTTGAGAGCTCTCCCAATACCTTCCGTTGGGGTAACCCTGAGAAATACATGATCACTTGCCTCAAACTCAAGTGGCCTCCTCCACTTATCTACATAAGACTTCTGTCGACTCTGAGTCGCACACATACGGTCATTTATCACCTTCACTTTCTCAGTGGTTTGCTGTAAGAATTTTGTCCCAAGCAACACTGACTCCCTATCCTGCTGCCAACACAACGGAGTCTTGCATCTCCTACCAAACAATACCTCGTATGGTGCCTTTTCGATGCTGGAATGGTAGCTATTATTGTACGTGAACTCCACCAGTGGCAACATCTCACTCCACGTACCCAGGTGATCTAACACGCAAGTCCTCAGCAAATCTTCTAGCGACTATATGGTCCTCTTAGACTACCTATCTGTCTCAGGCTGATAAGCTAAGCTCATTCTCAACTGTGTGCCCAGTGTTGCCTGCAGGGATTGCTAGAACCTCAATGTAAATCTTGGATCTCAATCTAATATGATACTCGCAGGCACCCCATGTAACCTACCTATCTCCCTGACATACAACTCCGCTAGTTTATCTAGAGACATCTTCTGATTGATTGGCAAAAAGTGAGCGTACTTCGTTAGTCTATCCACTATTACCCAGATGCAATCATGCCCCCTCACTGACCTTGGCAGGTGTGTAACAAAATCCATGGAAATGGCGTCCCATTTCCACTGAAGAATATCAAGAGGCTCCAAAGTACCACCTGACCTTTGATGCTCGATCTTCATTTTTTGGCACACTAAGCAGGATGCTACATAATCTGCCTCATCAATTTTCATACCAGTCCACCAGAAAGTCGCCTTCAAGTCTTTATACATCTTAGTCATACCTAAGTGTATGCTAAGACAACTCTTAAGCCCTTCCTCGAAGAGCATTTTTCTTAGTACGAGGCTTCTAGGTACACAGACCCTCTCTTATCTGTGCCCAACTCACCAATAATCTGCTGCAGCTCTTGGTCTTTACCTTGTTCCACTCGGACCTCATCTAGGAACTCGTTGGTGATTCTCAACATACTACACTATATAGTGTCTGCGCCCATATTCAGTCCCAGATTCATATCCCGCAGCTTTTCTATCAGCTCTAGTTCTTTCACCATCATGGCTGACATATGAACTCTTTTTCTGCTCAGGGCGTTTGCTACGACATTAGCTTTACCAGGGTGGTATAATAGCTCAAAATCGTAGTCTTTCAAATAATCCATCCAGCGCCTCTATCTCATATTCAGCTCCTTCTGGTCAAACAGGTATTTCAAACTCTTGTGATCACTGAATACTTGAAACTGTAGCCCATATGAGTAGTGCCTCCAAGTCTTTAGGGCAAATACCACTGCAGCTAACTCCAAGTCATGTCTAGGGTAATTCTTCTTATGCACCTTCAGCTGACGAGATGCATAAGCAACAATGTAACATCCCATTAGGATATTACGAGTTTATAATAAAATAAAGAAAATAAATAAATAACAGAGCATTTAATAATGCCTCATTTTCCCAAACACGAGAAAATTTAAACTTTCATATAGATATATAATAGAAACCAAAATTTAACATTTGCAAAATGTCATAATCCAAAATAAAGATCTCAAATGAGTTTACATTTCGTTTCCAAAAATAGAAAATATAAGTATATAAAACACCTCAGATATCCCCCCTCCGTAGCTAAGTTTCACCTGAGCCACCTGCATCAACAACATCTGCTCTCGTGTACCGCGTACACGATCATTGCCAAACACACGCAGATAGGGTGAGCTTAACAGATAAAACATATATATAAAGTTAAAGATATATAAGCATATAAGCACATGTGACTATACATAACTTAAACATCTCACATTGTCCCATTCTTTAATTCCTACCATCTGACCCCCAATCAGATTATTCGTGTTCTACATCGTCTAATGAATTACTTCAAGGTGACTTGCTACCATACCTATCGGCCACAACCGATAGAGCACGTGCGGGAAACAATGCTACGGATCATACACCACAACACCAAGTAGAGTTCCCATATACGAACATAGTTCGTATCGTCCCAAGACTACCAAACTCGTCAGCCAACAACTGAGGAGGGCAATCTATCTGGACCCATCCGTACTGGCCACAACCAACACACTCACACTGGCAACACTCACCAACCCGAGCCACAACTGAAGGGTTCCTCGTGTTCATCCGCCATCCCGAGCCACAACTCAAGAGATGCTATTTCGAGCCACAACTCAAGGAATACCACGTGCTTAACCCCTATCCCGAGCAACAACTCAAGGGATACGTTTTGAGCCACAACTCAAGGAACACCTGCAATCCTACTTTTAAAGCACCACTAGTCGCCTTGCAGATCACAAGTACAAAACCACAATTCCAAGCTATAGTAGTATAAATCGCCTGGCGGGAGACACGTGCCGCCAGGCGTTGTCAGCTCCTAGACTCCCTGGCGGGTGCCGCGTACTGCCAGACGCCAAGCGCCTAAAAACCCGCAATCACAGTCACCTCCGCTTGGCGGTTCAGTCACCACCGCCAAGCGCCAACGCTCTAGGACCTCCCTGTTACTACTCTGTTCGCCTGGCGGGATCTCCCTCACCGCCAGGCGGCACGCACTCCAGGGTCCTCTGTGTAGTGGCCATCGCCTGGCTATCTCAACCCTGCCGCCAGGCGCCATATTAGTAAGTTGCACAGTACTGTCTTTTAGATTGCTCAACCAAAATACACTATGACTCAATTCACCCAACCTCACCACATAATTTCCTTATAATCCTCTTACACTCACTCCCAATAATTAACCCATTACACAAATTCTAGACTTTCATTTGGCTTCGCTAACCCGACTTATAAGAGGGTAATCCGGTTTAACCTTATTATTTATCATATCATACGTACTCTTAGGCATTTCCTACCCTTGTTACCCTCTGATTTATCCAGCAATAATATAATAATACTAAGGTCAATATCTCTCACCATTTCAATTACTATCTTTGCTCTCAAGACCCAAAGCTAACATTACCAATTAACCTTAAGGTTTCACCATTCAGTCGTTATTACCCAACACAAAACTCTGATTTATCGAACCTCAGATTCATTAGTGCAACATTAATTTTTATCCTACACAACCATTACACCTCCTGCAGTTCGTATCTACTCCTTCCCCTCATTCCAAGTCATATAAACTCCTCCCCCACTCTCTTCTCACATCTTTCCTCTTTGCCCTCCAACTTGCTTCCCAATACAGCTACCACCCTCACTGTTTCACGCGACCACATACCTAAGTCTCACTGCTGCGGGGGCGCCTGGCGGCAAGCCCCGCACCGCCAGGCGGCACAAAGAGTTTTGGGCATTTCCCAATCTCACAGCCCCTGTGAAGTGATCCTCATCCAGTTTGAAAGCTCCCCTTATTCCCTTCCTAATCCATTTTGTCCCAGAACCTGATACTAGTGCCACCCAACATCACTCAATCTAATTTCCAACAACCCAGTTTCATTATAAATAACTTTCGTAAGCTTAATTCTGTCAATGTGCCAATATCCCAACCCTAACCATTACATTACACTGTTTCATCAAATTAAACCATACATTTCGCTGTAATAGAATGTTAATCAAGTTGGGTCGTCACTTGACCACTACCCCTCCGTGAGTTCCCTGATCAATTCCCTCCAAACCACCCAAAATCATAGAAAAACGAGTTCGACATGCTCGCATCGCCTGGCGGAAATTCATCACCACATGGCAGTTCAACAAAGAAACCCAGAAACATGGTTACAGACTCATGTCGCCTGGCGGCACAGGGCTTCACCGCTAGGCGGTCCCTTCAGGAACCCAGAAAACACTTACGCAGGTATGAGCCGCCTAACGGCTATGCATAGCCCGCCAGGCGGTTTCTGGAAATTTTCCAGAAATCAGAAATCCACAATTGCAACAGTGATCATGCATTCATACTATCATATTATTCATGAAATTAAATAAACTAACAATCAAAAATGGAGTCCAGCTCCCCTAACATGGAATTCCTTCGCTTAAATTGAAATGTTTGAGATACTCCAATGATCACCACGTCTCCCCCTTCTTGGTGTGCTCACTCAAACCTCACCAGAACCTCACTCAAACCTCACCAATCTCTCTAATTTTCGTGCTCTAATTCAAGTCGCTATTCCAGCTTGCCAAAACCTTCACTATGACGACTTTTTACCCTTTTAAACTTTGCTTTTAGTGGAGTTTAATTACCCAAAACGAAAATTTACCTAATGGTACTATTAATTTACCTAATGCCATTAAAGTCCCCACCACCCGCATTAATTAATTAATTAATTAATTTCTACGGGTGTTACACTGCTCATGTGCATGTGTTAATCAATTCCTTTTAAGCAACTTGTATTCATCGTATTGTTAATTTTCTCTTAACAACTCATTCCTTGTAGATGAGCAAATACCTCAAGCAATGTCTTTTGCCAACATATACTCATATTTTCCTCATTGGCTTAGAAACCAAGTAAGTGCAGTCATGTTAGTTTAAGAAACCTTTGTGGTTCAAGTTGACTAAACTCTTGATTTTCACAAAAATTTTAGGTTTATAATGAGCCCTTATGTGTTAGAAATCAAGACTTAAGGGATTTGGCAAACCAACCCATGAGATGCGTGAAAGAGTGGCACACATATTTTGTCAATGGGTACAAGAAGACATTTAATTGTGATGTTTACGTGAAGGGCCTCACAGAGGGTGGTTATGATGATTTTTATGGGATAATTCATAAAATATATGATCTAGAGTAATACACTTCTACTTCTCCAAAGAAAGTAGTTCTTTTTTGTTATAAATGGTTTGATCCTTATACAAATGGTACAAGAGTACATCCTAGGTATAATACTGTCAAACTTGAAATCAGTTCAAGATACCGACCATTTGATCCATTCATTCTAGCAAATAATGTTAGACTAGTTTATTATGTCCCATATCCAACCTTTCGGAACATCAACAAACGTGGTTGGTGTGTTACAATACAAACTAAGCCTAGGGGTCGCGTTGAGTCAAATGAGGTGGAAAAAGATATTCTTATCAAGTTGATGAAATGTCACATGCCCATGAAATAATTGAAGTTGAAGGTGTGTTTACATTGCATGACCTTGGTGGTGATGTTGAAGAATTGGTAAGGTAAGAAGAATAAGAACAAGAACAAGAACAAGAACAAGAACAAGAAGAAGAGGAAGAACAAGAAGACAACGATGATGATAATGATGATGATGATGATGAAAATTATGAAGTCATGAATAATGATAGTGATGATGATTAATTTTTAATATTTGTACTTGTAATTTGACATTAATATTTGTACTTGACATTCATCATTTATTTATTCTAATAGTATTCATTGAAAATAGTTTACAATGTCATCTGGTGGTCCACCTAATCTTGGTAAGGGGAAAGAGATAGCAAAGCCTAAAGCAAAAAGGCCACGCTATCTGATAAAAGTTCCTCCATAGCTGTTGAACCCATGCCATTACCATCCCTATTTGTTCCTATTGTAGAGGCCACACCACCTCCTGTTTTGGTACCCACACCACCTCCTATAATGGTACCCATACCACCTTCTGTTATGGTACCCACACCACCTCCTGCTTTAGTGCCCACACCTCCTCTTGTTATGGTACCCATACCACGCCCTCCTTTGGTACCTATACCACCTTCTGTTATGGTACCCACACCACCTTCTATGATGGTGCCTGATAGAGGTCGTACCCCACTAAATTAAAACAGATAAAATGCAGTATGTGAAGGTGAACCAAGTCATATCCCAATGACCAATGTTCTTGTTCAAAGCTTGAATTTCCAGATCAACACACCAATACAACATAATAACATAGGGGGGTTTGACAAACAAATTTACGGATGCAATACACAATTGAAAACTTAAATGCAGACGTGTAAAATCAATGTAAAAGCAGCGTTGATTCCTTGCTTCAAATGAACATCCACCACTCACGGATTACAACTCAAAATGGTTATATTAACTCTCATGGAACCCGAATTAACTACTAAGCGCAAATTAACTCAAACTCAAGTGCAATTAAGCAAAGCACACATCCATGAATCTGCTACAGTTCACTAAGCATGAACACACAATGATTCCACTCTGCAAATTAAGCAAAAACAGAATGGTTTCTTCATTTAAACCCAAACGCAAATTCAGAATTGAGTGATTAACATAACTCCACTAAACAAAACACTAATCTCAAGGTTTCAATCCATTATCTGCAAAGAATCAACACATAAACTTAGTTCCTCATGGAATCCGAATTAGGGTCCAACATAAATTTTGATTCAACCATCCAAATGAGTGCAAATTGATGCAGAAAACCTAAATTGGTGCAGGAATCGAAAATGTGCAAGAAAGGGGCCACAATGAAAACAGTAACCAAAAATGAGAATACTTCAATATAAATGTTACCTGGGGTGTAGAAAACGTGAAATACAAGTTCAATGTGTTATCCAAGACTCATAAAACATGAAAAACGAGTGGAAAACGTGAAAAATTAGCTTGTGCCTCCATCGGTCACCTTCCAAAGCTTAAAACATAAAAAATGGAAGAATGTGGAAGACACCATGAAAAGAATGTGGAACCGGAGCAGCTTGTGCAGGTGTAGGTCTTTATTGTGGAGGTGGCTGCACATTTTGAAATTGTTGGTTTTGTTGCTGCTGGTTGCCCTGGTTTCCCCATCTCAAATTAGGGTGATTCCTCCATCCTGGATTATATCTATTTGTTTACAAATCATGGTTTTGTTGTTGATGTTGGGGCTTATTGTTGTTAAAAATATTAGCTGCATAGGCCTGAGGAGTATCCACTGGTGTAGAAGAAGAAGCAGTAGCCTGTTGTTGCAATGCTGGGCAAGAGTCTATAAAATGATGAACAGATGTACAAAGGCCACAAACTCTTGCAGCTGGAGCTCTCTGATTGGAAGCAAATTGGTTGACCAGTGTGGTAAGAGCATCAATCTTACTTTCCAAGTTCTTCGTGTACTTGGCTGCCCCTACATCATGAACACCTCTAACAACTATGACATCACTCCTTATGCCAAATTGTTGAGAATTTGAAGTCATATTCTCTATGAGTTGCCTAGTTACAGGTTGGGTAATGTTACCAAGAGCACCACCACTTGGGGCATCAATCATGTTTATGTCCATATGGTGCAGTCCTTCATAAAAATACTACAGAAGGAGATGTTCAGAGATCTGATGGTGTGGGCAGCTTGAACATAGACTCTTGAACCTCTCCTAGTACTCATAGAGGGTCTCCCCAAATTGTTGCTTGATGCCAGAAATTTCCTTATGGTTGTTGTCCTTGAAGCAGGGAAGAACTTGGCAAGGAACAATCTCTTCAGGTCATCCCAGCTTGTGATGGACCTGGGTGCAAGGTAGTATAACTAGTCTTTCGCATTACTCTCGAATGAATAAGGGAAAGCCTTTAAGTATACATGGTTCTCATGGACATCTGCAGGCTTCATGGTGGAACACACGACATGAAACTGCTTCAAGTGTTTGCACGAGTCCTCACCTGCAAGACCATGAAACTTTGGTAACAAGTGTATTGAACTAGTTTTTAACACATATGGAACTTCTTCCTCAGGGTATTGAATGCATAAACTATCATAAGTGAACTCTGGTGCAGTGAGCTCACTCATGGTCCTCTCATGAGGTGGAGGAGGTTGAGCGATGTTATCAGTATGAAAATCAGAATGCTCAGAATAAATAGTATGCTCAGAATGCAAAGAATGAGGAGTGTCAGGAGTATGATGAGAATCAGAAGAGTCGGGAAAAGTCACTGAATATTCAGCATGCAAAGATGGATTCCTAAGATGCCTACGTCCTCTGTGGAATGTCCTATTAATCTCAGGGTCAAATGGTCGTAATTCACTTGGGTTTCCCCTAGTCATGCACCAAAATACATTAATTCTAGTGATATTGGCATATCATAGGGTATAAATACAAATATACTCAAACGAACTCCAAATGACTTGAAAATTAGTAGGATTGTCCTTTGATTGCTCAAACAGAACCACAAAAAAATTCAGATCAAAAATCAAAGTACAAATATTTTTAAATTTTTCTCAAAAGTGGAAAAAATAAAGAAAAATCACAAAAAACATTGTTGAAATGTAGAAAATGGAATTTTTTGGAGAATCTGAGTTTGCAAACCGGCAGGGCAGGTTTCAACAAGGTGGGAAATCAAATTCCACCCCAAATGCATATAAAATAATAGTGATTCTGATAACCAGAGCAAAAGTTATGGTCCTTTGAAGTTTGACTAAGAATCAGTCCAAAACTTTTTGAATCTCTCAACTCAGACCATACCAACTGCTCTAGCTATTTTTCTCATCAAGTTCAATGTCTTAGAAGTGGTTGGAAAACAATTTCAAGTCAAAACAAGCACCGTAGCAACAAGAACAAAAATCCAGAAGTTAAATGCCAGATTCGGAGACTATTCATGCACTATTCACTACACTAGAAATGACACTATTCATGCGCGTCGCGACACTATTAACTACTCTACACAGATAACACGCACACTACACGAAAACACACAGAAACACTACCACAATCAACATATACCAACTCAACCACACTTGAACTACACACACCAAAACACGGAACACAAACACAATGAAAATTTTACTTTGAACAAAACGATTGGTCCCCAGCAACAACGCCAAATTTGATAGAGGCCGTACCCCACCAAATTAAAATAGATAAAATGCAGTATATGAAAGTGAACCAAGTCGTCTCCCAACGACCAATGTTCTTGTTCAAAGCTTCAATTTCTAGATCAACACACTAATACAACACAATAACACAGGGGGGTTTGGCAGACAGATTTACGGATGCAACACACAATTGAAAACTTAAATGCAGACGTGTAAAATCAATGTAAAAGTAGCATTGATTCCTTGCTTCAAATGAACATCCACCACTCACAGATTACAACTCAAAATGGTTATATTAACTCTCATGGAACCCGAATTAACTACTAAGTGCAAATTAACTCGAACTCAAGTGCAATTAAGCAAATTAAACAAATGAACACACAATGATTCCACTCTGCAAATTAAGCAAAAACAGAATGGTTTCTTCATTTAAACCCAAATGCAAATTCAGAATTGAGTGATTAACATAACTCCACCGAACAAAACACTAATCTCAAGGTTTCAATCAATTATCTACAAAGAATCAACACATAAACTTAGTTCCTCATGGAATCTGAATTAGGGTCCAACATAAATTTTGATTCAACCATCCAAATGAGTGCAAATTGATGCAGAAAACCTAAATTGGTACAGGAATCGAAAATGTGCAAGGAAAGAAAGGGGCAACAATGAAAACAGCAACCAAAAATGAGAATACTTCAATATAAATGTTACCCAAGTTCAATATGCTGTCCAAGACTCGTAAAACATGAAAAACGAATGGAAAACGTGAAAAATTAGTTTGTGCCTCCATGGGTCACCTTCCAAAGCTTAAAAAATCAAAAATGGAGGTTTGAGAGAATGTGGAAGAGGAAGAATGCGGCTGCCTCCATGCAAGAAGACCTAATTTTCGTGGTCCCATCAGTCTTGCTACTTATATTTACAAAAATGCCATTATGAGCTGCAGAATTACAAAAATGCCACTCCTGGTCCTCTAATGTTGGCCCATTCACTCAGATAACGTGGAAATGATGTGGCGACAATGTGGCGACTCTCTTCAATTGAATATTAATGTCCAAGCTCCAAAATTTGCTTCACCCAAATATCTAAAAATAATTAAAAACGAAAATTAGGCCAAATAATGTGAAATTAGTTCAAATTCGGAACAATGACCCAATAAAGCCCAATAAATGAAAAACACTCTAAAGATGAACAATTAAGCACTGAACAACTGTGAAATGGGTACACAAAGACTAGTGGAATGGAAGAAAATAATGACTCATCAGTGCCCATGCCACCCCTTGTTGTGGTACCGAAACCTTCTTCCTCACCCTCTTCTGTTGTTGCTATACCTTCTCCATCGTTAATCCCTTCACCTAGTATTCTTGCCACTTCAAATCCCATTGATGCAGATGTTGTTGGTTTTGACTCCTCCCCATGAACGACCGATGATTGAACCTTATGGGAAAGGGTAATAATAAGTTCTCCCATCGTAAAAACTAATTTGTTTTACATGACTTGTTTTACTTTGCTCTTTTGTGCATGAATTTTCTTCAATCCATGTGCAGGTTTTATCCTTCTAGAGTTGCTTTCCAGGCCATTATAAGGTCTATTAAGCAACAATATGTGACTCCTTCCTCACTAAGCCAAGATTATTTATAAGGCTTGACATGAGGAATAGTTTCTGTAAGACCCAGAAAAAATTAGACTAAAGGGAAACACATGGAAAAAAATTTATAATTAGATGTCATGACATTGAATAGAGTTGGAACGTGAAAAGTACTGTATAATTATTTAGGAAAAGGAAGGAGCTTGGAACTTGAAAAAAATTAAAAACAAAACCTGTATTTCTGACTATCCCATTATTCATGTTTCATAATTAATTTCTTTATTCAACTGGCAAATGAAACTAGGGGTCAACTTGCATTGTCCACTTTCTCGCTGTGTGTGTTTTTTTCTCCTCCCAATTTTTCTTGTACGATGAGTTTTTTATTTTATTTTAAGGATGTAGCTAAGTCTATTCTTTGTTATGTTAGGTTATGAAGTGAGTTTTTCATTATATTAAGTCTTAAGCTTGAAAAATTCTCAAGTTTTACCTCATTTACACATTACCCTGCTGCTGTAATGTATTAATTTTTAATTCCCTTTCCCAAATAACCCATTCTTTAGTTCTCGTAATATTAAGTGATTCTTTGACATATTGGAGCCGTCTTCAGTGAGTTATTATGAGTTTTACGTGTTTATAATGAAAGTATAAAGGAGGTGGTATTGGTAGTGGTAGTGGTGGATCTATTCTTGATTCATATGTCAAGCTCCAGGGAAGTGGTTTGCATTAGTTTACATGTTATATCAATGGCCTTAGTTCATTTGTTTGATTCTATTTATCTATATTTCACAAATGCCATAAATAATTTATCTATACCCTACCCTTCGACGACCCTTAAGAGAAAGGCTCAATTCCATAATAAAATAAAGTCATTCGTTGTTTCTTTATAGCCACATACATTTTCCTACACTGTACACTTTTCATAAAATGAAAGTTCCTACTTCGTTAACCATTGGATCGAGCTGAAATTTTAACAGCTAATCCTTAACACATAGTTCTTGACCATGACTGGTCGGTTCTTGAATCAGAGCTCTGTAGTGTGAGCAGTTTTTATCGCAAGGTCCTTGTAGTTTGGTTGTTGACAACATTGACCTTTGTTGCTTGTTTGGTGCATAACGTTCTCTATAGTTATTCAATTAAGTTGGTTATTGTTGCATTTTATTCTTGATTCAATCATCTTTAATTGGAATATAAGTACATAATTTTTGGAGTTTTACACAAGCTACAATTTTATTTCTAAAATCCTGAATCGTTTGCATAATTTGTTGTTAAGTTGGATTGGATAAAAAAAATATAAGAATTAGTTATTTTCCAAGAGAGAGAGATGTAAGTGAGGATGTTGAGGCATGAAGGTGTGCAAGGATGTGATTCACAGTGGAAGAGTGACGTGAATAAATGGGTTATGTGATTGGTGGTTTTTCTTGGTTTGTATGGGTTGCATGGTTATGTAGTTTAAGTGGTGGTTTGAGGATAATTACTTGTGTGTGATATTATGTTTGTGTTGGAATGAATGTTACTCGTTGGGTTCGTTGTACGAATGTATTATTTGATAAGTTAATGGATTTATGTTATGAAACTTTAATTCTCATGCATGATGTAGTGGTGTGTATTTTGTTAGCAATATATAAATTCTCATGTGTTGCATGTTGGGAGTGTTTGACCTTGCTTGAAAGCTCTTTGTGGAATTTAATGAAGATTTTAGATGAATGTGATGTTATGTTTGGCTTAGTATGATTGTTTGGATTTGGGGTTTGTGTGTTCAAACCTAGGATGGATTGTGATCATCAAGTTTTCGTGTTACTTGAATGCGACGTTGAGTATTATTGGACCAATTTTATTTATGAATTTATTTTATGAATATCATTGTTTATGGTTAGCTTACCCCTATTTGTTTGTTTGTTTGTGTGTTTGTTCCATGTGCGATGATCATATAATCTGTGCATTATACGGGAGCAGATGGTAATGCAGATGTTTCTGACACGAAGTAGATTGCAGAGAGAATGGAATGGACTCGGGGGTTTATTATTTCTTTAGTTGATTTCAATCAAACAATGAAGACTATGAAAATTTCTTTTGTTTTCTAGTATTTAATGGGAACATTGTTTTTTTTAAATATTACTATTATCAATAGAAGTTTTGGACTACCTATTTACATTTAAATTATAATGTGGTTTTAAGTGCCTTTTTGTGATATAATCGTTTTACTTTTAGATAAAAAGAGCAATGATAGCTTCTTGTGACATCCTAAATTTGGGGTGTTACAGTTTCCAAGCCAAGCTTGCCTACTACCCTTGCACTAGCCACATTGACAACTTCCTCCATTAATGATGAGGGAGAAAAACTTATTGTTGATTAGGCACCTTGACTGAAAAGTATTTTCCCTTTGAGAATCCAATTCCTTAGGAACTTGTCCCAACATGCGCCTAACCACCAATAGGCTTCCCTCTTGAGGTTTGATTGCATCCTCACTTGAAGAAGAAATGTGTGAGGAAGAACTTTTTGGGGAAGAGGGAGGGGAAGAATGCTCACTTTCAACTTCTCCTGTGGAATTCAAGAACATGTTCCTATTTTAGGGGCAATTTGAAGCAATGTGTCTAAAGCCTAGACATTTAAAACACTAAATGGAACTAGTTCTTGTTTCTCGAGAACAATTGGTTTTATCATGCATATGTGTAGACATATTGGTGTTAGGAGTAGTTTTATCATCTTTTGTTTCTTTACCCTTTCAAGACTTAGAGTAGTAGTCATTGTAAGAAGAATTCCTTTTGGCCTCGTGTTTCTTTGTCAATTGACTTTCAACTTTCAAGGCCACGTGTAAAACTCTACTAAGATTGGAATACTCATACAACTCAACTACATCTTGGATCTCCCTTTAGAGACCACTCAGAAACCTTGTCACTCTTTCTTCTTCATTTTCGTATTTGAGTCCTACCTTTAAGAACATAGACTCCATCAATTTATAATACTCATCCAAACACATGGACCCTTGTTGAAGCCTTTAGAGCTTTAAGAAAGTCACCCTCCTATAGTAGGAAGGAACAAATCTAGCACGCATTAACCTTTTAATGTCCTCCCAAAATATGACGGGTGGTCCTTGGTTATCATTGTCCATACAAAGTTGATGCCACTAAGTCATGGCATACTTCTCAAACTCTAAAACTACTAAGTCTAATTACATGAATATTAAAAAATTGGTCTATCTTTTTTTCCCACTCAAGATACACATTTAAATCATGCTTTCCCTTGAACTTTGGAATTTTGATGGATGATGGTGGTCTTGTACGTAATTGTTTCGCTTTCTCCCACTATCATGGTCGTGCCTTCTTATCCTTTCACCACCATAGGAATCCTTGGATGATGATCTACTTCTTATATCCTCATCTCTTTGTTGTTGTTGTAGTTGAAATTTTTGCGTGTACGTTTGGAGGATCCTCTTACTATATGCTTCATCTTCCTTTCTACTAATTTTCATTTGTTGTAAAAGAGTGTTGACATATAGAATAACACTTTGTTGGGCCACGGGAGTCACCATAGTAGGTGTAAGACCCATGGAATTTAATTAATGAAATAATTAATTAATTAATAAATGAGGGTAGTGGGAGCCTTTATGGCAATTAATGCTAGCTTTTATAATGTGGGAAGTAATAGCTCAAATGATTGAGAGTACTTGGTTCTTATGAAAGGACTTGAGTTTGAGTCTTGTGTATGTCATTTATATGTAATTTAATTGATTATTTTTTTTATTAATAATATGCTTGATCATGATGAGTGATAATATAATCCTAGACTTATAGGAATTATCATGAAAAATGGATTGATTGAATTGGTTGTACAATCTCTTTGAGATTGATTGGTTGTATGTTCGAACCTTGTAGACATGAATTAAGCTTCCTTTTTCGTAAAATCAATTTTGGAATGGATAAGAAGGGTCAGAAACCCTAGCCATCGTAGAGAGCAATTGGAAGGGCTGAGTTAATCAGTTGTTAATGGAATTTGATGGCCATTAATGAGTCTCTTAATGACATTTTCGTTTTTATGAACAATTAAGCATAATTAAGTGAGTTTAAGGTGTAAAAAAAGAGAGGAAGTGAGAGAGCAAGTGAGGGACTATTTTTGGCAGCATGGAGAGTGCGTTTCAAGCTACGTAGGGAGAGTATCAAAAGCTTAGAGATAACTTGGAGAGGAGACAAGGGCTGGAACGATCGTGAGTAAGGAGAACTCAAGTAATTTCAAATTTTGGCAAGTATTACCAGGTTAGGGGAGCTGAACCAATGCATGATTGTATTTGTCGTAATTTTATGAATAGTATGATGTATGATTGCTCTTCTATTCTTTCGTTCTGGATTTCTTCACGTTTCTAGAATTTTGCAGAAACCGCCCGACGGCATTGAAGACCTATCAGGCAACGCATGAGATGTGAACCCAATTTTTGGGCTAGGGGTATGAACCTCCTGGCAGCAATGATAGTTCCGCTAGGCGACATGAACGGAAGTCGTGCTGGTTAACTTTTCTAAGTTCTGTGATGTGTGGGATATTCTGGCTGCTTGATAATTTCTTGATTTGGTATACAGGTTAATAGAAATTAAATCATCATGTTCTTGCTTTGAAGATATTTTGTGATGTTTTTCATCGTATAATGCGTGAATATAATGCCTTTGCATGATCAAATTCTCCCTATGTTCGCATTTCTAGAAAATTTCTAGAAACCGCTTGGCGGGCCTTCAAAGCCGCTGCGCGACTCATGTTAAAACAACCCAGTTTCTGGGTTTCTATTAAGAATCACCTAGCGGTGAAGAACTACTGCCAGGCGATGTGTGTTGGTGTTCTTTTCATGAAAAAATGTTGTTTTCAAATTTTACGCGTAGCAGGAACCATCCGACACTGGTTCTATATCGCCAAGCGTCAGGTTTCTGACTTTTAGGCGCTAGGTGCCACCATTTTTCTAGTTTGCGCAATTTTCATAAAGTTGTATTTTCTAGTTCGTTAACTGTCTGATTTAGGTGAAATTTTGATAGGTGGTCCATAACATGTTGTTCTTCACTTTGAACGGTGGAGATTTGAGTTGGAGGACAATGGCTAGAGATATATGTTACTCATGATTGCTGGTTTGAAAGTCTTTAAAATGCATGAATAATATATGTTACTCATGAATGTTCCTTTGGGTTAGTCACATGTTGAGAATTGGTTTATTAGTGAATGCATGTGTATCAATATAAATTAAATTGTTGCATAGGAGGTGTGAAGTACTATATTAATTTGCATTGGTGCATAGAATCATGTGTTAAGTTGTTAGAGGGTTGCTGCTTTATATTTGATTTGAACATGAATTATTCATAAGTTAAAATTGAATGCTAGCATGGATTTAAATGGTGGAGTATATATATGAATATATAAGGATTGATGCATGTGATATGTGGTGAATTCTATTAATAATTGAGTAATTGTATGATCTCAAATGTGAACCCATTGGATATATGAATAGGTTCAATTTTGATTCAGTCATGCTAATATGAATGGATAAGTGTGGTTGATGTTTTGGATTGTTTGTGGGGATTGTTTGGGTTCATTGAGAACCTGTCCAAAGTGCCAAAAACCAGTAGCCTTAACTCTACTGGTATGACACCTGGCGGCGCGGGGCAAGTCGTTAGGCGATAGTGGCCAAACAAAGGTCATTGGGATCGCGCAACGCTTGGCGGAAAGGGTGGTTCACTAGGCGACTACTGTCAGACAATGGCTCTGTTTTTGTTTGGCGCTTGGCAAAGAGAGGGTTTCGCCAAGCGGTCTGCGTTGTGATTTTGCCTAGTGGTGTTTAGGCAGCGCCAGGCAATACAAAGAGCAGGTTGTTTTTTTGGGTTTGCGTTTTGCGTGTTTGTGATGTGGGACTTGGACTAGGAAATGCTTGTCTGTGTCATGAGCGGGTAGGTTCATGGCCGGTGATGAACACACGATAATATGATCGGGGAGGTTCATATTATGATGCTTTCGTGTGAGGATATGAGCGAGGAGGTTTGTGTGTTCCGTGCTCACACTTGAGGGCTGTTGCGAGCGGGGAGGTTCGTAGCTGTTGGATCACATGTGTTGGACTACGGGTGGGGAGGTCCGTAGAGTTGGACTACGAGCGGGGAGGTTCGTAGAGGCAGGACCACGAGTGGACAGGTTTGTGGAAGCATCATATATCCAGGGTCCATGGTCAAGTAATTGCTTGGTGATTTAGATGTACACGGTCTACGAGGCTTTGGGTGAAACTTTAAGGATGAACTTTGCTATAGCATTCCTTGAGTTGTGGCTCAAAATGGTATCCCTTGAGTTGTGGCTCGGGATATTGGGTAAACACGTGGCATTCCTTGAGTTGTGGCTCGGGATGACATCTCTTGAGTTGTGGCTCGGGATGGCGGATGAACACGAGGAACTCTTGAGTTGTGGTTCAGGTTGGCGAGTGTTGCCAGTGTGAGTGTGCTAGTTGTCGCTCGTACGGATGGGTCTAGATGGATTGCCTTCCTTAGTATTTGGTTGAAAAGTTTGGTAGTCTTGGGATGTTACGAACTATGTTCGTATTAGGAACTCCACTTGGCTTTACTAAGTGTGGTCCGTAACAGGTTTCCCACACATGTTCTATAAGTGGTGGCTTGTAGGTAGAGTTAGCAAAGGGTATCTTGATGCTATAATCTAAAGAAGTAGAACGTGAGTAACATGGTGGTGGCCATGTGGTATGGAATCAAAGGATAGAATTCCTTTGGTGCATCTGTGTTTATATATTTTGAATATGTATATGTGTTTTTATATACTGTTAGCTCACCCTATCTACTTATGTTTGGCGATGATCGTGTAATGCGTTACACGAGAGCATATGATGTTGCAGGAGGTGCGAGTGAGGCATAGCATCGGAGAGAAGGTTAGCTGGGGAAAGCTTTTACTAGAGTTTTATCAGTATTATTTTTATGAACTTTGTAAATAGTGTTTTACTGAGTTATGAGTTTGGATATTGTATTGGGTTTTATAAATTATGGATTTTTGAATAATTTCCAATTTAATAAATGTTTAAAAATTTCTCGCGTTTCTGGGAAATGAAGTATAATAAATGAGGTTTTGTCATATTTCTTAAATTTATTATTTAAATTAGTAATATCCGACCAGGATGTTACAAGAGCAGAGTATGGTGAAGTTGACCCTCATTCTCTCTTTCAACCTATACAATTGGACTCAAATCCATTTTTCCTACAAAAAGCTCAACAAAGCCAAGAAGAAACAATGGTTAGCAAACATTGTAACAAAGAATCTGAGACCAAGTATGGTCACAATTCAAAACCCAAGTGTATTAGATCACACTCCCAACACCACAAGGCAAGCTACACTCAAGCATCTACCAAAAGGATTGAAAAACCTTTAATTTTTGAAACCTTTTCACAAATACTTTCAAGTGGTTCGACCACCACACTCAAAGGAAATCCAAGAAAGAAAACACTAAATACAAAACAAAGATTACCTAAGGACAAACAGGAAAAGCACAAAAGCAAAGAAGGTTAACTCTAAGGAAAGGAAAATATGTGACAAAAATTTTTAACAAGACAAACAAGAAAAGAACTTTTAAAGACTCTATTTGAAAGCACTTGAACATAGAGTACCAAGTCTCAACTCATGCATACACCAAGAAAGATAACAACCAAATTAAGGAATGGAAATAATTGCCAATATCACTTAACACCCAAGTATGAAAACAAGTAGCATAATACTTAGTGAAAAACGTAAATTTGGTTTACTAAGAAGCATTATTGTTCTCTACTTTTTTGAGTAAAAAGAGTGCACAAATTTTCTTCTTTCACAAACTAGTTTCATACGATGGTAAGAAAGTGTTTTAAATAGCTTGGGCACTTAGTTCCTCAAGTTTTTAGCCAAAATCATTTTCATGGAGCATACATCAAGCAAGACATATAGTTCATGCAATATTCAAGTACTTGAAAGTAAGGAAATGAAAACTTCAAATAGGCATATGACAAAAGACTCAAAGGAAAGCTCAAGACAAAGAAACACATTTTAAAGAAAATTTTGGCATGATAACATTTCAGGTAAAAGTTCTTAGTCAAACAACATATTAGGCAAGAAAAAGCATGTTCTCACTCTATAAAACATAAGAATTAAAGAGATGGAGTTTTTGGATACTTAAACCTCCAATGAAGTAGAAAGAAATTGTCCCCACCAGGTTGAATGACTTCAAAACCGAGAGCCTCCCCAAGAGCCAAAACACGGAAACCAAAAGTCAGCACATGAAAACACCATATTCAAAGACAACCTAAGCTCTAGATACCAAATGATGTAGGATTATCTTGTTTCCCTTTAAGAATTATGAATATGGTTTGAGATGATTAAGGAATCTTATTGAAAATCCCCACTGGACATTAAGATAACAAGCTATTTAGATGTGACAGTTCATTTCACAAAGCTCTAGAAAAGGAGAGACTGGATTGATTCAAACAAAAGAAAATGGAAATGCAGAGAAACATACATTGTCGAATAGAAAGAAAAGGAAAGAAAACATAAAATGGAAAGACTAGAAAGGGATGAATGCAAGAAGCACGCCACTACAAGGTTAGGCTAGAAGCCATGGAACCTTGAAGATGAGTGGATGGTGCTACCACCTGAGTCTAGGCTCAAGATAAGGCGTAAAAATATTCACTCTGAAGGAAGGAAACTCTCACAAGGTTGAACATAAATGTGTTTCAAATTTCCAAAATGATAAACCCTTTTAAAGCGTCAGAGGACCCCTTATATAGAAGAGTTACAAAGCAAATACTAAAACACGTAATCTAGAAGGTGGGTCAAATGGCTCATGGGTAAGCCTTCTAGAAAGCCTTCTCGGCCAAGGCATGGGTGGTGCACTTTCTAGATGATTCTAGACGTCTTGGTGGCCAAGCTATGTGGTCATCCATTCTAGATTTTTCTAGAATGCCTTGCTCTCTCTTTCTCCTCCACATGTGCTCTTCAAATGCTTTCCAATTGCACCACTTGTCTCCATTTGCGCCACCTCTTAATTGGTCCTACAAAACCAGTAAAATTTGATTAACATGTTGGCTTTGTTGGGTTTTTAATAAACTTAAATGTATTAACCATTATAGGTAACTAGCCATTGTAAGAAACTAGCCGTTGTGAGTGGTTAATGCACTAGCCGTTGGAGTCTAGGTAGTTAATGAGTTAGCCGTTTATAGCCGTTTATACCCGTTGAGAGTACAATGGTGAGGAAATGTGGGTCTATAAATATAATATATTGTATGAATAACAACAACAAGAGGTGAATAAAGTTTTTTTCACAAGATTATAGAGTTGTTGTCTAACAAAGTGCTAACAGACTTAGGTTAAGTTAAACTTGAGTCAACAAGTCAACCTAAGGTCAAGGTCAACAAGTCAACTAAGAATAGTCAACCAAGTCAACTTCATGGAATTAAAACTATAGTAATACTAAACAAAGATAAAGATGAAAAAGCCTCCCATTTTGTCATGGTTCTTGTAACTCTCCTTGGAATGGCTTCCATTGTGCTAGGTGTGGTGGTCATGCCTTCATCAACAACTCTTCACAATTCTAATTTAGAAGAGCTCACTACGTGTTAACATGGTTCATTATATGCTATTAAGTATTAATTGCAAAACGATCTAAGTGGCAGATTTGGGATGCAGAGTTGAACTTGTCTTGGTTCTTGCTACATTGTCTTGAATTTTTTTGCATTATTCTCATCTTGCTTGGCAATTTTCAAATATGAATTTATATATAAGCATTGCATCCTACATATTTTGTGAAATCTGTCATGGTGTGGCAAGTGTAAATCTCCATTTTGGTCTGAATTTTTGCATCATTTCTGCATAAACAAGTCCCTCTTTGTGTAGGTTGCTCCTTTCATGTTTGCACTACACTGTTTCATGTCCAATATCATAGCTTGATGTCATCCCACAAAACATCACATTCACATTTTGGTTTAAGATGCTACTCATAGGTTGTGCTACGTTATTTCACAACTGCCACATGGTTCTATGGGTACTTCCATCTAATTTTAGCAGCATGCATGGTTCTCAAGAGGATTTACACTGGATTTGTGTTTTAATTCCTTGCTGCATTTTACGTTTCCATTTTAACGTTTTAAACTTCGAGTTTTCATGCATATAAATTAGTACTCATTTGGAATTATGCATCATTGAGTCTTTTTTAGAGGCATTCACATTACATATAACATGTATGCACCAGCTTCAGTCTTTCTTTACATCCCCATATTACTGCATTAAATTTTTCCATTAGAGTCTCAAGTCCATTGCATCATTCAAATCTATCATAGTATTTTGTGTGAAATCGTGGCTGCACTTGCTTTTTTATTCAATTTGAGAGCATATTAATACCATGGTTCTGAGGACAAGCTGAGATCAGTTGCGTGGCTTAATCATGCATCCAAATTCACTAAGGCAAATCTACACATGCATATGTAGTCCATTTGACCCTTGCATTGCATTATGTCACCTTATTTTGCTTTTATATGGAAAGTGATAAAGTTGTTACGCTTTCAATGGTTCGGAATAGGTTCTGCATATTATTTTAATCTTGTTGTTGCATTAGTCAGAGCATGATTCATCTTCCATAATCATTCCTAGATTGAGCATAGTAACACATGCATTTGCATCCCATGCATATAGAGTCATTTGAATAGCTAGACAATTTCTTAATTTTACTTAAATTTTATTTTCCCCCTTTGTTTTCTTTTAGTTTTATGTTCTTTTAGCAAGACTTAATTATACAAGCTAGACTTAAAACAAAAATAAGAGTTTTAACTAACTAAAAGAAAATCTAAGGAAATTTTGTTGGGTTTTTTATTTTAATAAACTTAAATGTATTAGCCGTTGGGTGGTTAATGTACTAGCCATTGAATAGTTAATGCACTAGCCGTTGGGTAGTTAATATACTAGTCGTTTATAGCCATTGGGAGTACAACGGACGAAAATTGTGAAGCCTATAAATTGTATTGCTTATGGCATGAATAATCACAACAAGAAGTGAATAAGTTTTCCATTCTAGAGCCTCTTTCTCCTAACAAAGTGGTATCAAGAGCTAGGTAGACAGCCAGAGAGCTAGAGAAAGCTAGGTTGTTCTTGAGTGTTAGAGATAGTCAGTTGTCTGAGTGTCTGAGTGAAACAAATAGTGAGAGAGTGATGGCCAACAATATGTCCTTACCCCAGTTGACACAAAAAGCCAACTACGATAAGTGGAGCATGCAGATGAAGGCCTACCTCGGATCCCAAGACGTATGGGATGTAGTTGAAAGTGGCTTCGAAGAGCCAGAGGATTCTGATGAACAGACAGTCGCCCAGATTGCTTCATTGAGAAAAACACGAGTCAAAGACAGGAAAGCTATGTATGCATTGTACCGAGCTGTGGACGATGCAGGCCTTGAGAAGTTAGCAAACGCTACGACTTCAAAAGAGGCGTGGGAGATCCTGGAGAAAACATATAAGGGAGATGACCGTGTGAAACAGGTTCGTCTTCAAGCTCTCAGAGGAGAGTTTGAGAGGCTGCTGATGAAGGAGAACGAAGGGGTAACTGAGTTCATATCTCGGGTGGAGACGGTAGCAAACCAACTCGGCAAGAATGGGGAGCCGTTGCCTGCAAACCGAGTTGTGGAGAAAATTTTGAGGTCATTGACAATTGACTTTGACAACATTGTGTGTGCCATAGAGGAATCCAAAGACCTCTCAAAACTCACGGTGGAGGAGCTCGTTGGGTCCTTGGAAGCGTATGAACAAAGAAGAAGAAAGACGAAGGAAGACTACTTTGGCCAAGCACTCCAAGCAAAGACAAATTTCCAGGAGAAAAAGGCGTTTTATACTCAGAACACTCAAAGCAGAGGAAGAGGCCGGGGAGGTAGAGGAAACGGTCGCAGTGGCCGAGGTCGAGGCGGACAGGAAGGAGAGAGAAAACATACCAACACCCAAAATTGGCGCGGAAGAGGTCGTGGTTCATGGAGAGGAGGTCGGGTGAGCAACTCAAACGTTGAGTGCTACAAGTGTGGCAAGTACGGTCACTATGCAAAGGATTGTAACTCGGATAGGTGTTACAATTGTTGTAAAGTTGGGCACTTTGCAAAAGAGTGTCGATCTGAAAGTAAGAAGGAAGTGACGACCAATTTTCTCACAGAAGATGTTGAAGAGAATGGAGGGTTGTTGATGATGTCAATAGCCGAGGATATGCAATTGAACAACTCGACAGGACAACAAAGAAGTTCAACCAACTCGGTGTGGTACCTTGACACAGGTGCAGGCAACCACATGTGCGGAGATGAGCACTTCTTTAAAGACTTAGCAAAAGTAGAAACTGGAGATGTGTCTTTTGGAGATGATTCAAAGGTTGCGGTAAAAGGTCGGGGAACGATCTGGTACTTGCAGAAGGATGGTCGAGTTGGGGAAATTCGAGACGTGTACTATGTACTTGATCTCAAAAGTAACATTTTGAGCATGGGACAGTTGATGGAAAAGGGTTACTCGGTTTTGATGAAAGACCGAGTACTAGACTTGAAGGACAAACTTGGACGTTTGATTGCTCGTGTAGAGATGAAGAAAAATCGAATGTATAAGTTGGAATTAAAGATCATACAAGATCAGACAATGATGTGGCACTTCCGGTTTGGTCACTTACATTTTGACGGGTTGATGGAACTGGTGAAAAAAGGTATGGTGCATGGGTTGCCAAGCATGGAGTTCAAAAGTAAATTATGTGAAGAATGTATACTCGGCAAACAATCGAGGACTTCGTTTCCAAGAAATGCCAAGTACCAAGCAAAGGAACAACTGGGCCTAATTCATACCGACGTGTGTGGACCAATTACTCCTGAATCCTTCAGTGGTAAGAGATACTTTATTTCTTTTGTAGATGATTTTTCACGAAAGACGTGGGTCTACTTCTTGAAGGAAAAGTCTGAGGTGTTCAAGGTGTTCAAGAAGTTTAGAGTGATGGTGGAGAAGGAGACAAACAAACACATTAAGGCTGTTCGGTCTGATAGGGGAGGCGAGTTCACATCAACAGAGTTCATGAAGTACTGTGATGAGCACGACATAAGAAGATTTTTGACAGCCTCATACTCACCATAACAGAATGGTGTAGCTGAGAGGAAAAACCGAACTATTCTTGATATGGTTCGGTCCATGATGAATAGTAAGAATATGCCAAAGGAGTTTTGGGCAGAAGCCGTACAATGTGCCATTTATATACAAAATAGGTGTCCACATGCAAGGTTGAACGAAAAGACACCACAAGAAGTATGGAGTGGACAAAAGCCGAGTGTGTCTCATCTCAAGGTGTTTGGCAGTGTAGCATATGCCCACGTACCAAGTCAGCAAAGAACGAAACTCGAGGATAAGTGCAAGAAGTATGTGTTTACTGGGTATGATGAGATGACAAAAGCCTACAAATTGTTAGACCCAATAAACCAAAAAGTGATAGTAAGTCGTGATGTTCGAGTAGATGAAGCCAATGAGTTGAGTTGGAACAACTCAGTTAAAGAGATGAGTGGAGATACTAGCCCTTCAATTGTTATACCACCGGCTACAGAAAATTTTGAAACCACTGACAATGAAGATGAACCTCGACGACCCAGAATACGAACCATACAAGAATTGTATGAGTCTACTGAACAGGTACATGTTGTTTGTCTTTTGGCAGGTTCTGAGAACATAACCTTTGAGGAGGCGGTGCAAGATGAGAAGTGGAGACTTGCAATGGATGAGGAGATCGATGCAATTGAGCGCAATAACACGTGGGAGTTGTACAATCCCCCAACAGGAGCTCGGCCCATTGGTGTGAAATGGGTATATAAGAAGAAGATGAATGCTCAAGGTGAAATAGAGCGTTAAAAAGCCCGACTTGTTGCTAAGGGCTATAAACAAAAGAAGGGAATTGACTATGCTGAGGTGTTTGCGCCAGTCACTAGAATGGAGACAGTTCGGCTGCTAATTTCAATGGCAGCTCAGCACAAATGGTCGATCTATCAGATGGACGTGAAGTCAGCATTTCTGAATGGAATCCTGGAGGAAGAAGTTTATGTTGAACAACCACTGGGATACATGAGAAGAGGAGAAGAGAAGAAAGTACTAAGATTGAAGAAAGCGCTTTATGGGTTAAAGCAAGCTCCTCGGGCATGGAATTACCGCATTGACAAGTACTTCAAGAAGAAGGGATATGAGCAATGTCCATATGAACATGCTCTGTACATAAAGAAAAGTAAAGGTGATGTAATGTTTCTTGCTCTTTATGTAGATGACCTTATATTCATGGGGAACAATGCTGAGATGATTCAAGAATTCAAGGACATAATGACAAAGGAGTTTGAGATGACAGACATGGGATTGATGGAGTACTTCCTTGGCTTGGAAGTCAAACAGGGTGAGAAAGGCATTTTTGTGTCCCAAGAAAGGTATGCCGAGGAGATCTTGAACAAGTTCAAGATGACAAACTGCAACCCGGTTTCGACCCCAATGGAACCGGGTACAAAACTCTCAAAGTTTAATGGAGGAGACCGAGTTGATGCCAACAAGTACCGAAGCTTGGTTGGAAGCCTTCGCTATCTAACGAGTACAAGGCCGGACTTACTACTAAGTGTTGGTATAGTAAGTCAGTATATGGAGGAGTCGAGCTACAATCATTGGAAGGTTCTGAAGCGAATACTAAGGTATATTCGAGGAACAATATCACTCGGACTATACTATACTAAGTCAGACAACTACGAACTTGTAGGGTACTCAGATAGTGATTGGTGCGGAGATGTAGACGACCGGAAAAGCACATCCGGGTATGTATTTTTCATGGGCCACACAGCGTTCACTTGGCTTTCAAAGAAGCAACCCATAGTAACATTATCAACATGTGAAGCTGAGTATGTTGCAGCATCATGGTGTGTATGTCATGCGGTATGGCTTAGAAATCTTCTAAGCAAACTAGAGATGAAACAAGAAGAAGGTATTGTGATACGAGTGGACAACAAGTCGGCCATTGAGTTGGCGAAGAATCCGGTCAACCATGAAAGGAGCAAGCACATTGATGTGCGTTTTCATTTCATCCGAGAACAGGTAAAGGAAGGTAATGTGGAGCTGGTGCACGTGGGAAGCCGAGATCAAGTTGCAGATTTGTTTACAAAACCACTACCGACTGTGTTGTTCAATAACTGCAAGAAACTGATCGGGATGGAGGATAAAAGAAATATTTAAGTTTACGGGGGAGTTTTGTTGGGTTTTTTCTTTTAATAAACTTAAATGTATTAGCCGTTGGGTGGTTAATGTACTAGCCGTTGAATAGTTAATGCACTAGCCGTTGGGTAGTTAATATACTAGTCGTTTATAGCCGTTGGGAGTACAACGGACGAAAATTGTAAAGCCTATAAATTGTATTGCTTATGGCATGAATAATCACAACAAGAAGTGAATAAGTTTTCCATTATAGAGCCTTTTTCTCCTAACAAATTTTAATCGAAACTATGATCTAAAACCTAAAATGAATTGTGAAACACAAAGTTAAAGCATGACATCAATTAAATTGAATTGAATTGAACGAAACCATGATTGAATTGAACGAAATTATGATTTGAAATTGAAAATCAGAAAAGTGGAAGATGTAAACTGGTTCACTTAACCAAGGCTCATTGTGTTTGATTATTGTTCTTGCTCCAAGGCTTATTGTGTAGTCACTTGGACTGAGGTGGTTATTTATCACTCTCTGATTTAAGCATGGTTCCACACTTAAAATCAGTGTTCAAAATGCAAGAACAATCATCAAATAGTCAAACCTAATATCTAAATTTGATTTAGATGGAAAGAGGAGAGAGAAACATGTTGATAGATATGGTATTGTGTACAAAAGGAGGGCCAAACAGACAGTTGAAACAGTTAGAAACAGTTAGGAATGTAAACTGTAACAGACCTATATAAGTCTGTTAAGGGTCTAGGTGTTTTTTTTAAGTCTGTTTTCCGTTTACAGAATTGTGGGAAGGGCTGAGAGAGGGTCTCTCAGAGTTGGGTGCAAAGAGTGTGTAAGAATCAAGTTCTCGGGATTTTCTCCCTGTCACTACAGTGGGAGATATACCCACATTCAATAAAATAGGTTGTTAGCTAAAGTCCAGCAATTACCAGTCCTATCAATTGGTATCTAGAGCTGGGATCTTGGCACTGTGGTCGCAGCGTCACCTAGGTATGGTGAATACAAGAATGGAGGCAAGATTGGATGGATTGGAAAAGTTGCTCCAAGAAATGGCGCAAGATCGTGATAAAACTGATAATGAGAATCATGATCGCTTTCAACGCATTGAAGACTTGCTGCGAGGGGTTTCAGGGCTGGTGGAGAAGATATCTTTGGGAGAGCCAATAGGGCAGTCATCCTCAACAGGGCATTTTCGTCCTCATGATCGTCAGAAGGAGGAAACAGATATGGGGTTGTGTCCGTCGCGCTGGAGGAAACTGGATATTCCAGTTTTTGTGGGGGAGGAGGCCTATGGCTGGACAAATCGTTTAGAATGATATTTTCGATTAAAGGCTGTGACGGAGGAGGAAAAAATGCAGGCGGTAATGGTAGCGTTGGAAGGGAAAGCTCTCAACTGGTTTCAGTGGTGGGAAACCTGTCATCAGAACCCTTCTTGGGAAGAGTTTAAAGTAGCAGTGGTTAGAAGGTTCCAGCCAACCATGTTACAGAACCCTTTTGAAATCTTGATAGGCTTAAGTCAGAATGGAACGGTTGATGAGTATATTCAGAAGTTTGAGATGTATGCAGGATTCTTGAAGGGAATTGAGCAAGAATACTTGGTGGGGATCTTCTTGAATGGTCTGAAAGATGACATTAAGGCAGAAGTCAAATTGTATGACCCTGCTACGCTGGCAGATTTAATGCTTAAAGCCCAAATGGTGGAGGAGAAGATTCGCGTGCATTCGAAGGCAGGTTATTCATCTCTGAATAGGTCTACCACTACCTCCAAACCTTATATAGTGACAAGAAGTTTTTCCAGGGAGCCAACAACCTCAGGAAGTTCTGTCAATTTCAATGACGGAAAAGGGAAATCGGGGGAGACTACTAGTATTGCCAGCAACACATCGGGAGGGCAACGTCTTAGAGGGGCACCTTTTAGGAAATTGTCTGAAGCTGAGTTACAAGAGAAGATCAAGAGAGGCCTTTGTTTTCGGTGTGATGAGAAGTATGGCCCTAACCACATTTGCAAAAACAAACAGCTCCACATGTTGTTGTTAACAGAGGAAGAAATGACGGGATTAGAGGGTGTTCAAGACAAACCTGAGACCAATGATGAAATGGGGGCTGCAAAGGGGCAAGTTTTGCAACTCTCCTTGTGCACCATGGCTGGGATCACTACAAAGAAGTCCTGGAAGTTATGGGGTAGTATTGGGTCTGAACGAGTAGTGGTGTTGCTGGATTGTGGTGCATCCTACAACTTTATTTCTTCCAGCCTTATTTCTAGATGTGGGCTGCAACAGGAAGACACACCTCCATTCGTGGTGGAAGTTGGTGATGGCCACAAGGTACGGTGCCAAGGTAAATGCCAAGGATTTTTATTGGATTTACAGGGGTTCCAGGTTCAACAACAATTTTTCGTCTTTGATTTGAGTGGGGCAGACATTGTGTTGGGGCTGGAATGGCTGGCTAGCCTTGGGGAGGTCAAGGCAGATTTTGGTCAGTTAAAATTAACCATCAGGAAGGGTGATACAGAGAGGCTTATCACAAGAGATCCAACTTTATCAAAATCGCAGTCTTCCTTGAAGACTCTACTGCACGAATGGCGAAACGAAGGATCGTGTTATCTGCTAAAATGGGGAGAAGAAAAGGAGGGCAGCCACACTCTAGATATCCCTGCTACATTGCTTCCAATTTTAGAGCTCCACGAGACAATTTTTCAAGAGCCCATAGGCTTACCCCCTAGCCGCAATCATGATCATGCTATTCACCTCCAGCAGGGAGCCACAATCCCTAACCTCAGACCCTACAAATACTCCCATCAGCAGAAAAATGAAATTGAGACCTTGGTACAAGAGATGCTTCATGCTGGGATTATTAGACCTAGCATCAGTCCGTATTCAAGCCCCATAATTTTGGTTCGAAAAAAGGATGGGGGGTGGCAATTTTGTATCGACTATCGGGCTTTGAACAAAGTTACCATCCCTAATAAATTCCCAATCCCTGTAATTGAGGAATTATTGGATGAATTAGCTGGGGCTGTGCTCTTTTCGAAATTAGATTTGAAATCCGGGTATCACCAAATTTTGATGAGGAAATGTGATGTTGAGAAGACTACCTTCCGAACTCATGAAGGCCATTACGAATTCCTAGTCATGCCCTTTGGGTTGACTAATGCACCAGCTACATTCCAATCCCTAATGAATGACATTCTCAAGCCCTATCTACGGAAATCAGTGCTGGTCTTCTTCGATGATATTTTGGTTTACAGCCCCACCTTAGAGCAGCATGCAACTCATTTGACAGAAGTTTTGCAAGTGCTGCAACGTCATCAATTGCGATTGAATAAAAAAAATGCAGTTTTGGGCAAGCTAGTTTGGAATATTTGGGCCATATTATTTCTAGTAAAGGGGTAGCAGCAGATCCGCAAAATGTTGAGGCTATGCAAACGTGGCCTGTCCCTAAGAATCCTACGTCTTTGAGGGGATTCTTGGGTCTCACAGGGTACTATCGGCGTTTTGTGCAAGGATATGGGAGCATTGCTAAACCTCTAACCAAATTATTAACCAAGGAAGGGTTTCTTTGGACAGCAGAAGCTCAACAAGCTTTTGAGACACTAAAACAGGCTGTCACTCAACTGCCTATCTTAACAATTCCAGATTTTTCCAAGACTTTTACTGTTGAAATAGACGCCTCTAGTAAAGGCTTGGGCGCTGTCTTGTTACAGGAGGGAAAACCCCTGGCCTTTTGGAGCCAAGCTCTGTCTGAAAGAAGCCAGAACAAATCTGTATATGAAAGGGAACTTATGGCGGTGGTGCAAGCCATACATAAATGGAAGCATTATTTGATGGGAAGTCACTTCATAGTAGTTACAGATCAAAAAAGCTTGCGATTTCTCAATGACCAGCGGCTATTAACGGAGGAATAGTTCAAATGGGCCTCGAAATTAATTGGGTTTGATTTCGAAATCACTTACAGACCAGGAAAGGAAAATACAGTGGCGGATGCGTTATCAAGAAAGGGGCATTTCCTCGCTTTATCCAGCTTTCATATTGATGAGTGGGAAGCCTGGGATAAGGAAGTTCACCAAGATTCTAAACTTACCTCCTTAATCCAGGATCTTATGGTAAATTCGAAGGCTCACCCTGGATATGAATGGACGAAAAACAGATTGTTTTATCAAGGGAAATTGGTGTTACCAAAGCTTTATTCCCGCATCCCTCTTATTATTAAGGATTTGCATGAATCCCCGTTTGGTGGCCATAGCGGCTATTTCAGAACGTTGAAAAGGATAGCAGGAGTGGTATATTGGGATGGTATGCAGAAGGATATCAAAAACTTTGTCATGCAGTGTGAGATCTGTCAACGTAATAAAGCAGAAACCTTGGCTCCTGCAGGGTTACTCCAACCTCTACCTATTCCCACGCTTGTGTGGTCGGACATCTCAATGGACTTCATAGGAGGGTTACCTAAGGCACAAGGGAAAGATACCATTTTCGTGGTGGTGGATAGATTGACCAAATATGCACATTTTTTCCCCCTTTCTCATCCTTACACAGTAGCAGAGGTGGCTCACGTATTTCTTAAAGAAGTGGTCAAGCTTCATGGGTTTCCTTCCACCATTGTATCTAATCGCGATCAACTTTTTTTAAGCAACTTTTGGCGTGAATTGTTTCGACAAGGCAGGGACAAAGCTGAAGTTTAGTACATCCTACCACCCACAAACGGATGGCCAGACCGAGGTAGTGAACCGTTGCTTGGAAACGTACCTTCGTTGCATGACGGGGACGCAACCTAAACAATGGCCCAAGTGGCTGCCTTGGGCAGAATTTTGGTTCAACACCAATTACAATGCTTCCTCACGAATGACCCCTTTTAAAGCTCTCTACGGATGCGACCCCCTACTTCTAAAAGGGACTACAATTCCTTCTAAAGTTGCTAGTGTGAATCAGCTACAACAGGAACGGGATTATATGCTTCAGGAACTCAAAGCTAACCTCTGTAAAGCCCAGGATCAGAATCGGGTTCAAGCCAATAAACATCGTAGAATGGTGGAATATCAGGTAGGGGATTGGGTCTATCTAAAGTTACAGCCCTATAGGCTTCGTTCCTTGGCTAAGCGACCCAATGAAAAGCTTTGTCCTCGTTTTTATGGGCCCTATCAGGTGCTTACTCGTGTGGGTCAGGTCGCTTACCAGCTGGACTTACCTCCCCATAGCAAAATACATCCCGTATTCCATGTCTCATTATTGAAGAAGGCTGTTACACCACCTGCAGTGCCTCAATCCTTGCCTCCAGTTTTGGCTGACGACTATGTGTTGGAAGTTGGTCCTGAGCACTTGTTGGACGTTAGGCGTACGTCCCAGGGAGATCTCGAAGTTTTAATTCAGTGGAAGGATCTTCCACCCTCAGACAATAGTTGGGAATTAGCTGAGTGCATTTCTAGGGAGTTCCCCGAATTTCACCTTGAGGACAAGGTGAAACTCCATGGAGGGGGTAATGATAGATATGGTATTGTGTACAAAAGGAGGGCCAAACAGACAGTTGAAACAGTTAGAAACAGTTAGGAATGTAAACTGTAACAGACCTATATAAGTCTGTTAAGGGTTTAGGTGTTTTTTTTTTAAGTCTGTTTTCCGTTTACAGAATTATGGGAAGGGCTGAGAGAGGGTCTCTCAGAGTTGAGTGCAAAGAGTGTGTAAGAATCAAGTTCTCAGGATTTTCTCCCAGTCACTGCAGTGGGAGATATACCCATATTCAATAAAATAGGTTGTTAGCTAAAGTCCAGCAATTACCAGTCCTATCACATGTGAATGGTGAAAACGTAGCAGCTAATAAATTGGAAAGAAATAAACCAAAGTAGATTGTAGAATCTGTAGATTAGAAAGCACAAATCTCCAAAGTTCTTCAATGACAAGCCTATTGTGCAATCAATGCAGTAAAGAGTGCGTTAGAGAAAAGTTTCTACTGTATAAGATGAAAAAAAATGTGAAAAAGTGTAGAATGGCAAAAGTTTCTATTCGTGTCCTTCCAATTGAGCTTTTCTAAGCTTTATACTATGAAACTAATCAACTAAATTAACTCCCTATTACCAGTAATACTACCTTAAACCAGTTACAAGAGGTACAAACCAAATTAACTAACATAACTACTCTAAACTTGACACTTAGGTAGCTAGTCAACAGGTTACTTTTCACACTCTTGCACATGTCAATGCAAGTAAAGCAGGGTCTTCTAAAATGCCTCTTGAGTTTCTTGACTGGCTATTACAAGTGACATTACAGTTGCTCATGTGACAGTTGAGTAGTTCCCACCAAGCAACAAATGCAGTTAAGCTTGGCAGAATTTTTTCTGGTTCACTGCACAAGTGCCTCAACAGTTGCAATTCCATTTCCAACGTAGCAACAACTCTAACTCATCATTGTAGTTCCAACATGGAATTACCTTCAAAACTCCTTTACAACGTGGCAATAGCTGCATCTCTTCCCTCCTTGGTAGTGCTTTAACATGACAACATTTGGTCAACTCTACTTGGCATACCAAATTTTCCATGCACAAAAATAGAATGAAGTTAACTAACCTGCATCCCAAAATTTATTTAACCAAAGTCTACCTTAATTTAATCTAGAATTAAATCTAAGACTACCTAAAACAAGATATAAGTCGTATCTAATGCAACTATTAACTATCTCTAATAGTAATATGCTAACCAAACTTATAAGGAATAATTAAAGTAAACTACACTCTTATTTAACTAAGCCACTAAAATCCATCAAAATAAGAAACTACATTAAAAATGATCTAAGGTGAGTTAATTAACACAAATTTCCAAAAACTAAGAATTTG
This sequence comes from Vigna unguiculata, assembly GCF_004118075.2. Lineage (NCBI taxonomy): Eukaryota > Viridiplantae > Streptophyta > Magnoliopsida > Fabales > Fabaceae > Vigna > Vigna unguiculata. Next base: position 14,903,567 of record NC_040288.1, on the reverse strand, counting down.
ACTCTCTAAACTAAATCTACTCAAAAAACTAAGAATTAAACACTAAAGCAACCATAAAGAAATGCAAATAGTTAGAAAATTGTCACAAAATTGGAACTCATCAATGACATTCGTATTTCAACCCAAAACCAACCACGTTATGCACATTTTCATCATCTTAAATTTGCACGTATCTATATGAGTTCCTCATGTTAGTCATGTAAATAGAGTATTGATAACCTATTTCAATAGCATATGACTTCCCATCCTTGGATGCAAATAATTGTAAATTGACTTCCTTTAGGTGGGAGAGGGACATTGTTGACTGTGTTATGTCATTTACAAAATTTTTGACTGTCGTTCATCAGTATAAAGATTTCACCATTGTAGTGAACCAAAGCCATGACAGATGAAGAAATAATTTTGTAGCGAAGAAAAAAGTATAAAGTTAAAGGTTTGATGGTTTATGAAAATGTACAATAAGACAACCTACTTTTATAACTGAACATGTGTCGTAGGATTTGTTCTTAGGCATTGTGTGAGATCATATAATAGCCAAAAAAAAACAATGAATACATAAGTATTTAAATTTTAAAAACTTCTTTTAACAATTACGAATAGGGATGTCAACAGGGCGGGTAGGGTACGGGTAGTAGCTCCCCGTACCCTAATCATTAGATAAATATCTGTCCCGTACTCGTACCCATATCCGTCGAGTATCCGTTATGCGGGTACCCACCTATTTTTTTCATATCCGCAGGTATCCAAGGGTACTCGCGGGTATAGACAAAATTATTTAAAAAATAAATATTTAATCATAAATTCAAATAAAATAAAATAAAATACATCATTGTCATAAATTTTAAATAAAGTTCAAATAAACTCAAGTTCATACAAGTCCAAATAATTATAAAAGTAAATATAAAATGACGTTCAACACAATGAAAATTCTTTAATTAATGCTATCATAAAAAAGCTCACTTTCTCTGATTAATTCCTGAAAAATAAACAAAATAAACAAATAATAAACCTCAATTGCCACGTGTCAAGTATTCTTATTTTGATTCCATCATTTGACAACAAGCATACCATAAACGTCATTGTCTATATAGGATTTGATATATATGCCCAATTTCAAATAAAGGAAAGAGAAGAATGTCAAGGGGTATACCTAGAAGAAGACAACATACCGATACTTGAAGAATAAAGATAGAAGATAAGACAAGATGTGCAACTTAGAAAAAATTAGGGTAGAATATTTTTTACTAATATATATATATATATATATATATATATATATATATATATATATATATATATATATAAAAGGATACTTTTGTGAATTAAATTTTAGCGGGTATGGGTATCCATAGGTACGGATACTATGATACCCGTACCCGCCCCGTTAACATGCGGATATCAAAAATACTCGTACCTGCGGGTAGCGGGTATCCATTTTTAATATTCGTTTCCTACCCGTTGTGGGTTTTATCCGCGGATACCTCCGGGTACGGATTTTTTTGACATCCCTAATTACGAACATATAAATATAATACTAATTGAATGAAAAAAGTATAAATTGTAGTTATAGACATTAATTACATTGTTATAAAATATTAAGTATATATATATAATATGTAATTAACGTCTATAACTAAATATGAAATTTTAATATATATTTATATATATATATATATATATATATATATATATATAAAATATATATATATATAATAGGTTATATATGTTTTTGTGCCTTAACTTTTAGTGAAATATGGAATTAGTCCATGTTCGAAACTTAGGCTCAGCTTTAGAAATGCGTGGATTCAGTCATTTTAATCAAATTTTGTTAAGTTTATTTGACATTTCAAATGCGTTTCATAATAGCATTGAGTTGTTTATCCGTTTGACACATTTCCACTTCTATGTTAGCTGAGAAATGAGTTTGAAACGTCAAATAAACTTAACCAAATTTAGTTGAAAGGACTAAATCAACACATTTTTTAAGATGAAGGACTAAATTGGTCCAATATTTTGAAGAGGTACTAATTCCAATTTTCACTGAAAGTTAAGGGATCAAAAAGATATTTAACCCTAATTATATTAACCTTGAAACACATAACAAGGAGAAAAGAAAATACAAGTAGAAGAAACATAGATAAAAGGATAAGGAAGGAAGATAAGATAAGAGGAGAAGATGAAATAAGATTAGATTCAATGAATGTAATCTTGACTTTTAAAATTAAAGATAAGATAACATTATTTTAGAACTTATAAATACATGTTTCAACACCCAATTTTGTCCGGGTGAATAAATTTATTTTCAAGAAAAAAAAATGTGTGAAATGTTTTTAATTATCACACACCTTTCCATAAGCCTAATAACCCAACGTACCCTTTCTTCCTGATAAAGAAATTAGTGATATGATTCTAATAATTAGAAGTAATATCTCTTCAAATGGTAAGAATTAATACTACTAATTGGGATTGATTTTGTGCTCTAATTTTTTAGTGGTTAGAATCAATATTACTGATCTTGATTGATATTGTGCTATGATTTGCTGCGATTTGATTCCCATAATGTCCTGCTATAATGACCAATTCTTTCCTTAAATTGTTGATTACAATTAAGGCTGAGATTGCATTGACATTGCAAGGTGTGAGTATAAATACGCACTTTGTCATATGAAAAAAAGAAGAAAATATTCTCTACATTTCCTCTTTCTTTCTCAATACCACTCACACAGTCACACTTCTTTTCTATCTCTTTTTGGGGGAGAAGAGCCAAATTCTTATTAGAGGATTAAAGGAAGTAGGAAAAATAAGGAGAAGAGAGAAGATAATTATAATGTAGGAAACAAATGAGATTGATAAAGAAGAGGAGGAACTAGAAAGTTTAAAAGGTATGTTAGTGCCCAATTTTTTCATTTATTCATTCCAAAATTTTCTCTATATTTTGATTTAATATTATACATATTTTTCACCTACTTTTGGGCTTCTCTCTTTTTTTATTCTAAAAATCATAAAAAAAAACAGTTTTCCTCATTTCTTTAGTGTTTGTCTAACACCAATTTTCAAAATTCTTTTTTCTTCAGAAAATATAAAAAAATATATATAAAAACCTAAAATAAGAAAATGTTTTCTTTGTTTAATTTTTAGTGTATGTCCAACCGCTCGCATCGCATGACACCTATTTTCAAATAATTCAAACATCCAAAAACAAACATAAAAAAAAAAGTTTTCAAAATTAAAAAAAAAAATCAAATCGAAAAGTTTCTCAAATAGTTTTTCATAAAGAACTACGTAACCCTGATTCTCCATTCACATGGAGATACGTAGGAGCAAGGATTAATCCTCGCAGTGCCCAAAAAACCAAAAAAATATTTTTGTTTCTTTTGTACATCCATTTATTGTTACTTTTAGGTTGAAAACCACATCTTTTTGCATATTTAATTAAAGGTATCGTCTTAGGACAGACACTTTGGGGTGCTAATACCTTCCTCACGCGTAACCGAATTTTAGACCCAAAATCTATTTTTTTTTAGCAAACTTTGTCTTATTTTTTTTGTTTTTCCATAGTTTTCCATAATAAACTATGGTGTCGACTCCAAACTCTATTTTTACAAATTTTATGTTTTGTTCGTTGTCCCATCGTGATTTCGGTTGCGACAACATGGACATAAAGAAAGAGGGTGGGAGAGAGATAAAAAGTAGAACAAAGATAGAAAGAGAGAAACAAAGAGAGAAAGAGATAAAAAAGAATGAAAAAGAGAAGAAGAGAAAGCAAGAGAGAAACAAAAGGGAGACAAGCACAAGGAGAAAGAGAATCAAAGAGATGGAATTTGGACCAAGAGGTTGTAATAACTTTTAATCATCGCAAAATATTTATCGTTTTTCATTCCAATCAATAAGTTAAGGATGGATCAAGTTAACATCTTCTTATACATTGTGGTCCTCATTATATATTTCATTTAATTTATCTCCAATAACGTAGTAGTTCTGCTAATTTATTTAAATTAATTTATCTCAAGTTATGCACTGATCTTGCTCATATATTTCATTTATGGTATCTTCAGTTACACAATGATCTTCCTTATATATTTTATTTACTTCATCTTCAGTTACACTTTCCTCTTGCCTTTTTTTTTCAATTAATTTATCTTCAGTTACACACTAGTATATTTTTTTCCTTTAATTTATCTCTAATGACACATTGGTCTTGATTATTTTTCTTTAATTCAATTTATCTCCAGTAATACGTTAGTCGTCATTATTTTTCATTCATTTAATTTATCTTCAGTAACACACTGATCATGTTTATTTTTTTCATTTGATTTATCTTTAGTTACACACATGTCCTAATTATTTGTGTTTCATTTAATTTATCTCGAATTACACTTTAGTTCTTCTTGTTTTTTTCATTTACTATATCTCTATTGGTCTTGCTCATTTATCTCTAGTTACGCATTGGTCTTAATTAGTTACAACAGCTATGTCGTACCAAGTACATGTAGTAATTTATAAATACCATTTTTTTCTATTTAATTCTCTTAAATCATCATCAATTAAGTATTTTTATTCCAATATTATGTAGTGCCACTCACAACTTCACCTATTTTCTCACACAATGAATTCAGTATACATCATTATTCACTACGACGGTTCAATCAATGAATGCCCAATTGAAGGATCTATGTTTTCTTTTCCAAGACCGAAAATAGTGCCACTAAAAAAAAAGCATCTCCCTATAATCGATTGAAAAACTCATCCTTGAAAAACTAAAAAAGCACACACAACAAAGGGTGCTCACTAGGGATGACAACAGATCAGGTCGGGCATGAATAGTGCTTACCCGCTACCCGACCCGTAAAAAAAGAAAAAAAAAAATCCACCCGTTTACCCCCTAGGTACCCCGTTTAAAAAAAAAAAAATTGCGGGTCTCGATACCCGCTTATCGACAAATATTTTAAAAAGATATATATATTTTATAAATTTCTAAATAAAATTATAATAAACATAAAATATAAATTATATTATATTAAATATAAATCAAATAAAATTAAATATAAATTAAATTTTAATTTTAATTTAATTTAATTTTAAGAAAATATAAATTAAATTTTAATTTTAATTAAATTTAATTTAATAATATATAAATTAAAATTTAATTTTAAATAAATTTAACTTAATAAAAATTAAATTTTAATTTCAAATTTTTGTAGGTAATGGATACTGCAGGTACGGGTAGTATGATACCCGAACCGAAACCGTTCATGAAGGGATAATAAAATACCCACTACTCGCTACCTATGGGTAATAAATACCGGCATTTTCTAACTACGCACCGTAAATTTTATTCGCAGTTACCCACGTGTACGAGTATTTTTGTCATCCCTAGTGGTCATTGTAACATCCTAGCTGAATATTACTTATTTAGAATTAAAATAATAGAAATATTAATAAACTGAATTTATTAATGAAGTACTTTCTCCAAAACATGAGAAAAATTAAAACTTTATTGTAAACGTCAAAGTTTCAAAACCACATAAATCCATATAATGTTTACACAATTCGAAAACTAATCACTAGTCTCTTATTACAAAAAAAAAAACCATAACATCTATAAAATTATTTCCATGTAAAAACTCTCACGCTGGTCCCACTCCAGCTCTAAGTATCCACGTGTTCACCTACATCAACATTTGCTCCCATGTGACGAGTTACATGATCATCGCCAAACACACACAGATAAAACCCCTGATAAATCTCATAAACTTAAATCTCAAACCCCAAACATTCACATATTCTTCTGAACGCCTCCTGATTCTAAACCCTTTGATGATTACATTGATCGATACTTTCTGCCACAAGTGTCTACTCGCCCCTCTGACTACAGGCCACCACCTATAGTCCACATGTGAGAATAATCTTGTTACAAACTACAATCTGCAACATCAAGTGGGGTTCCCCAACATGAACCGTAATCCGTATTTGTGCCAAGACTACGAAACTTGTCGGCTATTACCGAGGAGTGCAATCTTCCGGAACCCATCTGTAAGAGCCACTATCTCGCACACTCCACTAGACTTCCCAAACCACTAGGCTACAACCTTGAGTGGTCACGCGTTACTCCAATACAAGCTTCACTCATAACTGGGGCCCTAGCAAATCATTGTCACAAGACCTTCATCCAAAGTTGTGTAGAATTCTCCGCTCAATCCAACTCTATACCCGAAATCGCCTGGTGCCACCCTCCGCGTCGCTAGGCATACTCGAGCTCCAGGTCACCTAGTGGACATCCCACGCAACCATGCGCCATGTGTTGTCCAGTGCTTCTCTAGACCGCTTCTGCCTGTCGTGACCACCCCTTCCAGTAGGTGCAACACACCTAGTGCTTTTCAGTTTTTCCCTTGTCGCTTGGCGGCTCATCCCATTCCGCTAGGTGCCACACCACTAGCGTCACTACTACTAGTTTTTGGCATTTTGGGAGTGGTTCTAAGGAACCCCAAGCACTCAATATACAATACATAATATCACTCAATATTTGCCCAATCATAATCTTGTGACTGAACCACAATTCAACACATTCACTTACCAAACATTACATAGTTAAGATAATGCCTTTACTCAATTAGTTATGAAAATCACCATCAACTTATTCTTTTACCAAAAGAAACATTCAACATTGATTTCCAACCAATTATCACAATTTGCACATCATAACAGTCCCTAAACAGGCAATGTACCACATCTCAGTCAAGATAAACATTACATAATCTTACATTTATTTAATTCCATTACATGCATATGTTCCCTTTACAACCCCCTACACCCAATTCACCCTTTTTATGCACAACATTTCTAGATCAACACCTAAGGACACCCAACACGAAATAGAAACAGAGTGCTTATCTGCACTTATGTGTTGCGTAGCAGTAGTTCATGTGCTACTAGGCGATGCATACCAATTTTGGGTTCTTCCCCAGTTTTTCCTACACTTGTACAATTCCCAAAACCCCATAATATCAATTCAGGCATGCATTTTAGCATATTTTTCACGTTTTATCAAACTTATTCATTTCAGGCTTGTCCAAATTGAATATAGTTTTCATGCAACCAACACACCACTCATAGCCAGGAACATATTCCCTCATCCCCAATCCCAACACACCACTCGCGTCGCCTGGCGGACATCACCCAACGTAATTGGCATTCAATCACACAACCAAGTACTCTCAGCCATTTGAGTTAGTACTATTCCACGTCATAATTCCTAGCATTAAATGTCATAAAGGTTCTCATTACCCATATTTATTAAATAATTATTTAAATTTCTCGGGTCTTACAGTCACAATCAACTTCTACTAGACTTGGTATGGGGTAATTGATTACAACGCCATTAAGATCAATAACAATGATGTTCAGTTATTCTAGGCTTAAGGTTGGGCCTAAGGTCGAGTTAAGCTAGCCCGAGCCCAAGGTTGAGCCGAGTCGACTCTGGCTGAAGCTCAAGATAAGATGGCTCTAACTGGGGTTGAAGGTTGAGCTAGGTTGGCCTTGGCCAAATGTCAAGCCGAGTTAGCCCTGTTTGAAGGTTGAAACGAGATGGCTTTGAACCGAGGTGGTCTGGGTCGAAGGTCAAGCCTAGTCGTTTGTGTCATAAGTCGTGCCAAGTATGCCTGGGCCGAAGGTTTAAACAAGATGGTTCTGAGTTGAGTTGGTTATAGTCGAAGTTCGAGCCAGGTCGGCTCGAGCTGAAGGTCGAGTTGAGTTGGCGTAGACATAAATTTTAAATATATCTACCCTAGTGGAAGGTTTAGTCTAATCTAATAGGGATGAATCAGTTCAAATTAGTTTAGGTCAAATTGATACAAATTGTGTCGAGGTCAAATTAATTGGAATTGAGCTAGGTTGAACCAGCTGAGCTCGAGCTATGTAAAGTTAGACTCAAAGGTAGACTTGACTTCGCCGTAAAATAGAAATTAAATTGTTTTATCCCAACAAGAAAATTAAAATGTAAGATATTTCAATTACTTCATTCAAACTAATTGTTTAAGAAATGAAAGGAATTCAATTACAAGTAAATCAATTTAGGTAATTCACTTTCTTGAAATTGTTGAAATCCCTCATCCAAACACAAGGTTATAGTGTGTTTGGACTAGACAATTTAAGAGAGTAATTCATTTATTTGAAAATTTTGAAATTCTTTCAAGGAAAATGATATGTTTGCATGAGAAAATTAGAAGGAAATTAAAATTAAGGAATTTTATAAAGGTATTTAAAATAATTAAAATAGAAGAATTTCAATTTTACTTAAAAAAGAAGGAAATTGAAATTCTCCAAGTCGTGGGATTGGTTATTGGTTAGGACAAACAAGGTCTATAGATCAAAAAACTCAAGTCGGGTCGGGCAAAAGGTCAAGCCGAGCTGGACCGGGTTAGGTAGAAGGTCAAGCCTTGCCAACTCAAGCCAAAGATCGAGTCGAGCCGGCCTGGATTGAGCTGAAGGTCGAGTTAGGCTGAGCCGAAGGTTGAGTTAGTCGAGTCGGGCCGAGTTGAGTCGAAAGTTGAGTCGAGTTGGCCTAGGCTGAAGGTCAAGCCAGGCCAGCCTGGGCTAAGGGTTGAGTTGAGTTAGCGTAGGCCAATGGTTAAGTTAGGCTGGCCTATTTTACAGGTCGAGTCAAGTCAGCCCAAGTCAAAGTTTTAGCCAGGTTGGATGGAAGGTTCAGCCAAGTCGGGACAAAGGTCAAGCTTGATCAAGCTAAAGGTTGAATTGACCCAAGTCGAGCCAAATGTCAAGTTGAGTCAAGCCGAAAGTCAAGCCAAGCTAGGATGAGTCGAAGATCAAACTCAATTGAACTATGTTGAAGTTGAACCGGGCCGAAGTTGAACCGGGCCGAAGTTGAATCAGGCCGAAGTTGAACCAGGTTTAGCAGGCCAAAGGTCAAGCTATGTTAAGTTAGACCCAAAACTTAAAGTCAAGTTCATTATAAAATAAAAATTAAATTGATTTAACCAAATAAAAAAATTAAAATTTTAAATATTTCAATTACGTCATCCAACTAATTATTTAAGAAATTATTAGAATTCAATTGTATGTAATTCAATTATTTGGTATTTCAATTTCTTGAAATTGTTAAAATCCCTCATCCAAACACAAGATTAAGGAAAATATTATTCTAAAAATGCTTGAATGATTTGTACATATAAAGGAAGGGGCATTTTTGATATCAAACGATACAAAATACTCCATTAGACGAAAGTTCTAATTGGATTTTGCGATAACAAAATACTATATAGTTATGAAGATATAAATGGTTATTGATATGACATGTTTAACATTGAAAATAAGAGTTAGAGAATGTAATAAGATGCTCTTTATCAAGGACAATATGATTATAGAAATCTAGTTTCTAAAACTTATAGCTTATTAGTACATTTCATGTATATATGCATTGTTATGTTATGTTCCTCCAGAAAGTACTTTTCATGTATATTTTGAAAACTTTCACATATGAGAAATGTAATTTGAATTATATGTATAGAGTTTCTTTATGAATGTGTGACAATGAGTAGATGACTTGTTAGACGAGACATAGTTGGACAATGCGCTTAAGTTATATCAGACGATTAGTTTAGTTTAGACCTAAGAAATGATATGATTTATTTGCTACATTAGATGTTTGAGTTCGCTTTTGCTTAGTAGATGATAAGTATTTTGTTATGTATAAAACATTAAGTTTGATGGGTATTAATAGTTATGTAGAACCTAGTAAGGGGCATTACAAAGATCATATTCATAGGAGGAAACTTAGTGTTTTCACCTAAATTATAATACTATAGTGTGATTATCTTTGTAATCAAGTGATATTGTTTCCCAAATCGGTTCATGAATGTTGGGAGAGATTCATCCTTCTCTTGCCTAATGTTGATCAGGGCTATGGAGGTCCTGTGATGTGGTCAACTAGTGGCGAACGGAGCACCGAACCTCGCTTGGATCATGACAAAGCAGTTTATTAATTGGCTGAAAGGCACATGAACCATCCTAGTGTTGCACCCTTCAACAAAGCAAGAAAACTTTGCACCAGATGGCATCATTCCTCATGTACAGTTCCTTTTATGTAATGAACATGTTGATGTGTTCGTCTAGGTCGGTAGACCCATCGTACTTCTCAAATACTGGCATCCTTTAGTTATTAGGTAGGGGAGTATCCATGATATCAGTGGTGAACGGGTGCACTCCTCGTTTGTTCACTATGGGCATGGCGGACGGGTTATTACCTTTGTAAAATGATTGGTCTTGTAAGCTTAGAAAAAAAAAGGTTAAATTACTCTTTTGGTCCCTCTATTTGTCAAGTAATATCAATTTGGTCCTTAAGTTTTTTGCTGTCTCAATTTGGTCCTCATTTTCTTAAAAATGATTCAATTTAGTCATCACCGTTAGTTTGACCAGACGGTGTTAAAGTCAATGGCACATGTCAATTTCTGGTTTTTTTGAATTTTTATTTTACTTTTTTTTAATTGTTTACACGTGTCATGTCACAATTGTGCCACATGTCAAAATGACTCAATTTGGTCCCTATATTTGTTTTTAGTTTCAATTTAGTCCCCAGTTTTGTAAAAATGAAGTAATATTGTCCCTCCTTAAATTGACACTCAATTTACTTTTTTATAAATCTTATGGTGATATTCTTACTAAAATTAACATTTTTATTAAATATTTCTATAAATATTTTAAATTAACTTTAAATTCTATACAAAACATTAGACTTTGGTTTTGTTTTGAACTTGAAATTTAGTTCCTAAACTTATGTGTGACAAGTTATTTAATTTTTAATCTTCAATAAGTTTGTATAATATGATACACTTGATACCTTTATATATGATGACAAAATTGTTAATTTTTGAAATTAAGTTTGGGGTTTAACTTTGTTTGATAATAAAACTAAAAAAATACTTGTTTAAAAATATTTCCACAAATATTTAATAAAAATGTCAATTTTATTAAGAATATCATCATAAGATTTATAAAAAAATAAATTCAGTGACAATTTAAGGAGGGACAATATTGCTTCATTTTTAGAAAAATTGGGACTAAATTGGGACTAAATTGAAACTAAAAACAAATATAGGGACCAAATTAAGTCATTTTGACATGTGGCACAACTGTGAAGTGACAGGTGTAAAAAATTCAAAAAGCATCTTGGCCTTTGATGCTAGCTTGGAGAAGAAGGCTTGATCTTGGCCATTGGATTATGCCTTGGAAAAGGAGGAAGCATTCCTAACCCTTGGATGCATTGGATCCATGAGGTGTAGGAAAGAGTGTTGACTTCCACTTAGTCCACCTTGGACTTTTGATAGCTCATGGCCACCCCTCCTATTGGGCTTAGTCAAGCCCAATTAGCAATTCAAGTACACATTGTTTGACTTATTATTCTTGAAAGCAAGGCCTAAACAATGGGCCAATTAAATTGACTTATTGTTATTATATTTCTCTTTGATACACCTCTTCAAATCTTCACATCTTTTTTGGCTCATTGAAGAGTGTGAGAAGCCTATGTGGGTTTGGGCCATCTTGAATGGAGCCCAATTGGATCTTTTTTAGCATGCCACTTATTATTGGGCCTCTTGATGGGCTTGGGCTTGGAGGTTCATGTGGGCCATGGATTGGGCCTTGAGCATGATTTGGGCCTAGGCGTTTGCCCAAGCTATAAGCCTTGTTGGGATCACATCATCCCCTTCCTCTTGAAAAGGATCTGTCCTCAGATCAAAAGGGTTGTTTAAGGCTCATAACAACCAAATTTGAGGTTCCACCAGGATCAGAAACAAACCTGCAATAGTCATCAAATTAAATTATAATGAAATCATAATGACCATGCAGTAGAATTGATTGTGCAATGTGTGAAAATAGGCTTATAAAATTGGAAAAAGTTAATATTAGGCCCACTTCACAAAAATAGTGTCTTACACTTTGACTTAGATGATTTTTTAAAAGAATTTTAAAGTCAAAGTGTATTTTGGCACAACATTTTGAGGAGGATGAAATATGTGAATGAGATGGAGAACAAAAGGTTTGAGAAGGAAACAAAACAAAAGATTTAATGAAAAAGTATGAAGAGTTTAAAGATGGGAGAACTCCCTTTGGAAATTGGGTCTTTATGGAAGGAATTGGTAAAGAATTTAATACCAAATCCCTAACAATGAGTTCCCTTGGGCTTGAATTACTCTTTAACTATACCACTTTAGATTGTCTTTCAAGCTCACTCTCTTGTTTTATTTTCTCTCTTGCTTCAAATTCTTTTCTCTCATTCTCTTCTTTGAATTTTCTAAGACTATCCTCTTTTGCCTTTTCTTCCTCATCTCCTTTCTTCGTTTCATTTTGCTCATATTCCTCTTGTTCTCTTTTAGCACAAAGCTTCTCAAGCTCTTCTTTTTCTCTCTTCTTTTCATACTCTCGAAGCTTTTTAAGTTTCACTTGCTCTCCCTTATGTTTTTCTCTCTTTCTTTGTTCACTTAAGAGCAAGTCCAAATTGTGCTTAAAATCTTTTTCTAGTCTAGAAAACTGAGCAAGATTTTGGATGAATGCATCCCCTATGTCAATGAAGTTTTCTATCCTAGATTGTTGCTATTTAGTTATTCTAAATGAAGGGGGAATGAAATGTGTCCACATGCATGCTTTCAATTCATAAAATGTATTAATGCATATTTCTCTCCCCTTTTGCACTCTTAACTGTCTCTTTTGCCACCACTCGGATGCACGTCCTATAAACCTAGATGTAACATGCCTAAGAATATCAAATTCACTATATGTACTAAACAATGGTTGCACCAATTTCTCTGTATCCCACATCCAATCTCGAAATGATATTTGTAAGACCCGAGAAAATTAAATAGTTATTTAATTAATTATTTAATTAGGACGGGTAATGAGAACATTTAAAGCAATAAATATGAGGAGCTATGATGTGGAAAAGTACTAGCTCATGTGGTTGAGAGTACTTTATTGTGTGTGAGGACTTGGGTTCGAGTCCTATGTGTGTCACTTGGATCTTATTAAATTATGCATTTTTATGTAATTATATATGGAATGTGCGGTTTGATGATAAACTCTTAGAATTGTAGGACTTATCATGAAATAAGGATTGGTTGAATGGTTTGGTCTTGGTTGGGTATGTGCATGAGTGTGGGTTCAAACCTTGGTGAGAACTAAATAATTTCTTTTTGCCAAATTTTATTTTTGCATGGAATTTGAAAGGGGCAGCTTAACCTAGTTGTCTAAGGGGCTGAAAAATCAGATGAATGATCCACTCAATAGCTATTAAACCCATTTAAAGTAATTTTCGTTTTGGAAAGTGAATGAGTGAATAGATTACTCATAAGCCAAGAGAGAAAGTGAATTAGTGAAAGGAGAGGTGTTGTGGTACGTGGGAGACTTGGACAGAAGGTTTTGGTGATTTGGGACTGAAAGCAGAGGGAAAGTAAGGAGAAGAAACTAGCGTGGGAGTGTGAGCAAGGGCAAGGAGATTTTGATTGGAGCACACTCACACTAATTCAAAATTTGAATCAAATTCCAGGTTAGGGGAGTTGTTTTATTGTTTTTTTGACTGCAATCGAATAATTGTACAATGCCTTGAATCATAGCATGATCATTGCGTCGTTCTCTGCACTGTTGTATTGAAGTTTCTGGATTTTTCCAGAAACTGCCTGGCGGTTCATTCCCTACCGCCAGGCAGCACTTCAGACTGGTGTGTTGTTCTTATTTTGGCATGAACCGCCTGGCGGCGATGAATTTTTGCTAGGCGGTGCGACACTGTTGCGTTCTATTTTGGTGATTTGAAATGCTGTTTGCGTGTTAATCAATTGGATTATTGGATTTGATATGTTTGGTTGCTATTGAATGTTTGATTGGGCGGAAATCAATTGGAATTCGAAGTATGGCAATGTTCTAGGTATAATCATGAATAAACCGATTTGGGAGAATTCAAGAGGGTAAAGGTCGAGGAGTCTATATGCATTGAATTAAGAACAGGAAACTAGTCCTTAATAGAGATGGGATCATTTCTGGGGGAATGGATGTAGTGGAACTGAGTACTGGAACAAAAGATGGAGTCTGTCATAGATGTGAAAGAAGCTTGGTTCGTGCAGGCACTGTTACTCCGCCAAGCGGTAAGCAAGGCGCCGCCAGGCGATGTCGAGGTAGGGGGCTATTTCGTGAGGTCTTGGTGGCGGAATTGAGGGTAGAGATTTGGAGCAGGTGAGAGTATTGGTAATTTGGCAACATAGAAAATTGGAGGAATAGAATACTGGGATGATTGATTTAAGGGGTGGTAAGGAGTAGATGTATAACTAATTAAGGGCTTGGATTGTGCATCAGGGAGAAAAGGGAGAGGGGAGAATTGTAATTACTATATCAGGTTTCTGGAAGCAGGGTATTGGTGAAAATGGCGACTAGCCAAGGCTGATTATGACTAAACATATTTTAGGAGAGGGTTGAAGGGATAGCCAGGAGTGGCGATAATTGGTTATGTCATATTGCATGGGAATTATGGGGTAGAATTCTAAGCCGATTGAGAGGGAAGGTTGGCTTAATGCAGCGGGATGTACCTTGGAGTGTAATTGAGGGTATTAAATTGTGGACTGTGTCCTTAGAGAGGGATGAATTGCCTTACTATAACAAAGCTCATATACAGTAGAAACTTGTATAAAGGGGTGACTATGGTAAAGTTTAGGTGTTGATACTTATGTTAGTTGTAGACTAACCATAATGTACATTCTATAAAATAGTTTATCCGGGACCCTAGAATGGAGCCACTTATCAAATTAGACTAATTGAGTTGTTAAAAGAAAAACCATAGGGGTTTCACTATTGATACAGCGCTTGGCTGCACGGGTGGGTGCGCCAGGCAGTGGGATAAGCGTTAGGGGTCCCTGTATGGGATGCGCCTGGCGGCACGGTGAGGTCCGCCAGGCGGTGACGAGAAAATAGTGGCCTAAGGGGGTTGCTGGCGCCTGGCTGTGAGTGGATACTGCCAGGCGGTATGGAGCAATTTCGCCTGGCGGCGCGTGGGCAAAGCCAGGCGAAAATACTGCTGTTCTTTGCTTTCTGGGTGTGTTGTTTTAATTAACAATGATTCTTTGCTTGGATCGGGAGATGTTGTGCCATGAGCGGGTAGGTTCATGGATGGTGGATGACATGTGATGATATGAGCGGGGAGGTTCATATCCAGTTACTCTCACGTGGGGATACGAGCGAGGTAGGTTCGTATGTTCCGTGCTCATGTTGAGAGATGCCACGTGCGGGGAGGTACGGGGCTGGTGGATCACATGTGTTGGACTACGGGCGGGCAGGTCTGTAGAGTAGGACTACGAGCGGGGAGGTTCGTAGAGGCAGGACCACGAGCGGGCAGGTTCGTGTGAGCATCATGTTCCCGAGTCCAAGGCTAACCAATTGTATGATTTGAAGACTGACAAGTCTTGGGGTTAAGGTCTTGGTCAAGAATTATATATAATGAATAAAATGGGTATATGATTTATCTTGTGTTTTATATGCTTGTTATTTTATTTTCTCAGCTCACCCTTTCTGTTTGTGTGTGGCGATGATCGTGTAATTCGTTACACGGGAGCAGATGTTGATACAGGTGGTGCTGAGGATGTTCAGATGGTGGAGTGAGGGCTAGCCTGGGATTAGAGCTAGGATTTTCTCTTACATGTATTATTTTAAGTTTTTATTATGAACACGAATAATGGGAACTTGTAACCATTGACTAATTATGATATAAGTTTTGGCGCGTGTTTTCATGAAATTAAATATTCCCGCGTTGGGATTCTTATCGAGACGACTATTAATATAATTATTTTCTTTTATTATTTATTTTTAAGTAATATTCCCTAGGGATGTTACAATATTGGTCCTATATCCTCCCCAAAGAATGGAATGTCACTATGAAATGTATGATGCAACTTATGACTACCATGCTTATGCAACCTAGGACTATATGTAGAATATGTACTCATGGTGATTGAATGAACTTATGAAACTTGAACAAAGTGTGGTAGAGGAAATCAATCACAAGTGGACCTCCAAGTTAGGCGAGGTGAGTCTTTAAGACTTCTTAAATACCAAGGCCAATCCTTGCCAAGATACACTTGTAAAACGTTTCAAAGATCACACAATTGTCTAAGTGCTAAGTAAATAGAATCACTTGAGTCACTAAGCATAAAACAAGCAAACAAGACTCAAAGAAATTTAACACTAAAAACGGACCCCTAATTGGCAAAATTTTAGAGACTTTGGTCTCACAAATCAAGCCACTATGCAACATGAAAACATGAATCTAAACTATGCAGCCTAAGGCAAGGTGAGAAAGCACTTAGAACTTTCAACACTCTTACCACTAAAAAAGTTTCACTATAGGTGAGAAAGGTTCTACTTAGGAGATGGGATTGAACACCTTGTGGTTCCCCAAGACACCTAAGTAGGCCACAATTACAATGAGAAAAAACAACTAAAATTTGGAACACAAAGTAGGTGCTAAAATGAAGTATCCCGCAAGCACAATGGATGCCAAAAGAATGGCCAAAAACAAGTTTAGAAACTCAATTTTTGAGGCCATTTTACCAAAATATTTTGCACTCAAAGATACTTCAATTTGCACCAAATGAGTGACCAAAAGATGAAGAGAAAATAAAGCACAAAACTACAATGGAAACAAAGCAAAAGAAAGTGTTGAATGGTGCTGCCAAAATAGGAGTTTCTGAGAGCTTGATGGCAGTTTTAAGGCCTTAGTTGATGGCCAAAACTTAGAGCACCAATTGTGGCAAATTTGGTGACACCACACTCAAGTATTTGGACATTCAAAAAGCACCAAAACAGCACCCAACAGCTGCAAAATAGTGAAGAAAAACAGCAAGAAAACTATGCCAAAATAAAATGGTTAGCATACACACTCTCAAAGGTTGTAGGATCAAAACTCTCAAAGGTGAGGGAGAGGAAGCAATTATAATGAAAGCACAAAGCTAAAAGTTTACTTCACATCCACCACCTAAGATGCTACCACAAGAATAGCAACCAAGCTAAAATTCATACCAAACACCAAATCAAATCCCAAACCCGAGAGCCAATGCACTTGAAAATAAGCAAAGAATAAACCAAGAAAAGCTAATTAGAAGTGCTAAACCAAAGTGAATGGACATGTAACATGACTCGAAGAGTAATGAAGGAATGACAAACAAGAAATTAAAGTAAGAATGAAAGGCTAGCACAAGCAAAAGGAACCTAGAATAGCACTAGAATTGAAGAGAAAATCTAAAAAAGAAGTGCTGAAACATGAAGCTTATAGTACTTATTGCAGCAGTGCCAAATGAATGGAAGAATCCACTTGAAAATAAGGCAACTCAAGTCAATATAGAGCACACACCTAAGCCAAGAATTATATCAACAAAGATCACTTAAAACACAGCAAAACGCACACAAAACAGCACTGGAAATGAATTTTCCAGAAACTGACAGTCCAGAAAACGCTGATTGATGCCTCAACTTCACACATTTTTCATATTTTTTGTACTCAACAATATTTTTTGTTATTTTCGTTTATCTCATATCTTTAAGATTCAAAAATCATAAGAAATTTTGGTCGAACCATGTCTTCAGGATAAATCACAAACAGTAGGTGTGCGTGCAGTGAAAACTGAAAACAGAGACTAGAGCAGAGTTGCTCATGAAAATTGAGAAGATGTTCTATGAAATTCAAGTAGAATGAACTTGATTATGATCTAGAATCAAGCATGAATCATAGAAGAACATCTAGAACACACAAAAGCAAGAATCCAATCGGTGAAATGGATCAAAAATAGTGAGAACATGCCTTACACATCCACAAACATCACTTTGATGTTCATTGCTCTTCTGTGTGATGTAGGACTTTGTTCTCATCAAGAAAATGCAGAAAATAGCAAATGGTATGAAAATGGAGATGAAACAAAGCACTTAAACATGACTTAAGACAAAACACAAGATGATAAATTGAAAATAAATGGAAACCACCGAATGAAAATGAAGAACACACACTAGGAAGCAAAGAAAATGTTGCTGGAAAAATAAATGGAACTTAAGAACAAATGTGAACCAAAAATCATGGAGATCTATAATTTGAATCCATAGAATTCATGTAGACTCATAGATGTTCGGTTGATTTGAAGGAAACTTGAAGAAAACTTAAGGACAATGGAAAAATAACACAAAAAATGAAAGAACACAATGAAAAATTGATGAACAACACGGAAATTGCAAGAAAAACACAAGAATGGACCGAGAACCTTACTTAGACTGGAGACTCCAAGCATGAGTGGCTCTTGATACCAATTTGATGGAACTCCAATGTGTGGTGGCTAGTAGAAACTCCATAGGCAGCGGAAAATGGCATGGAGACAAGTGTTTAAGGCTCTTGTAGCAATGAAATTTGGAATGGTGAAAGGAGAACTAGACTAGCGGAAGGTGGCTAGAGGAAATGTTATAAACCTCTAGCTTAGGTGCTCTCAAAATAATAGAAGAGTGGAGTGATCTCAACACAAGCATTCTATTAGAAATTTCAAGAGTGAATACAATGCTAAAAAATTATGGCTTTTATACTCAAGCCATTACTCATGAGGAATCTCGACCCTTGGATGAGAAGGAGAAAGCATCTTGGCCTTTGATGCTAGCTTGGAGAAGAAGGCTTGATCTTGGCCATTGGATGATGCCTTGGAAAAGGAGGAAGCATTCCTAACCCTTGGATGAATTGGATCCATGAGGTGTAGGAAGGAGTGTTGATTTCCACTTAGTCCACCTTGGACTTTTGATAGCTCATGGCCACCCCTCCTATTAGGCTTAGTCAAGCCCAATTAGCAATTCAACTACACATTGTTTGACTTATTATTCTTGAAAGCAAGGCCTAAACAATGGGCCAATCTTATTGTTATTCTATTGCTCTTTGATACACCTCTTCAAATCTTCACATCTTCTTTGGCTCATTGAAGAGTGTGAGAAGCCTATGTGGGTTTGGGCCATCTTGAATGAAGCCCAATTGGATCTTTTTGAGCATGTCCCTTGTTATTGGGCCTCTTGATGGGCTTGGGCTTGGAGGTTCATATGGGCCATGGATTAGGCCTTGAGCATGATTTGGGCCTAGGCGTTTGCCCAAGCTATAAGCCTTGTTGGGATCACATAACTTGGCGAAGTGCACTACTTCTCATTACTCTTATCGAGCCCCGACGAAGTGTACCACTTCCCATTAATCCTATGGAGAGCCTTGGCGAAGTGCACCTCCAATACAATTTACATAGAGATACCTTCCAAAACATTCATATCCAAGTATACACTACCTCATCACGATCACACATCAGTCAACAATCATACGATTGTCTGCATGCATGATCAATAAACACACAAGCACATCAAGGGCTCATCATCACATGTATCACAAAGCATTGACATCATACAATCCTCATCATTATACTTAACATACACATTCATCATAGCCAACATCCTATATACTACAAACAAAACCTATCACAGTTTATCATAACAAAATATCAACACAATACACCAATGAAAAACCAGCAATCATGCGAACATATATTTCCAATTACATAGCTCTAAACTAAGATTACACCGTTCAAACTAACGAACAACATCTTACGGACCAACTGTTAAAATTTTAGATAAATCAAACGGTTAACAAATCAAGGAACGCAATTATAAAAACTGCACACTCTAGAAAAATAAGTGGCATCGGGTGCCCAGTAGCTAGCGCCCGACGTCAAAAAACTCGAGACCTGGTGCCCTTCAGTAGGAAATTAGCGCCCAATGGCCGCTATTACGTGAAAATACCAAAAAACAATATTTTTTAATGAATAACGTACTTCTTTCACACATACCAAACATCCAAAACATTCACAAAGCTTACCAACCATCTCATATCATTCCTATGAATCTTGAAACACGTACCCATCATGGGAATTCTTATACTAATATCTTAATGTGCAAGTACACACCATCTACTTCAACTGTAAAAAAGAGCACCCATATATACATGCTCACTTTGCCTAAAAAATAGAATAATACTGGACCATATTCACTTCATGCCCCCTTCACCCAAAATTGATCAAAATTCCATCCCAAATAGTAATCAACTCGAATTCAATACCATATTCCAATAAAACATAAAATATCTCAATTCTCTCTTGCATCAATCCCATAATCTTTCTTTTAATAGAATTTATGTAGAATTTTCCAATGCTCACATGCCAAATTCATAATCATAAAAATCACTTCCATTACACGTAAAACCAACATGCTCCACGTAAATTTATTTTCCATCTCATTTGACCACACAATTCAACATGACAAAGTTATAATTGAATCCAATCAAGTTACCTCCCAATAGCCTCCTTCTCTACAAAAATCACAATTTCATTAAAAAAAACAATTATAACCATTGCCTACACCACATTATCACAAAATTGTAAGACGATAAGAAGAGTAACCCAATTTACACCATGAATTCACCCACATAATAGTGCAAAAATTTGTCTTCTTAAAATTACCATTTAATCCCATCAAATCTTGACCATTCATAAGGGAAAGAACACCACGATACTGAGATTGGACCATGATTAGGTCAATAGAAAAAGTAAAAGCCCAATTCAAAAAGTATAAATAGGTGGTCCAGGTAATGAATTTGGTTGGTTACTCTTGCATTTTTTAATACCTAACTTGAACTCAACTTTACTTGAAAGTCAAAATACCTTTTGCAAGTACCATCTGAGCGGTGACAACAACTAAAGTGTATGTCTAACCAATAAGAGATCATTGGGTGAAGATCGTCCAAACTTGCAGAAATATTTTTTATTAATTTTAATTTAGTTTTTATACTAAAATCTCAAATAGGTCCCTATATTTTTATTAGTCTCAATTAGGTCTATATTTTTTAAAATGTGTAACAATTAAGTCATTTCCGTTAGTTTAGTCCTAACAGCGTAAGTATGTTACGTGTCAACTCTTCGTTTTTTTTTGTTTTTTTAATTCTAATTTTTTTTTAATTTAAAAAAAAATATTTATACCATGTGTCATATCAGTATCGTGTCACGTGTCAAGTCAATATTGTGCCATATGTTAGGTCAATATGGTCACAAATATCAAGTCATTTTCTAAATCTCAGTTTGGTCCCTATGTTAAACATAATTTTTTTTTAATTTTTTAATTTCACCCCTCTAAATTGAGAACAAATTTAACTTTTATATAGATGTTATAATGATATTTCTACTAAATTTGATATTTTTATTAAATATTTTAACAATACTAAGTTCATTTAAATTTATATTTTATATTAAACTTTGTTTATATTTTGTTTTAAAATTTTAAATATATTTATTTTAACTTGTTATAAAATTATTTTAAAATTTTACATTTGAATTTATAAAGCTTGTTACTTTTCAACCAACTCTAATATTTGTATAAAAATTATTGATATATAATGTTATAGAAATATTTGAAATATAAATTTATGAATCTATATATTTAAAATTTTAAAATATAATTTAAAAAAGTTTAATGTAAAATACAAATTTAAATAAACTTAATATTGTTAGATATATGTAATAAAAATATCACTTTTAATAAAAATATCATTATAACATTTATATAAAAGTTAAATTTGGTTTAACGAGATGAAATTGTAAATTTTTAAAACAAAATGAGACTGAAATGAAATCAAAATAAAAAATAGAGTGAGAAAATTGAGATTTCGATAATAGCTTGACATGTGCCACCATATTGACTTGACACGTGGCATGTAACACCCTATTTAATTAATAGCCCTAATTAAAGGAAATGTCCCACAGAATAATATTAGAAGCAAAGGCCTGGAGTATAGACACTACTCCTTATAGTTATCCAAAAGAAACCGGAATAGAAATTTAGGCACACTACGATGACAGTAACAAAATAGTGTAAGGGTTGACAGTTTACAAAACGAAGTGCAAAAGCAAGGCAATACATGGGCCATGGCCCTAAAGGAAGACACAAAAGCGGAATCCAACTCAGAGCTATGTAGCGGAATCACTATTTCCCTGTTGACCACGAGGATTTCTCGTATTTGCTCACATCAATAAATTGATGATCATCACAAAAAGAGAAGACCACACATATAACAATCAAACAAGCAAAGGGTAAGCTAGAGTAGAAAATAGTTTATCATACAGTTACATAGACTTTCATAATCCAAAATGCATATGTCAACCAATCATGTTATGACATGCACACAATACACTAAGACTCAAGATACGACTCATCCGGACAAATATAATTAGTCAAATTCAACGGATGCTAACTGACTTTTTAAAGCGTCAGGATGCAATCCTTACCTTGAATCCTTACTAAATTATATAAATGAGGCACTACCATGAACTCCCACTAACAAGGGTCATGGAATTACGTCCTGACCAAATGAGACACCACTATGAGATCTCACCTAGAGATTCATGGAATTACGCCTGACCAAATGAGGCACCACTACGAAACTATTGTTGAATTAAGTCCTAACATACCAACATCATACTCCATCAATCAATATCACATTATTGCTCATACCAATTCCATATCACATTTATAACCAACCATCCCATACTCATCCCATGCCAAGATCATGCCAAACTCATCATTATCAACCCATAAGCCATTTTATTCATACATATTCACTCATCTCATGCTTTAACATAACAATCCAACTTAACAACACATTATGCAAACGATTTTGGGATTTTAGAAATAAAATTGCAGCGTGTGTAAAGCTCCACAAATTTTGTATTTATATTCAAATTAAATATGATTGAATCAAGAACCAAATGAAACAAGAACCAACTTAATTGAATAACTATAAAGAAAGTTATGCACCAAACAAGCAACAAAGGTCAATGCTGTCAACAACCAAACTACAATGATCTTGCGATAAAAATAGCTCTCGCTACCGAGCTCCAATTCAAGATCCAACCAGTCAAAAGTCAACAACTATGTGTTAAGGATGCGTTGTTAAAATATCAGCTCGATCCAACGGTTAACGAAGTAGGAAACTTCATTTTACGAAAAGTGTGTAGTGTTGTCAACAATCAAACTACTATAACCTTGCGATACAAACTGATCTCACTAAAGAGCTCGGATTCAAGATCCGACCGGTCAAGGTTAAGAACTATGTGTTAAGGATCAGCTATCAAAATTTCAGCTTGATCCAACGATCAACGTGGTAGGAACTTTCATTTTACGAAAAGTGTGCAGCGTAGAAAAAAAGAGTAGCGCAACATTAATCAAACATACTCGCACACTGATAACGCTGTCGTTGACGCGTTCAAATTAATACTACTTATCTATAACAACTCCAGTATTGTTAAGAAAGTAGTCAACAAAATAGAAAGGGTAAAGTAACCCAAAGTCGTCTCCCAACGAACACGGAATTGATTTTTAACAAATTAGTTCTTATAAAACTATACAAAGCGGTTAGTCAAATAAAATAAAAAAATATAGGGAATTAAGATAAACAAAGATAGAAATAAAATTTAAAAGATAAAAAGAAATAAAAACAATAGTAAAGAAAATAGATTGATTCCATTGTTTTTTCAAAATAGATTCATCATCGGTTATCTAAAGATTATTGCTCAATTAATTATTATTGTAGATTTGCAAATTAATCAATGTAAAGTCTCAATTAATTTGTTGGTGTTCTCACTTTTAACCAAAGTACAGTCTCAATTAAAAGTGAGAACTTTTAGATTATCCTTAGTAAATTCAATCAAAGTACAGTCTCAATCAAATTTTACTATGCCTAATCATGTCTATTCTTTTATCGCCTCACCAAATAAAAAGCTTAATTAATCAAAGTAAAGTCTCGATTAATTTTCATTAGAGTAAATACCTTTAACCAAAGTAAAGTCTTGATTATTGGTAAACACTCATTTAATCACATGAAAGTTTCTAAATAAAATCAAAGTAAAGTCTCAATTAAATTTAAAAACCCTTGAACTCATATGATCAACATGCATATAGATTTAAAATCATTACTTTTTACGAGATTCAAAGATAAAAGACATAGATGAATTAAAACCTCAACAATAATAAAAAGAACAAAGAAATTAATTCATTCTAACCTCAAAATCCATAATGAAATTACAATGGAATCAACTCAAGAAGTTTAGCAATCCATGAAATACAAAATAAAAATAATAGAAGAAAGGAGAGAAGAAAAGAGAGAGAAAGAAATTAGGTACCCCTAAGGGTTCCTAAATTCTGAAGTGTCGAGCTTTTTTTCTGCTTCTCCCTTGGTCTCTTTATATAGGAATTAAACCGGGCTTTTCTGTTGCTAAAATCTCTCAAATATCTTTTAAAATAAAGATAAATATAAATATTTAAAAATATTTGGAGAGATATAGACTATTTGACAAATATAGTTGGTTGATAATATCAATATCTAATATAATTAAATTAATTAATTACTTAAAGATATATGATAAATTATCACCAATTAATATTTGTATTAATTTTCCAAATCAACCCTTTGCAATCTCCTCAAATTATCTTCTAAATAATCCAATATCTTCAAGATATATTTATTTGTTATGGATCTAAAAAGATTCCAGAAGATCTTGTCATATTTAAAAAGATTTGGTAGTTAATATCTTTTAATATTTTATGATATAATTAAATAAGATAATTATTTAAAAATATCAAATAAAATATCTAAAGATATATTTTTCCCAAATTATCTTCTATCATAAAGATAAAGAAAACTGCAAGGTCCAATTTTTTTGTTCCTCTCTTCTTGGTTTAGCCAAACTTCTTCACTTTTTCAAGTTTTTCTTGCCGTCTTCATGCATTGCTTGGCTTGAATTTTTTTGCTTTTGATAATTTCTTATTCTTGGATTTATCTTTAAGGTGTCATGAAGCTTTAATCAATTTATTTGCACACCTCCATGAGTTTAACTTAGCTGCAGCTGCACTAACACACCTCAAAATATCCAAAGAACATTTATGCAACTAAAAAGCTATTTTTAACATGTTTTTGTATCTCATGCTCAATAAACCCAATTATAGGAAATCCCAATTAAATCAATCTTTAAACACACAAATTCAATTAAATACCCAAAATTAAACACTGAATGAGGGCAAAAATGCGCACTCATCACACACCACACATTTTTATTCGACCAACAACCTCATTTAAGCATCACAACCATACAAACAGACCAAAAATTGGCAAAATAACTTTAAAAACATAAACTCTAGCTTCTCTTACCTGGGAAAAGCTAGCAGAATATCCCGACACCCAAGCAAGTGAGTACTACCGACCACGGAGCATATTCACGAGTTGCAAAATAGTGGAATAGATTCAAAATGGGTTACTATGGTGAACCCTAGTTAGAATCATAATGACAAAGCTGTGAATGAAAATGGTACGGTGGAGAATCAACTTACATGGACTAAAGAATGGAGTTGAGCTAACGCGAAGAAGGGTAAGACCCAAACTCTAGCAGAGCTTCTATGGAGAGAAAAGGGAAGAGTGAGAGCACTGATTTTGGCAAGAAAGTGCAGAATAAGGGACTTGGCTGCTTTAGGGGTCTTAGCACCCTATGGGTCAGCCTTTAGACCCAACCGATTAGGGACAACCCTTAAAAATAAGAGCAGAAAATAATTGAGCCTTACATGGCACGATAATAATGTGACACATGAAAAAAATATTTATTTTTTAAAAAATAAAAAAGTAAAAATTAAAAAAATTAAAAGACCAAGAGAGAAGTACATGACATGATACATACTTAATGTTGTTATTATAATACTACCGAAAATGATTTATTGTTACACATTTTAAAATAAAATATATAGACCCAATTAGAACTAATAAAAATGTGAAACCTAACTTTAGTTTTGGAAAAAAAATGAGAATTAAACGAATATTTAAACCTAAAATAAAGCTAATGACATATTATTATGTTAATGCTAAAATTAAATAATAAGATACTTACGCAAAAATAAAACATATTTTAATAGTCAATCAAAACCTTTTTTAATACAACTTAATTAAAATATCAAAATTTATAAATTACGTAAAACATAATTAAATACTTTTTCCGTAATATAATACTTTATCAGGAAATATTTGTATGTTACTTATCTTGGCACATATTGGTATCAATATTTAATTCTTTGCTTCCCTTTTACGTTGTTATGAGTTTGCTTCCACATTTCTCTTTTCCTTTTGCGTTCAAGATAGTCGGTCTTCAAGACATAAGTATGTTATAATGAGAATACTTTTTCACTGTCTTTTTTTTTAAATATAATTTTATATACACACACAAATATATATATATATATATATATATATATATATATATATTCCTTTAAAATTTTAATTAAAAATAGAAAAATATGGATATTAGAAAAGTACATCAACGTTTAATATACATAAAGTTATAAATATAATATAATAAGAAGAAATAAATTAAAAAATAAATATATAATAGATATAAATAAAATTAAGATATATAATTATCATTACACTAAAAAATAATAATTGGTAATAGCAATGTCGAATTCAAACGACGCTACTTGAGTCCACTCGGATAAACATGTGACGACCGCTTGTCATTATTTTCTTCTCTCTCTTACTTACTATATTATATTAAAGCACCGAGACATTACATTGATATTAGCAAAAAAATCTTCAAATATTAATATTTAAAATACTAATAAATATTGTTATATCTTTAAGAAAGTTGTCACGTGGCTACAACTTTTCCTATACAAATTGGCCAGTGTAGTCGCATCAATTTTTATTTTTATCTCAAACTTAAGGCAGCTTCGTCACCGATAAAGTCACACAAAGGTGTTTATAAATAAATCCATTCTCAGCATTTCATACAAGTTCAATCTATAACAACCACCGCATTTCCATAAAACATTCACAAAATGTCATCCCAAAATTCAAACCTCAACTTTGTCTTGTTTCCTCTGATGTCCCAGGGGCACATGATCCCCATGATGGACATAGCGAAAATTCTGGCCGAGCAGGGTGTCACTGTGACGGTGGTCACCACACTCCAAAACGCATCACGTTTCAAAGCAACTTTCGCCCGTTCCATCGATTCAGGGTCTCAAATCAAACTACTTGAAATCCAATTCCCATATCAAGAAGCTGGATTGCCAGAAGGGTGTGAGAATCTTGACATGTTACCTTCATTAGGCACTGGCTTGGATTTCTTCAATGCTGCTAACAGCAACACCCAAAAGGAACAAGTAGAGAAACTCTTGGAAGATTTAACGCCCCCACCAAGCTGCATAGTTTCAGACATGTGTTTGCATTACACAGCCAATATTGCTACCAGATTCAACATCCCCAGGATCTCTTTCTTGGGACAAAGTTGCTTCAGTCTCTTCTGTATGTACAGCCTGGGAGTCTCCAGAGTTCTCTCAGGCATAAAGTCGAACACTGAGTACTTCGTTTTGCCTGGTTTACCTGACAAAGTGGAGATGACCAAAGCACAGCTTCCAGCGCAGAAAACAGATGCTGGATGGAGACAGTATTATGCCAGAACAGGTGCAGCTGAAGGGGTTTCTTATGGGGTGGTAATGAATTCGTTTGAAGAGTTGGAACCGGATTATGCCAGTGCTTACAAGAAGTCCAGAAAGGGTAGAGTGTGGTGTATTGGTCCTGTTTCACTCAGCAACAGGGATGAATTAGACAAGGCTGAGAGAGGGAACAAGGCTTCAATTGATGAACATTTTTGCATGAAGTGGCTTGGTTTGCAGAAGCCAGGGAGTGTGATCTATGCATGCCTTGGAAGCATGTGTAATATAACTCCACAGCAGTTGATAGAGCTTGGTTTGGCCTTGGAGACCTCAAATAGACCCTTCATTTGGGTTATCAGAGAAGGGAGTAACCTAGAGGAAGTGGAGAAGTGGATGAAGGAAGAGGGGTTTGAGGAAAGGACCAAAGGTCGAAGTCTTGTGATTCATGGTTGGGCACCTCAGGTACTAATTCTGTCACACCCTGCAATTGGAGGGTTTTTGACTCACTGTGGTTGGAACTCAACTTTGGAAGCAATATGTGCTGGTGTGCCAATGGTTACATGGCCTTTATTTGGGGACCAGTTTCTGAATGAGAAACTTATTGTGCAAATATTAAGAGTGGGAGTGAAGGTTGGGGTGGAGGTTCCTGTGGAATGGGGTGAAGAAGAGGAAACGGGCGTTTTGGTGAAGAAAGAAGATGTTGAGAGAGCTATTAATGAGTTGATGGACGAGACTGGGGAAAGTGAAAAAATCAGAGAAAGGGTTAAAGAACTTGCAGATATGGCGAAGAAAGCCGTAGAACAAGGTGGATCTTCTCACTCCAATGTGACACTCCTTATCCAAGATGTCATGCAACAAAGCCAGAGAGATGCATAAACCATCTTTCTCATTTGGAGAAAAAAGATTGCTACTCGTCGTATGTTTCATTCCTTCCTAGAGTTTTAGCACCAATGAATAAAGTATGTTCCACTCCATTAGATCATGATGTAACTGAAAACTTTTATATTTTGTGTTACGACAAGAGATTTAAGAGGATAATTTTTTTTTAGAGAATTTAAAATATTTTATGATAAAATATGTGGTTAAAAAATTTTTGAAAAAACTTAAAATTTTGTTAGATTAATTAGATTTTACAAAATTAAAAAATTTAAATTTTCACCTAAAAATAAGAATTTGATTTTTTCTATGTAGTAAGGTCAAGGTAAATTTGATTTGATCTAGATTTAGGTTAATTCGGTTTGACCTAAATTTAGGTAGATTCGTCTCAATTTTACACGGGTGATTAACCAAATCTAGTTTGACATTGTAATGACCTAGTGTCTTGGTCCAAATTAACTTGGATTTAACTTGAGTTGTACCCTGCCTTATAGAACTTGACTTGAGATAGTATTAGTCCAACTCTCTTGAACATGATACATCTCAACTCAACTTAACCTAAACTTGAGTCAACCTAGCACGAAGGTAAACTAATCACATTGTTACAATTTAGGTCCTCATTTTCTTTCTTTGGAAAGCAAAGAATGTAAGGGTAAGTCTTTCCCTTACCTCTAAATCTTTATTAACATCTCACAATTTGCAACATAATTATTTAAATGAATTTACAATTGAATGAAACAACTTCTCAATATTTTAGATTTCCATGAAGCATTACTAATCATGCCAAAATAAAATAAGTTGATCACAAAAAAAAAAAAAATCATGTCTGTATATTTTGAGTTCAAACTCATCACCAAACTTGTTGCATGATAATTCTTTAAGTACTCAAGACCTTTAAGTGCTCTTATTATGCCTTTTGAGTTGTATGGTTTTACGCCAACATGGATAGTTCTAGTAGGTCATACGTTCTCGTAGATACAACAAGTGTGTTATCCTGCATTTCTAGTCTAAAAGTATAGTTAAGACAAGAGTCAAGAATAGAGTGTGAGGCATGTGATCTATTTTCACTCAGTCAATTTTGTTGTTAAACCTAGTTAGTAGCATCAGTTTAAACAAAATCTCTATGCCTCTTAATGAAGTATAGCGTATTACTCTAATTATCAATCTAAAGAGATTACTAAAATTTGCACTACCAGAAAAATGCTAATTACCGATGAAGAAGTTCCGACGGATTACGATCCGTCGATAATGATCAATTACCGACAGATGCATATGTTGAATTTACTGATGGACAACGTCCGTCGATAATGTACAGGATGAAATTGTTGGATGTGTTTACCGACGGACGGATGTTCACTTGTTCATTTATCGACGGATCTGGGTTGTCGGTAATGTCTTTCTTTTAGTACTCTAACAGATTTACCGTCGGTAATATCGTTGATGAAATCAGAATTAAGAATTGGGATTCCCTCTTCCCAATTTTATTTTCCAATTCTCTTCTCAGTTCTCTCTTCTCTGTTCTCGTCGTGCCCACGAAAACGAAACCCACTGCCCACTATGCCAATCAACTACCGTGCCATCTCTACTCGCCAGCGAGACCAATCGGAGCCATGGCTGCCTTCCATAGTCATTTGCCGTGAGGTTCGTTGCCTAAGTCTCGTTGCGGAAGCTCGTGGGTAGCGGAAGTTTGAGTTTTGTCATGGAGGGACGTTGTCGTGGGTAGTGGAAGCACCGATTATCGAGGAGGAGCTCTTTCGCTGTCACTGCCACACCATCGAGGAGGAGAGGTACGAATTGCTTCAATTTACCCAAATAGTGAAATCGATTCAATTTCTCTCTGCACTACTATCTTGGTTTGAAATTAATTGGCATGTTGGTATGAATTGATTGTTTTGTTGGTATGAATTGGTATGATGCAAAAACGAGGGAAAATTAGTGAAAACGCATGTAATACAACATCTAATGCATGAATTAGCCTAAAATGATTTGTGGCAGAACAAGATGATGATTATGCATTACACAAAGAGCTAATGGATGATAGAATATTACTAGAATGAGTAGAAATTAAGAATGCTCAATTAGAGCTATTATGGAAATGTACTAGAATATGCCTAGCTACTTAAAATGAAAAAAAAAAATCTTAGTAACAAAATCCAAAATTGCTCGATGTTTAAGTATTCATTCAATATAGGTTTGATGACCGACACTTTACGAAGAATCTCTAAATCTGAGTTTTGTTCGGTGGAAAATCCTCGCAAGGCTGACGAACGTCATTCCTTCAGTGGAGATCAATGAACTCATAGCGAAAGACGAATTGGCGCGGCAAAACATGTTCTCGTTCCACCAGTGGACCCTCTCGAACTCTCATAGTTTAGCAAACCCTAAGAGGTGCGAAATCTCAACTACAAGATGAAGGTGAGCTTTGAAAAACGAGGATAACAATCACTCTCATTAATCAAAGCTAAAGATACAAGAGATTCTTCTGGCTTTTACAGATTAAAAGGTAGCTGAAAAATAGAAGAAAAGGAGAAGTCGTCTAACAAGATCCTAACGGCAAGGTGAAACCCTAGAGGCTAAGGGTTAGGAATCAAATCGGCAACCCTTACTGAGAATGACTATGGACGTATGTTGGAGAGAAGGAACCCTAGCATCTATCTATGAAAGAAGAAGCTGCTAGACAAGTAACTAATCATGAGTAGAATAGCCTCCATGGGGAAAGATGAAATTAGGTTAGCTTGTAGAATCACCTTCAAGCCCAAACACGTGATGGGAGGTGCACGTAGTACGTTGAAGCAAGTTATTGGGTTGTAGGTGGTTGCTTGCCCAATTGATGGAGTGTTGATTCAAAATGCTAATTTTGCCTTAAATCAATGAACGGTGCAGGTCTGTTGGGCGTATGGTCACGGTCGTGTGGCCCAATTAGATTGCAAAGAAAGACAACAAATAACAACAGATTGGGCCTAAAATACAAGCCCATAAAATATGCTAATTACATCATAAATCACTATTCCTATACAATTTATTTAAGAATTTAAAAACTAATAAATAAGAAAATGGGCGTAGGTGTTGGCCAAAGCTATAAGGCTTTGGATGGATTCATCATCCCCTCCCTCTTGAAGAGGATCTGTCCTCAGATCAGAGGGGTTCTGTAAGGCTTACAGCAACTGAAGTTGGGTTCCACCCGGAACAAAAATATATCTGCAATAGTCATCGAACATTATTTTAGTAAAATCATAAAGACCAAGAATTAGATATTGACGAGAAATGTATGAAGACGGGCTTTTAATTTTGGAAAAATGTGATATTCGACCCACTTCACAAAAGGAGTGTTTTACACTTTAACTTAAGTGATATTTGAAAAGGAATTTAAGTGAAAGTGGGTTGTAGCAAAATATGTTGAGGAGTGTAAAATAATTGAATGAGATGGAGTAAAAAATGTTGGAGAGGGAAACAAGACAAAAGAATTAATGGAAAATGGGGGAGATTTTAAAGATAGGAGTACTCCCTTTGGAAACTTGATCTTCATGATCCTCATGGAAGGAATTGTTGAAGGATGGAACACTACTTCCCTAACCATGATTTCCTTCTTTTCTGTTAATTTTCTCTTAAAACTCTTTCTCTTGTCCTATTTTCTCTTTTTCTTCATACTTTTTTCTCTCCTTTTCTTCTTTGACTTTTCTTAACTTCTCTTTTGCCTTTTATTCTTCATCTCTTTTTCCTCTTACTCTCTTTTATTTTCAAAAGCTCTAAGCTTTTCAAGCTTTTCTTTTTCTTTCCTATGTTGTGCTTTATTGTATTTCTCGATACTTGCATTTATACTATCAGCACATCTTTGAAGTTCTCTTTCTCTTTTCTTACTCAAGAGCCAATCAAGTTTGTTTTTAAACTCTTTTTCCTAACGAGAGAACTTGTTGTGATTTTGGATGAAAGCATCTCCTATGTCAACGAAGTTTTCTATGTTAAACTATTGCTTTCAAGTTATCCTAAATGAAGAAGGAACAATATTTTTCCACATTCATGTTTTCAACTCATAAAAATCTCTAATGGATGATTATCTGCCCTTCTCCACTCTAGATTGCCTCTTATTCCACCACTTATATGCACGTCCTACAAATTTAAAAATAACATGCCTAAGAATGTCAGTCTTACTATATTTATAAAAGAATGGTTGCACTAACCTCTTTGTATCCCACATCACCCCAAAATGACATTCCCTCATGTGTTTCTTGCACTTTAAGTCCTAGCTCACTCCTCAAAATTCCTCTCGGGTAACTATCCTAGTTGTTTTTCCTCACAGTAGCCCCCATTCACTTCAACTCCACCTTCAAGAAAGGTAATTACATGCAAAGGTGTCCAAATTAGTGAGCTTCCAGAGGATAAAATAATTAGAGAATATAATTCCTTCCATGTAAGAATAACAAAACAGAAAATCTAGAAAAGCCTAAATGAAAGAATTAGACAACAACAATTGATGGATGACATGACATACTCAACAAGTAAATAACAATGACAAGCAAGAAAAACAAGCTAAGAAATAAAGTTGGCACACAAAGAGATCCTAATGAATGTGTGTAGAATAAGATCAAATAAAACTAAAATCAAACAAGACTAAAAAACAAGTTGAATCATGAACATAAGCAAATTGAAATTGAAGAGGATAATAGTAAATATGTGACTATGCTGCACTCTTTTCACTCTACTGATTTAAACAATATTTTATTTCATTCTCTTTTCAGATTTGTTTTTCTTTCTCATCATTATAATTTTCATTGACTTTCTTTTCAACTCATAAAGATCACATATGCATCTTTTCTTTTAAGCCATAGTTCACATAAATTGTTATGCTTCCACTTTCAATTCAATTAATAAGTGCAGAATGATTAACAAATTATTCAACTAAATAAATTGGAAAAACATACAACAATTAAAGGATGACTCCAAATAGTGTAGTGAAACTGTAACAATTAGAAACTGCAGAGGAAAGGCTTGACCAAGACCTCACATAACAACACCTCAAAAGAAGCAAACACATATTCTTAGTCCAAGAAAAATATCGAATGTATACTCAACTGAAATAAGTATCAACAAAGTAAAGCACCAGTTAGACTGAAGCAGTTTGACAGTGCAAAATAACATCAACAAGAACCAATACTAGAATCAAGACTTAAAATCTGATAAAACAAAATTTGCTAAAACAGAAACTACAACACAAAAATATATGGCAGAACTGAATCTATGACACAACAACGAGTATCAACTATGAATCAGATATCAACTATCACTAGTCAATATGAAACAATTTCAACATTAGATGAATGGCCTAAAATAATGCACCAATGTAAATAAGATTTCAGTCAAGACTCAACAAAGAAAACTCATAGTTAGTGCAATGGAATAGTAGAATTATGCATCATGTTTGATAAACTGCCACACACAAAAAAACCAAAATTATCAAATAAATTTTATCGACGAATATATTTTAGTCGATAAATTTGAATTACTGACGGATTTTCAAATTTTAATTACTGACAAAAAAATTCGTCGGTAACACAGATTTCATTTATCGACAGAAAAAATGCATTGGTAATTCAAAATTTTTTTACCGACAAATTTACAGACGAATTTATCCATCAGTAAAAGAAGTAGGAATTTTCCCGCCGAAATTTGTATTGCCGACGGACTTTGTGGTCGGTAAAATCCGTCGGTACTTACATAACTTAAAATCTGTCAATACTTTAAATTTTTTTTATCGACAAATTTACATACAAATAAGCGGGAATTTTCCCTCCCAAAGCTCACCTTGTAAGAACACAAGAAGAAGAAGAAGAAGGAGAAGAAGAAGAAGAAGAAAAAGTAGAAGGAGAAGAAGAAGAAGGAGGAGGAGGAGAAGGGGAAGAAGAATAAGAAGAAGAAAGAAGAAAGAAGAAGAACACGACGACAACGGCGGTTGCAACAACGGTGGAAACAGCGACAACGAAGAAGAAGAAAACGGAAAAAAATGAAAGAGGGAGGAGGGAGGAGGAAGAAGATGAACAATGCATGTTATTTACCGACGAATTTTTTGGTAATTACCGATGGATTTCTCCGTAGGTAATTATTGACAATTTACCAATGAATTTTGCCCTCGGTAATTACCGACGAAACATGATTTTAGTCAGTAAAATTTTACCGACAAAAGTTTTATTGACAAATTTTTTACCGTCAATAATCCATTGGTAATGTTGATTTAGCGAAGAATTTTGACTATTACTGACAGATTTTGACCGTCAGTGATATCATTTTTTCTTGTAGTGTGCACATCTATGATTCAAGGCAACACAAACATGAATCCAATTTCAACAAAGATGGATTGCTTCCAGCAAGCATATACACACATGGCCAAAATAACAGTTCTGCATCATAAAAAATCAGTGGATGAACTATTGATGAGTCATTATTTTTCCCTATTTCGTTGTCTTTTTGTGCCCATCTTGATGGTTGTTTAATGCTTAATTGTCTTTTTTTATTGCATTTTCCTCAATTAGGCTTCATTGGACATTATTCCAAATTATGAGTAATTTGGAATTAATTGGTCTAATTTTTGTCTCTAATTATTTGTAGGTACTTTGTGAAGCAAATTTTAGAGCTTGGATGCTAATTATAAGGTTAAGAGAGAGTTGCCACCTGATTTCCACATCATTGCAAAGTCTGCGCCATGTCAATGAGCATGTCCAAGTCATTGGGCCAACATTTTAAGCCCATAGTGACATTTTTGTAATTCTGTTGAATATAATGACATTTTTCTAAATTGGTGCATGTGTGGTGATGTGACCACGTAAGGGGTTTACGGTTTTGTAACCAGTACATCCATTTTCGTTTTTCATCTCTTTTCTGCATTTTTGGAGAGCTTGGAAGAACCTTTGATGGCAGCCACATTATTTCGCTTTTTGGTGCATTTGGACAAACCCACGTTAGGGTTTGGTATGATGTCTTTTGATTTTAGTTTATGCAATAACTCAAGTTCCATGGAGAACTAATTTGGTGTATTGATTCTTTGATGATAATGTGATGAAATCTTGAGATTTTGTGCATATTTTTCGTTGTTTACATTGCTCTTCATCATTTTAATCGGTGGTTTGATATTATATACGAATTATGGGCATGCTTAATGTGTGGGTTTTCATTCTTCCATTGAAACAAACTTGAATTCGTGCTTAATGATTTTAGTTGTTGTTTTTGGATGCTCTCACAAATGCTTAATCAGTGGGTATGATTAGATGATGTGATGAAATCATGTTAATCCTCACTTAGTGGTTTAATTACAAGTTCACAAGAATTTCTGGATAGTGTATTTAATTTTGGTGATCCGTGATAGGTGGTTTTGCGTTTCAATCAAAGAATCAATGTGTTTTTGTCAAATATGAAATTACATATGAATTTTGTGTTGAAATTGTGAATCTGCCACCCCCATCCACCTTTGTGTTGAATTGCATCTGGAAAACGAACTTTGAATGAAAGGTTTGGTCATTGGGAGACGACCTTGTGGTAACTCCGGAGTATTACATTTAATTGTTCTATTTGGTAGGGTACGACATCAATAAACTACAAACTGGTATGAATATAGTCTCACAGCTAGACTTGGCCAAGATAGTGAAAACAACAGGCATGAATTAATTTCAAAGACAAGAATTAAAGAAAATAGAAGCTGCAAAGAAATGGTAGACCAGGCAGAATATTGCACTCAAGATATGAATCATGTTTCAAATACCACATGCAGAATACTGCAACAAAGTGTGATTCAACTTTCACAGAATAGACGCAAATGGAGTTTTCAATTCAGATTCAAATAGTTACAAAGACCAAACAAGATTTTCAAAAGCTAGATATGATTCATTTATATCAAAGTAATCAAAATATCAATACAACCAGATCACTTTTAACTAGAGCATCACACTCAATCAAATAGATTAGGCCAGTAGTAAACAAGTTACCACAAAATCAAAATTTAGTTCTTTGTGAAGCAAAACAAAACTACACTAAACAAGGTACTGATAATGCTTGTGCATTCAGCTAAACCGGAGTTGCATGAGTGATCTACAAACATCCAAATTTCAACAACTCACATATGGTTTGGTCAACAACAATCATTTGCCAAAAAATTGATTCAAAAGCAGCACAAGATTCAAAGAGAAACTCAAAGGCCTAAGAAACAACTTCGGAATCGAAACAACTAATGGATACAACTAGCACGATTTTGAAATATTAACAACAACAAATATGAACTATGCAACAAATGCTATTGATCTAAAAGCAAATGTATTAATCCAGAAACCACACAAGAACACATAACAACTTGGCTAATCAAAAGGAAAAAGCACACAAAATTAAAAAAATTAAGGACAACTTCTATGGAAATTAAGAACATGTGGAACAACTACACATAACCTAAGACAAACATAGATCATAAAATTCAAAGCTAAGTAAGAAAAACAAGAATAAACCTAATTGTGACATGCATTTGAACGATAAAACAGAAGCTTAGACAATTGCACCGAAACATAGTATTGAACCAAGGTAATAGGCACAATTTTAATGAATCAAATTTAGAGAAAAAAATAGTAGGATAAATTCAAATGCAGAAATGAACAAAGAGAAACTCAAATAAATAAGAACAAGACTGGAATCAAACAGATGAAAGAAGGAATTAAGATAAGAGAGTGACTCTTATCTCTCGGTGGTCCAAGCTTGAATGGCTTTGAATACCACTTGATGAGCGACACTTCGTGAAGAATCTCCAAATCTGAGTTTTTTTTTTGGTGGAAAATCCTCGTACGACCGTCAAACGTCGATCCTTCAGTGGAGATCGATAAACTCACAATGAAAGAAGGATTGACACGGCGGAACATGTTCTCGTTCCACTAGTGGATCCTCTCGGACTCTCACCATTTAAGAAACCCTAGGAGGTGCGAAACCTTAACTAAAAGATGAAGGTAACCTTTGAAAAATGCGGATAACAATTACTCTCATTAATCAAAGCTAAAGATATAAGAGATTGGCTTGCCTTTTATAGATTGAAAGGCAGCCGAAAAACAGAAAAAAAGGAGAAGTCATCTAACAAGATCCTAACGACAAGGTGAAGCCCTAGAGGCTAAGGGTTGGGAATCAAAGCGGCAACACTAACAAAGAATGACTGTGGACATGCGTCAGAGAGAAAGAACCCTAACATCTATCTATGAAAGAAGAAGCTGTTAGACAAACAACTAATCATGAGTAGAGTAGCCTCCATGCGGAAAGATGAAATTAGGTCAGCTTGCAGAATCACCTTGAAGCCCAAACACGTGATGGGAGGCGCACATAGTACGCTAAAGCTAGTTATTGGGTGGTAGCTAGTTGTTGGCCCAATTGATGGCCCAATTGATGGAGTGTTGATTCAAAACGCTAATTTTGTCCCAAATCAATGAACGGTGCACGTCTATTGGGCTTATGGTCGAAGTTGTGTGGCCCAATCAGATTACAAAGAAAGATAACAAATAACAATAGATTGGGCCTAAAATACAAGCCCAAAAAATATGCTAATTACATCATAAATCACTCTTCTTATACAATTTATTTAAGAATTTTAAAAGAACTAGGCCTAGGCGTTGGCCTAAGCTATAAGCTTTGGGGTACATTCATCAAGTTTTCGATGCAGTCTAGAATGCAAACTAATATTGTTGGCAAAAGAACAAGATGATGTAGATCATTCTTCAGGAGTAAGATTTTATTATTGCAAAAGCAAGTCCAAGAACTTAAAGTGATGAAAAAAGATATTGGAAGACTTGTATTTTATTTATATATTTGATTGAGCCAAACGAAAAAGAATTAACTCAAATAGGACTATAAATAATATCACATACAACGTTATTCTTTATCTAAATAAATTGGAGAATTTAAATTTGTATTGAGTTATAAAAAATGGTGAAGATTTTTATTGCAACTCTCTTATTTGCCTTAGTCTATCAAGGTGAAATTTTCTGTCATGAAAGAAACATAATTTTTGTTTATGAAATAGTGTTGATAATTTGTGTTATGAATGATGCTTTCATGTTATAGTCAATGTTCTTTAAGCGACATCCATGTAACCCAATCTGGTACAGGACATAAGGTAAACGGAAAACCAGAAGGGACTGTGACTATCACAAATAGGTGTGCATGTGTCCAAACCAACATGCAATTGAATTGTAAAGGATTTCAAACGGTTGAAGCAGTTAACCCATCACTTTTGAAAGTGTCAAGTGATACTTGTCTTGTTAGTTCATGTCAACATCTTCTAACCGTGGACTTTGTTGCAAGTAAGAGAGGAACTCGAGTTTCCAATTAATTTTGTTTGTACTATATCTTGGATTCGTTTTGATGTATATTAATTTTGTTTAGTACTTTTAATTTTAAATGGGTTACGTATACAATGTATACAAATGTAGTTGGTATATAGTAATTTATGAACCTTTATAATATTACTCTACTAAAATAGAAATTTAATAACTTAAAAAATGTAGGATGTACAATTAGTTCAAATATAACAAATATGTAATGTATTATTAATTTTAAGAATTAAAAGATAAATTTAAAAACATCTAACATTTATTATAGATGAACTATATGGAGTTGACGTGTTAGGTAGACATTGATATTTGATCATGTCGCATTATTAGTGTGAGGATATACCATATTACTGTTTAAAGAAAGAAATGTGTACTTAAATATATTTTATGAAACATCCGAGGAATGAGTGTAAAAAAGTAAATTCAAAATGAAAGTTTTAATTCAATTATTTAAAAAATTTAATGATTAAAATCAATTATTTAGTGTATGAATGTATGGTTTTATGATCACATTATATGATAAAGTGATGATATGATCATTAAAATATTTACATTCATTATATATCAATAAATATACTATTATTTTATTCTAAGCAATAATAATTCTCTTATTTTAATATATTATGATTCGTCCACTACAAAAATAATTATTTTTAGTGGGGATTATATTTGACATTTCTGGGGGTTTTAACCCCCACCAATGGTTTTACCAGGGGTTTGCAATTCCCCCTGGAAGAACCGGTTTGGCTAACAGATTACCAGGGGTTTTTAACAACCTCTGGAAAAGTGCAACTTACCTGGGGTTTTCAAAACCCCCGCTATTGCCTGGGGTTTTCAAAATCCCTACTATTGCCTGGGGTTTTCAAAACCCCTACTACTGCCTAGGGTTTTCAAAACCCCCACTACTGCCTGGTGTTTTTAAAACCCTCGTTACTGCCTGGGGTTTTCAAAACCCTCGCTACTGCCTGAGGTTTTTTAAAACCTCTACTACTGCCTAGGGTTTTTAAAAACATCTGCTACCACATATTTGTTTTTCATTTTTTAATAATACATAAATC
This sequence comes from Vigna unguiculata, assembly GCF_004118075.2. NCBI lineage: Eukaryota > Viridiplantae > Streptophyta > Magnoliopsida > Fabales > Fabaceae > Vigna > Vigna unguiculata. The sequence goes on along the minus strand of NC_040288.1, from coordinate 14,863,726 downwards.
TTGAAATAAAAGAAAAATAATAAAAGGCAAAAATTTTAGATTTTTTATATTTACAATTTGTAAATATAATGTTTATAAAAGGAACAAATAACAAATTCTACAATTTTAATATCAAACAAGTTCAAAATTGTCCTGATATTTTTTTCTCTTTTCTACAATATTCTTTGCACATAGTATGCATATTTGCTCGTTATTTTGGATAAAGCATACAATGTTATTGTACACCAAATATTTGTACACTAACCTAAAGAATTGAAACCAAGTGAGAAATAGTAAAAAACATGAAAGGAAATTATACATTATAGTTATCTGTCAGCTTACATTAAGAACCAAACCAAATGTTTTAACAAATTTATGCTGCAACCATCACTGATTTGAACTTGTGCTTCTAACCCTGTTAAATCGAGGACCACATGGAAATCCTGCTTCGTATGGTCTATTACTTCTTCCACTGAGAATCCTTCGAACAACAACCTAAAAGGCCATCATATCAAATATATTAATCCACTAGATATACTACACACGAAGGAAACCAATCTTGATTTTGAAAGTAATCACTCAATATTTTTATGTCTCATTCTTTACGACATCCAATTAAATTAAATTATTATAAATCAAATGACCTTTTATTTAAAATATTCAATAAAAGTAGATCATGATCATGTTATATGTCGTGCTCTTGTGACACCACTATCGATACACATAACATATAATTATATCTCAGAACAAGGAAAAAATAGCTATTTAAAGTGAAGCATGAATTTGAAAGATACTTTGCCAGAGTTTTCTTCGTTTCCAACAACAGGTTGACAAGCCAGCCATATTCAAGTTTCTGTTCAAAATGACTAAAGCTTAGCATTAGAAAAAACTTAATTGAGAGTTCAAGCAAGACAAAATAAAAAAAATGGTCTTGAACCATATATTCATTATGTTCAGGCAAGACAACAAAATGCCAATTCAAGCCTTCTCATTATTGAATAGGAAGCTTTTATCAGTACTACTAATTATATTCAAGTATTTCTGCAATAAAAATCAAGATGCTTTAAAGTAAATTAGCAGCTGGCACAATCTTACCTTTATTTTAAGTATCATGCAAATGGCTACTGAGTGAACCTTTCTGAGCATATTCATAAATATGGAAAAAATCATCATGACTAGCCGCATAGCTAACCAATTCTACCTTGACAAAATTAATAAGAAATTGGACTCAAGCTCTTGAATTACTACAAGGAATTTATTCTGAAAATTAATCTATTGCGAACAATAAGAAAGCATTACCAGATTAGCATGATGAACCTTGCACAAAACTTTTATCTTTAGTTTTTGTAGCTGTAATTCTTTTAATAGCAACTTTCTAATAGATTTAAAATACAGGCCAAATCAGTAGGAGTATAATAGTTGTCTTAGTTCCTTATGGTGAAGGACTTGCTTTTTTCTACAACACAACTAAAAGTATACGAACCCAAACCTGGTCACAATGGAGAGCATACTAAACAGAACCATGTGCTCTGTGCCCAAGTAGATTTGAATTAGAGAAACCATTGGTTGAGGCAAAAATCTGTTCGCATGAAAAAACTACAGGTCTATCTAAAATTGTCACGTAGAGATGAGTGTAAGTGTGTGTGTGTGTGTGTAAGTTCAAAGAATAAATACAAATTTGAGGTCAATTAACATGTGTAGACTTCAAAAAAAAAAATGTGTATGTTAGAGAGTCCAATCCAATTAGTAGGGTGATTACACGATGCTTTGGTTGTTATAGTAATTTGGTGGCTGTTGGATTCACCATCAGTTTGCTTTTGGTCCACCGGTTTGCTATATCCACAAAACAAATTTGGATTACCAAAAACATAAAACTTATTATCAAAGTGGAATCATAACCAACTGATCGACCTCCTTTTGTATTATTCTTCTAATCATCCAAAGGGAGAAAAACCTCTTGGTTTTCTTGCACAAAAGGAGTCACACCTTCAAGAACAACACTACAAAAGATTAAGGATGATAATGACCTGAAAGTTTCAAGTTCGGAACTATTTTCTGGTAGCAAGCCAAGACTTCCTCAAAGCCATGGCAAGGTGAATGATCACTGTGAAAGCTAAACACTTCTTGATCATGGGTGGTAGCTGCATCATGATAGAAGTTGAGCTACATGTTAAGCTTGAAAAACTATTCTTGGTTCATAATTGGTGTGGTTTAAGGATTATGACTTACCATCACCAAAGCCAAAGCATGGAATCAAGTTGTCATCATCAAGTTGAGCTACAAGTGATTTGGTGACAACGCAGGCCATTAATTAACGTGGAAGAAAAATCAACCCCAACACAAAACCACTTTACAAAGCTTTCTAAACTGCCTAAAAATTGAATATGGAAGAAAATCTCTTCTATTGAATTTCAGAGCAAATAATTATACAGTGTAGAATCCAAGATGAGTTTAAGACGCATAAAGAAAATGATTTTGAATGATCTGATATTATATGAACATTGCTCATTTATGAATAAAAATGCCAATCTTTTATGTTACAAGTATGTTCTGTTGGATTCTGGAAACATTTTATGTCAACCTATTCATGATTTCTTTTAACTGTTAGAGGAGAAAAAAAGTACCAATCTACAATTAAACTATACATACCAGAATTTTAAAATCTAACTTTGTACCTAAAGATATTCTACTAAAATAGAACATTACATAGAAACAAATTTTTAATCAGTGATATAATTCTAAGATAACCATTTAAGGGAACCAAATTAGGAAAAACAAGAATGAAAGAAGAATCTTGATGAAATATAAAATGGAACCACAATGCAACTATGATGACATAGTCTTCAAGTAGTGGACTGTACTATTGTCAACCATGTTAGTGAACCTGTACAACAAAACTACAAATAAAACAAAACTAGTAACATAACAGGTAGAATGTTAGTAACGTTAGTCAAAATAGAAAAATAATGGATGAATAAACTACTAAAACTAGATAAAGTCTTAAACTAAAGATAGCAAATGAATAGTTATTCTAAAAATTTAAAACAGTAACTAAAATGGAAAATAAAACTACACTAAACTAACAATTACAAGGATCGAATACATCACTACTTTAACTATTGTAGCCTATGTTATGACTAACTAAAATTAGACTAATGATGTTAATGCAGTAAAACTAATGCAAAAACAAGAAGAATTAAAGAATCTACCTATTCTATCAATTAAAGTCTACACTAGCTCCTGTATTAGAAAAAATCTAAAATCTGATATCATATTGCTTAGCTTTAATTCCAAATAAAAATGCTAATCATATTTAGTTACTTATGGTATTTTACTTTCGATTAAAGTTTATTCCGTTTATTTTCTATGGGACTAATCTTCAAATGAAATGTTGAATATTGAACATTTAGCGTGCAGGTTTCCCCACTCATTCAGTCATCACAAAGCTCACAAATTTCAATCAATTTTACAAAAACTCATTTTTATACTAAATCAGAAAACAAACCCCGCCCCTTCAACACACCCTCACTATATATAAGCACTCCTCCTAGTTCTTCCTTCATCTTCATAACAACCCCAAAACATAGCAAACAAAACACAAATTGGTGTGGTGGAACATGAATAGGACCCCAAGGGCAAAAGTAAAATGTAAAACCTCAATTATTCCGTAAAAAGGCAAAATAAGCGAAAATGAGATGAAAATGAAAGCATGGAGATGAAATCGAATGACGAAATTAAAATAGCGGTGACGAAATTGAAAGCATGTGTTTATTACCTGATTTCAAAGAAAACCATGAAATCGAAAGAGCAATGCCTTCTTCCTCCTAGTGCACGAGCCACAACTGCTTCCTTCTCCTAAAACACGAAATTAAAATCAGAAAGCAAATTTGTCTTTACTTATTATGAAATCAACATAGTTTATTGATGAAATCAGCGGACAAAAATGAAATCGAAAGCAAACAGATGATGAAATGATTGAGTAGGAACCTTGAGCGGTGAGAGGCACTGAGAAAGGGAAAGAGGAACTGCGAAAATGAAAGGGAACCGTGAAAGAGAAAGCGAAAGAAAAGAAGTTTAGACAAATAAAAATTTTTGAAAAATAAAAAAAGTAAAACGAGAATAATTTGACTGGGGTTTTCTAAAAAACCCTTGAAACTTACATGAGGTTATTACAACCTCCACTAAAAAACCTCCGGTAAAAATATATATTTTTGTAGTAGTCCCAATGATTTCTATAGATAATTTTAGATAAACAATATAAATATTAACAAATTGAAAAAATAAACTAAAGTAATTAATTTTAAAATTTTTCTGAATTAAAAAGTTTAATATTATATATGGACACAAAATTAGTTTTTAAAGAGGAATTTGATTTGAAATTATTTAATAAATATGTATTTGGAAAAGAATAAAGAATTTATTGATGCATTACTTTTATAAGAATTATTTTGAAATGAATATTAATCTTAACGGGAAAACATAATGAAGATATACAGAACGAGTCATCCATGAATTGCATTCTTCCATTCCTACTGCATTTATTGATTTTTTTATATATATTAGCATAATCAAGCATGTAATTAAAGGTCTATTTTCTCTTTTCCTAATTAGTATTATTTTCCTAGTTTATGATTATTAAGTTTTAATTTCATTTTTTATTGTATATGTTTTAAAATGAAAAAGAATTAATGGGATTCAACTCAAATAGGACTATAAATAATATCACATACAACGTTATTCTTTATCTAAACAAATTGAAGAATTTAAACTAGTATTTGAGTTATCAAAAATGGTGAAGATTTTAATCGCAATTCTCTTACTTACCTTAGTCTCTCAATGTGAAATTTTCTATCATGAAAGAAACATAATTTTTGTCTATGAAATAGTGTTAATAACTTGTGTTATGAATGCTTTCATGTTATTGTCAATGTTCTTTGAGCGACATCCATGTAACCCAATCTGGAACAGGACATAAGGTAAACGGAAAACCAGAATGGACTGTGACTATCACAAATAGGTGTGCATGTGTTCAAACCAATGTGCAATTGAATTGCAAAGGATTTCAAACGGTTGAAGCAGTTAACCCATCACTTTTGAAATTTTCAGGTGATGCTTGTCTTGTTAGTTCAGGTCAACCTCTCTTTAACGGCGCTATCGTGTTCAATTATGCTTGGGACACTCAATTCCCCCTCAATCCCATTTCCTCAAATATTTCTTGTTAAAGTGTAAAACCAAACCATGTTCTTTAATAAATTTATCTTTTTCCTCCTATCTTATACATCAATATTATCGTTTTACAATAAAACATTAATTTTATGTTGAATTATTTTATATAATTTTAATTTACTATTTACTAGTCTCTCAAAAGAAAGTGTTTACTATAGTGATAATGAATTTCTATTCTTATATTGAATTATTTAAAGCTAATGAATCTCAATGGTTAAACTCTCTAGTGTCATAAATATTTAGTATTTTCTATAAAACTTAACATTACGGTTGTCATGTTTAAAATATTTTAAACCCGTAACATTTTTTTCGCGAAGAAATGTGTAATCTCTTAATGGTTACACTTGAAATTTATTTCGTGAGAAAAAAAAGTTGACAATATATATATATATATATATATATATATATATATAATTCTATTAACACAACAAAAAAAATAGCATACATAGTTTACATGGGGAAAATTTCCATATGTAATTTTACATATAGAATATCCAGAAGTAATGTTACGTAGAAAATTACTAATATTTATATACAAAAATAGAATTGTCATATAAAGTTTGAAGGCATTTCTTTCGAAATATTTCCTTTTGTATTGTCGAAAAATAGTTGTAAAACATCATTTCAATACTTATGAATATTATTCTTACAATTTCATTTTGAACATAAAAATAGAAAAAATTTCAACTAATATAGTTTTTATATTTTGGCATACTTACCATGCGAATTGCGTGCTCATGTATAGTAATAGAGCCACATGTATGTAACTTGACCCTCTTTCTAATGCTTAATTTTGTTTAGCTTAGGAACACTTTGAAGATAAAAAGGACAATTCCTCTTAGATAGTAGTGCATTCTATAAAACATCCAATGTTACTTCTTCCCATGCTTGCGTGCATTCATTAACATCTCATAAAGCCTATGTAAGGCTTTTGAGTTAAAATTCTTTTTTAATTTGTCCTCATGTTCAGGGAGCTAGTTGAGTTACTCTATGTAAACACAATTGTAAAGATAATTGAGAATACTACATCAATTTAACAACTTTTGTAAGACACAAGAAATTTAAATAATTAAATAAATAATTATTTAATAAATGCTGGTAGTTACAGTATTTATGAGCGGTATGTTGTATGAGTCTCTGATATGGTTATAAAATATACGTGCATTAGGATCTGAGATGGAAATCAATATTGTCATAATTGGTGTGTGGACCACGGGTGTGTGCATGGAGATTTTAGATTGGATGGAGTTGTAATTAAGTATGTGTGTGTAGAAGTAAATATAAAGGTTTGAATCTTATGTAATTCAGAAATACATCAGGAATTAGTCTCTAAATGGGGTATAAGAATTATTGACCGAGAGTGATTTGCTTTAGAATAAAAACATGTTGTGCCATACAGTAAGTTCGCACTACTGATACGGGCGTGACCACTAGTGATAAAGGTCGTATCCCACCAAATTAAAACAGTTAAATGCAGTATGCAAAAGTTGAACCAAGTCCTCTCCCAACGACCAATATTTTCGTCCAAAGCTTCAATTTTCAGATGAATACAACAGTATAACACAGGGGTGTTTGGCAGATTCAGTTTCACACAAAATTAAATTCGCAATGTAGAGAAATTTAACAGTTATATGAACACACAATGATTCATTGATTCAATTGAATGTCCACCATTCACAGATTACCAAATTGATTGTTTTATTCGAATTTGCTCTCATGAACCCTAAGTAATCAACTAAGCGAAAATTACCATGGATTCATTGTCATTAAGCACAACAAATTTCAAGTAGTTAACACCCACAGATTAAAGCAAGTTGTGACTGAACCATAAACATTAAGCATGAATATGAGCCATTAATGTGCACACACGAATTTGAGATTAAACATGCATCAAAAACGCGTTTATCATCAAAATGCAACCTGAAATAGATGCAATTCTGAATATAATCCAAGAACGACCAACAATCTCATGCTTTCATTTCAATATCGTCAAGGAATCAATGCAAAAAGCTTAGCTAGACATGGAAATGGAGCACACAAGCCCTTGAAAACAAAATTCACAAAAACAAGGCATCAAACCCTAACCTACAAATTGTTAAAAATGCAAATCAAGAGCAAAAGAGAGATTTTAAAGCTTCAATGGAATGAAAAAAAAACGCTATTGTAATATATAAATCCAAAAACCCCATCAATAGGTGTTGTTCCAAGTCAATAAAATCCATAAAATGAGATGCCCAATCTACCAAATGTATTCAAAACGTAAATCCCACATTGAGTGCTGTCAAATGTGCATAGAAATGGCAAAAACTAGTGCAAAAACATAAAAAATGAGAAGAACACCTCCATGGATACCCACCAAAGCTTGAGAGCGTGAAAATGGAGGTTGGAGAAGATGATATGCGACTGCTGCTTGCCAAGAGACCTAATTCTCATGGTCAAATCAACTTTGCCACTACTATTTACAAAAAGGCTATTTTGCCATTTAGAATTACAAAAATGCCACTATTGGGCCTCAAATGTTGGCACATTCACTCAGATGACGTGGAAATGATGTGGCAACTCTCTTCAACTAAATATTAATGTCCAAGCTCCAAAATTGCTTCACCCAAATACCTAAAAATAATTAAAAACGAAAATTAGGCCAAATAATGTGAAATTAACCCAAATTCGGAACAGTGGCCCAATAAAGCCCAACAGATGAAAACACACTAAAGATAAACAATTAAGCACTGAACAACTATCAAATGGGTACACAATTAAAAAGTAAAGCAAAGCAAAGCAAGGACATCACAGACATAACAAGAGAGACAAAAAGAGACACAAGACAAACAAACTTGACACAGACAAATGGAAACACATACAACACAGAAGGATTCAAAGCTGTAAGGTACCCATGAACATCATCCAAGCAGTTCAAAACATGTCAAGTACTCAGTTTAGCTCAAAGAGAGAATTGAAAGCAACATAACCTCACAAAATATGCATTGTATCACTCAAATCTCTAGGCTATTGTTTACTCTCAGAGCACCTTTGAAAAACAAACATCAAAAAGACTTGGCAAGCCTCTAGAACCAACAACCAAACCAAAACACATGTAGGTCAAGATCAGAAGGATTTCTCAAGGTTGTAATGGGGTTGAGGACAAGGTGTGGAACATATGGATAAGTAGCTAAGCAACAAAGGAAATAGAGAAGCAATGGGGAATAAGTCTCAATCAAGCATGAAAGTAATCCCAAACATCAACACTTCCAAATTCGATTCTCACACATTGCTCAAATCCAAACTTCTTTTATTTCTTTTCTTTCTTTTCTTTTCTTTTCTTTTCTTTTTGTTTTCTCTCTTATTCTTTTTTTTTTCTATACAAAAAACATGGAGAGAAACAACAATTTTGAAATCCCACTTGGGTATACAAATGAGCAATTCGAAGAACCAATAACATGTGTGCGCAAAACCACAGTTGTTGTGCGCGACCACACTTAATTGAGCACCCATTCCCAAAACAATTCCAAAGCTCCAAAATTTCCTAAGGTAGGAAGAGTCATGGTTTTTCAGGCTAAGGGCTTGTAATGAGCTATAAATCAATGAAAAAGGGTACGCAGGCTCAAAAAGGGGTTATCAAAGGAAACAATTCAAGGTGGGCTCATCTGGCTATAGGCTTATAGAACAAAATTGCCTAAATCATATCCCAACATGCATGTGAATTAGAAAAGCATCAAAAATAGTCAAGCCAAGGCCGATGTGCAAGCATTCAAGAGGCATATATCACACAATCAAAGAACAAATAGTGGCTCAAATCGTCACACAGGGTAAAACAATTCAAAAGCAACTTGACATGCAAGGAGAAAGCAAAGATATCAGTCCACAAACTAACCAACAACTCATCCTCCAAAAGTGAAGTGAGTGTCCTAAACAGAAAACAAAATCATAACACAAATTAACACAAATTATCAAAAAGGAAACAAACAAAAGGAAACAACAACAGACAGACCTAGACAAGTGCAATAAAAGTAAGGAAGGAGAAAGAAAACTCCCTGAATCATGGTGAAACAAAAGTGGGGTCAAGCAGGGAAGTCTCCTCTACAACAGTATCCACACTTTTTTAACTTCAAGCCACACTTTTTAGTTGTTGCCTAGAGTGAAAAATGGTGTAGTGTAAGGAATGAGACGTATGTTAACATGGAGAAATGCATTTTTAGGATGGATCATGTAAATATGAGGTCCATGTGGACCAAGAACAAGTGGTGGCCATAACAGAGTGGCCTACACCAAAGAATGTGAGTGAGCTTAGACCTTTTCATGGGTTAGCTAGTTTTTATAGAAGGTTTGTGCAAAATTTTAACACAATAGCCATGAGTAAGAAAGGTGTGGACTTCAAGTGGGGAGTTGATCAAACAAATGCTTTTGAAACTTTGAAGGAAAAGTTTATCAATGCACCACTCCTAGCCCTCCCAAACTTTTCCAAAACATTTGAAATTGAGTGTGATGCATCTGATGTAGGTATTGGAGTCGTGCTTCTGCAAGAGGGACACCCCATAACCTATTTTAGTGAGAATCTCAAAGGTAGTCACACAAACAATTCCACCTATGATAAAGTGTTTTATGCTCTTGTGAGAACTTTGCGAACTTGGCGAACTTGGCAACACTACCTTCTTTGTAAGGAGTTTGTTGTCCATAGTGATTATGAATCCCTCAAATTTTTGAAAAACAAACGCAAGTTGAACAAAAGACATGCAAGGTGGGTAGAGTTTCTTGAACAATTTCCCTGTGTGATCAAGCACAAACAAGGGAAGGACAATATAGTGGCAGATGCGTTTTTAAGGAAGCATTCCTTTCTTGAAACAAAATTTATTAGCTTTGATCACATTAAGGATTTGTATGCCAAGGATGATGATTTCTCATCCATTTTTAGTGAGTGCTACCTAGGGCCTAGCAAAGAGTTTTATCTCCTCAATCAATACCTTTTCAAAGGTAAGAGGCTTTGTATACCTCAAGGTTCCTTAAAAGCATCACTCATAAGGAGGCACGTGAGGGAGGTTTAATGCAACATTTTGAGCTTAATAAGACTTTGGAAGTCTTGAAAGAACATTTCTATTGGCCCCACATGAGGAATCATGTAGATAAGCAATGCAAAAATTGCATAGCATGCGTGAAAGTAAAGTTAGGATTCCATTCTCATAGCCTTTACACCGCATTTACCCATCCCTTCCGTGCCTTGGGTTGACATCTCAATGGTTTTTGTTTTAGGGCTCCCAAAGACTAAGAAGCGTAGGGATTCCATCTTTGTGCTTGTGGATAGATTTTCAAAAGTTGCCCACTTCATACCATGCCACAAGGTTGATGATGCAACATACATTGCAAATCTCTTCTTTAAGGAAGTTGTGAGGCTACATGGCATACCTAGAACCATTGTGACTGATAGGGACACCAAGTTCTTAATCCAGTTTTGGAGGACATTGTGGGGGAAGCTTAGAACCAAACTTTTCTTTTCTACCACTTGCCACCTCCAAAGTGATGGCCAAACCAAGGTGATGAATAGAAATGTGGGACAAATTTTAAGGTTCATGATAATCCAAAATATTAGGGAGTGGGAAGAAATTCTTCCTCACATTGAATTTGAATACAATCGGGAGGTGCACTCCACTACTTCACTTAACTCCCTTAGATTTTTTTCCCCTCCCCAATCATTAGGCATGGACTTACCAAGATGGGGAAACCAAAGCTAGATGATCCAAGACTTGCATGCGCAAGTCAAGGGGACCATTAAGAGGATGGAAAGAAAGGGAGAAAGGAAGTCATCTTCAAAGAGGGAGTTCGAGGTTCTTCCAAGAGGGGATGGCCCTTTCCAAGTCATTAGGAAGATCAATAATAATGCCTATGAGTTAGACTTACCTATAAGCTATAACATAAGTAACTCTTTTAATGTGTGTGATCTTTCTCTTTTTGATGTAGGGTTTTAGAATTCGTGGTCGAATTCTCTCCAAGAAGGGAAGGATGATGAAGGCGTGACCACACCTAACACCATGGAAACCCTCCCAAGAAGAATCACAAGGACCATGAGTAGAGGGGAGGCTTCTCAATCTCTATCCTTGTTTAACATTTCCTTAGTTTGATTTCCCTAAGGTTGACTTAGTTGACCAATCTTAGTTAACATGTTGACTCAAGTTGAGTTGACTTAAGTCAACACACAATCCATGTTTACATGGTTTTAAAGGATAATTAAGCTTAAGAAGGCATTGAGAGGTGGCGCAACACTATTGGAGAGCAAAAATGATGATGAGTGCATATGAAATGGAGAGAGAAAGCAAAACCTTTTTGAAACTTCTAGAATGGGGTGAACCACATGACTTAGCCAAGAATCCACCTTGGGAGGTTCTAGAAGCGTCTAGAATAGGGGACCACATGTCTTGGACAAGGATCCATCTTAGGAGGCCATTTGTTGTACCATTTGACCTACCTTCTAGAATGTAAGGTGTCCTAACTTATGTGTTATTGTTAAGAGACCCCTAAACCTTCTATATAAGTGGTGCTCTACTACATGTATGGTGGTTGATCATTTTTGGAGTAATATACACACCTGTTCAACCTTTATGAGAGTATCCTCCATTGGGAGTGAAACTTCTAAGCCTTATCTTGAGCTAGACACAAGTGGCGACACATCTCAAGGATTCATGGCTTTGGCCTCTCTTTGAAGTGGCATGCTTCACTCACAATTTCATCTCTTGTCCCTTTCATTTTTCTACTTTGCTTTTCCTTCTTTTCTTTTCGGTTTCAAGTTTTGTCATAATTTTGTTTTGTTTTCTCGAATCAACCCATTTCTCTTCTTCTCTAGAGTCTTTTGAAGTGCACTTTCACATCTAGATAGCTTGCCATGTTAATGTTCAGTGGGAATCTTCACTAAACTTTCTTAAACAACTTCTCACTATATTCACAAAGATAAAAGAAACCAATAGAATCCTTCATCACTTATGTTTATTTCGTTCATAATTCGATTATTGTGTTGTACATGATTCATTCGATCTACTTCCATTCCAAATCCATGATTCACTTGGTATAATTTTTCATTCACACATTAAACCATTAATACAATTAACTATGGTTTATAAATTGGGATTCAAAGTTTTACTCAATCATTTCACATGATTTTTATTTCCGCATTCAATAGAAGTTAGTTTGTGTCACTCTACACTTTCACATCATCACATCATTCCTTCTTTGATGTATTTTGAATCTACCTTTATTTGGTACGCATAACCATTTACGAGCATTCATTTAACATCACATTCTTTGAATATCATCCTTTGATTTCGTTTCTAGTCATTGCATTTAGCTAATTGGTGTATTAGGAGCATGTTAGGATTAGAATGCATAGATATTTAGAGCATGGAGTGATTGCTGCACATTGACATTTCACCAAACACCTTACATGCATTTTAGCTTCTTTAGTAATTTCATCAAACACCTTGCATAAATGCACCTCCATACAATTTTTGTCCATTTTATGTTATGCTTTAGTAGATTTTATAGAGATTTCCTCCATTTTATGTCATCCACAATGTTAGTTAACAACACTTATAGGACAATTGTCATAAAAAAAGATGTGGTTACAATATTGTAATTATTGCGATCTTTTTAACAATGGTTGACTTAGGACGCATTGTAAAAAGTCCTGCCTAGACATACGACAAATGTATTATGACAAACTATCGTTAAAAGTTTGTCTTTTTTTTTAAGAAATACTTTTTTTTTCACTTTCTTACTCGCATTGTGTTTGAAAGTCCTAATCGTCATTAAAAGCCCTATATGTACTAGTGGTATGTGATAATGAAACTCTCTCACCCTGCCTTGTTGCCATCCCTAGTCATGATCATACATTAAGATTATAAAACATATGTTCAAACTTAAAATTAGTAGTGAGATAATAAAATAATACCAAATTTTTATAAATAAGATTATACTTATTTATATTATTTGTAGTGAGTCTTGGACTATAGTTATTGATGCTTGAACACAAATATTACATTATATTAACAATAAATAATTTAGTATGAAAATAGAAAATATTATTCCAATAAGAAATCCTTCTTAAAGGACCAATAAATAAGAAGATAAAAATTCTAAAAAGCAAATTCAACAACATGACATTAAGGTTTTATATTACAATGATATTGTTGATATACAATGTAGGAACAATAAGCTTAACTTCATATATTAAATTAATAAAATTATTAGTATATGTTATGACAAAAAATCACTACAAAAAAACTTGTGGATTATCTACGAAAAATTATTTAAGACTTTTTTTCATAGATAATTTCATTTTGTCTACAAAAATATTTCGTAGATAACATCAATTTTTGTAAGTAACACTAAAAAAAAGATTACCTATGCAAATTTTGTAGATACGTATAATGAACTTTAATGTGAATTTTTCATACGGAAAAGTACCTACCAAAAAGTGCATAAAAGATAAATACTATAAAAAAGTTAAGTAAAAATTATTTTAAAAAATATTACCTACGAAAAGAAAGCTCGTATATAATAATTATATATATATATATATATATATATATATTTTAATTAGTAGAAAATGTTATCTACGTTCAAATTTTGTACATAACATACCTTTTTACCTATTACCTTGGGTTTTATCTAGCCTCTACTTACGCAGACCACCTTCTCTTATTTCCTTTTCGACCTTCTCTGCCACTTTTGCCACTTTCTCTAATGACCTCCACCTCCTTCTCTAATGGCCACCTTCACGATCCTCATTCTCAAATAAGAAATTAACAAGCAAATCGAACTTAGAGCTCATAGGTTCTTCCTCAAAATCAAAAAGCTCTAACTCATAACTTGAAGATTTTCCCCAAATTCGATAACCTTATACGCCTTGCGGTCCCAACCTTGATGGTCCTAAGTCTCACAATCATCGCTGCTCGCAACCCTAGGGAGTGTCAAGCTGTTAAGGTTAAGGTTTTTCTCATTCACTCATTCTCTTTAAGACCCTTTGCTTTATAGATATTTCGGGTTCTTGAAATTTTGTTGAAGAGGAAAAAGAAAAGCCCTAATTTCAAAATGGGAACTAAAGAAGTGGAAATGTAATGAATAAAGGGCTTTATTCCTAGCCGTAGTGAGGACCACAAGTTGTGTGGTGATTGAGCAGCATGGGATCCGAATCAATCCATGGTCGCGCCCATATTTCGTGGAGATGATGGAGGTGAACTACGTAGTGGAGAGAGAAAAGATAACTACATGTGGTGATGCCAACATATGTTTGCACATTCCGGACGCTGCATTTGATTGTTATGATGTGCGTGTTGATGCCATTGTTATACGCTCTGCTATGGACCTTGGTGAGTCACAAAAACATTTTATTTTAGTTTAGTTTCTTTAACAAATTGTAGATGGGGTAATTGATAATTGTTATTGTGGAGTGTAAATGAATTAAACACTATATAAGTACGAGTAGACAAATGGATGGACAATTCATTCACCATACACAGAACTTCAAAGTACTCCATTCTTAGATTCCCAACTTTCCACTTCATGCATATAGTTCACCCGTTGCAATACTCCACTTCAACCAAGTACTAACTCAACCACTTATTGACACAACATCATGAATTCCTACTACTTCAAATACATCAATAAAATACAAGATGAATTTTTCACACACTAAGTTATATTTTTCTAAACCTTTCACCCAATTTGACCAATGTTAACTCCAAAACAATTATAAGCCCCAATGCAATTTCCATAAAAAAAAAAACTAGATTTTTTTCTCTTGCATCCCTCCCCAGATTTCAAAGAAAGACAACAAATAACAATAGATTGGGCCTAAAATACAAGCCCAAAAAATATGCTAATTGCATCATGAATCACTCTTCCTATACAATTTATTTAAGAATTTATAAAGAAACAAATAAAAGAACTAGGCCTAGGCATTAGCCTAAGCTATAAGCTTTGGGGTATATTCATCAAGTTTTCGATGCAGTCTAGAATGCAAACTAATATTGTTTGCAAAAGAACGAGATGATGTAGATCATTCTTCAAGAGTAAAATTTTATTTTTGGAAAAGCAAGTCCAAGAACTTAAAGTGATGAAAAAAGATATTGGAAGACTTGTATTTTCTTTATATATTTGATTCAGCCTTTGTAATAAGTCATGTACTAGTGAATAAATTATTGAAGGACTAAGCTTAGAGAGTCATAAAGCAACATTCACAAAGATCACTCAGAGAATATTTTATTGATCAAAAAATGTATGTTATAGTCGATTATCACTAATGATAATCGAATATCTAATTGAAATTAAGTTTTTCAGAAGATTCTATATGATAATTGATCACTGCTGGTAATCAATTGTCATAGTGAAAAAATACTTTTAGAAAAAAAATTTTGATAATTGATTATCTCTTTTAAAATCGATTATTAGTGGCATTTGTGATTTGATTCTTCAGATTCTTGGCCTAATTTTTAAATAAGAAGTTTATATATTTAGGGGAGACCTATTTTGAGACAACTTTTCTATTAAGAGGATTAAGGTTGTGACTACTAAAGAAACTCTTTGTGTTTGTGAAAATGGGCTTTGAAAAACCTTGTGTGATTGAGTTTTATTGTTGTTGCTAGAAGAAGTCGTTCATCCTTTGTGTGACTCATAGGAAGTGTTTCATTCCTTGCGTGATTCAAAGAAGAGGCCTTTCATCTTTTGTGTCTTCAAGAGAGGTGTTCTCTAAACCTTAAACGTTTTCTTCTATAATTATAAGTTAGGTTTATTTTTAGAGTTTGACTTAATCCCTCTTTAAGGAGATTAAATACTGGACATAAGGTATTTTGTTTCAAACCAGTATAACATATTTGTGTACTAATTTTCTTTTCCCTACTCTCTTTATTTTACTGAAGTTATTAAAATAAGAGAAAAGGTTTCAATTGAAATGTTCCTACAAGGACAATAATGTAATATCATGAGACTTAAATCTTATCTTACCCCAATCTGGGAATCTCTAGGACGGATACTTTTCTGCTTTATTCGACTTGCCTTCATATTCTCTTGTAGAGTAGAACATTTTGGAGGTTACTTGCAAAAAGGACTCCAACGATCAAGTCAAAGAAAGCACTCAAAGTCAAATCTAGTTTTCAGTATTAATGAATTGCGTACCTTTAATTGCTGGGGTCCACTTGTATTTATAAAATATTAATCACAGATTACCTGGCTTATGGGCTGGGCCTTTATTGGGCTCACTTGGTCTCCTTTGGGTTTGTGTGGGTCTGATCAGGGCCCAAGTACCAGGCCTATGACTTGATTCTGTGAATTTAACTGTTATTTCCTAAGTTTGGAGTAGGCGACCCTTACTGGCATGAAACTTTAGCCGCCCTGTATACATTATCTTTCTATATAGTTGATTAGTGATAAAACAAGACTATAAGTTGGCAGTTAGGGTTGGGTATTCAGTCTTACCGGTCCTATCCGGCTAGTATAGTACATGAACGATAAATTTTTAAGAAAATTTCAAAGTATCAATTTTTATTAAATAAACCAATTCACTCGTCTTGGTGTTTGTATAACATAAATATTCTACTTTGTGACTCTAATAAATATGAATTGAGATAAAGTGCTAGTGTAATGGTTTCGGCAAGTCCAAAATGAGGAGAAAAGATGGACAAGGCTCTTTAATCAGGTAACATGCATGGAGAACTCAAAATCACAAGTTGAACATAAGGTTGGCAATAACTATGAGCGAAATAACATTACCGTCTAGACTGCGAAATCAACTTTCATGCACTTAAATGGTCTAATTAGGATACAAATGATACAAAGATGATTTAGACAATATGAATTGACCCTAAGAATAGCTAGATGAACTAAAGTACTAGCAAAATGAAAAATACCCAATTGGTAAAATGCTAAAATAGAACCAATCAATTACAAATATATAGGTATTCGAATTTATAAATAATGCACAAATGCATAATGCACATTTACAACTAAACTTGTGATACAATGATTCAATTATATGCATTATACTAGAATATCATACTTGACTTAGGAACTAGCATAAGAATGTAAACATGCAAAATAAAAAACTGAAAATATTGAACAATTAATCAGAATAAAATTCCAAGATTGAAGAATTGGTTCTAATTGTTCTATCAAATCTCACTCTGCTCAAAAGGCCTCTTATTTAGTAAGGCCCACTTTGGAGTCCTTAGATTTCAAAACAAAACCACAAATGTGCCTAAAATTGAACAACTAAGCTACAGTTTACAATACGTCACACTCGCACTCTCTTCACAAACACACTCCTTGTAAGATCCAACAATTTTTAATTAAATAAATAATATTTAATTAATTAATGCGAGAGGGATAGACCTTAAAGTAATTAATGAGGAGAGATATGACGTGGCAAAGTACTAGCTCAAGTGGTTGAAAGTACTTTTGTGTGAGAGGACTTGAGTTAAAGTCCTGTGTGTGTCATTTTGTATTTATTAACTTATTTAATATGGTATGGACGTGTAGCTTGATCTTTTAAGCATGAGTTGGCCTAAGCCGAGTTGGCCTAAGCCTTACTGGACCAAACCGATAACCTAAACGTCTAGAGGAACAACCTGCACAAGACAACACATAACTAGCATAAACCGCCAAGGAAAGTAGTCGGCCTAGGCCGACCACTCCATTATACTTAGTAAAATTAAAGCCCCCCTAGTGTTCAATGGTCCTAAGAGCTTGGGCTAGGGCCCAGGCCCACTCACAGCCCAAACTAAAGCCCAAGCCAAGGCCCGGCCCATGGCATAACAAAACATGATTAATACTCTATAAATACACGTGGACCAAAGTAATTAAAGGTACGCATTCATTACTCCATTAATCACTGATTTGACCTTTTAAGAGCTTTGATTTACTTGAGCTTCGGAGTCCCTTCTGCAGGTAACCCCTCCTGGGTCCAAACCGACATGTACCAACCGGGAAGAGACCAACTGAGGAGATAGCGGACTAGATGGGTAAGGTGACGCTTGTGCCTAACTTATCTTGTTTGTTCTCTACAGGAACAATTGGTGCCTACCGTGGGACACGAGATGAACAACTTTAGTACCCGTTTTTCTCCGAAGATGGTTTCCACTCGCAGTAGAGCTGGAGTGAACAAGCAGGCGGATGCTGGTCCCTCAAGACCTGCTGGCATCACCCCTGACCTAGCCGCCATCCTGGACGGTTAGGCGAAGATGCAACAAGAACTAGCAGATATGAAGAAATGCAGCACTGATGAGATGGAGGCGCTGCGGCAAGAGAACTCTCGCCTTAGGCGAAAGATTGAGGCTGATCCAACCCTGAAGGGAAAGGCCACAGAAGAGGAAAGCGAATACAACCCCACCCCTCACACCTTCACCACCACCCAACAAACACCCATTCCCTCCACCCATCCCACTCACTTCCCATCCACTCAACCAGGGCATACTACAGCCCCAACCCCTGCTGCTACCTTCCCCACCACCCAGATCCCCTACAACATGCCCACCACCCTACACACTACACATGTACCACCCTACAACCCACATTACCTTCCAACCACCCACATCCCCCCTCACAACCTTACCTCCACCTTCCCTGCCATGATCAACCATCCCATCCCACCTCATTTGCTCCCTCCACACCAGCCTAGACGCCGTCACCCCTTCACTGACTTTATCGCCAACACCCCCCTTTCTGCCCAGTGGTAACCCTTCACGTTGAACCGCTACACCGGCGAAACCGACCTTGATGAACACCTCAAAGTATACATCACCCATGTCGCCCTGTACACGTCCCAAGACGTAGTCTTTTGCAAAGCCTTCCCCAACACCCTCAAGAGCCTTGCTCTAATATGGTTCACAACCTTCCGCCTTACTCCATCGACAGCTTCGACGCTCTTTCACACATCTTTTCCACCCATTTTGCTAGCAGCCGTCCACACCAAACTACCACAATCTCCCTCCTGGGCATTAGACAGGAACAAGGCGAACCACTCAGAGCGTTCATAGATCGCTTCAGTAAGGCAGCTCTTCGCACCCCACACCTCAACCAAGAGATGATCCTCCAGTTCATGGCACTTACCCTACAACCTGGCCCCTTCGCCAACAACGTCTACCTCCACCCACCTGCCTCTACGCACGAACTTAAATTACGCGCGGCCGACTATGTCCGCATGGAGGAGATGCAGACCCTCCATACCAAATTCTGCAACGATTATGCAGCCACCACCGCCAACCCTACCCTGCAACCTCCCCGCCCTAATACCCGCCCACGCGAGCCCCGCCAACCCCGCTTCACCAGATATGCCCCTCTTACCGTAGCCCGCTCCCGCATCCTCGATGAGGCCCTACAAGCTGACCTTATCCTTCCACCACGCAAGACAACCACACCTCCCAATGCTGATATGACCAAGTATTGCCGGTACCACCGCAACCATGGCCACACTACAGAAGACTGCAAAGCACTCTAGGATAAGATAAAAGAACTGGTCCGTGCTGGTCATTTTTACTGCTTCATTCGTCGAGATGATCATTCCTCTCGATCCCGCCACCCCCTCGATCCGACCACACGCCCAACCCGCTAACCAGGAACCCGAACCAGCTCGCACCGACATCAGCCCCGCCGACCCTCCCTTACATGGCACCATCAACACCATGTCTGGCGGCTTCGCTAGTGGAGGATCCACCTCTTCTACCAGAAAGAAACACCTTCGCCATATCCAAACCATCAATCATATCACCCATTCCCACCACAGACGTCGTATGCCTCCCATCATCTTCACATTTGACGACTTTCATGGTCTCGACCGTCAACAAGATGACCCCATGGTCATCACTATTGAAATCGAAAACTACGCCATTAAGAAAGTCCTTGTTGACCAGGGTAGCTCCGTTGAAATCCTCTACTGGGCCACCTACCAGAAACTCCAACTCCCGGACACTGCTATGGTCCCGTATGACGAACCAATCTATGGCTTTCTGGCGAACAGGTATCCACCCGCGGCTACATCGACCTCCATACCGTGTTTCGTGAGGGAGCACAAACAAAACCATTCCAATCCCCTTCCTTATCGTTGACGCGCCAACATTCTACAATGTCCTCCTGGGTCGTCGTTCCCTCAACACCCTTGGCGCTGTTGTCTCCACTCCTCACTTGGCCATGAAGTTCCCTTCCCCTTCCGGTGACATCCTCACCGTCCACTACGACCAGCGTCTGGCACGCGAGTGCTACATGGCCAGCCTACACCCACAACTACCAATTCAACAAACCAACCACATTGAGCGACCACCTGGCTCCGACATCGCCCTATCAAGCGAAGATCTAGACCCTAGAGTAGGTCGGAATGTTCATCTCGAACTAGTTGAGGAGACCTCCCCTCTAGAGTTTCCTAACGACCACTCCATCAACCTAGGCACCGGTTTGAACTCTGACGAGCGTGCCATCATCACACCCATCCTCATCAACAACACGGACCTTTTCGCCTGGTCAGTCGCTGACCTACCTGGGGTGGACCCTCTAGTAGCATCCCACAAACTATCCATCTACAAATAAGCCCGCTACGTATCCCAGAAGAAACACAAACTTGGCGAAGAACGCCGACTAGCAACTAAGATCGAGGCCGACAAGTTACTGAATGCAGGATTCATAGAAGAAGCTCAGTACAACACTTGGCTTTCTAATGTAGTCTTAGTGAAGAAAGCCAATGGTAAATGGCGGATGTGTGTAGACTACAAGGATATAAACAAAGCCTGCCCTCGCGATGCCTACCCCTTACCCAATATCGACCGACTTATTGACGGCGCGACAGGGAATAAAGCGCTACGCCAATACAAACTTCGCCTCAAGCAAGACAAGTGTGTATTCGGCGTCGACTGTGGTAAATTTCTTGGGTTTATGTTGACCCAACGCGGCATAGAAGCTAACCCTGAAAAATGTAAGGCCATCATCGAGATGTGCAGTCCCACTACCATCAAAGTGGTCCAACGCCTCATAGGCCGCCTCACAGCCATTTCCCGCTTCCTACCCAAACTGGCTGAACAAACCCAATCCATAGTCCAATTCCTAAAGAAATCCACCCGGTTCACGTGGACTTACAATTGTGAACAATTCTTCCAAAAACTGAAAACAACCCTAACCTCATCACCTATCCTCCACAAGCCGGACACTCGCCAACCGCTCATCGTATACATCACAGCCACCGACCACACCGTCAGCGCCACGCTCGTCCAAGAAATAGAAGGCATGCAACATCTTGTCTACTTCGTTTGCAGAATGCTGCAAGATCCTGAAACCAGATATCAAATGGTGGAGAAGTTGGCCCTATCCATAGTCCACGCAACCCGTCGCCTACGCCCATACTTCCAAAACCACAGCATCACCATCAAAACTAACTACCCAATCCAAAAAATACTGCAAAACCAGATCTAACCGGATGGATGTCATCCTAGGCCGTCGAGTTGTCAGAATTCAACATTCGCTACGAACCCCATGGCCCCATTAAAGCCCAATGCCTCTTAGATTTCGTCAATGACCTACAGCACACACCCACAAAGGACTAGTGGACGCTTCATGTAGATGGTTCCTCAAATCCCAAAGGTGTCGGTGCTGGCATCGTGTTAGAAGCACCCAAGGACATCCTCATCGAAAAATCCCTTCACTTTGCCTTCAAAACATCAAACAACCAGGCCGAATATGAAGCTATCCTCGCCGGCCTTTCCCTTGCCCGCGAAGTTGGTGTCAAGAGGCTAACATATAAGACCGACTCCAAACTTACTTTAGGGCACCTAAACAACGAATTCCAAATTAAAGACCCCATCCTTCTACAATATTACCACCTAGTCCGTGCAGTCATACAATCCGCCTTCGAACGAGTCCGTATCGAACATATCCCAAGAACCGACAACATCAGAGTCGAGATCCTCTCCAAATTAGCCAGCACCAAATTAAAAAGCCGCCACCGATCTCTACTACAACAAACATTATCTACACCCTCCATCGCAAATACCTGCCAAAACCTAACCTACACCCCAACTAACAGCACCACCCCTCCCCAAAGCCATAATTGGACCACCCCCTATATCTAATACCTAAAAACTGGCAACCCCCCACAAGATGCGGACAAAACTTGGCTGGCTAAGGCCGCCAAGTATACCATGATAGGCGATGACTTTTACAAATGCGGATACAGCCAACCTCTCCTCAAATATGTCACGATAGAGCAAGCGCAGTATATTATTAAAAAGCTACACGAAGGCATTTGTGGCTACCATTCCGGTGCACGTACCATGGCTACAAGAGTCCTTAGAGCCGGGTACTTCTTGCCGACTATAGAAGCAGACTGCCAAGACTATGTCAGAAAGTGCAAACCATGCCAAAAACATGGCAACCTCATCCACCAGAAACAAGAACAACTCCATCACACACTATCCCCATGGCCATTCGCTAAATGGGGAATGGATATCCTCGGCCCCTTCTCACCCGGTAAGGGGCAAGTGAAATTCCTAATTGTAGCCGTCGACTACTTCACCAAATGGATAGAAGCCAAGCTACTAACCACCATCACGACCCAGCAAGTTCAACAGTTTGTTTGGAAAGATATTATATGCAGATATGGTGTTCCACATACCATCCTCACAAACAATGGCCGACAATTTATAGATATAGAGCTAGCTAAGTTCTACACTGGCCTAGGCATCAAACACATCACAAGTTCTATAGAACACCCACAAACTAATGGACAAGCAGAGGCGGCCAACAAGGTTATCCTAGTGGAAGTGCTATGGGCTTACAAGTGCATCCCTCAATCATCAACAAACGAATCCCCATTCATCTTAGTTTACGGTGCAGACGCCATGATACCGGTTGAAATTGGCGAACCATCCTTGCGCCGAGAACTATACGACCCAACCCACAACCACCAAAACATGGCCACTCATCTCGACCTCCTACCCGAACTCAGAAAAAAAGCTCAGATACGCAATTTAGCTGCCAAACAAAGAGCTGCCAGAAAGTATAACGCAAACCTATGTCACGATCATTCGTAATCGGGGACTTAGTATGGAGAATGGCCAGCAGTGCAAGAAAGAATGATGGCAAATTCTCTGCCAACTGGGATGACCCATACCGTATACGTGAAGAAGCAAGAGGAGGAGCGTATCGCCTTGAACATTTATCTGGGGAAGAGATACCCAACACTTGGAACGTGTCCCACCTCAAATTCTATTTCAGTTAAATGTATACTACATTGAGCCGAATACTTGTAACCCTGGGTGTACTCTTTTTCATCACCTGGTCTTTTTTCCCTAAGGAGGGTTTTGGCCAGGGAGGTCTTAACGCGGCACCCCATATTCAATAAATAAAATGAAGGGTTCTCAACTATACAACATTCCTATGTTTTTACTCTCATACTCGTTTAAGTTCCCCACCCTTACCACAAGTAAGCGGCCTGGGTTGAACACCCTTAACTTATGTTTAATTCATTTAAGTTCCCCACCCTTACGACAAGTAAGCGGCCTCGGTCAAACACCCTTAACTCGTGTTTAATTCGTTTATGTTCCCCACCCTTACCACAAGTAAGCGGCCTGGCTCGAACACCCTTAACTTGTGCTTAATTCGTTTAAGTTCCCCACCCTTACAATATGTAAGCGACCTGGGTCGAACACCCTTAACTTGTGTTTAATTCGTTTAAGTTCCTCACTGATGTGATCCCAACAAGGCTTATAGCTTGGGTCAATGCCTAGGCCCAAATCATGCTTAAGGCCCAATACATGGCCCAAATGCACCTTCAAGCCCAAGCCCATCAAGAGGCCCAATAACAAGGAACATGCTCAAAAAGAACCAATTTGGCTTCATTCAAGATGGCCCAAACCCACATGGGCTTGTCATACTCTTCACATGGGCCAAAGAAGATGTGAAGATTTCAAGAGGTGTCTCAAAGAGCAATAGAATAGCAATAACATTGGCCCATTGTTTAGGCTTTGTTTTCTAGAATAATAAGTCAAACAATGAGTAGTTCAATTGATAAAATTGGGCTTGACTAAGCCAATAGAAGATTTGGCCACGAGCTATCAAAAGAGCCAAGGTGGACTAAGTGGAAGTCAACACTTCTTCCTACACCTCATGGATCCAAAGCATCCAAGGGTTAGGAATGCTTCCTCCTTTTCCAAAGCATCATCCAATGGCCAAGATCAAGCCTTCTTCTCCAAACTTAATCTAAGGGCCAAGATCAAGGCCCACTCCATCCAATGGCTCTCCTTTCTCATGCGTAAATGGCTTCATATAAAAGCCATAATTTCACTCATTTGTAGACACTCTTGAAATTTTATGCAATAGATGCAACTTGAGTTGAGAGCACTCCTTCCTCTATTGCCTTTGAGAGTCACCACTTTCTATAGATTTCTTCTCTCCACCTCTAGCCACCTTCCTTAGGCTAGCATAGATTAGGAAATCCTATCACCTCTTTCACCTTCCATTGCTTGCAAGTGCCTTCCAACTTGCCTCCATTCCTTCATCCATTTCCGCTGCACATGGAGCTCTTCATGCACCTTTGGAGCTCCACCATAATGGTATCAAGAGCCATCAAACCATGGTCTCTCAAGGTTTTTTAAGGTTCTTTCCTAGTCTTGTGTTTCCTTCATTTTCCGTGTTGTTCTCATCTTCTTCTTCTTCTTTTTTGTTTCTCTTTCACATTTACCGTTCATTGTCTATTATATTGTGTTTCTCCATTGATTCCATGCAACTATGAGACTACAAGAGTGTTCTTGTCATTTTTATTCGGTGATTCTTTTCTCTTTTAAGTTTCCACCGTTCAAGTTGTGTTATATGTCTTGTTCATGCTTTCCTTTACATGTTTCTTCAATTTTCCACTGTTTACATTCATTTTCTACACTTGCTTGAGTGAAACCGTGCCAAACTCCACTCCAAAACGCAATGAAGCTTCATGCTATGCGTGTGGTTGTTTGAGTCAGCTTTCCTCACTGTTTTAATGCCATTTCACCGATTGGTTTGTGCCTTAGAGTGTCCTAATATGTTCATCTTCATCTATGCTTGATTCTAGATAATAATCAAGCTCCAAATCGAATTGATTTGTCTATTGAACATCTTCCCCTTTCACTCTGCTTTTGCTTCTGTTTTCAACTTTTTTCCACTGCACACCTTCTGTTTGAGAAGTGTCACGAGTGACTTAGTGCACCAAATTTTAAGCTCATTGTTGCTTCAAAAAGCTAAGTCATAGACGAAAATTGTCCAACAAGAATCATTCAATTATGTTGAGAATTGAATTCTATACAAATTTTTGAAGTAGAGGCAACTTTTTGCGTTTTTCAGTGCCAATTTGCTGTTGTTTTGACTTGTGTCCTGACGCACACTTTTCTTGTGTGATTTAACTGTAACGATTCATAGCACCGAATCACCTTCTAATTTTTGCCAAAAGAATCATTCAAATATGTCCAGTACAAAAAATATGAAAAATCATCAAAGTTAAGGCATCTGTCAGCGTTTTCTGGTGTTGTGTTTTTGGGAAAATCACTGTTTAGTGCGTTTTTGGTGTCTTTTGCTTCAGAATTTCAGTGCTCTTGCTCTATACATTTGCTTGTTTATGTGTGTATTCCATATTGCCATCAATTGCTTTCATTTGGATTGGATTACTTCCCTCACATTGGCATACATGCAATGAATACCATAAGCATTTTATGAGCACTACAGTTTCTATTTTTGGTTTTTACTCTATTCTAGTTCCATTCTAGGATTCCTTTTGTTGTGCTTTCCTTTATTTCAAGCCTTAATTTCTTGCTTGTCCTTGTTTTTGACTATTAAATTCAGTCTTGTCAAATCATTTCAATGTGCTTTAGCTTTCTTAATTAGCTTTTCTTGTGTTATACATTTCAATTGGCAAGTAATGTTGGCTTCAATGCTCTTGATTGTGAATTAAGTCATTTTGTTTTCCAAATTGGTTGCTAGTCTAAGGTAGCATTTTAGGTGGTGGTTGAGAAGTAAAACTCTAGAGAGTGTGCTTGAATTCTTCCTCTCACCTTCACCATATTTTGGAAAGTTTTGAGCCATCAATTTCTTGCTTGAGTGAGAGCTAACCAATGCCTTTGGCATAGTTTTTTGTTGTTTTTGTTCATTATTTTGGCCAGGTTTTTGTTGTTGTTTGGTGTTGCATTTTGCATCCCCAAGGGGTCCAAATTTTCCTCCAATTGGTGTATACTTCAAAGCCATCAACTAAGGCTTCATTTCGCACCAAAGTGCTCTTGGGAGTGCATCACTTTGCTGTCCAAAATTGTGGTGTTCAAGTTGGCCTCGGGAGTAGCTTCCAACACCAATTTCAAGCATTTTTGTTGGCCATTGTGGCTTGTAATTGTTGCATCTTTTAGTTTACTAGTTTTTCTACAATTTGGTCACTTCTTTTGGTCAATTTGGAGCATCCTTTGTGCCATATTTTCTACTCAAAGTTCTCTAAAAGTTTGGTGCTCTTGGGTTGCTCCTATTTGCCTAAATTTTGTGTACCAATTTTAACTCTCTTTGAACTTGTATTTTGGCCTACTTAGGTGTCTTGGGGAACCATAAGGTGTTCAATCCCATCTCCTAAGTAGAACCTTTCCTATCCATTAGTAATTTGCTTTTAGTTGTAAGTGTGTTGAAAGTTCTAAGTGCTTTCTCACCTTACATTAGGCCACATAGCTATATTCATGTTTTCAGGTTGCATAGAGGCTTAAGTGTGAGACCAAAGTCTCTAATCTTTTGCCATTTAGGGGTCTGTTTTTAGTGTTAAATTTATTTGAGTCTTGTTTGCTTGTTTTGTGCTTAGTGACTCAAGTGATTCTATTTACTTAGCACTTAGACAATTGTGTGATCTTTGAAATCTTTTACAAGTGTATCTTGGCAAGGATTGGCCTTGGTATTTAAGAAGTCTAAAAAGACTCACCTCGCCTAACCTGGAGGTCCACTTGTGATTGATTTCCTCTACCACACTTTGTTCAAGTTGCATAAGTTCATTCAATCACCATGAGTACATATTCTACATATAGTCCTAGGTTGCATAAGCATGGTAGTCATAAGTTGCATCATACATTTCATAGTGACATTCCATTCTTTGGGGAGGATATAGGACCAATATCATTTAGAGATTGGATATGGGATACAGAGAAATTGGTGCAACCATTATTTAGTAAATATAGTCAATTTGACATTCTTAGTGATGGATGTCCTTGGTGTAGGAGAGGAAGGAGATCCATGGAAGACACCAAAAAGAAGATGAAATGCAGCGGAAATGAAGATAAGAGCAAGAAGAGCTTTAGGCAATGGAGGTTTTTGGTGAAGATGAAGAGTAGAAGTGGAGCTATGGTATGGAAGGTGGCTAGAGGAGATGAAGGAGAAGGTTAGTCATGTGTGCTCTCAAAATAATAGAAGAGTGGAGTGATCTCAACACAAACATTCTATTAGAAATTTCAAGAGTTAAAAAGTACAAATGGTCTACTTTTGGCTTTTATATGTGAGCCTAAAAGCTAGACTAATTCTTGGCCCTTAGATCAAGGTTGGAGGAGAAGCTTTAATCATCACCCTTGGATGGTGGCTTGGAGAATGAGGCATCTTCCTAGCCTTTGGATGAAGACTTGGAAAAGAAGACACTCTCTTAGCCCTTGGATGAAGGAGGCACATGGGTGGAGTGTGGACTTGGCTCCATGGGATGCATGATCCATGAGGTGTAGGAAGGAATGTTGACTTCCACTTAGTCCACCTTTGACCTTGGTAGCTCATGGCCAAATCTCCTATTGGGCTTAGTCAAGCCCAATTTTATCAATTTAACTACACATTGTTTGACTTATTATTATAGACAAACAAGGCCTAAACAATGGCCCAATTTAAATCTATACTACTTCCTTCATGCATAATCTCATATTTTAGAGATTTCTTTAGCCCGTGTGAATAATGTAAAAAGCCCATGATTGACTTGATCATCTTGTGAAAGGCCCATGTGAATCTTTCTCATCATGCTTCTAGTGATTGTGCCTTGATGTGGGCTTTGGCTTGTTGATGCACTTGAGCTTGGGCTTGTTGGGGTCACATCACTTAGGCATGTTACTTCTAGGTTTATAGGACGTGCATCCGAGTGTTGGCAAGAGAGGCAGTATAGAGCCAAAAAAGGGAGAACATCATGCATCAATACATTTTATTAATTAAAAACATGCATGTGGAAGCATTTCATTCCCCCTTCTTTAAGGATCACTAAAGCCCAGTAAACTAGGATAGAAGACTTCATTGACATTGGGGATGCATTCATCCAAAACATTGCTAAGTTTTCTAGACTAGAAAAGGATTTTAAGCACAATTTGGACTTGCTCTTGAGTGAACAAAGAAAGAGAGAACAATATAAGAGAGAGCAAGCAAAACTTGGAAAGCTTCGAGAGTATGAAAAGAAGTTGAGAAAAGAAAATGAAAGAATTGAGAAGAAGAAAAGAGATGAAGAAGAAAAGGCAAAAAAGGATAATATTAGAAAAGCCAAAGAAGAGAATGAGAGAAAAGACTTTGAAGCAAGAGAGAAATTAAAAAAAGAGAGTGAGTTTGAAAGAAAATTAAAAGTGGTCGAGTTAAAGAGTAATTCAACTTCAAGGGAACTCATTGTTAGGGATTTGGTGTGTAATCCTTCACCAATTCCTTTCATGAAGACCCAAGTTCCAAAGGGAGTTTTCCCATCTTTAAACTCTTCTCACTTTTTCATTAAATCTCTTGTTTTGTTTCCTTCTCAAAAATTTTGTTCTTTATCTCATTCCCTTATTTCATCCTCTTCAAAATATAGTGCCAAAATACACTTTGACTTTAAAATTCTTTTCAAAAATCATCCAAGTCAAAGTGTGAAACACTCTTTTTGTGAAGTGGGCCTAATACCAACTTTTTCCAAATTTATAAGCCCACTTTCACACATTCCCCAATCAATTATACTGCATGGTCATCATGATTTTAATCCAATTCTGTTTGATGACTATTGCAGATATGTTTTTGATCCTGGTGGAACCCAACTTTAGTTGCTGTGAGCCTTAAATTACCCTCTTTATCTGAGGCTAGATCCTCTTCAAGTGGGAGGGGATGATGTGATCCTAACAAGGCTTATAGCTTGGGTCAACGCCTAGGCCCAAATCATGCTTAAGGCCCAACACATGGCCCACATGCACCTTCAAGCCCAAGCCCATCAAGAGGCCTAATAATAAGGAGCATGCTCAAAAAGATCATATTAGGCTTCATTCAAGATGGCCAAACCCACATGGGCTTCTCATACTCTTCACATGGGCCAAAGAAGATGTGAAGATTTCAAGAGGTGTCTCAAAGAGCAATACAATAGCAATAATATTGGCCCATTGTTTAGGCTTTGCTTTCTAGAATAATTAGTCAAACAATGAGTAGTTCAATTGATAAAATTGGGCTTGACTAAGCCCAATATAAGATTTGGCCATGAGCTATCAAAAGAGCCAAGGTGGACTAAGTGGAAGTCAACACTTCTTCCTACACCTCATGGATCCAAAGCATCCAAGGGTTAGGAATGCTTCCTCCTTTTCCAAGGCATCATCCAATGGCCAAGATCAAGCTTCCTTCTCCAAGCTTAATCTAAGGGCCAAGATCAAGGCCCACTCCATCCAATGGCTCTCCTTTCTCATGTGTAAATGGCTTCATATAAAAGCCAAAATTTCACTCATTTGTAGACACTCTTGAAATTTTATGCAATAGATGCAACTTGAGTTGAGAGCACTCCTCCCTCTATTGCCTTTAAGAGTCACCACTTTCTAGAGATTTCCCCTCTCTACCTCTAGCCACCTTCCTTAGGCTAGCATAGATTACGAAATCCTATCACCTCTTTAACTTTCCATTGCTTGCAAGTGCCTTCCAACTTGCCTCCATTCCTTCATCCATTTCCGCTGCACATGGAGCTCTTCATGCACCTTTGGAGCTCCACCACCTACCCTCACCACAAGTAAGCAGCCTGGGTCGAACACCCTTAACTTGTGCTTAATTCGTTTAAGTTCCCCACCCTTACCACAAGTAAGCGGCCTGGGTCGAACACCCTTAACTTGTGTTTAATTCGTTTAAGTTCCCCACCCTTACCACAAGTAAGCGGCGTGGGTCGAACACCCTTAACTTGTGTTTAATTCGTTTAAGTTCCCCACCCTTACCACAAGTAAGCGGCCTGGGTCGAACACCCTTAACTTGTGTTTAATTCGTTTAAGTGCCCCACCCTTACCATAAGTAAGCGGCCTGGGTCGAACACCCTTAACTTGTGCTTAATTCGTTTCAGTTCCTCACCCTTACCACAACTAAGCGGCTTGGGTCAAACACCCTTAACTCGTGTTTAGTTCATTTAAGTTCCCCACCCTTACCACAAGTAGGCAGCCTAGGTCGAACACCCTTAACATACAATCAAACACGCCATACATACACCACAAATCATCAAAATCCATCATACACAATAACATACAGAACATTAATCGCATTAAGCATAAATGCAAAAGTGTACCAATGTAGCGTAATGTACCAACTATTACAGACATAGGCTCAAATAATATTTTCAAATCAATAAAAATCGAGGTCCTATTCTGCTGCATCAGGGGCCACCTCCTCGGCATCACCCGCTTCCTTCTCCTCTTCAACCGCCATCTCCTCTACTACCATCCTCCTTGACGAGCTTCCCATCAATAACGTCCTTGTTCACATGAAACTTTGAGTCCGCAATGTCAACCTGTTGGTGGAAAAAAGCTGCTTGACGTAGTCCCTTCTCAAAGCCATTGATGTGCTCTTGTATGATGCAATTCTTCAGATCATCAAGCTCACCTACAACACCATCATACTTGTCTTCCAGTTCGTCATAGTCTTCCTCCAACTCCCCTATCCTCTTGTTCAATTTTCCCTCTGAGTCCAAACAGTGAATCCTCCACGTTGCCAGCCTTTTTCTCTCTTCCTCCAACCCCTCTCTTTCCTTCTTCCACGCAACCTTCTCTTTCTCAAGCTTGTCGACTTTCCCCTGCAACTCTTCCACCCTTTCCCGACCTCCCTCCTTCACCTCCCGCCGGTATAAAGACCCCACGCGACGGCTTAATATCAAGGCTTTACTTCCAAATTCCACCATTGTTCTCACGATATGATCTGCCTCCATACCATCAATACAATTTATAATGGTATTTGGGAGGTTGATCGCGATATCTTTCCTCACAAATATTTCCGGTAAATCAATCAAGCCAGACTCCGGTCCCTTCACCCCACTAGCCGACCCTGCCCCATTGGCCGACCCCGCCGCGAGTAGGACCGCCCTCACTTTCTTCACATCCTTCCCCTTGCTAGGGCGAGGTGGCAACTCGGCCTTCCTCTTCGTTCCGCCATGTACATGTACTTCCACCACGGACTCTTGTAGGTTAGGAACGTCAGTCTTCCCAGTTGTCTTAGCCTTAGCGGCCATCTCCTTCCTCAACGACTAGAAGAGCGCCAAATTCTTCTTCCCCGATTGCGCCATGTGCCCTACAATAACATATTAAACCCCGTTTAAAACAACTTAGAATCATTAACACAGTTTAAGTAACCAACAGATACCTTCAATATCTATAATCGGATGCACCGAATTATAAACTCTAACTAGGCCCTTAGTCGGCAACTTATCAACAAACTTCATCAAGGTCTCCACCACCTCCTTATCCCCCGCCGAAAACTCGTCTGTCCCCATATCCTTGTACCGAGAAGGGGTACCCGTCCAGCTAAATTGGAATTTTGTACTCCCATCTGCGTTCAAGAAATAGGGCTTGCCTTCTGCCTTCACCACAACTTTGAAGTATCCGTCCTTAAAGTGCTTGAAGGACTGGGAAAATGCGTCTAGTCTACTGATGCTAGGACGACTTATCAAAGACAGCCAAGTAGTCAGCTGGCGGGGTCTAGTATCATAGAAGTACAAGAAAGCGTAAGGTGAAGGCTTCAAGTATAGGGATTGGCACAAGATGCGAAAGGCTTGCAAGTAAGCCCAACTGTTCGGGTGCAACTGCGTAGGTGCCATGTCTAGCGCGCGCAACACACCCATAGTGAAATCATCTAACGGCAGCTGCACATGTAGCTGAGAAAAGTGACACATGTACATGTAGAAGAACTTCTCTGTGCCCCCCTCCTGCCCGTGACACACACGGTCAATAGCGCTGACCCTCTCTAGGGAAATGATATCCCCACTTACACCCTTTGCGATGACAGACGTACAATTCACGCAAGAGTTCAGCTAGACATGTCAAAGTGAGCCAACCCGGCTCACACGGGTTGGCTCACCACGAGCCGGGTTGAAAATGACTGAACCCAACCCGACTCACTTTCTGGTGAGCCAGAAATTTTGTAACCCGGCTCAACCCACCACGGGTTGGTGGGTTAAGTGGGTTGGCTCACCAACCCACCTAAAAAAAATTTTTTTTTAGTATTCAAATATTTAAATAAATTTTTAAGTAACCCATGAGATGACAATCATAGTAAAATCAAAAACCAATGTTTTGATCATGCTCACCACCAATATATGAAGAATTATTTCCAAGAAAGTATCCATTAGTCTAAAATAGTATGGCTAATATTACAAATTTTCTGTCATGCTATTCAACAAAATATAAATAAAAAACTATACATTTTTTTCATGCTAATTTAGAAAAAATTGTTTATAAGACGGTTACTTGAGTAATTTACTATAAAGATTATAGTTAAAGATTAAAGTATCAACATATATATAACTTGACAATCAAATTAATTAAACATTCAAACTATTCAAATATAATTAAGCAACATTCTGGCATTTAAAAATATGAAATTGTGAACAAATATAATAGGATTTAGTAAATAATTATTAAAAAATTAAAAAAAAAATTAAAAAAAAATTAAAAAAAAATTGTAAAAAAATGTTGGTGGGTTAAGTGGGCCAACCCACCTTCAACCCGGCTCGAACCCGTTTAACCCGTGGGTTAAGTGAGCCGGGTTGAGTTCAACCCACTTTTGAAAAAGTTGAATTTTTCTCAACCCAACCCGGCTCGAACCTGTGGTGAGCCGGGTTGGCTCACGGGTTGAAACCCATTTTGACATCTTTAAGTTCAGCAAGCGAGACCACCGAAATAAAGATGATTGATTACGGACATCGGCAACCACCCACCCATAACCGCCTTTGGCCGGCCAGTTACTCTCGGCCAACTCTTCTGGGGGATCTTCTCGGACCTCCCTCACCGTTTCCATAGGGATCTCACTTATCATACCTCCAAAACTGGTACTCTCTTCATCAACTTGCCTACCCCTACTCCTCTCCGACTCCACACTCTCACTACTAGATGTAGACAACGACACGCTATCGCTACTAGACATACCTTTTCTCGTGTTTCTGGAAAGATGTCGGCTGGAATTGGGAACTAGTCAGACAAGAAAACGCACACAAGATCTCTGAATACGAAATTCACGCAAATAAACCAAGTAAACCCTTGCTTGTTTTGATTTCCATATTTATAGGCCAGAATCCTAAATGGCAAAAACCCCTTCCCGCCAAAACAATAACTCATACCAATCGACACTATCATTACAAGAGACGTGACTCTTAAAAATGATGGTGCCAAAACCCCCTGATTTGACCCCTAACACCCCTTCACCTACCATCAACCTTTTATCACTTTTAGCCTTAACATTGTTCATCACACTTAAAGGCTGGGGGACTGGTGTACCACACCCAGCCGATCCCGTTAGCACACCAACACATATCACCCTTGACTGACAACTCATATCAGCCAAGGCTAGGGGACTAGTGTACCACACCTAGCCAAACTCGACCAAATAAGTAATAAAACGATACATATATACCAAAGCAGTCAAGTAGTCAGCCTAAGCCGAGTTGGCCTAAGCCTTACCAGACCAAACCGATAACCTAAACATCTAGAGGAACAACCTGCACAAGACAACACATAACCAGAATAAACCGCCAAGGAAAGTAGTCGGCCTAGGCCGACCACTCCAATATACATAGTAAAATTAAAGCCTCCCTAGTGTTCAATGGGTCCTAAGGGCCTGGGCTAGGGCCATAGCCCACTCAAAGCCCAAACTAAAGCCCAAGCCAGGGCCCGGCCCATGGCATAACCAAACATGATTAATACTCTATAAATACACGTGGACCCCAATAATTCAAGGTACGCATTCATTACTCCATTAATCACTAATTTGACCTTTCGAGAGCTTTGACTTACTTGAGCTTCGAAGTCCCTTCTGCAAGTAACCCCTCCTGGGTCCCAACCGACATGTACCAACCGGGAAGAGACAACTGAGGAGATAGCAGACTACATGGGTAAGGTGACGCTTGTGCCTAACTTATCTTGTTTGTTCTTTGCAGGAACAATATACATATATATATATATATATATATATATATATATTAAGTATTGAAATTGAATTATGTTGATATGTATTGGTGTTAAAGGGTGCAAGTATGGGTTAAACTTAATTAGGAATTTTATGTATGATTGATGATTATGATAAGTTTCCTCGGTTGGATATATGCATATACATGTGCATTCTATTCACTAGGACATGTGTGATGGAATTAGGTCTAAATGAGGACAAATTCAATGTGTCCTTAAAATAAGAAATAGTGGGTTCTGGTGTGGCGCCTAGCAGCACGAGAGTGTTCTGCCAGGCGAAAGTCACGTAGTAGGAGTTTTGGATAACTCCAAAGAGTTGGCGCCTAGCGACTCTGATAGCCTCGCTAGGTGGTATGTGTTAGTGTGGAGAACCTTATTAGGAGTTGGTGCCAAGCGACGCGAGGTAGCGCGCCAAAGGTATCACATGTCAGAGGTGGCTGAGGAACGCAAAACTATTGGTGCCTTGAAATGCGGTTAAGTCTTGCCAGGCAGTAGAATAAGGCCTCCAGGAGAAAACATGAATTCTGGAGATCTGTCAAAACTTAGTGGGTTGGCGCCTAGTGGTGCCAAGCATCTCATCAGGCTGCCTGCACCAATTTCGCTGGGAGACTCTAGAGTCCCGCCAAGTGATATACGTGCAAAGATGGCTTGATTGAGGGAACTCTACGGGTCTCTAGGTGACATACACGGTGGGGATGACTTGTTGGGGCCTAGTTATTCGTGCAACCAATATTGGGGAAATACGCGCCCATTTCGGGGGTATAGCCTGTTGGGTCTTGAGGTGTTCAGTGTGAGTGTGCTTAGTGGTGGCTAACACAGATGGGTCCATGTAGACTGCCCTCATTGGTTGTATCCAACGAGTTTTGTAGTCTGGGGACAAGTATGAACCACGGTTCATGCTGGGGAACTCCACTTGAATCTCGGTGAGAGGTTAGGATAAATTATCCTTGCGTGTGGACCTTGAGTATGCATGGAAGAAATACGAGAGCAGCTAGTTAACTTAGCAAATCGGGGAATAAGAGTTTAATATTATTGTAACACAATTGTGTTGTTATTATGTTATTTCTTTATGCTTACCCTATCTATTTGTATTTGGCGATGATCGCGTAAATCGTTACACAGGAGCAGATGATGTTTCAGGTGAGGTTGAAGAGGAGTAAAGTCGGAGTGGGGTTTGTCATGGGATTTTAATTTTGGAGCTTTTAGTTTCATGTTTTGAATAAAATGATGTAATTCTAATTGCAGTTGGTCTGGGTTTTAAATTGTAAGAATTTATGTTATATTGGATCCGAAATTTCTAATTTGGCGGTTTAATAAAGATTCAAATCCTCGCACCTTGGGAAATGCTTTCATTAAATGGTGAAATTATAAGTTTTTCTTTTTATCTTTTATTAAATCAGTAATATCCAGACGGGATGTTACACTCCTCCCTCAGATTTAGAGAAGCAACGCATTTCTACAAATAAACAAAAAACAAGGAGACTTAACCTTGGCTCCAAGACTACAATATGATAAAACAGGAACTTTGGTCACTCTTAAGTAAGCGAGAACTTCAACTAATGATAAAGGACTATCCATGGAAACCATACAAGACGAATTAGAAGAGGAACCATGGCAATTCAAGGGCCTGTGACTAGGTCAAGAAATTACAATATGGAAGAAAAAATATATTCAAGACTTATGACAATACAAGATGTTGAAAATCCTCAGAACATTAAGATCATAACTTATAGTTCACTTTTAGCATAAATTGTTGGGCATTTATAGTTTAGCATTTTTTTAGCGTCACTTTTAATTATGTTTTTATGTTTTAAGTTGGCTATTGGGCCCTTATAATAAATGCGGGTAGTGGGAGCTTTTATGACATTAATGATTGACTGATGTGACGTGAAAATTACTAGCTCAAGTGGTTGAGAGTACTTGGTTGTGTTGAGAGGACTTGGATTCAAGTCCTATGTATGTCATTTGTATGTTATTTAATTGATATTTATTTTTATAATATGTTTGAATGTGATGAGGGATAATATAACCCTATAATTATAGGAATAAGCATGAAACATGAATTGGTTAAATTGTTGTGCATTGATTTAACATTGGCACGATTATGGATTCGAACCTTGGTAAAACCAAATTAAACTTTCTTTTTACCAAAATTTCTTTTGGCATGAATGTGAAAGGGCAGAGAAACCCTAGCTGCCCAAGGAGCAGCCAAGAAGGCTGGAAAACAACTCTTAATGATCCTTGAATGGTCATTACCATCACCATTAAGGTGATTTTCGTTTTGCTTGTCATTAACCATCATTAAGGCTTGGTAATTGGCCAATTAAGAGGAAAAAGAGAGAGAATTAGAGGCTATTGTTAGTGAGCACTATGAGGAGAGAAAATTCATTTTCGCAAATTTCCAAAGACTGCTTCGTGGGCCTTCAAAGCCGTCAAGCGACACATGTCTGTTCACCCAGTTTTCTAGGTTTCTATATTAACTACTTGGCAGTGAAGAACACCCGCCAGACGACGCAAGTCATATTGACACGTTTTTTATGTTTTGGGTTTTTCTAGGTCATTCTGATCGAAGAAAAGGAAACTTATGTATTGGTTTATTATTAGATGTCAGTAATTGTTAGAATGCGTTGTGAATGGAGTTAATTGGAAGGAATTGGATGAACATGTTTTAGGGGTGGGAATTTGGGAGTTCTTCAAAGATTAATAGTTAGTTTAATTGATGTGGAAATGTTACTACAATGGTTTGGGACAAGAAATGGTACAATTATAAATGTGATCTATTGCGTGGTTGTGAGAATAGGCAAACATATGAAATTGGGAGTAATAGGGACCTTCGCAGGTGCAGGAGTTACTGGGTATTATGTAGAACCTTATGCACAACCTAACGGTACTTTACTTACCGCCAGGCGCCAGCGTAGTAACTTTGGTACCCCCAGACTTAAGTTCCAAGACTACTTTTCTAATCCTTTCACAACCCCTCACAAGTCTCTAATTGGGTAACATTTTTCTGTGGTTTTGCAAGATTTTGTGATTTCTAATGGACCGAAAGATAAGGAAAGGCTAGAGGCTCAAAATAAAGGTGCAATGGAAGATGTGTAGTTGGGTAAGCTATTTGGCTAGTGGGATGGAAAAGAAGGAGGCCTAAATCATATCAAAAAGTATCACACAGTTCAACTATATCAAGAAGAAAATGCACAAGTTTTGAAATGTACTAGCCTAGATGCAATCACACACAACAAAGAATTGAAGGCTCAAGACTCACTATGCAAAGATATTGACAAGAGTGATTCTATAAATGATTCATCAACAATCTAAGCATCTCAACTTACTCTAACTCATCCTAGCAAGCAAACTTTATTTTTCACAGCTTTAGAAATTAAAACTCCGCAAGACAAAAAAAAATCTAGTGTTTTTATTTACAAAACTAAAACATCCAAAAACAGAAAAGAAAACTGCTACAAACAGCAAAAACAAAAATAAATGACAAAAACAAGAACAAAAAATAGTTGAAAAAAGACAACAATAGAACAAGTAGTTAAAATAGTAGACAAGTGCGTGAAAAGCTCAACCTCCACCCCCACACTTAATAGACACATTGTCCTCAATATGTGGAAGAGAAAGGTGAGATTTCAACACCATTTATTGAATCACAATAGAAACACACAAATAAAGACAAAAATGTAAAAAGAAAGGGTTTAGAAAGCTCATTTATTGTGGTGGTTCCTCTCCTTTCGGGTTAACCACTGGTTGTGTTGGTATCCCTCTTGTCTTTTGATTCACCAACTTATTTACAGCATGTGCTAGTTAGCGAATTTGCATCTTCAAATCATTGATTGCAGCTTCCACCAGAGGATCAATCTTGGGTTGCACTAGTGTTGGATTCTGTTGTCTCATCATCTGATTTTGAACCTCAAAGTTTGTTGGATTCCTCATGAACATTTGCGCATACTGGTTCATGTTTGGGATTAACCCATTCTGTTATGGTTGTTGATGATGATGTTGCATGTACGGTGAAGGCTCATATATTAGGTTCATGTAATTCTTTCATCCTTTATGCATGGAGTTAGATGCTTGGTTAAACTACTACCTTTGACTTGGTTTGAAATTTCTATAATTCCACTATTGGTTTTGAAATGTTGTTGTAGTTTCTGTTCCACCAATTGGGGCTTCATGAATTTGAGGGCATTGATTTGTAAAGTGCTGATCTAAAACACACAACCCACAATGCTTCTTGACTATATTAACTTGTTCTCCCACAACAATCTGTCTCATCAACTTTATCAAGTCAAGCACCTTGTTTCCCAACATCATGTTGTTCCCAGAAAAGAGATTTGAGGTTCCTTGCAGCAGTGGGTGTCTTGTCCATTAAAGTTCCTCCACTATTAGCATTTATCACATTCCTTTCATGTGGCTATAGGCCCTCATAGAAGTATTGCAGCAACAACTAATCATTGATTTGGTGGTTGGGGCACATGGAACATATCCTATTGAAACGATACTAAAACAAAACAAGGTGAATATGGGAAAACTTGAGGTAAAAAGAAAATACAAAAAGAGCAAAGAAACTATGAACAAACATGCAAGACTTAACTATGCAAACCAAAACTCAAGTTACCATTTCTCCAACAACAATGTCATTTTGTTAACACACCTTTTGAGTCATTTTTAAGAGTTAAACAAAATCCAAATAATCCCCCTAATGAAGTATAAGGAAATTAACTTGGGATCGAATCCAAGGAAATGGTGCGTGTCAAGTTTAGCTTGCGTAATTTAATTCTTGCTAAAATTAAAATAAAAGAAGATAAAGAGGGGAAATTAAAATTAAACAAAGACTCTAAGAAAACAAAATTGTGCACATTTTTATGCAATTAAAACTAAACTAAATGCATGATGGAAATGATTAATGCCATGCATGAATGCATGATCAAAACTATACCATGAGATGTAGACCGTGAGATGGAATCTAAAGAGGGATGAAGATGAATGTCCAGATGAAAGATGCATGCGTGAACATAATTGCCATGATCAATTTCATCTGCAGACCAAACTTTACATCAAAAACATATATCATCTGGCAGCAGCGAATCAGAAAGGTTGTATAAATGTGTATTCTATAGTGGATTAGAGAACTAGATTTAAATGGAATGAGAATTTAAGTGAATGGTGTGAAGCAGATGCAGACCCTATGATGATGTGAATGCATGAAGCTCAATGACAACCTGAACCTAAACTTTAACAAAATAAACCAACACATTGCAGTAGAGTCAAATTATGAATGTGAACGCATGTGCAAAACCACCATGATGCAGAATCATGGTCTATGAAAATAGAGATCACTGCAGCAAAATGCAATGTAGGTTGCAGATGAAATGAAATATAAGTGTCGGGGCATATTTTGAGATTATGTAGAGATGCAGATGCAAATGTAGATACTCCAACAATGGCAGGACCTAATTCAACATGTAAGTAATGCAACTAAAATTTATGCGTGAATGAATGTAAGTTAGGATGTAACAGGTGAAAAATGATAAATGGAATTTGAAAAAGGCAGTAGAATTTACTGCAATAGTGTACATGCTAAAACCAGACTTGAATTGTGCACATGAATGCAATATGATTGTGAATGATTGGATGTAGCGTGCGTGAACATATTTGCTATGATAAATTGCCATTGCAAGTCAAGAATATCATCAAAATTAACATAATATGTGGTTGCAAAGAATTTAAAACTGTGGCAACAGATTTGGACTATGACAACACAATAGTTAACAACAACAAATTATGGATGTGAATGAACGGAATCATGAATGCAGAATGGGTGCAACTGAAAACTACTGCACAATAGTAAAATCATGGTTATCCAAAAGTATATGCAAAATTAAATGAAAAATGAATGTGGAGCAGATTAGTGATGCAAAGAAACCACTTGGCAGCACAGAAAATAGATCAATAATCAACACTTAAAAATGCAGCAGCAAAGTTCATTGGATACAATTGGGTTCAGTAGATTTGATGTAGAATTTTGGACTATGGTAGCATATTACTAATGCAAAATGCAACGTAGATTCAATGAAATGTGACAACAGAGTTTCTCAGTGTAAAATAGTGATTGGATAACACTTAACAACAACAACAATGAATTCATGCAAGGATGCCATGTGTGTGAGTACATGTGGTAGCAAAGAAATCAGTAAGATAACAGAGGGCCAACACTTGCCATACCGAAACAAATTCCATAAAGCTCGCAGGAGAAATCAAAACCCTCAAAACCAAAACCTCTGTCAACTATTGAAACATGACAACAGAAGTTCATGGTATCAAACATATACTTTATCATACAATTCATGCTTTAGCATCAAATTTAATGCGTATAACTCCCTTAACCTGGTTTCCTTAGCTTAACTTCGACGCTTGAAAGTTCTCCCTTGATCACCAATGGCCTCCTTTGTCTTTCTCTCCCCACTCACTCTTTGCTTCACTCAATTCTCACAATATACCCTCAATTTCGTTCTCTATTCTCTAACCTCAATGGTAGCCTTGCAAAACCTTTCTTCTAACCTAAATTTGGCCTTTTAGGGCAGCCTTAAAGCTAGGTAATGACCAAAAAACGAAAATTGCTTTAATGGCTGATAATGGTCATTCAATAGCACATTATTGGCAGTTTTTCCAGCCACTTCATGGCTGCTCCCTAGCCAGCTAGGGTTTCCATGTCCTTTCACCTTCATGCCAAAGGAAATTTTGGCAAAAAGAGAGTTTAATTTGGGTTCACCAAGGTTTGAACCCCTAACCAAGCCAAAGTCATCCCAATGCACAACCACTCAACCAGTTCATGTTTTATGATGATTAATACAATTATATGATTATATTATATTATTATTCACATGATTCAAGCATATTATTAAAATAATAATAAATCAATAACACAGAAATGGCATACATAGGACTTGAACCCAAATCCTCTCACATAATCAAGTACTCTCATCCACTTAAGCTAGTACTTTTCCACATCATATCAATCAATATTTAATGTTATAAAGGCTCTCACTACCTGCATTTATTAATTAATTATTTAATTAATTAATTTTCACGTGTCTTACACATTGCACGCACCTTTTGCACAATTAAGAAAGAGAGTTTTGTGGGCCCCACTCCTTAAAGTAGAAAAATAGAATCTAAAATCAACACATAAAGAGAAATCTGGCAACCTGTTTCGAACCTAAGAACTCGCACACAGCAACAGGCTGCGCTAACCACTAGGCTGCACACTTTCACATAATATAACATCCACTATAGGTATTAAAACACTTATACTCCACAAACCATAATTCCTTAAATACTTAAATAATTATTATAAATACCACAATAACTTAAATCACTCAAAATATAATTATTTCCTATTTCATAATTTAATAACCTAATTGAATTAAATAAATCAACAATACTAATTAAGCCATTAACTTTTTTTCCATGTGTTTCTATTTAGTCTAACTTTTGTCAGGTCTTACAACTCTCCCACCTGAATCATAGCCTTGCTCACCTTCATGCCTCAACATCCTCACTTACATCTGTCTCTTGGAAAATAACTAATTCTTATAATTTTCATCCAATCCCACTTTACAACACATTATGCAGCTTGTGTAAAACTCTAAAAATGTTGTATTTATATTCAAATTAAATATGATTGAATCAAGAATCAAATGCAAAAATAACCAACATAATTGAATAACTATAGAGAAATTTATGCACCAAACAAACAAGAAAGGTCAATGCTGTCAACAACCAAACTACAGGGACCTTGCGATAAAAACGGATCTCACAAAAGAGCTCCGATTCAAGATCCGACCAGTCAAAGTCAAGAACTATTTGTTAAGGATCAGCTCTTAAAATTTTAGCTCGATCCAATGGTTAACGAAGTAGGAACATTCATTTTACGAAAAGTGTGCATTGTAGCAAAATGGGTAGCGCCACACCATATACTTATTTGTTGTGTGATTTTGACTTGTTCCACTGCATAATTTGGTATCTTAGACTTTTATCTTCTCAAACTCGTTTCAAAGTTGTTTATAGATGATACCAAACCGAACAATTGCAACAATCAATATCTCTCATTCTGATTGCATTTTAAACTACCTAAAATTCTCTAACTCATATATACCGAAACATGAAATTCATCCCCATTCAAATCAATCATCAATCAAACATACTCAGCACATTCCAGAACGAAAATAAGTACACTATATTTTAAAAGAAAAGAAGGAGTTCTAGCTTCCCTTACAGATGCATGTTTTTTCCCGTTTCATCCATCAAACAAACAACAAGAAAAACAAGAGAAGAGAACAAGGTTGGCTTCTCCTACCTAGATTACTTTCTTCGATACAGTTTCTCTCACAGTCTCCTCCGTTCTTCAAAGGTTCTTTCTACCGTTAAACCCTCGTCGTCTTCTCTCCTTTCCTCTATTTGCACATTTTAGAAACTCTAAAGTATTTTATCCCCTCTCCTAAAATCCTATCTTTTATTTTCATCCCTAATAATTTTCTATTAATATTCTAGAAGATAAATATAATATTCATGGCAATTTATTTTATGGTAGCTGATAGAGGTCGTGCCCGACCAAATTATAACACTTAAAATGCAGTATGTGACAGTTAAACCAAGTTGTCTCCCAACAAACAATATTTTTGTCCAAAGCTTCAAATTTCCAGATTCGAACACAACACAATAACACAAGGGGGGGCGGGGCTTTGGTAGGCAGATTCACAACAAACTTAAATTCGAAATGCAGATAAATTTAACAGTTATATGAAAACGCAATGATTCCTTGATTCAATTGAAAGTCCACCAATCATAGATTACCAAATTAATTGTTCTATTCGAATTTGCTTTCATCAACCCTAAGTAATCAACTAAGCAAAAGTTACCATGTATTCATTATCATTAAGCATAACAAATTTCAGGCAATTAACACCCATAGATTGAAGCAAGCTGTGACAGAACCCATAAACATTAAGCATGAATACAAGCCCCTCAATGTGCACACATGAATTTGAGATTAAGCATACATAAAAAACGTGTTTATCATAAAAAATGCAACTTGAATTCAATGTAATTCCGAATACAACCCAAAATCGATCAACAATCTCATGGTTTCATTTCAATTTCGTCAAGGAATCAATGCAAAAAGCTTAGCTAGACATCAAAATGGAACAATCAAGCACTTTAAATCTGAAACAAAACATCAAAATCAAAAACCCTAACTTATGAATTCTTAAAGACGAAAATCAAGAGCAAAAGAGAGATTTCAAAGCTTCAATCGAATGTAAAATGGTGTTGTGATATATAAATCCGAAAACCCCATGAATGGGTGTTGTTCCAAGTCAATAAAATCCACAAAATGAGTTGCCCAAGCTAGAAAACGAATTCAAAATGTAAAACCCTCAATGGGTGTTGTCAAATGTGCATAAAAATGGTAAAAACTAGCCAAAACGTGAATTCTCGTGGAAGCTTGGAGAACGAAAATGGAGGTTGGAGAGAATTGCGGAGAAGAAGAGTGTGGTTGCTGCATGGAAAAGAGACCTAATTCTCGTGGTCCCATCACCCCCTTGCCATAGTATTTACAAAAATGCCATTCTGCCACTCAGAATTACAAAATTGCCACTCTTAGGCCTCTAATGTTGGCCCATTCACTCAGATGACGTGGAAATGATGTGGCAAGTCTCTTCCAATAATTATTAATGTCCAAACTCCAAAATTGCTTCACCCAA
Source organism: Vigna unguiculata (assembly GCF_004118075.2). Lineage (NCBI taxonomy): Eukaryota > Viridiplantae > Streptophyta > Magnoliopsida > Fabales > Fabaceae > Vigna > Vigna unguiculata. The sequence goes on along the minus strand of NC_040288.1, from coordinate 14,819,373 downwards.
ATTAGGCCAAATAATGAGAAATTAACCCAAATTCAGAACAATGGCCCAATAAAGCCCAACAGACGAAAACAGATTAATGATAAACAATTACGCACTGAGCAACTATCAAATGGGTACACAAAGGGTAGTGGAATGAAGGAAAATAATGACTCATCAAAATTGACCAGACTTACCCTATTGCACTCCTGGGAAAAATTTAAGTAGACATACTTGAGGTTGTCTGGCAGGGGTTTCAACTCTAGAGTGTTGGATGATGACTGAATATCAGGAACCGGAAGGGAGGAAGAAATGGGTTCCACAGCCTGTACCTCAACATCACAATCAAATGCATATGTACTTCCTGCAACATGGTTAGTGCAATCTGATTGTATAACATCAAAATCATATGGTACAACACCTAGTGAGTTAGAATCAACATTGAAATCAGAATCAACATCACAGTCAACACCAATGCATGCAAATTCAGATAGCTCAGACACAAAAGTTTTAATGCATGCAAAGAGTGGAAATCAGAAATAAGTCCATCAACAGTATCATCAATAATATCAATAATATTCATGGCATCGAGAATATTAAAATGCACCACAATATCATCAAACTCCATGGACAAAGTACCTGCATGGACATCAATCTTGGTTCGTGCAGTTTTCAAAAATGGTCTGCCTAAAATGATTAGTGCAGAACCATGTGAAAATCCCTATTCCATATCAAGAATGTAAAAATCAGCAGGGAAAATCAATTTACCAACACGAACCAAAATATCATCAACCAAACCTGCGGGGTGGGCAACACTTCTATTTGCCAACTGAATCACCACACCCGTAGGTTGCAAGGGTCCAAGAGAAAGAGATTTAAAAATAGATAGAGGCATTACATTTATTGAACCACCAAGATCAAGCATTGCATTTTCAAATTTATTATTACCTATAATGCAAGGTACACAAAATGTACATGGGTCCTTGCACTTCTCAAGAATCTGCGGAACAGATTTACCTATCAATGCTGACACATTTCTCCCCATGCTGATCTTTGTGTTTCCCTTTAGCCTCCTCTTGTGCGTGCATACCTCCTTCAAGAAATTTGCATATCTAAGAATCTGTTTGATGTTATGCAACAGAGGTATGTTCACCTCCACCTTCCTGAATGTTTCTAGGATCTCCCTATCAACCTCTTCCAACTTTTTGCTTGGAGTGGCTCTTGGAGGGAAAGGAAGAGGTATTAAAGGTGCAGCAGTAGAGGTGGAAGGCGTAGAAGTCACACCAGATGTGGAAGGACCAGCTGCATGAGCATCACACTTTCTCTAAAGTGTGACAGGGTCGACTTCCTTTTTAGGTGTAGGCTCAAGAGTGGGAACTTCAATGTTCTTCCCAAATCTTAATTTAATGGCCCACATTTCTCGGATTCTCCACCGTCTGTGATGATAACTTGTCAGAATTGTGAGACTGTGCTTGGTTTAGCTGAGTGGCCATCTAGCCCATTTGATTTGTCGAAGTCTGGATTGAGGCCCTAGTCTCTTGTTGAAATTGCATATTTTGAAGGGTCATCGTCTTGACTAACTCCTTCAATGAAGTAGAAGAAGAAGGTGCAGGTGCTGCAGCAAAAGCTGGTGTGGGTACAGGTGGAACCGAAGTAGCTTGTGCAGGTGCAGCTCTTTGTTGTGGATGTGGCTGCACATTTTGAAATTGTTGGTTTTACTGCTGCTAGTTGCCCCAGTTTCCCCATCTCAAATTAGGGTGATTCCTCCATCCTGGATTATATCTGTTTGTTGACAAATCATGGTGGTTTTGTTATTGATGTTGGGGCCTATTGTTGTTGAAAATATTAGTTGCATAGGCTTGAGGAGTATCCACTAGTGTAGAAGAAGAAGCAGCAGCCTATTGTTGCAATGTTGGGCAAGAGTTTGTCAAATGATCAACAGATGTACAAAGGCCACAAACTCTTGCAGCTGGAGCTCTCTATTTAGAAGCAAGTTGGTTGACCAACGTGGTAAGAGCATCAATCTTACTCTCTAACTTCTTCGTGTATTCGACTGCCCCTACATCATGTACTCCTCTAACAACTATGGCATCACTCCTTGTGCCAAATTGTTGAGAATTGGAAGCCATGTTCTCAATTAGTTGCCTGGCTGCAGTTGGGGTTATGTTACCAAGAGCACCACCACTTGCGACATCAATCATATTTCTATCCATGTGGTACAAGCCTTCATAAAAATACTGTAGAAGGAGATGTTCAAAGATTTGATGGTGAGAGCAACTTGTACAGAGATTTTTGAAGCAGGGAAGAACTTGGCAAGGAACAATCTCTTCATGTCATCCCAGCTCGTGATGGACCTGGGTGCTAGGTAGTACAACTAGTCTTTCGCATTGCCCTCCAACGAATGAGGGAAAGCCTTCAAGTATACATGGTCTTCTTGGACATTTGCGGGTTTCATGGTGGAACACACGACATGAAACTACTTAAAGTGTTTGCATGGGTCCTCACCTACAAGGCCATGAAACTTTAGCAACAAGTGTATTAATTTAGTTTTTAACACATATGGAACTTCCTCTATAGGGTATTGAATGCATAAACTATCATAAGTGAACTCTGGTGCAGTGAGCTCACTCATGGTCCTTTCATGAGGTGGAGGAGGTTGAGCCATGTTATCAGTATGAAAATCAAAATGCTCAGAATAAACAGTATGCTCAGAATGCAAGAAATGAGGAGTGTCAGGAGTGTGATAAGAATCAGAAGAGTAAGGAAAAGTCACTGAATATTCAGCATGCAAAGACTGATTCCTAAGATGCCTACATCCTCTGTGGAATGTCTTATCAATCTCAAGGTCAAATGGTCGTAATTCACTTGGGTTTCCCCTAGTCATGCACCAAAATACATTAATTCTAGTGATATTGGCATAACATAGGGTATAACTACATGTATACTCAAAAAAACTCGAAATGACTTGAAAATTGGTAGGATTGTCCTTTGAGTGCTCAAACACAACCGCAAAAAATATCAGATCAAAACTCAAAGTACAAGTATTTTTAAAATTTTTCAAAAGTGGAAAAAATGAAGAAAAATCACAAAAAACATTGTTGAAATGTAGAAAATGGCATTTTCTGGAGAATCTGAGTTTGAAAACCGGCAAAGCGAGTTTTAACAAGGTAGGAAATCAAATTCCACCCAAATGCATATAAAATAATAGTGATTCTGATAACTAGAGCAAAAGTTATGGTCCTTTGAAGTTTGACTAAAAATTAGTCAAAAATTTTTTTGAATCTCTCAACTCACACCATACCAATTGGTCCAGCTATTTTTCCCATCAAGTTAAATGTCTTAGAAGTGGGGCAAAAATTTTCAAGTCAAAATAAGCACCGTAGCTACCAGAACAAAAATCTAGAAGTTAAATTCCAGAATCGGTCACTATTCATGCACTATTCACTACTCTAGATGACATTATTCATGCACGCCGTGACACTATTCACTCTACTACACAGATAACATGCATACTACACGAAAACACACAGAAACACTACCACAATCAACATATACCAACTCAACCACACTTGAACTACACACACATACCAAAACACGAAACACAAACACACTGAAAATTTTACTTTAAACAAAACGATTGGTCCCTAACCACAACCCCAAATTTGATAGAGGTTGTATCCCACCAAAATTTAACACTAAAAATGTAGTATGTGACAGTTGAACCAAGTTGTCTCCCAATGACCAATATTTTTGTCCAAAGCTTCAAATTTTCAGATTCGAACATAACACAATAACACAAGGGGGATTTGGCAGGTAGATTCACAATGTTTCCTTTATTCAATTGAAAATCCACCAATCATAGATTACTAAATTAATTGTTCTATTTGAATTTGCTCTCATCAACCCTAAGTAATCAACTAAGCGAAAATTACCATGGATTCATTGTCATTAAGCATAAAAGATTTTAGGCCATTAACACCCACAAATTGAAGCAAGTTGTGACAGAACCCATAAACATTAAGCATGAATACGAGCCCCTCAATGTGCACACACGAATTTGAGATTAAGCATACATTAAAATCGTGTTTATCATAAAAAACGCAACCTGAATTCAATGTAATTCCGAATACAACCCAAAATCGATCAACAATCTCATGGTTTCATTTCAATTTCGTCAAGGAATCAATGCAAAAAGCTTAGCTAGACATCAAAATGGAACAATCAAGTACTTTAAATCTAAAACAGAACATCAAAATCAAAAACCCTAACTTATGAATTCTTGAAGATGCAAATTGAGAGCAAAAGAGAGATTTCAAAACTTCAATCGAATGTAAAACAGTGTTGTGATATATAAATCCGAAAACCCCATGAATGGGTGTTGTTCCAAGTCAATAAAATCCACAAAATGAGCTACCCAAGCTAGAAAACGAATTCAAAATGTAAAATCCTCAATGGGTGCTGTCAAATGTGCATAAACGTAAAACCCTCAAACGTAAAACTAGCCAAAAACGTGAAAAATCGCAACTTCCATGGAAGCTTGGAGAACAAAAATGGAGGTTGGAGAGAATAGGGGAGAAGAAGAGTGCGACTGATGTATGGAAAAGAGACCTAATTCTCATGGTCCCATCACCCCTTGCCATAGTATTTACAAAAATGGCATTCTGCCACTCAGAATTACAAAATTGCCACTCCTGGGCCTCTAATGTTGGCCCATTCACTCAGATGACGTGGAAATGACGTGGAAATCATGTGGCAATGATGTGGCAAGTATCTTCAACTAAATATTAATTTTCAAGCTCCAAAATTGCTTCACCCAAATACCTAAAAATAATTAAAAATGAAAATTAGGCCAAATAATGCGAAATTAACCCAAATTCGGAACATTGGCCCAATAAAGCCCAACAGATGAAAACACATTAATGATGAATAATTAAGCACTGAAGAATTGTCAAATGGGTACACAAAGGCTAGTGGAATGAAGGAAAATAATGACTCATCAATAGTAAAGATTTTTAAAAGATAAAAACATTTTATCAGAAAAGAGAGATTAAAAAAAACAGCAAGCAACCATATATGTCTACTATATCCAAAATGGAGAGAGTGGCTTTTAATAGCGATGCACGTAAATGAGGAGAGAGAAGCAAATTTGAAAAGTCTCATGGGCCCCACAATTAAAGAAGAAAGAGAAAATCCATATAAGAAATAAAACCAACAATATTATCCCTACCAGGTTCGAACCCATGCACTTTTGCCCAACAACACGCACACAACCACCACGCCAAATGTTTTCTCATATTACAATACTCACCACTTAATTATATACACATATCCACAACATTAAATATAATATTAAAATTTAAAATAAATAAAACAATAACTTACATGACTTAAATAATTATTATAAATACAACAATAACTCAAATCACTCAAATAATAATTATTTCATATTTCATAATTTAATAACCTAATTAAATTAAAGGAATCAACAATCTTAATCAAGTCATTAATTTTTCCCATGTGTTTTTCTTTAGTCTAATTTTTCTCGGGTCTTACATCCAGTGTCAATTTTACGTTTTCAGCACGTTTGGAAGTTTGGGCAGTTTCATTTTAACATTAGGACCTTGTTGAATCCATGTTTAATCTTCTATTCACGATTTGACAACTCGCTTTGTTATTGTTTTACGTTTTTGCTGCACCATTTTACGTTTTCTGCACCGTTTTCTTATCATTCAATGGTTTTATTCCATTTAGGGTTGACCTTTGGTTCGTAATCCATGGAGCATTAATTTAATGTGTTGATTCCTTGTAGAGAATGAATTGAAACCTTGAGGTTATTGTTTCATATGGTAGAGTTTATCTTACTCTTCATTCAGATTTTATTTTTGTGCTTAATGGATGAAACATTTTGTTTAAGCTTATTTTGCATAATGGGTCATTTGGTTTTGGGGCTGTTATCATGCTTAATGATACCAATACAGATGAATGAATGTGTGCTTTGCTTAATTGCGTGTTGAATTTCGGTTCTAATCTTCGCTTAGTTGATTATTTCAGGAGTTTAATAGAGTAATCATAGCTAATTAATTTTATGACTTGTGATTGGAAGATTTTCATTTGAATTAAGGAATCGACATTGTTTTCATTACTGTTTTATCAAATTTTCAATTACGATTTATTCTTGTGTTGAATTTCTGGAATTTGCCAAACGATTCCCCTTTTGTGTTGAACTGCAATCTGGAACCTTTGAGTGAAAACAATGGTCATTGGGAGACGAACTTGGATTAATTCCTGAGTACTGCATTTACAATGTTTTATTTGGTCGGGTACGACCAAGATCAATGAGTGAATGCAAGTAGATAAAGATGAACGACTTGGATGTCACCTTCTATCAGTTATCTAAAGAGTGGAAATTTGTGATAAGGGAGAAGACAAAGGATGGGTGAGGAAATTTGTCTGCTACACACTAATTGGCGATGAGTTGTTTGGAAGATGTTGTAGCCGGCCCCTTCTTAAATGTGTTACATTAGAACATGTCGAATACATAATATTGGAATTACATCAAGGTGTTTATGGATGCAATTTAGGATTAAGAATTATGGCAGAACGAGTACTGAAGGTCAAATACTTTTAGTCGAATATGGGTAATGCCTATTGGTAATTATAGATATGCATTATCTGTCAGTAATTCACAACTACCGACAAACATTATCCGTTGCTAATTATCGAAGGATATATTCAATGTTAATTACCGACTGGCATAATCCATCGGTAATTTCATGCATCAACCATTGCATTTTTCGACGTATGTGGAGACTAATATATTTATCGGTATTGTCAGTCCCATTTTCTAGTACATTCTACAGTTCAACCTTCCAAAACTCAAATAATTTATCAAACCTACCAATCTCATAATTAATCATAGCCATCCAAACATGTATCTTATAATATATGTCTGCATACATCATACACAGATGAATATTCTAAATGTTTGCATATGAAAGTGAAACAAATGTAAACATCCATCAATCACAGTGTCATAGTTTGTTTATTCTTTAACTAATATAAAAGTAGACATAAGTAACAAACTTAATATAGAAAGAATTCCTAATAATCTACATAACCGTTTTAATGATTTTCTTCTTCTTCAGGGTCTCTTTACTATTGAGTTTGTGGCTGGACTACGGTGTACTGGACTGGAATGGGCTAGACTAGAGTGGGCCAGACTTGAGTGGGTTGGACTAGAGTGGGCTAGATTGGTGTGGGCTGTTGTTGAGGCGGTGTTGGGCTGGACTGGTGTTGTTAAAGACGGGTGTGGGCATCAGGACACAGAAAGGTCAAGACTAGATTTTGGAGGCATTGAAACTCCTTACTGAATTTTTCATAAGGCTGATCACGTTCTTCTAATCATTGTGTGAGTCCGTTTATAGTCTCCTCAACACTACTAGAAAAAGATGGTTGTTGTTGTCGATACCTCTTCTATCCAATCCCATAAAGTGTTCCTTTATTTTTTCCGCTGACAACGTGAACCCAACATTGTGTCCTACTGACATCTTCCTGATCAACATCATCATTATTATGCTTTGACGCATGAACATATGACCCTTACTCAGATCTAACCTGTGAGAGTCTAGTTGAAAATTCTTCTTGCTAATGAAAAGAATGAGAAATTAGTTAAATAAGGTACGACATTTAAGTTTAAAGGAAATAATAGTAAAAGGAATTGCTTACATGTGTTCTCTGAGACCTTTCATCAAGAAACTGGCCAGATCCTTTGCAAAGATGAGTTTGGTAAAATATCTCATTTGTATATGCCTCCCGCCCCAGCTCTTTTGCCTTAAAATAAAGGTCTATATATATACATCGGTTTTAAAAGACGTAAATTATATGGTAATATGAAAATAAAAGGAATTATGGTTTATACGATACAAAGGGCATTATCATGATTGGTATTGGAACCACTTGTGTATGAGGTCCGACCATTTTCTGAAGCTCTATCCCTCTAGGTTGTACCACATTTATTGCGATAATAAGGAGAATAAAGGCGCTCTCCTACAATCCTAGCATCTCCAAACGTCTTAGATAGCCTATAAGAAGCTCTACTATGGATTTTTCTTTTAAACCTTCGTGCTTAAGTCTCGACTAAACTTTCATTTGTAAAAATAAATCAAGTAAAAATCATCTTGACAACATAATATGCATGGTATTTAACGTCTAATAGAAGTAAACATCTATTTTGCATTTGAAATAAATACATAAATAGGGAATGAAAATAAGTTTCATGACATTTTACCTTGAATCGTTGCTAGAAAGGTTCTTTCTCTTCTAGAGGTATTGTTCCCCATATAGCAAAGGCGAAAGGAATTGTTGCTTAATACATCTTATAATGGCCTGAGAAGCAACTTTAGAAGGAACAAACCTAAATATGAATGCATAAAAGTCATCAAAAGAAGGCAAGGCAAATAACTAGTCATATAATACATATAATATTTAAGATAATCGGATATTACTCTCGATTAAAAGGCTCAATCATTGGTCGCTCATGGAGAGGATGGTCAACATCATCAATAGTTGAATCCAGAACATCTAGTGTAGGAGTAGATCAGGAGAGGAATTAGAGGGTGAGGAAGGTCTATAAGTAGTGTTAACCACGATAGGAGATGGTCTTGGATGGGAAGGTTATGGTGTGGATGTAAATGGAGAGGGAACCACAATAGGGTGTGGTATGGGTACCACAATAGTGTGTGGTGTGAGTACCATAGTAGGGTGTGGTATGGCTAGGAGGGTGTGGTGTAGGAACCACAAAAGAGGATGGTGACGGAATGGATGTAGATGGTGTGGTAGCCACAGTAGTGTATGGTGTGGGTACCCCAACAGGTGATGGTGCCTGAATGGGTGCACTTTGTGTTATTTGTCAAGGTACCCTTATGATATATTGTGTGATCGACGTCGTACCCAACTAAATAAAACATATAAATATAGTACTCAGGAGTTAACCCAAGGTCATATCCTAATGATCAAACCTTTCATTCAATGATTTCCAAATGCAATTCAACAAAAAAAATGGGGAGGGGTGGGCAAATTCAAATGCTAACAACAGATTAAATGAAATGCAATAGTGATTAAAATGTATTGATTTCCTTGATTCAAACACAATTCCACTTATCATAGGCCACCATATTAACACCCTTGCCTACTCTCAATCCACTAGACAATAACCCATTAAGCGAAAGTTACAATCCAATTTCATTACGCACTTAAGCAATGCACACATCCATGAATTTGTGACAAAAAAAATAAAAACCCCATACATGGGTGTTGTTCCAAGTCACTACAATTCAGAAAACAAAATGCCCAATCTAGCAAATGAGCTGAAAATGTAAAACCCGCATTGGGTGTTGTCAATAATGCATAAAAACATTAATAATGAGTGCTAAAACGTGAAGAGTGAAGAAAACACCTCTATGGGTCACCAACAAAAGCTAAAATACGTGAAAAATGGAGAATGAGGAAGATGATAGTGTCTGTTCATGGAAAATCATACCTAATTTCGTGCTCCTCCCACCACAGATTCACATATTTACAAAATTGTAATTCTAGTCAGCAAAATTACAAAAATGCCATTATGGGCACAAAATGCTGGTCCAATTAGTAAAGTGACATGGAAATAACATGGACAAACGTAGCAATCATGTGGTGACTCTCTCTTCATATTAAGATTAGTGTCCAAATTGCAAAATTTCTCTACAAGATACCTAAAAATAATTAGAAACAAAAATAAGACCAATTAATGAAAAATTACTCAAAATTCGAAATAGTGGCCCAATGAAGCCTAATTGACGAAAATGCACTAAACAACCATTAAGATGGGCACACAGAGGCAATGGAATAAGGAAAAATAATGACTCATCAAAATCACCCACACTTGCCCTTTTTGCACTCTTGGGCAAAAACTAAAAAGCACAACGAAGCAAAGTAAGGACAACATATATAAAACAAAGAGAGAGAGAGAGAGCGAGAGAGAGAAAGAGATGAAAGAGACACGACACAAACAAATAGATACAAAACGGACAAATGAAAACACATCCAACATAGAAGGAGTCAAAGCTGCAAGAAATCCTTGAACATCATCTAAGCAATTCCAAAACATGTCAAGTACTGAGTTAACCTCAAAGAAAGAGTTGAAAGCAACATAACCTCACAAAATATGCATTGTATCACTTAAATCTCTGGCTATTGTTTACTCTGAAAGCATCCTTGAAAAACAAGCATCAAATAGACTTGGCAAGCCTCTAAAATCAACAACCAAAACACATGCAGGTCAAGATCAAAAGGACTTTTAAAGGTTGTAATGGGGTTAAGGACAAGGTGTGGAACATATGGATAAGTAGCTAAAGAACCAAAAGAAAGGAAGCAGTAATAGGGAATACGTCATAATCAAGCATGAAACAAAACAAGAAACAACCAACAAAAACAACCAAAAACTCATCATAGGAGTAAAGTGAGTGTCCAAAACAGAAAACAAAAACTTAACAAAAACCAACAAACAAGAAACAAACAACATACCCCCCCCCCCACACTTAAATAACACATTTTCTCAAACACAAGATCAGACAATCAAAGTAGGGTTGGCTTTGAAGCTTTTATTAGTGGATTGGCTTTTGATCTCAACTGCACCATAAGAAGAAACATTAGTTACCACAAAAGGTGCAATCCACTTTGACAGCAACTTACAACCCATGAGACCAAGTGTGGAGTTATTCAATAACACTCGCTAACCAACAACAAACTCCTTTGTAGCTATGGAGCTATCATGGAATCTCTTGGTCTTCTCTTTGTAGAACATCGAGTTCTTATATGCTTCTAGATGCATCTCATCTAACTCGCTCAACTACAGCCTCTTTTCCTCCCCAACTTGATCAAATGAGAAGTTGCATGATTTGACAACCTAGTAGGCTCGGTGCTCTATCTCCACTAGAAGGGGGCATTGCTTACCAAAAACTACCCGATAAAAAGACAACCCTATAGGTGCCTTGTAAGCAGTCTTGTGAGCCCAAAGAGCGTCTTCAAGTCTGTTGCTCCAATCCTTTCGGTTGGGTTGTACAATCTTCTCCAAGATCGATTTAATTTCTCTATTTGAGATCTCGGCTTGCCCGTTAGTTTTTGGGTGATACGGTGTAGAAAGCTCTCATACTTTTGAAGCAAAACCCCCATAGATCTATTGCAGAAATGGGCTCCCTGATCACTAACAATAGCTATAGGAACTCCAAACCCGCAAAATATGTGAGACCTAACAAAGTCTATAACAACCCGAGCATCATTAGTTCTGGTGGCTTTGGCTTCCACCTATTTTCAAATATAATCAACGGGAAGCAAGATGTGAGTGAAACCAAAAGAGACGGGTAAATTCTAAACTCCCATTTCTTTTTGTTTTATTTCTCTACCATGGCTGACTTTGTTGCAACTCCCATCACCTTGATTGCAGCTTATTTCACTTCCAAACATCGTAAAGATTTGTTTGTAGTGGGGTATATTGTACAGGAATAAGACTAACCAAACATTCTTGGTTTTGATAAAAAGGAAGAGAGAAGTTTCCTCTTCGACTTGGTGTTCTAATAGTTCTTGATTTCATTGCTAGTCTTTCTTTTATGTTATTTATATTATTATAATATGTATTGTATAATATATAATTTATATTTTTGAATAATAGGAGCAATTTGAGAAGAGATTTTCTCAAGCAAGATCAGATGCTATATATATCTTCTGTCAGACAATCTAAAGAGGAAAAGAAAATAATGATTAACACTTGAATTCTTGCTGCTAGTGGAAAGAAAAAAGGGTTGGATCTACGAAATTGGACAACAAGTTCAAAATTATAGGAAGGATAATGAAAGGTTAAGTCATCAATTTTCATCATTTTTCAATGTTGTCATTCCTTACTTCCTCCTGATGTACAAATATTACTTCAACAACAGTAGTAGTAAGAACACCAACAAGAGCAACCATAACAAAACCATCAAGACCAATTTTAAGATAGATGTGATCACAATAATTCTTAGGCATTTAGTTTTAATGTTGACCTTTTGGATCATCTTAGCACATCATTTAGGTTACATTTCAATCAAACTAGATTTAGATTGTATCTTCTTAGACCATTACTTTGTAATGAGTTGTTGGTCCTTGATTTTGGATACATGTTCTTAGTTCTTCATTTGGATATGCTATATCAGAACATTATTAGATTGTCATGTGCACCATCTTCAATTGATTTAGTGATGATAAAATTTAATTTAATTTTTAATTTTATTACAATTGAGACACAAAAATATAAAAGAAATATATGTATATATATGGATGTATAAGTATAAAAATAGTTAAAGTCTACATTAATTACATATGGATTTATTTCGTAAAAGTAAAATTTATGTAGTTATATATGTAAAGGTAGTCAACATTTCATATGGATATATTTCGTAGGTAATGTCTTCGACATTACAAATGTCTTCAAAATTTACATGACAATTATATTTTTGTATGTAAAGATTTGTAATTTTCTACGTACCGTTACCGATGGATATTTTGTATGTAAAATTACATATGAAAATTCTCCTCATGTAAACTACGTATGCTATCTTTACATATTGGATTTTTTTTTCTATATGTAGTCCATTGGTATCAATATTTCCTTATATGAATAAATTTAACATAGTTATTAAACTTATTCATTGATTGAAAATAAATATGTGGAAACTTAATCAATTATGAAAATTAGATATAAACACCTTTTTCTGAATACAAATACACATGATATATATATATATATATATATATATATATATATATATATATATATATATATATATATATATATAACTTCAACACATTTCTATAAACCAAATATTTTCGTTTAACAAATTATAACAACAGTTGAATATGATTTTCAAATATTCATATGTAATAAGTAAAATGTATATTTTTACTTTAAAACTACCATTGATCAAGGTGTTCATGATAATGGTCATTCATTAGTTCATCTATAATGAATTCGAAGAGACTTTAGACCAATCAATATCAAAGAAATTAGATTCAACTTACTTTTAAAAACGTTTACCAATATTATTATTTTAGTCCTTTATTACAAAATTTCAAAGTTAATTTATAATGATATTCTTATTCTCGATTTAGCATCACATGATTCTTATAAGAACTTGTGCATTCCTTTTTTATTATTGAAAAATTATATCTTTGCAGTAGTGATGGCAAATAAACCCATCCCTATGGGTATTGTCCAAACTTGTACCCATTTTGATGGAGAAATCTCCGCAATAATTGGGTATGGGTATGGGTATGGGTATGGGTCGTCCCTATCTCGTCTTGTTGCATCGCTATTTGCAGCCAACATACGATTGTTAGGTCTATTTCTACATCTAAATCGATGTTCTCAATGAAAAAAAACATCTTTCAGCTCATGTATATATTGTCAACTTTCATTTCACAAAATAAATTTCAAGTGTAATCATTAAGAGATTCCACATTTCTTCGTAGAAAAATGTTACAGGTTTAAAATATTTTAAACATGAGAATAATCACGTTAAGTTTTATACACAAACTAAATATTTATGACACTAGATAGTTTAACGATTAAGATTCATTAGCGTTAAATAATTCAATATAATAATAGAAATACATTATCACTATAATAAATACATTCTTTCGAGAGACTAGTAAATAGTAAATTAAAAATTATATAAAATAATTCAACATAAAATTAATCTTTTATCGTAATATTTTGGAGAAAAAAGATAAATTTATTAAAGAACATGGTTTGGTTGTACAGTTTATCAATAAATATTTGAGGAAATGGGATTGAGTGGGAATTGAGTGTCCCAAGCATAATTGAATACGATAGCCCCGTTAAAGAGAGGTTGACCTGAACTAACAAGTCAAGCATCACCTGAAACTTTCAAAAGTGATGGGTTTACTGCTTCAACCGTTTGAAATCCTTTGCAATTCAATTGCACATTGGTTTGAACACATGCACACCTATTTGTGATACTCACAGTCCATTCTGGTTTTCCGTTTACCTTTTGTCCTGTTGCAGATTGGGTTACATGGATGTCGCTCAAAGAACATTGACTATAACCTAAAAGCGTCATTCATAACATAAATCATTAACATTATTTAATAGACAAAAAATATGTTTCTTTCATGATAGAAGATTTCACCTTAAGAGACTAAGGCAAGTAAGAGAGTTGCGATAAAAAACTTCACCATTTTTGATAACTCAAATACAAATTTAAATTCTTCAATTTGTTTAGATAAAAAATGATCTTGTATGTGACATTATTTATAGTCCTATTTGAGTTGAATCCCATTAATTCTTTTTCATTTGAAAACATATACAATAAAAAATGAAATTAAAACTTAATAGTCATAAACTAGGAAAATAATACTAATTACCAAAAGAGAAAATATACCTTTAATTACATACCTGATTATGCTAATATATCAAAAAATCAATGAATACAATAGGAATAAAAGAAAGCAATTCATAGCTGACTAGTCTTGTATATCTTCATTATGTTTTCCATTAAGATTACTATTCATTTCAAAATAATGAATTCTTCATTCTTTTCAAAGACATATGTATTAATTAATTTCAAATCAAATTCCTCTTTAAAAACTAAGTTTATGTCCTTATATAATACTAAACTAGTTAATTCAGAAAAGTTTTAAAAATTAATTACTTTAGTTAAATTTTTCAATTTGGTAATAATTGTATTATTTATCTAAAATGATCTTTAGAAATCATTGGGGCTAATCATAAAATATTAAAATAAGAAAATTAATATTGCTTAGAATAAAATAATAGTATATTTATTGATATATAATGAATGTAAATATTGTTATGATCATATCATCACTTTATCAGAAAATATGATCATAAAACCATACATTTATGCACTAAATAATTGATTTTAATCATTACATTTTTTAAATAATTGAATTAAATTTTCATTTTGAATTTACCTTTTTACACTCATTCCTCACATGTTTCATAAAATATATTTAAGCGCACATTTCTTCTTTTAAACAATAATAGGTATTCTTATAATAATAATAGTGTGACAAGAAATATCAATGTCTACCTAACGAGTTAATTCCATATAGTTTATTTATGATAAATGTTAGATATGTTTTTTATCCCCATAATATTATTTATTTTGCTAAAAAAGTTATTTAATGTTTTTAAATTTATCTTTTAATTGTTAAAATTAATAATACATTACATTTTTGGTATATTTGACTCAATTGTACCTCCTACATTTTTTAAATTATTAAATTTCTAATTTAGTCAAGTAATATTATAAAGGTTCATAAATTATTATATACCTACTACATTTGAGTAACCCGTTTCATTTTAAAAGTCCTAAAGAAAATTAATATACATCAAAACGAATCGAAGATATAGTACAAACAACCTTAATTGAAAGCTCGAGTTCCTCTAATTTAGTGACAAAAGATATTAGTCATTATCAATGAGAAATAACCAAATTTGTTTTGCTAAATTAGTAACAAATATGGTGATTGAATTTTCAATAAAAAAATCGATAACAATCTAACACTATTATTAGAAAAATGATAAATGATGACTAAATTTAATGACTAAAAAATACGGTCGCTATTGGTGAAGGAATGAGAAAATATTTTTCTTTTTCAATTAATGATGATTTAATAACCAAATTTTAGTTACTCAAATCGATTACTAATTTAGTCACTAAAATTAATCACTATATTGATCTTGAACTCTTTTATATTTTTATATATTTTAGTAAGTAGTGATCATAAAAATTATTTATTTATTTAGAGACAAGTCTCTGATTAACATATAATTAAAAATTACTTTTAGGCAGTTTTAAAATATAAAAATAATAATAACAATAATAATTTAATAAAAACATTACAAGAAAGTCACACATTTGTGAGAGAATAAACCCTAGTTAATTCCTCCTTGATCCTTGCAAAACGATTCAGTAAAGGATTAGCAAGGAAATAACGAAGGCATTATGTCGTAGCTAAATATAAGTAGCTAAGTAGCGAGGGAACTACTACGTCGCTAACTTTTCCAACTTTTGTAGCAAATCTCTCTCTAAACCCTCGCTAATGAAAATATGTTAATCCTTTTAGTTAATCCCTAGTTGATCCATAACAAATAGGTTGTATCAAATCCTTTGCTGATTTGTAATAAAATAAATGTAGCAAATTCGTAGTTGATCTGTAACAAGATTGTTGTAATGATTCCCTAGCTGAAGCGTAGGAAATTGGTTATAGAAAATCCCTAACTTATTCGTAACACACTGGTTGTAGCAAATCCCTAACTAATCCATAGCAAGTTATTTGTAGCAAATCCCTCACTGATCCATAGCAAGCCAGTTTTAGCAAATCCCTAGTTGATCCATAACAAACAATTCGTAGCTAACCCCTAGTTGATTCGTAGAAAAATATAAGAATTGATTCCTATTTAATCTATCGTTAATCCATAAGAAATTAAATCAATTAATCCCTAGCAAAAGCATAGAAAATTGTAACATCCTATTCCGAGCTAATCCCTAGGAAAATTGTAGCAAATTCCATTAGGCCAAAATATGACATTCTCTTGTGCTTTATAAAATGCATTTAATATAAAAGTAAGATTAAGATAAAATATAAATAATCATGGCAAACAATTTGTAGGAGACATGTAAATTCTACTACATTGAGAATAATCATAGGCAACAACATAATGAAAGTGGACGTTTAGCATCATAATTGTCAACATACATAATTAAACAAAATAAAAAAAATATCATCATCTTCATATTTGGTTCTCCTCATGTTTCTTGACTGATAGTGGTGATGATATCTTTATTGTAGAGAATATTTGTGTCTTGATGAACTACAATTGTATTTGCTTTTGTGTATGCATTTGTTGTTGTAAAAGTGTTTGCATTTCTACTTTTGCTTGCATTTGTGCATGCAATTGTACTTGGAATTCTGCTTCAAATTGTGCATGCATATCTGATAGTGCTTTCAACTGAACTTGCACCTGTTGTGCATGTGCCTCTATTTGTGCTTGTAATTCTATTATAGTGATTTCTTCTCCATATTTTTCTACCATAGCACTTTCACATGATTCTTATATAATAAATTAATCATTTTGTAAGATAAAATTAAATAACTAATTTAATTGTATCTTTAAAACATGTATACTAAAAACGAATTTTTTTTTCTTTATTGGAGACATGTTTTCCATATTTTCTTTTATGAACTTTCTTGTATAGTTCACCATAAGAAACAAACTCATCAGTCTCTTGTAAAATAATATTTAATTCTACAGAATGAATAGTATCAAAATCCAAATGCATATCAAAATTTATCATAAGTATGCTTTTGTATATTGATGCCCTAATGGTTACAATGATTTTTTGCATTATTAAGTTCATTGGATAACCTCAACATACTCTTCCATATGCATTTCTTTGGACAAATATGTACCTCCCTACTAAAAAGCCATGATATTCGAATGTATATACAACATATAAGTATTACTAGAAAGTCATAGATATTACTAGAAAATGAGAAAATGATACTATCTTTTTCAAGTGTTATCAAAAGCTTATTAAACTCCAATGTGCACCATAGCTTATGGCTTGGAAATCCTATTGTTTTAACCAACAAAGGATTTCTTTTTCCACTTTTCTATCTTTTATATGTCAATTAAAGCATCCCACTTCTCAATCCTTATCCTTCTTCCCCTAAAACATTTTAGGTCTTCTATATTATCTGAGCATGCCCTTTCTCTTGCCTTTTTCCTTACCTTAGCTAAAGAGTTAGAATAATGATCCATGCATGTTAAATTCCAAACCTTTCATGCCATGCTACGATAAAATCTAATGCAAAATGGTACTTATTCTACACTAATACAAATTTATAAAAACTAATGATAATTAATGATAAGTACATATAATATAAATATAAAAGATTATAATAACTTGCCTTAAAATCATTGAATAGGACCTAAACCCCAATAAAATCAAATTCAACACTAAAACTCAATGATTACTCAATATCACAGCCAAATAATCTTGAATTATCTTTCAAACGATGAAACCAAATCGTAGAGTAATCAAAACAATGATACATAAGTAATGAAGGGGAATATGAACCTCTCGTTCGCATCGATTATACTTGTTGCGAATCAAACATACCTCGTTGATCCTGCAACAAGGGAATAAGAAGCCTAAGAACAAACAGGAAGCCCATATAAAGGTGATTCTAATGGCAAAAGTGGAGGTCCAGCCTTGCGACATTTAGCGTGGACGTTGGTTGAGAAAGGGGAGGAATCTCACCTCTGCTTCGCATTAGGTAAAGAGAACAAAAGGACTGACATAAGAGTGAGAAAATGAGAGTTCCATTTGCATAGTCCGTATGTCTCCTAGAAGAAGAAGAAAAGACCCGAAAATCTTCGTGTAGTGGTGATCCCAAAAGGTTGCTCTCGTCGCGCGTTAAGGTTGAGAAAAGGACATTGAATTTGATAGAAAAAATTAAGTAGGCAAAAAACAAGAATGAAAGTTGTGCAAGTAGAAAGGATGAAAGTCGAGAGTGAGAATGGAGGTTGAAACAGTCTTTTAATGGAAACGAGGTGCAAAAATTATGCTAAAATAGATAGCGCTTTTTTATTTAAACGTTGCCTATTAACATCGTATAGATATAGTTGAACTTTAATTGGAAACTATGCAAAGGACGACATTGCCTATTGGTTTATATGAAAATATAATTTTTTAAGACTCTAATTAAATAAAGTACTATCTATGTCTTTTGGTCTTTGTTTTGGTATGTAATGCTTAACTAAATAAGCGATATCTGCATGGCGTTGTCTATTACTGATGATGGTGTAGTGCCATGTTCTTAATTTTACGATTTTTCGTAGTTTTCCAGGGACTCCCAAAATCTCTGTTTTTAAAATAAGTCTTACTTTCGGTTCATCGTCCCCTCACAATTTCGGTTGCGACAGTCATCATTGATAACGCTATCGTCAAGCAATCAAATTAATACCACTTATCTATAACAACTTCAGTATTAGTATGGTTAAGTTAACCCTAAGTCGTCTCCCAATGAACACGGAATTGATTTTTAACAAGTTACTTTCTTAACAATACTGAAGATGTTATAGATAAGTAGAATTAAGTTGATCGATTGACGACAACGTTATCAAATTTGGCATCGTTGTCGGGGAACACGGTTAGAATTTTTATCATTTTAGTTCTTATTTTATTTTTATTTTTTGTTTATCACTTACATTTTTTTATCTCATTTTTTTTTCTATTTATTTTATTTTCTTTAGTTATTTTTTTAGTTACTTTATTTTTTTAAGCATAATTTTTGTTTGATGATTTTTCTTGGGAAATTTGTGAAACTAGTTGGGAAACACTTTGGCTAAGGAAAGACAAGGTACTTAAGTTGTCCATTAAGACGCACCTCTCTTTCCTAGAAATCTACTCAACAAGCTTTCAACTTATTTCTTTTCAGAAAACCTCTTTTAAAATAAAATAATAATAATTTTTGATGTGAAAATAATCAATAGTGTGATTTTCAAGTGAACTATAATTGTTATCCACAGCAACCATATGATTCATAAGATTATCAGCAGCAAATTGTCACACCTACTTCTGCACTTGATTTAATTAGGTTAACTATATGTCACTAAATGATCTATATCCTAAATCATCTTTTTTGGAATATGAGCAACAATCCTACCATGAGCAACAACCATATTCTATGTGTCCACTCCAAACATTATATGTTCCGTTTGGTTCTCAACAACAACAACATGCACCATCACAACAAGTTGCAGCAATCAATGGACCATCCTATAAGAAAGTTGTGTTATTAATGGATGGACTGAGAGAGAAATTAGACACCATAGTTGAAAGGTTGCAAGCTGATCAACGATTCAAAGATATTGAGCAAAAATGGTATAGAAATGATAAAGTATTGTATGACATGATGGAGGATGCAAGTAACAACAACTTTGTAGAATTACTTTGTACTGTTAATACCACCCTTAAATGCCATCCGAGAATTTAGAGCACTTCGTCAAGAAATAGAGGATATGCTTCTAAAGTTGGCCATTAGAGCTGAACAAATGTTAGAAGATTTAAGTCAGCTAATGAAAAGACAAAGTTATGGAGGCCACCTTAGAAAATCTTATGAAGACGATAGTTGAGCAAAGGGATGAAATGATAATGTTGAGGAGCATGAATCAAAGGATGGAACAATTGAGCACTAATGTGAATGAGTACACGATTGAAATGTTAGATCAACCAACACCAGAATCACATCACACTGATATATCTGCTGATAGATATAATGATGCTCATAGTAATATGTCTACTGATGGACATATCAAATTTTCTAAAGATGTTGCTGATGAAGAAATTGAAGATTCTCACACACACATATATATATATATATATCTACTAATGGATATGAGTACAAATGATCCTTTTCATGAGTAGAGTTGTGAGAATAATACAATGGAGGAGCCAAGTGCAGTTGAAGAGCCAACGATATTCGAAGATGCAGCTGAAGCATCAACTATTGGAACTAACTTGGTTAATGATGAAGCAGCAGATTCAACTACTTCAAGTGTAGATTTTTGCTCACAAGGTGAGATTGTGAGGATTACTGATGATCCTGTTAACCATTCGAATGCACCTGATGATGCTCAAATTGAGTTGAAGCCACACACTCCACACATCAAGTTTGTTGATATGAATGATGCAAATAAGTTTTTAGTGGTGATTTTTGTTGACTTGGCTACGGAAAAAGAAGAAAGGTTGTTGCAAAGGAAAAGTGGTTAGACTCATATTCTTTTGAAAACATTGTTGATAAAAAAGTTAATTTGTATGCATGTTCGTTTTTTGTTTTTGTTTTTAATTTTTAAAATATTAAAAAAAATTCAAAAATATGTGTTTTTGTTTTCTTTAATAAAATTGTACAAGCTAACTTGTACTTTATAAAATTAAAAAAAAAAAATTGACATATGGTATATTGAGCCAAAAGTAACAATTTTTCGTTTCCTCCCCAAAATAAGTCCATCAAGGACATTTTTTTTTAAATAAGTGTGGGGGAGACAAATTGTAGGTAGGATTTTTATTTTTTTTGTTATTCAATTTTTTTCTTTTGATTTCATTTAAAAAGAAAAAAAATTGTGATTTCTTTTTGAGAAAATTGTGAAAGTATTAACTTTTTACTAAGTGAAACTTTTAAACAATATGTGTCATAAGAAATCCACAAAAAATATTTCTCTGTTTTCAATAAAACATATTGACATTGGATTTTGGGATTTGATTTAGTAATTGGGATGATCATAATTCTGGAAAAATAAAAGTCATGTTGATATGAGTGGATTGTTTCTATGATTTGCTAATTGAGTTGATTTGAGAATTTCTTGATTAATTCTTTTTGTGAAAGATTTTTGACCTTGTGAGTCTTGAGCCTTAATGTAAAGGATGGACCGCTGTGCCATTCCTATTTTTTCTTGAGTGACTTGCTCATGTTTGTTTATACTCAAATATTTAGCTTGATTCTTTTGTTTTGCAACTTAGGTGAATGTGCATGATTTGGTATGACTGGGGAATTTCTTGTTTTTATCTACTTGGCTAAATAAGCCCACCTTGGTATCAATCCATTGATAGCCCATTTGAGCTTTAAACCTCTTTCTCTTGTTTTAAGCCAATTGTAAACCTTTAAAAAGGAAAAGACCATGCTTTTCCTTATCTTAGGAAAGAAGAAAGGAGCTAGTGGATTATCATAGGATTGGTTGAGGAATAAAGTGTGTGGGTGAGTACCTCACCCACAAATTAATAAAAATGGCAAATGGAAAAATTGTTGATGAAAAAGTGTTGAAATGAAAAAAAATAATTGCTTTCTAAAAAGAGAGAGAGAAACAAAGTAATCAACGAAAAAAAGTTGTTTTTGAAATTATGCTCCATTATTCTTACAACATTACTATTTCAAAACCCCAAAAATTCTAAAATTTTTCCTACCTTTGCCTTGGCCCCATCATAACCTGTGAAAAGTCTTCATGATCTTTGAATGCATATTTTCTAAAAGTTTGTGAATATTAGAGTTTTGTTAAGTATTAGGAGTTTTTACATGCATGAGTATTTTGAGTGAAAACACAAGCCAAAACACTTGAGAGAATTTTGGTGAGAAAATACACATTTAACTTGAGTGCTTTCTTTCATAATTGATTGTCTTATGAATTCAAAAGATTAACTCATGCGTGAAAAATAGAATCTTTTCGTGTGTTTATGCATGGTAACTTGATTTCTAGAATATTGATTTGTCTCAAGTAAGGTTCATTCCTTTGATCCACTGTTGATGTGAAATAAAATACCTCATAACAAGTTTTGAAATTGCTCAATTTTGCCCAAGAGTACAAAAGGATAAGTGTGTGGTTATGATGAGTATGTATGTTTTCCCTCATTTAATGTTTAATTATGGGTATTTAATTGAATTTTATGTGCTTAAAGATTGATTTAATTGGGATTTCCTATAATTGGATTTATTGAGCATGAGATACAAAAACATGTTAAAAATAGCTTTTTAGTTGCATAAATGTTCTTTTGATATTTTGAGGTGTGTTAGTGCAATTGTAGCTAAGTTGAGCTCATGGAGGTGTGGAAATAAATTGATTAAAGCTTCATGAAACCTTAAAGATAAATCCAAGAATAAGAAATTATCAAAAGCATTGCATGAAGACGGCAAGAAAAGCTTGAAAAAGTGAAGAAGTTTGGCTAAACCCTAAACACTAATGGATGAGTTATGAGTCATTATTTTCCCTTATTCCATTGCCTTTTTGTGCCATTCTTGAGGGTTGTTTAGTTCTTAATTGTCTTTTGTTAGTGCATTTTCCTCAATTGGGCTTCATTGGGCCATTATTCCAAATTTTGATTAATTTGGCATTAATTGGTCTAATTATTGTTTCTAATTGTTTTTAGGTATTTTGTGGAGCAAATTTTGGAGTTTGGACATTTATCATAAGGTCAAGAGAGAGTTGCCACGTGATTTCCACATCATTGCCACATTTGTGCCATGTTAGTCAGATTGTCCACATCACTAGCCACCATTTTCAACCCATAATGCCATTTTTGTAATTCTAAGTGACAGAATGGCATTTTTGTAAATATGTGGGTCTATAGTGATGTGACCACGAAAATTTTAGGTCTTCTTGGGTGGCAGTCGCACATCATCTTCTATAACCTCCATTTTTACGTTTTGAGAGCTTTATATTGTTACCCTTGGAGGTGCCACATGAATTTTGATGTTTTAGCACAAATTTCTTCCATTTTTATGCATTATTACAACACCCATATTGGATTTTACGTTTTCTGCACGTTTGGAAGCTTGGGCATTTTCTTTTTAACATTGGGACCTTGTTGAATCCATGTTTCATCTTCTATTCATGATTTGATAACTTGTTTTGTTATTGTTTCACATTTTCTGCACCATTTTACGTTTCCTGCACCATTTTCTTATCATTCAATGGTTGTATTCTGTTTAGGGTTGAGCTTTGGTTCGCAATCCATGGAGCACAAATTTAATGTGTTAATTCCTTGTAGAGAATGAATTGAAACCTTGAGGTTATTCTTTCATATGGTAAAGTTTATTTTACTCTTCATTCAGATTTTGTTTTTGTGCTTAATGGATGAAGATTTCTGTTTAAGCTTATTTTGCAGAATGGGTCATTTCATTTTGGGGTTGTTATCATGCTTAATGATGCCATTACAAATGAATGAATGTGTGCTTTGCTTAATTGCGTGTTGAATTTCGATTCTTATGTTCGCTTAGCCAATTATTTCAGGAGTTCAATAGAGTAATGATAGCTAATTAATTTTATGACCTATGATTGGAATATTTTCATTTGAATCAAGGAATCAACACTGTTTTCATTATTGTTTTATCAAATTTTCAATTACGATTTATTCTTGTGTTGAATTTCTGGAATCTGCCAAACCTCTCCCCTTTTGTTGAACTACAATCAGGAACCTTGGAGTGTAAACAATGAGTTAACGTCATGAGAGGACAATGAGTGACCTGACTGCACCTGAGTTCACTTATGACTCATTGTAAACCAGATTAATACATTTGTTGCTAAAGTTTCATGGCCTTGCAGGTGAGGACCCGTGTAAGCATCTGAAGTAGTTCCATGTTGTGTGTTCCACCATGAAGCCCACAGATGTCTAAGAAGATCATGTGTACTTGAAAGTTTTTCCACATTCCATAAAGGCTAATGCAAAAGATTGACTGTATTACCTTACACCCAGGTCCATCACGAGTTGGGATGACTTGAAGAGATTGTTCTTTGCCAAATTCTTCCCTACGTCCAGAACTAAAACCATAAGAAAGGAGATTTTTGGCATCGAGGAACAGTCTGGGGAAAGTCTCCACGAATATTGGGAGAGATTCAAGAATTTGTGTTCTAGTTGCTCACACCACTAGATATCTGAGCATTTGCTTCTTTAGTATTTTTATGAAGGCTTGCACCATTTGGATAGAAGCATGATTGATGCTCGAGTGGTGGTGCTCTTGGTAATTCAATCCCAACAACAACAAGGCAATTGTTTGAGAACATGGTTTCTAACTCTCAGCAATTTGGTGCAAGAAATGATGTTATTGTTGTTAGGGGAGTTCATGATGTAGGAGCTACAGAGTACACTAAGAAGTTAGAGAAGATTGATGCTCTTACCACCTTAGTCAACCAACTTGTTGCGAATCAAAGAGTTGCACTTTCTATTGCAAGAGTTTGTGGCATTTCCACGTCAGTTGATCATTTCACAGATTCTTGCCCCGCCTTGCAACAAGTCACGACTTCAGCACCTTCTGATACTCCTCAAGCCTATGATGCTAACATTTTCAACCATAGACTGCCCCAACAACACCAACTAAACAATGATTTGTCCACTAACAAATATAATCCAGGTTGGAGAAATTGTCCCATTTTGAGATGGGGAAACTAAAAATAGCAGGAAAACCAATAGGTTCAAAACATACAGCCTCCTCCTCACCAATAACAAAAAGCTGCACCTACACAACCTGCCCAGTTCCACCTGTCCCTACTACCATCCTAGCTCCCGTTGCACCTTCATCTTGTACTTCATTGGAGGAGTTAGTCAGGATGATGACCCTTCAAAATATGCAATTCTAGTAGGAGACTAGAGCTTCAATTCAAAGTTTGACAAATCAAATAGTGTAGATGGCCACTCTGCTAAACCAAGCACAGTCTCAAAATGTTGACAAGCTACCATCACATATAGTGGAGAATCCAAGAAATGTGAGTGCTATCAAATTGAGATCTGGGAAGAAGATTGAAGTTCCCACTCCTCAACCTACAATTGAGACGAAAGTTAACCCTGCCATACTTTAGAGAAAGTATGATGCTCATCCAGCTGGTCCTTCCACATCTTGGGTGCCTTCTATGCTTTCCACCTCTACTGTTATGCCTCTCATCCCTCTTCCTTTCCCCCAAAACCCATTCTAAGCAAAATGATGGAAGAGGTTGACAGGGAGATCTTAGAAACATCCAGGAAGGTGAAGGTGAACATACCTTTGTTGGATGCCATTAAACAGATTCCCAGATATTCGAAGTTCTTGAAGGAGTTGTGCACGCACAAGAGGAGGCGAAAAGGAAACGAGAAGATCAGCATGAAGATAAATGTGTTAGCACTGATAGGTAAAATTTGTTCCTTAGATTCCTCAGAAGTGCAAAGACCCAGGTACATTTTGTGTACCTTGCATCATAGGTAACAATAAATTTGAAAATGTAATGCTTGATCTTGGTGCTTCAATAAATGTAATGCCTTTGCCTTTTCTAAAAATCTCTTTCTCTTGGACCCCTACAACCTATGGGTGTGGTGATTCAGTTGGCAAATAGAAGTGTTGCCCACCCCGCAAGTTTAGTTAATGAAGTTTTGGTTCATGTTGGTGAATTGATTTTCCTTGCTGATTTTTATATTCTTGATATGGAAGAGGAATTTTCACATGGTTCTGCACCAATCATTTTCGACAAACTATTTTTGAAAACTACAGAACCAAGATTGATGTCCATGCTGGTACTTTGTCCATGGAGTTTGGTGATATTGTTGTGCGTTTTAATTAGGGATGTTAACGGGGCGGGTAGGGTACGGGTAGTAGCTTCCCCGTACCCTACCCACTGGATAAATATCTGCCTCGTACTAGTACCCATATCTGTCGGGTATCCATTATGTGGGTACCGGCCTACTTTTTTCATATTCACAGGTATCCACGAGTATTTACAAAATTATTTAAAAAATAAATATTTAATCATAAATTCAAATAAAATAAAATAAAATACATCATTGTCATAAAATTTAAATAAAGTTAAAATAAACTCAAGTTCATACAAGTCCAAATAATTATAAAAGTAAATATAAAATGACAATCAACACAATGAAAATTCTTTAATTAGTACTTTGATAAAAAAAGTCCACTTTCTCCGATTGATTCCTGAAAAATAAACAAAATAAACAAATAATAAACCTCAATTGACACGTGTCAAGTATTCTTATTTTGATTCATCATTTGACAACAAGCATACCATAAATGTCATTGTCTATATATGTTTTCATGTATATGCCTAATTTCAAATAAAGGAAAGAGATAAATGTCAAGGGGTGTACCTAGAAGAAGATAATGCACCAATACTTGAAATTAGAAAAAATTAGGTTAAAATGTTTTTTACTAATATATATATATATATATATATATATATATATATATATATATATACATATATATATATATATATATATATATATATATGTAGATAGATAGATAGATAAATAAGGGTATTTTTGTGAATTAAAGTTTAGCGGGTACGGGTATCCACGGATACAGATAGTATGATACCCGTACTCGCACCGTTAATGTGTGGGTATCAAAAATACCCGTACCTGCGGGTAGTGAGTATCCATTTTTAATATATGTTTCCTACCTGTTATGGGTTTTATATGCGGATACCCGTGGGTACGGATGTTTTTGACATCCCTAGTTTTAATATTCTGGATGCAATGCAACATCCTTCTGAGGATCACTCTATTTTTCATATTGATATCATTGATGATGCTATTGATGAACATATTTCTGATTTCTACCATTTGCATTGCATGAAATATGCATATGAGTTTGAATTGTCTGAATTTGCATGCATTGCTGTTGACTCTAATTCATATTATGCTTCGGATTCTGATTTTTATGTTGATTCTGAGTTTGACTCTCTAGGTGTTGTACCATATGATTTTGATGTTACATGGTTAGAATGCACTAACCATGTTGTAGGAAGTACATATGCATATGATTGTCATGTTGAGGTACATGTTGTGGAACCTATTTCTCCCTCCTCTCAGGTTCCTGATATTGAGCAAGCATCCAACACTCTAGAGTTGAAACTACTACTAGACAACCTCAAGTATGTCTATTGGGTGGACATTGGCTGACATTCTTGGAATTAGCCCATCCACGTGCATGCATAAGATATTGTTGGAGGATGGAGCAAAACTCGTGAGACAACCGCAGAGGCAACAAAACCCTGTCATTCTAGAGGTTGTGAAGAAGGAGGTGACCAAGCTTCTACAAGCTGGGATAATCTATCCCATTTTAGACTGTTAATGGGTCTGTCTCATCCATTTGGTTCCTTAGAAGACAAGCCTTACAGTTGTTAAAAATGAAAGGGATGGGTTGATCCCAACCAGGGTGCAAAATAGCTTGAGAGTTTGCATCAATTATTGGAGGCTCAATCAAGCAACCATGAAAGACCACTTCCCTCTGCCATTCTTTGACCAGATGCTTGAGCACTTGGCAAGTAAATCTGATTACTATTTTCTTGATGGTTTTTTTAGCTATTTTGAAATCCATATTGCTTTTGAGGATCAAGAAAAGACCATATTTACTTGCCCCTTTGGCACTTTTGCCTATAGGAGGATGCCTTTTGGCCTATGAAATGCCCTTTGCACATTCCAGCGCTAGACGTTTATCATTTTTAGTGATTTTCTCAAATACATCATAGAGGTGTTTATGGATGATTTTACTATTTATGGATCCTCCTTTAATACATGTTTAGACAATCTGGCCAGAGTTTTGAATAGGTGCATCCAATCTAACCTTGTTCTCAATTTAAGAAGTGTCATTTCATGGTAGAACATGGTATAGTTTTGGTGCACATCATTTCGACTAAGAGCATTGAAGTTGATCCTGCAAAGATTTCTGTTATTTCACAGTTGCCTTACCCCTCTTTTATGCGAGAGGAACGTTCTTTTCTTGGCCATTCAGGATTTTACAAGCGCTTTATTTAAGATTTTAGAAAGAAGGCCCTTCCACTATCCAAGTTGCTGTAAAAGGATGTTGACTTCATCTTTGATGAAGGATGCAAAAAGGCTTTTGATTGCCTCAAGAAGACCCTAACCACCACTCCTATCATTCAGGCGCCGAATTGGACAACCCCATTTGAGCTCATGTGTGATGCATCAAATTATGCCATGAGAGTTGTCCTAACACAGAAGATTAACAAGAAGCCTCGAATGATCTACTACGCCTCCAGAACGTTAGATGCTACTCAAGCGAACTATACCACAACAGAAAAAGAACTCTTTCAGATTGTTTTTGCACTTGAGAAATTTAGATGATATTTGTTTGGTTCACCTTTTGTTGTGTTTATTGACCATGCATCTCTAAAGTTCTTGTTGAAGAAGGTATAGTCTAAGCCTTGGTTGATAAGATGGATGCTCTGGCTCCAGGAGTTTGACTTGGAGATCCGTGATAGGAGCAGAACAAGGAATTTGGTTGCAGACCACCTGAGCAGGATAAAGAGGTTTGCTGATGATGTTTCACCGATCCGGGATGACTTTCCTGATGAAAGTTTGTTGACACTCTCTACTTCTTTTCCTTCCTCGTGGTTTGCTAACATTGTAAATTATCTTATTGCTTCTGTTTTTCCTCTCCTAGCATCGAAAGCTCAATATGATAAACCTAAGAGCGATGCTAGGTATTACATTCCAGACCATGAGATTGACTCAATCCTCAATTTTTTTCATTCATTTGTTCTTGCTAGATACATCGTTCTGCCTCCACAAACGCTCTCCACCTCTCTTCCTTCTCAAACGTATTCGACATCTCTGCCTCCTCAAACCCTCTTGACGTCTCTACCGAATCAAACCCTCTCCACTTCTTTGCCGCCTCAAACCCTACCATTTTAATCTCATATCTTCTTTGAATCATACTTTCTATTTTGATCTCTTCACTTTTCATTTTGAAACCCTAATTTTTTTTTTCCTAATCTAAGTGATTCCAACTTCATTTACATTTATTTTTTGTTTCTTCTAACTCAGGTTTTGTTTTTTTTTTGTGTAGATTGTTTTTGGGGTTATTCCTTCACTGACTCTAAGAAGATACCTTTATCATGACGAGGATTTCGGATTCCAGTTTCTGATGACACCTTTATCATGACGAGGATTGCGGATTCCAGTTTCTATTGACAATTAAGCGATCACTTCTTTCTTTTTTTGTATAAAATTATCATGTCTGATAAAATCACTTTTCTCCATCCAAGATGTAGTGGGTATGACCTTGATCTGATTGCACCTTAACTTTCAAGAAATGCCAAGATCTCAAGTTTATTTTTGTTTAAATGCATTCTTAATTTCATTGTATAAGACCTGCATTTTCATAATTTCTTGCAGAAACTATGGCCATCTTAAGTCATAAGCAAATCATGTGAATTAGTTATGAATATGGCATTGAGGTAAGTAGAGTCCAAGAAGTAGTTGGTAATGCTAACCAAATTTTTAAGGTAATAAAACTAAAAAGCAGATTCCACAGTTTAATTAAATTGATAATGGAATGCCTTTAATATGTTGTATTGTTTTTTTTTTGTTCTATTGTTGATTCAAAGATATAATTATAAGTTTGTTTTCAAAAGAATTGTTGGTGTTTGCTGATTTATTGGCACCATAATACTGTTGGAAAATTATTTTTTGTGGCTTGTGTAATCTTTTATTGGTTTCTATTACTTGAGAAAGGTGCTTAATTGTAGCAGGAAATGCTTCACTGTTAATGTATTTATCTTCATTTGTATATGCACTCAAGACAATAAATTAAAACTAGCAAACATGAAGTTGGATTGGTTGTTTAGCCTATAAATCTTACATTTACTCTCTTTTGTTTCTTTTATAGCATCAAGCTTGTGTTTTACTCTAAAGCATATTTCAATCCAACATTCTATTATTTACATGTTTTGATGATTCACATGTTTTGATTAAACATGTCTTCCATTGTTATTGAGTTTATGATGTTTGATCAAATCACTTTTCTCTATCCAGGTTGTAATTTGAGCTTTTATTCTTAATGTTTGTTGAAGTTTCATCTGATTGTACCTCAACTTTCAAGAAACCCAAACATTTCAGGTTTACTTAATTCTTATGTAGTTTTTATATTTGCTATTACTTTCCATTCATTACAAAATTTACTTCTGATGAAGATAGGTTATCAAAGCTTATCACTCAAAGCTTATGGTGGTTTACTCAATTTTGTTTTTTTTACCTATATTACTCAGATAGCTTGATTTCAAACCAAGTTGCAACTGTTGTCTTAGGCAGTGTTGGAATTCCAGAAAAAAATGAAGCAATTTTATTCAAAAAAGATGGCCACCAACTATTCAATTTAAATATTTTAAATTGACGTACTTTTCCATGATTTTTAACGTTATGTTTATTTGATTTTATGTAGGTTTTTTTATATCTTATGTTTGCCTTTTGATATGCAGACATCAGGTCAATTCTTTCCTTTTTCATCTACGTTACAACATTTATGTTACTGTTTGCATTAGGTGAGTTCTTTCCTCTTTCTTCTTTGTGTTGTCATTTTTCAAATTTTCAAACGACATATTTATTTGAAATCAGATCTTTATTTCCTATTTTCATTTATTTTTCAACCTTTTGCAACATTTAAAGTTGTTGTAGGTTTTCTTTTTCTCATGCTCTTTGCCATATTTCCTTTTCTTGCACAACATTGAGCCATGTGAAAAACAACTTTTAGTTTCTTCTGTGGTCTTCATATGTTTGTCAGTCACTTTTCCCAATTTTTACTCCATTTGGTTAACCAAAACCACAGTATGCGTATGGTTTTAGTAAATATCTTTAATCATGTCAAAAAACTACTTTTGCTTTTCCTGATTGTTTCTAAATTTGTGAAATCAAACCAGAGCATGCGTATGGTGTTATTTTTTATTTATGATCTTCTAATTTTTTTTATTATGTGTTTTTGTTTTGTACAAATACATGTCTCCAGACCTTCCTTCATTCCTTACTATCGTCTAATTTCCCTCATTCCTTACACCATGTCTGTTATCCAAAAACACGCCCACTCCTTACAAGAATTGAACCCAGAGAAGGAAAGTTGGAACATTACACATAATTTTATGATTTGTTGAAGATTACACAAAAGGAAAATCTCCATTTTCCATGGAAATTGTTCTTCAAGACAAAGAGGTACCCTCCTAATACTATAAACGCCTTTTATTTTCTTACTTTTCCTAATTTTTGTAGTTTTACACATAAGTTTCAATATGCTTTTATTATTTCATTTATGAAATTATTTTTGCAAGGTGTCCTAATCCATGCATTTGTTAGACGCACATTGATATAAAAATTCCGACCTGAAATCAAAGAGGATAAGGTTTACATCATTCAATCTTTTAGTGTTTCATGTAATGGTGGTTCTTATAGAACTACAAATCACGCCTATAAGATCAACTTCCAATTTGGAGCCAAGGTCAATATGGTTGAAAGTACCTTAGTTCCAAAAACTATAACTTCATACACCCCTTTTTCAACCATCATAGCTGCTGGTTTTGACACAGATTACTTAGTTAGTAAGTATATTTTTGTTTTTTTTCTTTTTCTTTGCGTTTAACTTTTGGTTAATGTTTTTTTTTTCTTACTTTTTCCTTTTTCTATAGATGTCACTGGAATGTTTACTGGTGTTGGAACAGAGAGAGAGCTAGAGAAAGGTGGTAAGAAGACCAAAATGAATGTCATTATTATCGAAACTGATGGGTAAGCGGATTTCATCTGTTTATCTTCTTTACTGTTTTTATTTTTTTTTATGGATTTCATCTGTTTCTCTTTTTATCTGATTTTTAACATGCAATAGTTTGCGATTGGAGTGTACTTTATTTGGTCAATATGTTGATATGTTAAATGCATTTCTGGCCTCTAGAGAGGATCAACATGTTGTCATTGCTTTACATTATTGCAAAGTGAAGACCTTCCAAGGTAACTAACTTTGATTGATTATTACAGTTGTATTAATTTTTTAAATTGTTTTTGACATGTTTTATTTAGTAGATAAAGTTTTTATTCAAAACTGTATGAATTGTACCAAGATAATTTTTAACTGTGATGATGAAGATGCAACGAAGTTGAAAAAATGTAAGTATATATACATAAGATATATCTTTGTTTATAGATAGATATACATACATATACATATATATATATATATATATATATGTATATATATATATATGTATATATATATATATGTATATATATATATATGTATATATATATACATATATATATATATATACATATATATATATATATACATATATATATATATATATATATATATCTTTGTTTATAGATAGATATATGTATATCTTTGTAATATAACATATTTTTTGAACGTAGGATGTGGGATAGTACTGAATCTCCTTCTCAACCTCTTACCCAACGTTGTTTGTCTTCTAAAGTTAGCTTAGAAGATGATTTCATTAAGCTACATCCTAGGAGTTCAATTGAAGGTCTCAAAGATTTTAAACAGGTTCAAATATTTGTCTCTATGTTTCACATAAATATTTTTTGTTAATTACCGTTCATATTTCTATTCATATTGTTTCATTATTTATTTTTTAGGAAAGTACTTTTGTAGTAAAGGCTACTATCAAACATGTGCTAGATCATGATGATTGGTGGTATACAAAATGTATCTGCAACAAAGTAGTTTATCCTGATTCCAGAAT
Organism: Vigna unguiculata; assembly: GCF_004118075.2. NCBI lineage: Eukaryota > Viridiplantae > Streptophyta > Magnoliopsida > Fabales > Fabaceae > Vigna > Vigna unguiculata. The sequence continues at coordinate 14,786,258 of NC_040288.1, read as the reverse complement.
GTTTTTTTGTTAAAAGTGTAACAAACATGTCATTAAGGTTACACCTAGGTAATATTAATAATCTTCAGAATTAAGACTTTATGAATATAATATTATAAAAACTTAATAATGTTCATTATGTCTTTAATGTTTTTTTTAGGTATAAACTTAAACTTCGTGTAATTGATGTTATGGATTCTACAACTTTTGTTGTATTTGATCGTGATGCAAGTGCAATGTTGAAGAAATCATGCTCTGATATTCTTGACTTATAAGAAAAGGTTAAGTTTCATATGTAATCATTTCTTGTTATATTGTTGACATTTAACTTAAATGTTTTGTTTGATTTTCAAATTAATTCACAATCAATATTTTCCTATTCTATATTGGGTACTTCTTTTCCAATTATTTAAATCATTATTGTTATCTATAGTAATTCTTTTTCATTAAGTTACATCATTTATATTTATACTTTTTTTAATAGAACACTGCTGCTGGAGACTTGCCTAAAGAGTTTGAAGTCCTAATTGATAAGACATATCTGTTCAAAGTTGAGTGCAAGAATGATTATAATAGCAAATTTGAACAATCATTCAGAGTTAAAAAAGTTTGCATGGATGAAAAAGTAATTGAAAGCTTTAGTGATGTTGAAGTTAAGTCTTTGGTAAGATCTTATTTATTTCTTTTTACATCTAATCCTATATTTTTCTTTAATTGTAATATTATTTTTATTGGATAAAATTTTTAGGATCTATACTCTGCAAATGAAGAAGAAAGCAAAGTAAATGGGCAAACAAATCAAATCTCATTTGATTCCATTGCAGAGGTAGTTGAAGATTTCAATTTAACTTATTTTGTAAAGTTTTGTATATGCTAATTTTTTGAAGTTTATTTTTAGGATTTGCTGATCAAATTCACAAAAGAATCAACTGATGTTGAGACTCAAAGTGATAATTTGAACACTATAGTATCAAGCCATGTTTCTGCAAAGGAATCGTTGAATAATAAAGTTGTAATTGATGTTGAAATTGATGAGTTAACCCGCAAAGAATCATCTCATCTGGACAATCTTGACTTGGCTACTCAACCACCTGTCCCAGCACTTAAAAGATAGAGTCGATATATGGTTCAAGAAAACAAGAAGATTCCAGTGAAGATGTTGAAGAAGAATATCAAGATTGAAAAGCGCTTTCTGTCATTTCAAACTACAAATTGTAATAGACTTTATTTGGTATTTGTACTCATGACCACTATTTTTTGTTGTTTTTTTGAAAACATTGACTTCAAATATCTTTTAATTTAATTATGAATTACATCAAATATAGCTCAATTCTCAATGATTTCATGTTTATTATTCTTAATTCTGTGCTCTATGTTTACAGTCACAATTTGCTAGCTGAATCAAAGTGTGTTGACATAATTTGACAATGTCTATGAAGGTTATGTGGGGCATGCAACGTCTGTGGTGGGAATGGGTGATGTGGTTGATGGATTGTAGATGGCGGAGATGTCTCTTTTAGGCTGATGAGGTGCATCCCCCACTAGCGAAGCCACCAAAAATGGTGTTAATGGTGTCGCGTAGTGGGGGGTCGGTCGGGGCGATATCAGTGTGACCAGGTTGGGGGTCGCGGTTGGTGGGTTGGCTAGGACGTTTTTCGTGGCGAGAATCACGGGGATGGCGTCGGTGGTCAAAACATGGAGCGTGATCTGATCATGGAGGGTGGTCGTCTCGACGGATGAAGCGGCAGAAGTGGCCAACACAAACCAATTCTTCAATCTTGCCTTGGAGTGCTTTGCATTCCTCTGTGGTGTGGTCGTTGTTTCGGTGATAGCGACAATATTTAGTCATGTCTGTGTTTGGGGGAATGGTCGTCTTGCGTGGTGGTGGTATGAGGTCGGGCTGCAGGGCTTCGTCAAGTAAACGAGATCAAGGGACATTTAGGGGTACGTATCTGGTGAAGCAGGGTTGTCAGGGTTCTCTAAGTCTAGGGTCAGGCCGGGAAGGATGTGTAAGGGGGTTGCGGTAGAGGGTGTATAGTCGTTGCAGAATTTGGTATGGAGAGTTTGCATCTGTTCCATGTAAATATAGTCCGCGCGCGGAGTTTCAATTCTTGCATGGAGGTGGGTAGGTAGAGATAGACGTTGTTGGCAAAGGGGTCGGGTTTGAGAGTGAGTGCCATGCACTAAAGTATCATTTCCTGATTAAGGTGTAGTGTGTGAAGGGCAGCCTTACCGAAGCGGTCGATGAAAGCCCAAAGCGTCTCGTCTTGTTCCTGTCTGACACCAAGAAGAGAGATGGTTGTAGTTTGATGTGGGAAAAGTTGATGTAAAGTTGTGAGGGGGGATATGGGTGGTAGGGAGGGTGGGAGGTATGTTGTAGGGTGGGATGTGGGTGGTGGGTAGGTGGAAAGGATGTTGTAAGGTGGGATGTGGGTGGTGGGGAGGGTGGCGGCAAGAGTAGGAGTCGTAGTGTTCCCTGGGAGGGTGGGATGGAAGTGGGTATGATGGTTTGAGAGGATGGGAGTTTGTTGAGTGGTGGTGAAGGTGTGCGGGGTAGGATTGTACTTGTTTTCCTCTTCGGTAGGTTGGAAAGTTAGGGACTGTGCGGCATTGGATGTTTCCTTAGCCTTTCCCTTTTGAGTGGGACCAGCTTCGATCTTTCACCTTAGCCGTGAGTTTTCCTATCGTAGTGCCTCCATCTCTTCAGCACTGCGTTTCTTCAGATCAGCCAGTTCCTGTTGCATCTTGCTTGACTGTCTAGGATAGCAGCCAAGTTCGGGGTGGTAGTAACAGGTGCTGCAGGACATGCTTCAGCTTGCTTGTTAACTCCTACTCTTCTGTGGGTAGAAACCATCTTCGAGAGAATGTGGGTTGGTCCGTAAAGTATTATCTCGTGCCCCACGGTGGGCACCAATTGTTCCTGCGGAGAACAAATAAGATATCTTAGACACAAGCGTTACCTTACCTCAATCCGCAATCTCCTTAGTAGGCTCCTGCCGGCTGCCATATGCCATCTGTGGGTATCTCGGTTTGGACCAGTTTGGACCCGAGAGGGGTTACCTGCAGAAGAGACTCTGATGCTCAAGTCAGCCAAAAAACTCTCAAAAAGTCAAATCTCGTAATTAAGGGAGTAATGAATGCGTACCTTTAATTGTTGGGGTCCATGCATATTTATATATTATTAATTATGTTTGGCCACATCATGGGTCAGGCCTCTGTTTGGGCCTTAGTCCAGGCCACTTAGCACGACTATCGCGGGCCTTAGGGGTTTTGCTGGTAACGCTATGCTAAGTTCTCATTTAGTTTCTTTAATACTTCTTTGGTGGCCTAGACCGGTTACTCTTATAGCGGTTTAGGTTGGTTACTTTCATTTGCTTGGCATATGTATGGTGATTATTTGCGTCCTTGGCAGCTATGTGGACGGGTCTTATGGCTATAGTCGGACTAAGCCGCCTAGGTGTAGTACATTACTCTTCAAGATCCCTCTCACATACGAAAACCAAAAATCCATACCACGTTTAAGTTCAAGTGGAAAAACCATAATAATTGCTCTAAGCCCGAACTCGCTAGGTTTTCTTTACATTCAGACAAGTTCAAGCAATAAACAACACACCATCAAATAAAAGAACCCACGCGTTATTTGTCAAGAAAAAGGAAACAACCCCTACACGAAACGCATGGGAGCCAAACACGACTATCAAGGCTATGGCCAAGCTCCTAGACCCTTCGTGCCAGCCCTACGGTGATAAAGCACCCGAAAGTCATGCACCAACATTGCTATAGGTGACCGTTCCTTCCACCAAGCGAGTGCACCAAAACCATTGTAAGATGAGATATTACCCAATTCTCGTGGCTGCACCGCGGATCCCGAGAGAGAGAAAAAAACCATGCAGACCAGGCAATTGCATCCAAAACCGAAATGCATGTGTGGTATTTCGTTTTAATGGAAATCGATGACATTCCACCAGCCATACAGAAACATCCTAACCATGTTTCGCCTAATGTTTCTTATTAACTCGATCAACATGAAAAACACTACACTAATAACAACGCCCCACACTCAAACCAAAACAACGCTCCCCACCTTCACAGCTGGTCCTCCAGGGGTTCAAGACTACCAGCTTGACCTGGTTATCACGCAACACCATACCTCAAAGGAAAGAAACTTAGCATTAGCAAAAGACAAAAAGAAGAGGTTGTAAAGTGTAGAGTCCTGGGCACACCAGTACAGTTGAAAGGTTTAGGTTTGCAAGACCGTTCTTTGCATAAAGCTGACCCCAAACAAGTTTTAAGGTATGGTTTTCCCATCAAAGAGGCACAAGTGCCAACAATTAAAAAGACGAAAGGGTTATAACAAAAAAAACATTGTTGCATCGTACCCCTTATGAACCCAAAGGATACGCAACCACAGTTCGCTCCAAGGTATCCTAAACACGTGGGAGGGTCTATTAAAGGAAACCCTAGCCGCACCCAACCAAAACAAGTATTTGGTAACTCCTTCGGTGTAAAAACCTAACACGGACCCGAGGAAGCCCTTGGTAGCACTCATTGCACTAATATGGAAAGGAAAAAAAACCTGAACTCCTGCCTTAAGGAGGCAGTTCCTTCCCTACTCACAAAGATTCAAGAATACTGAAAATGCTTCGCACGAATGAGACCCAACACTACGGCAATGCGTGGGCAACGCTTTTTCTTTAGAAAAAAACAACCAAACGCAAGCTTTCACAACATTCAACCATTAGCTAAGAAAATTGTGAATTTCCAAAACAATATCAGCATAAAGAACCTTTCAACAACATCACTTTAGAGTAAGCAAACACATGGCAGGCAAGCGTCAATGCTGATAATGTGAATCAGAAACAAAACAGCATGAGGCTTTGCTTTAAACTTTGCTTTCCACTCTCCGCTCTATATGTTTTCTCTCCTCCCTCCTGAGCACGTACAAAAAACCTAAACCTAGAGTGTCTAGTGGTTACAACACTAAGTGACAAAGGAGGAGATAGAAAGTAAACAAAACCCAAGATAAGCCTTCTTAACCTAATGGGGATTAAAATCCTTTCAACCACATGCAAAAAATACCTATTAACCCATGGGCTTTCTCGTGATATAATTATTAAGCCATGTGCTTTCTCATCATATAATGTTCATTATAAATTTATATACACATGTATTCCACATGTCATAATTAAATAAAATAATAAAAAAACACAACTTAAACCACTCAATTAAATATTTTGTGTCTGGAAATATTTGACGTCGTGACCAATACACTAACAAAAGTCTTTATAAAACATCAACCACTTTATTACTTCACCCGAATACTTTATGTTTTTTTCCCAGATCTTACAATGCATATGCTTTATCATCACTAATCTTTTACTGTGATACTATGAAAAATCAATTTTCATATTATCAGTAAAATCTAAGTAAGAAATAATTTTGTTTTCAGAAAATAATTAGGAAGAGGAGGGAATAAAACAAACAAAAGAGCAATGAACATTGATTTGAGTATGGATATATTCCTACTTTTATTTTTATCTCATTTTAAATTTAATTTAATTTTATCTTGTTTTATTTTATTTAGTCTTGGTTTCTTTATCTTGTTTATTTTATTTTATCTTTTCTATTTTATTTTATTTTTAATTTTTTAAAATTTTTTAAAATTTTATTTTAATTTTAATTATATTTTGTTTACTTTTTATTTTATTTCATTTTATTCCTCCTTCAAAAAAAATAATATTTTTCTTATGGAGAACAAATAAGAGATGTCAGACACGAATGGTACCTTACCTCAATCCGTAATCTTTTCAGTAGGCTCCTCGTCGGTTGAGGTATGTTGTGTGTTGGCGTCTCGGTTAGCACCAGTCTGGACCCAAGAGGGGTTAACTGCGGAGAAGACTCTTATGCTCAAGGCAGCAAAAAATTCCTCAAAAAGTCAAATCTCGTGATTAAGGGCTTAATGAATGCGTACCTTTTATTACTGGGATCCATGCGTATTTATAGTTTATTAATTATGTTTGACCATGTCATGGGCTGGGCCCTTATTTGGGCCGCAGGTGGGCCCTAGGTGGACCTGGGCCTAGGCTAGGCCTTTAGTTAATGCTTGTTGGTGCTAAGGGCCTTATCTATGGTATCCTCAGTCTAGAGTGGTCAACAAATGTCGTCCTAATTTCTGAAGTAAGCAGCCTAGGTCGCTGTGTGCTTTCGGTTGTTTGTTTACTGACTTAGTTGCTGACACCAGTCCTAGTCTTTAAGTGTGATGAACAATGTTAAGGCTAAAATGTATAAAAGGTAATGGTAGGTGAAAGGGTAACAGTTGTCAGAGATCTAATCAGAAGGGTTTTCTGTCGCCGTTCCAAGTATCATGATATTTCGTGTGCATTGCGACGCTTCATGTGCTTTATAACTTTTGGCGGGAAGGAATTGTAGCATTTCGAATTGATTTTTATAAATGAGGATGCTATTGAAAGCGTGCTCACGTTGGCTCATTCGTAAGAAATCTGGGATTTGCGATTTGTGTGCGTTAGAGCTATCTGATTAGTTATGTGGTCCTGCCATCATCTTTCTAAAAAAGGTATGTCTAGTACTAGTGATAGTATGTCGTTAACTACATCGAGTAATGGGAGTGGGCGGTCTAGGGAAGGTATAGGTCGGTAGTCTGATGAGGAGAGTGTTAATCATGTGGTTGGGGTGGGAAGGATCTCGATGGAGACGGTGACCAAGGTGAAGGAAGACCTGCCAGAGGAGATAGTAGAGAATAGTTGGCCGGCCAAGGTTGGCTATGAGTGGGTCGCTGCCGACGTTCGAAATCAATCCTAATTATTTTGGTGGTCAAGGTTGCTCAACTCGTGGCTTAACTGTACTTCTGTCGTGGGGAGTGATGTAAGCCGTGATATAGTGTCCTTGGAGCGAGTGAGTGCTGTTGAACGGGCATGTCATGGCCAGGAGGAGGGGGCTGATAAGTTTTTTTATATGTATATGTGCCATTTTTCACAATTGCACGTAAGGCTACCGTTTGATGACTTTACCATGGGGGTACTTTGTTTACTAAACGTTGCTCCTACCCAACTACATCTGAATAGTTGGGCATACTTGCAAGCCTTTCGTGTTCTCTTCTGCTCGTTATACATGCAACCTTCTCCCTAGGCATTTTCAAATTTTTAGCAAGACTAATAACCCTTGGTGGTATAAGGACATGAAGTTGAAGGAGTTGTCGGTGGTAGATAAGGAGGTGGTGGAGACGTTGATGAAGTTTACTGATAGGCTTCCCAATAAGGGTTTAGTTAGGGTTTATAATTCGGTTCATCCGATTATTGATATTGAAGGTGTCTTTTTGTAATTTTAAGTGTTATAATGTGTGTAAGTTAACTAACCGGCATTTGGTATGAACAATGCAGGACATATGGCGCAACTTGGGAAGAAGAACTTGACACTTTTTCAGACACTAAAGAAGGAGAAGGCGGCAAGAGCAAGGGTTGTTGGGAGTACTGAGGTTCCCAACTTACAGGAGTCCTTGGTGGAAGTACATGTGCATGGGGGTACGAAAAGGAAAGTTGAGTTGTCGGCCAAGCCCGGTAGAGGGAAGGATGTGAAGAAGGTCAGGGCCACTTTGTTATGATCGGGATCATCTGCTGGTGGAAAAGGTCCTGAAGCTGGTCTAATTTAGTTGCGAGAAACAATTGTTCGGCGGGATATTGAGATTAACGTGTCAGATACTTTGATTAATTCAATTGACAGTATGGACCCCAATGCTTTGGTGAGGGTTATGGTGGAGTTCAACAATAAGGCGGTAATACTAGGGTGCCATGTGGGGTCGTTGTATCAAAGGGAATTGAAAGAGGGGAATCAGCAAAACTGGAGGAGTTGCAAGGTCAAGTCAAAAAGCATGCAGAAGAGAAGGAAGCATGGGAAAAAGAAAGAGAGGAATGGAAAGAAGAAAAGAAAAGACTAGGAACATGGAAGGTGCAGTGTCTGGAGGTGGAACTGGATGATTTGAAGGGATGTATTATCCAGAAGCATATCAATGGATTCTATAAGGGGTTACGATAGGCGGCCTTCTTTTATAAAGATGTTGATGTGTTCGATGTCCGATTTGATGTCAACAAGGATGTGGTTGATGACCTGCTCGTGGATGAGGCAAAGTCTAGTCCCGAGGAGGATGCAGGAAGACGGTGGATACGAAGCAAGCGGATGCGAATCCTGATGATGTCGTGGCTGCGAAAGATGTGGAATAAGAGTCGACTTAGGATTGTTGTTTTAAATGTTTTCTATTTGATTTTGATCCTAAGTTTGTATTAATTTGTACATTATTTACTTTTTTGTTAATGTGATGAATGTTGTTGGTATATTTGTTGTCGTGTGACACCGCTAGGATGTGTTATAGGGGCGCGTGTTATGGTATGATTATCACTAAGAATGCAATTTGGAGTGGGTCGTATGTGGCTATAATCCGTTTAATGTGGTAAGTAGTATAGAGTTTTGGTGTGCGATTGTTGTGATAATTTTAATGTATGGGTGTTCGACCCAGGCTGCTTACTTGTGGCAAGGGTGGGGAACTTAACGATTTAACTTAAAAAACAAGTGTTCAACCCAGGCCGCTTACTTGTGGTAAGGGTGGGGAACTTAAACGATTTAACTTAAACAACAAGTGTTTGACCTAGGCCACTTACTTATGGTAAGGGTGGGGAACTTAAACGATTTAACATAAACAACAAGTGTTCGTCCTAGGCCGTTTACTATTGGTAAGGGTGGGGAACTTAAATGATTTAACTTAAACAACAAGTGTTCGACCCAAGCCACTTACTTGTGCTAAGGGTGGAGAACTTAAACGATTTAACTTAAACAACAAGTGTTCGAACTAGCCCGCTTACTTGTGGTAAGGGTAGGGAACTTAAATGATTTAACTTAAACAACAAGTGTTCGACCCAGGCCGCTTACTTGTGGTAAGGGTGGGAAACTTAAACGATTTAACATAAACAACAAGTGTTCAACCCATGCCGTTTACTGTTGGTAAGGTGGGGAACTTAAACGATTTAACTTAAACAACAAGTGTTCAACCCAGGCTGCTTATTTGTGGTAAGGGTGGGGAACTTGTACTATTTAACTTAAACAACAAGTGTTCGACCTAGGCCGCTTACTTGTGGTAAGGGTGGGGAACTTAAACGATTTAACTTAAACAACAAGTGTTCGACCCAGGTTGTTACTTATGGTAAGGGTGGGGAATTTAAACGAGTAAAGGCGTGTGGAAAGGTAGACATGAGACCAAGAACCTTTTGTTTTATTCATGAAATTTGGGGTGCCTCATTAAAAACTCCCTGGCCAAAACCCTCCTTAGGGAAAAAATGTCAAGTGAGGAAAAAGAGTACACCCAGGGTTACAAGTATTCGGTAGAGTAAGTATCATAACTAAAGTAAAATTTGAGATGGGACACGTTCCATGTATTTGGTATTTCTTCGCCTGATAATTGTTCAAGCTTGTAAGCGCCACCCCTGCATCCTCGCGTATTTGGTACGGGTCATCCCAATTGCCATAGAATTTGCCATCCTTCTTTCTTGCACTTTTGGCCATCCTCCAAACTAGGTCTCATTTAGCGAATGATCGCGGGCATAAGTTCGCGTTATATTTTCTTGCTGCTCTCTATTTAGCTGCTAAGTTGCGTATTTGGTCTTTGTCCCTTAATTCAGATAGGAGGTCGAGGTAGGTGAACATGTTTTGCTGGTTTTGAACTGGGTCGTATAGTTCTCGGCGCAGAGATGGTTCGCCAATTTCTACTGGTATCATGGCCTTTGAGCCGTATACAAGGCTGAAGGGAGATTTGTTTGTTGCTGATTGGGGGGTACATCTGTAGGCCCATAGCACTTCCACTAATTCTTCTGGCCATCGGCCTTTGGCGTTATCCAGGCGTTTGCGTAATTCTACTAGTATGACTTTGTTGGCTGCTTCGACCTGTCCATTAGTCTGGGGATGTTCGACGGAGCTGGTTACATGTTTGACGTCAATGCTAGTGTAGAACTTAGCGAGTTCTTTGTCTATGAACTGTCGGCCATTGTCAGTTATGATTATATGTGGGATGCCATACCGACATATAATATCTTTCCGAACGAACTGTTGGACTTGTTGAGTTGTAATGGTGGCTAATGGTTTGGCCTCTATCCATTTAGTGAAGTAGTCGATGGCTACTATAAGGAATTTCACTTGGCCTTTTCGTGGGGAAAAGGGGACGAGAATGTCCATTCCCCATTTTGCGAAGGGCCTTGGGGAGAGTATGAAGTGGAGTTGTTCTTGCTTTTGATGAATGAGGTTAGCATGTTTTTGACAGGGTATGCACTTTTTAACAAAGGAGTGCCAATCTGTCTCCATGGTTGGCCAAAACTAGCCGGTGTGGAGGATTCTGGTGGTCATGGCTCGTACGCCAGAGTGATATCTACATATGCCTTCGTGCAATTCTTTTATTATGTACTGGGCTTGTTCGACTGTGACGCATTTGAGGAACGGTTGGCCGTACCCTCGCTTGTATAAGTCATCTCCTATCATCGTGTACTTGGCACATTTAGCCAGCCAACTGTTGTTAGCATCAGGTGGGGGGTTACCGGTTTGGAGGTACTGAATGTAGGGGGTTGTCCAATTGTCGGTTTGGTTCTGGGTTAGGTTAAGGCAAGTGTTTGATGTGGATGATATGGATGGTGTTTGCTGTAAGAGGGATATGTGCCGGCTCTTGAGCTTAGTACTAGCCAATTTAGATAATATGTCAACCCTGAAATTTTCGGTTCTAGGATGTGTTGGATGTGTACTTGTTCAAGGATTGAATGACATTACGGACTAGGTGATAATATTACAAGAGGGTGGGGTCTTTGATCTTAAATTCACCATTTAGATGGCCCACTGTGAGTCTAGAATCGGTTTTGCACGTGAGTGTTTTGACGCCAACGTTGCGTGCGAGGGATAAGCTAGCGAGAATGACTTCATATTCGGCTTGGTTGTTAAAGGTCTTGAACGCGAAATGGAGGGATTTTTCGATCAAGATGTTGTTAGGGCCTTCAAGGACAATACCGGCCCCAACTTCTTTCGAATTGGAAGAGCCATCAACGTAGAGTGTCCACTGGTCTTCGGCGGGGGTGTGTTGAGGGTCATTGACGAAGTCAAAGAGGCATTGAGCTTTGATGGGGTCGTGGGGTTCATACTGGATGTTGAACTCGGATAGTTCTACGGCCCAAGACGACATGCGGTCGGCCAGATCTGACTTTTGGAGTATTTTCTGAATGAGGTAGTCGGTTTTGACGATGACATTGTGGTTTTGGAAATAGGGTCTTAGGCGTCGTGTTGCGTGTACTAGGGATAAGGCTATTTTCTCCACCATTTGGTATCTAGTTTTCCGATCCTGCAACGTTCTGCTGATGAAGTATACAGGATTTTGAGTACCATCGACGTCTTGAACTAGCGCGACACTTACGGTGTGATCTGTAGTGGTGATGTAGACAATGAGAGGTTGATGTGTGTTTGGCTTATAAAGGATGGGTGGTGAGGTTAAGGTGGTTTTGAGGTTTTGAAAAACTCGCTCGCATTCGTCATTCCAAGAGAACCTTACGGATTTCTTGAGTTGTTGAAGGATGGGTTAGGTTCGCTCGGCTAGTTTTAGTAGGAAACGGGATATGGCGGTTAGGCGGTCGATGAGGCGTTGTACTTCTTTTACATTGCTTGGGCTTCGCATCCCAATGATAGCCTTGTATTTTTCAGGGCTCGCTTCTATGTCGCATTGTGTCAGCATGAAGCCAAGGAATTTACCACAGTCGATGCCGAAGACGCACTTTTCGGGGTTGAGGTGGAGTTTGTATTGCTGTAATACAGAGAAGACGGTGGATAAGTCTTGAGCATGCTGGTGATGACTTGGGGATTTGACAACCATGTCGTCTACGTATACTTCAACGAATTTGCCCATTATATGGCTGAATACCTTATCCATCAACCGCTAATAAGTTGCTCTTGTGTTCTTGAGGCCGAACGACATAACTTTGTAAAAGTAGTTGGCCTCGTCTGTGATGAAGCCGGTCTTGTTCATATCGGCTGTGGCCATTGGAATCTGGTTGTATCCGGAGTATGCATCGAGAAAACTGAGGACTTTGTTACTGGCGACACCGTCAACTAGCCTGTCAATATTGGGTAAAGGGTAGGCGTCCCTGGGGCAGGATTTATTGAGATCCATGTAATCGACGCACATTCGCCATTTACCATTGCCTTGTCTGACCAGGACTACATTGGAGAGCCAGGTGGTGTAGTGGGCTTCTTCGATGAAGCCTGCGTTGAGTAACTTGTCAGCTTCGATCTTGGCTGCTAGTCGACATTCTTCACCAAGCTTCCATTTTTTGAGACATATTTGGCTTCCTTGTAAATGGAGAGTTTGTGTGATGGATGTCCTTGGTGTAGGAGAGGAAGGAGATCCATGGAAGACACCAAAAAGAAGATGAAATACAACGGAAATGAAGATAAGAGCAAGAAGAGCTCTAGGCAATGGAGGTTTTTGGTGAAGATGAAGAGTAGAAGTGGAGCTATGGTATGGAAGGTGGCTAGAGGAGATGAAGGAGAAGGTTAACCATGTGTGCTCTCAAAATAATAGAAGAGTGGAGTGATCTCAACACAAACATTCTATTAGAAATTTCAAGAGTTCCCATTATAATATTTGAGTGGCTGTATTTATAGGCACAGGGCCGGCCAAATGAAGAGAAAATGCAACAAAGATGAAATGCAAATGTAGCTTGGAGAAGAAGCTTGATTGTAGACCACGTGATGTAGTAGAAGAGTCTTGATGATGCCAAGTGGCATATCACACTCTCCTTGCCCAAGTCACACGAACCATGCTTCCATCACATTCTCCTTGCTTAGTTCATGCTTTGCTTGCATCCAAATGGAGAGTCACTCAAGTAATTCTTGGCCAAAGGTAGCAAATTGGGCTCGGCCCAATTGATCCCAAAAAGTGTTCTAGCTTTTATTGAAAACAAAGCCTAAACAATGGCCCAATTTAAATCTAGACTACTTCCTTCATGCATCATCTCATATTTTAGAGATTTCTTTAGCCCATGTGAATAATGTAAAAAGCACATGATTGACTTGATCATCTTGTGAGAGGCCCATGTGAATCTTTCTCATCATGCTTCTAGTGCTTGGGCCTTTATGTGGGCTTGGGCTTGTTGATGCATTTGAGGTTGGGCTTGTTGGGGTCACATCATCCCCTCCCCCTTGAAGAGGATTTGGCCTCAAATCTTGGTGTTCATCATCCATGGATCCTACAAAAGGAATTAAATGAGATATATTGAAAATGGAATGAACACCATACTGATAAGCAGGAGTATATCTAAAGTAGAGGACAAAAGAAGGTCTTGTTGTATTGTTGAAAGTTACTTGAAGATGAAGAAGACCTACTTCACAAAAATAATTTTGTGTACTTTGAGTTGTCTCAAACCTAGTAGGCAACATTAACTCAAAGTCTGATTTTGTAAAATCTTTTGAGGAGTTTAAAACAATGGGAAGGGAAATTGGCTTGAAAAACTCAGCAAAAGTAAAGATTGGTTTGAAGAAATGAGAATGATTGATGTAATGAGAAGAGTTAAAAGATTTGAGCACTCCCTTTAAAATTCATGATTCAATGAGAATTGTGAGGGTCGGAAGTGCCTTTAGTATCACTCCTTTATTGAGTAGGATTTCTTCTTCCTCTTTCTCTTTCTTTTCAAGCTCTATTTTTGCTCTCTTTTCTCTCAATGCCCTGTCAGATTCTTTCCTTTCCTCTTCCTTTCTATCTCTTCTTTCCTTCTCCTCTTTCTCTTTTTGCACATGGTCTCTTTGCTTTTCAATTTCTCTTTTCTTACTCAAGAACAAGTCAAGTTTATCTTTAAAATCTCTTTCTTGACTAGAAAACTTCTTTAGATTCTGAATGAATGCATCTCCTATATCAATGAAGTTTTCTAGTCGAGACTGTTGCTCTCGAGTGATCCTATATGAAGAGGGAACAAAATGTTTCCACATGCATGCTTTCAATTCATAAAAGGTATTAATGCATGATGCTTTTCCCTTTTCCATTTGAAATTGCCTTTGATGCCACCACTCACATGCACGTCCTACAAATCTAGAAATAACATGCCTAAGAATATCATACTCGCGCACCCCCATTTTTAATCTCTACACCTGCATTATTTGTGTTGGATTGTTTGTGTATTTCTCTACCCCTAATATTTGCTTGCCCCGCACCCCATATTTGTTTTGGACTTATTTGTCGTTATTGTTTGGAGCCCATGTTTCACTACACACACCTCCAATGACTACTTCCTGCACCACCAAGTTTACTAACTTCACTGCTCATTTGTGTATTACTCCTATTTTGGGCGTGTTTTATATTTTACTCTTCGCATTCCCACATGTGATAATCCCGCACCCCTATGTCTTTGTTTATTGTTTTTGGATCTGTTTTGTGTTTACTTCATGCACCTCACGCATTATTCAAGAACCCTCACATTTTTGTTTTTCCACTTTTATCCTTTTTATAATTCCAACATTATAATTTTCTTTCTGAAAAAGGAGAAAACAAAAATATTTGAAAATTATCAAAAATTACAAAAAAATATAAAAATATAAAAAATGAAAAATGTCTCTTTAACTTTATTGTGTTTGTGCAGTCGTCTGCACCGTGTGACACTCATTTTCAAAAAAAAAAAAACAAAAATAAGTGTTTTTCTCTAGAGTGTCTGTCCGGTTGCCCGCACTGTGTGACATTCATTTTCAAAAATACCAAAAATAGTTTTATTTTTCTTTTAGTGTCCATCCGATGGTTCGCGTTGTGTGGCACACATGTTCAAGTAATTCAAAAATACTAAGAAAAAACATAAAATTTTCCAAATAAAAAAACATCAACATTTTCAAGCAAAAATTCTTTTCAAGAACTACGTGATCCTTGATTCTCCAATGTGAGATACGTAAGAGCAAGGTCGGTCCTTGTAAGGTTCACCTCTACAAAATCCAAAATCATTTTCCAAATAGTTTTCCAAATATCTTTTAAAGAACTACGTAACCTTGATTTGTCACTTTAAATGAGAATACGTAGGACCAAGGTCGTCGGGCCCAAAAATCAAAAAAATATTTTTGTTTCCTTTTAGTATTATGTGTCTCATTATTTTTGGAGAAAATTATTGTTTTGAAAACCACATCAACTTTGCATGTTTAATTAAGGATACCGCCTTTGGCGACGTTGTAGGGTGTTAGCACCTTCCTTACGCGTAATTGACTCCCGGATCCAAAAATCTGGTTTCTTTGCAGACTTGCTTTATTTTCACGATTTTTCATAGTTTCCTAGAAATAACTATGGTGGTGACTCCAAATCTCTTTTCAAACACATTTCTTTATTTGGTTCGCCGTCCCATCGCGATTTCAGTTGCGATAACCACCGTGAAATCTCACCAAGAGATTCATAGAATTACGTCTAACTCATGCCACATCTATGTTCGCACACCATATTCCACATGTTATCTCTTAACATCCAAATCGCATGCTAATACTCAACCAACCAGCCAAAAATCCACATTTCATTCATGCCAACCCAACATGTAACAATCTTATTTAATCATCTTAAGCATTTGCACATCATACTTCATGTTTTTAAAAATAATAAACAAAAAAACATCAAGGATCATATATGCATTCAAGCAACTTTGTCAATCTCGCTTAAGCTAAGGAGTTCTCGCTTAGGCGACAAGAGCCCCTCGCTCAAGTAAACAGCTCTCGCCTAAGCCAGATTGCAAATAGAGAGCACATCGAGTTCTCGCTCAAGTTATCCTATCTCGCTTAGGCGATATTACTCTCACTCAGGCGAGAGGCCTTCGCTCAGGTGAAAAATCGAAACAAAGAGGGGCGTGTAAGGCCCGTGAAAATTAATTAATTAATTAAATAACTAATTAATAAATGCGGGTAGTGGGAGCCTTTATGGTATTTAATATTGATTGATATGATATGGAAAAGGACTTGGGTTCGAGTCATATGTATGCCAATTGTGTGTTATTTGATTTACTATTAATTTTAATAATATGCTTGATCATGTTTAGTGATAATATAATCATAGAATTATATTAGTCATTACGAAACATGAATTGGTTAAATGGTTGTGCATTGATTTCACATTAGTATGCTATGAGCTCGAACCTTGGTGAGTCCAAATTAAGCTTTATTTTTGCCAATTTTATATTTGGCATGAATGTGAAAAGTTAGAGAAAACCCTAGCTGAAAGGGCAGCCCAGGTGGCTGGAAAACAGTCCATAAGTGATCTTGAATAGCAATTAATTGCACCATTAAACTTGTTTTTCGTTTTTGGCTAATTAACCCTCATTAAGACCTAATTAAAAGGCAAATTAGAGGCAAGAAAGAGGGTTTGCTTTGTCTATTCTTGTACTGCACAATAGGAAGAGAAAATCCATAGTGAAACATGAATTTGAGTGACACTTAGGAGTTGTTTTGGACTTACAAGGAAGAATATGCTAATTTATTACAAACCGTGACATCATAAAATATTTAGACATTTCATACATTAATGACACTGTTTAATTAAATAAATATAGTTTTAATCTATTAACACTACTTAAAATTGATACTTTAGTCTTTTAATCCTTAAAAGGGACTGAACTTTTATGAATTAAAATTATGAAATAAAGGGACTAACTTTTGTTTGAATGAATTAAATTTATTATAACTGACACTCTTACATAACAATTATTTCAATCTCAAGCATTTAATTTCGAAAAAATTCCCATTCCTTTATATATAAACCTTGAGATTTTATAACTGGAAAAAACACTTTTTAAAATTTTATTATTAAATTAATTACATTTCTAACACCACATTTAAATAATTACTTTAATTAAATGACATGTCACACAGATAATATAAGAGATGGATCCTGGAGTATAACCACGACTCCTTATGTAACATCTCTACTGGAAATTACTTGATTAAAATAATTCAATATATAAATAAAAATAAATAAGTTCAAACGTCGCACTTTATTACTCCCACAACGCGAAAAAATTTTAACACGGTAATAATAGCGTCATAATTTAAAGAAAACTACATAGTACTTTTATTACAATTTTCCAAAATCTGCCAAAATAATGAAAATCCTAAGAATTCCCTAACTCAAAATCCCCAGTATAGCCCTCTCTCCGTCTCAAGTGTTAGCAGCATCACCTGTATCATCAACTGCTTCGTGTAAATAAATACACGATCATCACCAAACACAAATAGAAAGGGTGAGCTCGACAATATAAGCAATCACATAAATGAAACAATTGTGAGCACGGAACATACGAACCTACCTCGCTCATATCCCCACAAGAGAGTAATCGAATATGAACCTCCCCGCTCATACCATCACATGCCAAACACCATCCATGAACCTACCCGCTCATGGCACAGCATCTCCTGATCCATATTTACATCAAAGCGTACAAACAATACATACAAGTTGCACTAAACTCGCTTGGGCAAGAAGCCTTAGCTTAAGCGACCAGGCTTGTCTCGCTCAAGCTAAGCTTCCTCGCCTGAGCGAGCGTGCTATCAAAGTTATGTATGAAGTCTCGCTTAGGAGCTCATCTCGCTTGGGCGAGACCTCTCTTCACTCAACAGAACATCTCTCGCCTAGGCGGCAAAACAGTAAAACACCCATGCATCAACCCCGACTTCTCGCTTAGGCAAGTACCTCTCGCCTGAGCGAGGTACTCTGTCGCTCAAAACATGGGCACCTTGCCTGAGCGAGACCCTCGAGCACAACCTCCCATTTTCGTGAATCCTCGCCTAGGCGAGCTGCTCTCGCCTGAGCGAGATGTGCAGACATAACCCAAAATTTCTTTCCTGCTATTCTCGCCTAGGCGGACCTAGTTAGCTGGAGCGAGAATAGAGGACCTGCTCCCTGTCATGCACACAAAGACCAAACCAATTGCCAAAAACCCGCACTCCACTATGCTAAGTAATTCATCACAGAATGCACATACTAAGAGCACGATTTAGACATCAAATTGATCCCCAACCAAGCGAAATTGAACCATAATCCATGAACAGTACCACAAAACCCCATAATTTTCACACACTCTGATAAGAGTTTAATCACATTACAGGAAAACAATCCAATACCCCAATTCACAGCATATTATCAACATAATTACATGGCAAGGGTACACAAATCATTGCATATTACAGAATACTCCGAATTTCTCAACAATCATATAAATACATGGAAAGGAGCTCCCCTAACCTGGAAATCCTTGTTTCTAATGATTGCTCAACTTTGGCTTTGTGGTACCTAATAACCTTCCTTTTGCTCTCCCAAAACAAAGTGTAGTTTTGTTCACAATCCCCAACTCACCTTTTCCCTTCAAAGTTCGTGCTTCTCGCCACTCTCCCACTTTTTCAGTCTCCAAACCCTTCTAATTGCCCTTCTAATTGCTTTATTTTACCTTTTTATATGACCCCTAATTGTGATTAATGAAAAAAAAACGAAATTAGGCTTAATGGTGGTTTGATTGCTACTCAAGGCCCATTATTTAGTGATTTTTCAGCCCCTCTTGGCTACCCTTCTACTAGGGTTTTCTATGCCCTTTCACATGCAAGCCACAATGATATTTCATAAATAAAGGGATTAATTTCGTTCTAAACAGGATTTGAACACACACCCTTGCAATTCCAATGTCAACCAATTCACCCAAGTCACGTTTGTGTTAATTCCTCTAATTCTATAATTATGTTATCACCCAACATAATCATGCACATTAAAATTAATATAACTCAAACAACACACAAATATCATACATAGGACTCGAACCCCAGTCCTCTCACACAATGAAAGAACTCTCAACCACATGAGCTAGTACTTTTCCACGTCACAACAATTAACATTAAATGCCATAAAGGCTCCTACTACCCGCATTTGTTAAATAATAATTACTTTAATTATTTAATTGCACTTACCAAAAAACAAGTGTGGGTAGGATTGCCTCATGCAATCCTCCATCTCCCAAGTCATCTCCTGAGTGATTTCATCCCAGAGGACCTTCACTGTCTTTATTTCCTTTCCTCGCAACTTTTTCACTTGTGAGTCAAGGATCCGCACCGACCCGATGTTTATGGTCAAGTCTTCTCTGATCTGAATATCATCTGCCTCTAGCACATAAGATGGATCTGCTATGTATTTCCTCAACTGAGAAACGTGAAATACATTATGCAGATTCGCCAAGTGCGGTGGCAGGGTAATCTCAGAGGCTGCAGCGCCAATCCTTCTTAGTATCTGATAGGGTCCAACAAACCGCAGAGTTAATTTTCTTGATTTGATGGCTCTTATGATACCCGTCGTCGGTGTTACTCGGAGGAACACATGATCCCTCGCTTCAAATTCCAAAGGCCTCCTCCTCTTGTCCGCATAGGACTTTTGCCTGCTCTGAGTTGCCTTCATTTTCTCCTGAATGGCTTTGACCTTCTCAGTAGTCTGTTGTAAGAACTCTTGACCCAACAGTAGTGATTCGCCATCTTGATTCCAACATAGTGGTGTCCTGCATCGTCGCCCATACAAGGCCTCATATGGCGCCATACCAATACTGGAGTGATAACTGTTGTTGTATGTAAATTCCACCAAAGGAAGCATATCACCCCAACTGCCCATGTGAACCAATACACAGGAACGCAACAGGTCTTCCAAGGACTGGATCATCCTCTCAAACTGCCCATCCGTTTGAGGATGATAAGCAGAACTCATTCGTAACTGAGTCCATAATGTAACATCCCTAAGGAATATTACTTGATAATAAATAAATAAAAACGGAATTACAATAAAGTCCACATTTAATATAAACTATTTCCCAAAAACACGAGAAATTTAAAACTTTAATAGATACAGAATCGTAAACCAAGAATCCAAAATTTCATGAAATGGAATTAAAAACAATGGCTCCCGCCAAATTTACATGAGATTCTCAAAACAAAAACATCAACATATACTATATGTATATACAAAATATCCCCTGCTAGCCCTCGCTCTGAGTCTATGCATCTCTTGGCCCACCTGTCACATCATCTGCTCCCGGATAACAAGATATCCGATCATCGCCACACACACACAGATAGGGTGAGCTATGCAAAATAAAAATATAACAAATGTATGTGAAATAAACATGCTTATGAGTATATTTCCCAACCCACAATAACATAATTAACTTCATAATTTCCAAATCACCCAAACCATGACCTCATAGTCCTCCATGATTCATATGCATGAACTAGGTCTTGGGACTTCCCTATGCTCCCACGAAACTAAATCATTCGTGGTCCAACCCTATGAGTCTATCCCGCTCATAGTCCTGCCCTACAGACTCCTCGTCTGTAGTAAAAACATCCAAGTCTCACACTTGGACCCTAGCACGAACGCAATCACCACACTATGGACTCCTCGCCCAATAGTAGCCGACGGGAACATCATAGTTCCTTGCCCATCGTGCGCCCGACACATGCAATCACCATACTAAGGACATAGAAACATAGTAAATCGCATAAACTCGCTTAAGCTGTGGACCTCTCGCCCAAGCTAAGTCCCCAGCCTCGCTTAGGCTAGCCCACCTCGCCTGAGCGAGCTTAAACAACAACAACACCAAGTTATCTCGCTTAGGCGAGATCCTCTCGGTTAGGCGAGTTCATCTCTCGCCCAAAAACACAATTCAACTCGCCTGGGCTGAAATACGCTCGAAGCACCAAACATGACCAATACGTCTAGCTTAGGCGAGGCCATCTTGCCTGGGCGAGCCCCTGGTTCGCTCAAAACTCATAAAACCCTCGCCTGGACGAGAAGTCGCGCTCAATACGCGCAACTCCCTCACTATCTCGCTTAGGCGACCCTTACTCGCCTGAGCGAGAACCTATGTCACTCAAAACTCATCCTTTTCGCCTGAGCGAGAAACTCGTATGGCACTAGGGTACGCGTCTCTACTAATCTCGCCTAGGCGAGCCTGGTTCTTCTGAGCGAGAATTACAGGTCCATACGCTGATACACACACAACAACAGCATACTAAACACCAATTTGTATCCCAATTCACACCAGTTTTGTCTACCAGTATTTCAACAACACATATGCATAATTTTAGATTACCTTTGGTTCCCAAAACGCCAAGTACACACAGATAAATCATATCCAAAGCATAATTCCATTGCATTCATACATTTGAGTAAAAAATTCCATTACAACAGTACCCCACCCATAAACCCCGAAAGTCATCTCATTCAATACGAGATTCATCAAACACAGGCTATACCCAAATCAAGTACGACCTAAAGTATACAATTTTAGGTTTAGCTCCCCTAACCTGGAATTAGTGACCAAAATTGAAAAAGTAGAAGCCTTGATTCGCAGTCGCTACTTGGTCCAGCCTTTGCACACTCACAACTTCACTCACTCTCTCTCAAATTCGTTCTCCTCTCTGTAGGCACAATAACCAAATTGCAGAAACCCTATTCTCTCTTCAATTTAGCCTTTTATAAGTGGCTCATGGTAGGTTAATGCAGAAAAAACGAATTGGACTTAAGTGTGGGCTTAATAGCTATTCAAGTCACTTAGTGGAAATATTTTTCAGCACCTAATGGTTATCCTTCTGCTAGGTTTTCTTTACCCCTTCACATTCATACCACCACTAATATTTAGCAAAAATAAAGCCTACTTTATGCCCAACAAGGTTTGAACCCGTGACCTTCCCCTCATAAGGCCAAAGCACAACCACTATACCAAATCCCATTTGGTGATACTCACAAATCAACAATATCTTACAATACTAATCACATACTCATACATATCCTTAAAAATCAATAACAAAATAATCACACATAATTGGCATACATAGGACTCAAACCCAAGTCCTCTCACACAATCAAAGTACTCTCAACCATTTGAGCTAGTACTTTTTCACGTCACATTAAACAACAATTAATGCCATAAATACCAAAGCTGCTTGCAACGACTGCCAAAAATGAGAAGTAAATCTCAGATCTCTATCAGATACGATACTAGTCGACACCCCATGCAATCTGACTACCTCTCTAACATATAACTCAGCCAGCTTGTCCATTGACATCTTCTGATTAATTGCCAAGAAATGGGCACACTTAGTCAATCTGTCTACAATCACCCAGATTGAATCATTTCCCTTAGTTGTTCTTGGCAAATGCGTCACAAAGTCCATTGCAATACTATCCCATTTCCACTGCGGAATGTCTAATGGTTCTAGTGTACCTCCTGGTCGCTGATGTTCAATCTTGGCTTTCTAACACACCAAACACGACGCCACAAAGTCAGCGACATCAATTTTCATTCCATTCCACTAGAAGAACTGTTTCAAATCCTGATACATCTTAGTCATACCTGGGTGTATGCTAAGACGGCTTTTGTGTCCCTCCTCCATAATTTGCTTCCTCAATCTCCTATTTCTCGGCACACAAATTCTATCTCAGAAACTGATAACGCTGTCGTCAAGCGATCAAATTAATACTACTTATCTATAACAACTTCAGTATTGTTAAGAAAGTAGTCAAAAGATTAGTATGGGTTAAGTCAACCCTAAGTCGTTTCCCAACGAACACGGAATTGATTTCTAACAAATTAGTTCTTATAAAACTATACAAAAGAGTTAATCAAATAAAACAATAAAAATATGGAAGGATTAAGATAAAAAGATAAATAAGATAGAAACAATAGTAAAGAAAATAGATTGATTCCATTAGTTTTTCAAAATAGATTCATCATCGGTTATCTAAAGATTATTGATCAATTAATTATTATTGTAGATTTACAAATTAATCAATGTAAAGTCTCAATTAATTTTTTGGCATTCTCACTTTTAACCAAAGTACAATCTTAATTAAAAGTGAGAACTTTTAGATTATCCATAGTAAATTCAACCAAAATACAGTCTCAATCAAATTTTACTATGCCTAATCATGTCTATTCTTTTATCTCCTCACCAAATAAAAAGCTTAATTAATCAAAGTAAAGTCTCGATTAATTTTCGTTAGAGTAAATACCTTTAACCAAAGTAAAGTCTCAATTATTGGTAAAAACTCTTTCAATCACATGAAAGTTTCTAAATAAAATCAAAGTAAAGTCTCAATTAAATTTAAAAACCCTTGAACTTATATGATCAACATGCATATAGATTTAAAATCATTACTTTTTACATCATTCAAAGATAAAAGACAAAGATGAATTAAAACCTCAACAATAATAAAAAGAATAAAGAAATTATTTCATTCTAACCTCAAAATCCATAATGAAATTACAATGGAATCAACCCAAGAAGTTTAGCAATCCATGGAATACAAAATAAAAATAGATGAATGGAGAGAGAGAAAGGAAACGAAATTAGGCCCCACTAAGGGTTCCTAAACTCCGAAGTCCCGAGCTTGTTGTTTTGCTTCTCCCTTGGTCTCTTTATATAGGAATTGGATTGGACTTTTCTGTTGCTAAAACCTCTCAAATATCTTTTAAAATAAAGATAAAGATAAATATTCAAAGATATTTGGAGAGATCTAAACTATTTGACACATATAGTTTGGTTAAGAATTTATGGTATAATTAAATAAATAAATTATTTAAAGATATCTAATAAATTATTAACAAATAATATTTGCATTAATTTTCTCAATAAGCCATTTTTAATCTTGTAATCCAAATTTGTAGAGACATCCAAAAATATCAATATTTTCAATTAAACCCCTCTTCTTTGACCAATATTTGACTGCTTGACCAGATTTGATTTCTGCTTTGGCTAGTTAAACCGTTGGCCAATATGATTGTGCAATGAGAAGTTGACACGTGGCAGAGTGCTTTCTCTCTCTAGAATTAGGGTTTCACTCTCACACTCTTCTCCCTCCCTTGGCAGTTGTGCGGCTGACGGCTACTCCTCGTTGCTGCCATGGAAAGGTGCGGTGCTGGCGAGATCCGTGAATGGCCGTGAATAGTGGCCGGCGGCTGCTATGGTGATGGTAAGAGAGGAGGAAAATTAGGGTTAGGGTTCCATTTTGGGAGATGGAAGAAGATGATGATGTGGCACACCCTGATTTGTTCCCATGCATGCGCAAGGATTATGCCCACGTGGCTTCGTCTAATGGGTCAACTCAATTAGTTGAGAATGGCCACATGGCAACATCTTAATGAATGGAGTTTAAGTGGTAGGAGGGTTGCAATTTAGTAAAAACTGGGGGTGCAGAATAGGTTTTTGGTGAGACCCATTTAAAAAGAGGGGAGTGTATAAGTAAAACTGGGGAGCATAAATGATTTTTCAAGAACTTGTTAATTTCAGCATTATTTAAAAGTGGTTTGGAATTTAAATCAATTTGTTTTTTCACCTTTAAATAATCTTAATCTTAACTTCAGCTGCATCAACAAACGTTAAAATATCCAAAAATAATTTATGTAGCTAAAACTCACTTTTTAACACATTTTTATCACACAAGCTCAAATAGCCTAATTATCTAAATTATCAATTAAATAACTTTTTAAGCACATAAATTCAATTAAATACCAAGAATTAAACACTGAATGAGGGCAAAAATACGCACTCATCAGAAACGCAGGATGCCATTGGATCCCATTCTGTAGTCCTTCCCTTTCTCAGCACCCAACCAACTCACAAACTGCTGTAATTCAGCGTCACCCTTTTGCCCCTCACAGATCAACCCCATGAGATCACTAGTCAAGGTTAGTACACTACATCAGATAGAATCCTCTCTTAACTATATACCTAGATTCATATCCTTGAGTTTCTCAATCAACTCCAGCTCTTTCACCATCATCACTGACATGTGAATCTTTTTCCGACTTAAGGCGTCCGGAGCTGTTGTCAATCTCTTCTTCAACTCCTCAAAGCATTCATCACATTTCTCCGTCCAAGAGAATGGTTGGTCTTTTCTAGTAAGCTAGGTCAAAGGACTCACCATTTCAGAGAATCCTTCCACAAACATCCAGTAGTATCCAGCCAAACCTAAGAAGCTTCGTACCTCAGTCACAGTCAGCGGTCTTTCCCATTTCAATACCGTATCAATCTTGCTTGGATCCACTACAATACCTTGTGCTGAAATAACATGCCCCAAAAACTGTACCTCTTCTAACCAGAACTCATATTTAGACAGCTTACCATAGAGATGATCTTCTCTAAGTACTGCCAATACCACTTTGAGATGATCTGCATGTTCGTCCTTGTTCTTGGAATAGATGAGAATATCATCTATGGACACCACCACAAACTTGTCCAAATAGGGCCAAAAAATTGGATTCATATAATCCATAAAGACTATTGGAGCATTAGTCACTCCAAATGGCATTACTACATACTCGTAATGTCCATACCTTGACCTGAATGCCATCTTCTGGTTTGACCAAGATCGGATGGTATCCAGGCCTCAAGTCAATTTTGGAAAACACACCCACCGCTCTTAGTTTATCAAGTAAATCATCAATCCCTGGCAGTGGGTACGTGTTCTTTATCGTCAGTTTATTCAACTGCCGATAGTCTACACATAATTGAGAACTCCCATCCTTCTTTTTCACTTCTAACATAGGAGCTCCCCACATGATGCACTAGGTCTGATAAACTTCTTCTCTAGCAGATCCTTGATCTGTTTTTTAGCTCTGCCAACTCTGCTGGTGCCACTCTGTAAGGAGCCGCCGACACTGGACCCACCCCAGGGATTAGATCAATAGAGAAATCTATGTCCCTACTAGGTGGCAACTCGGGTATTTCGTCGGGAAAAACATCGGCATACTCGTCGATTATCGGTATATTTATGATCTGTTCCTCTGAGCTTTTCTTTTCTCCATGAGCCCTATCATGTAGCAAGTAGCTCCTTCTTCGATCTCCTTTAAAGCTCCGTGAGTCGAGATCAACTCAAACCCTTCCGATTTTGGGAACACCACTTTGCGTCGTCCGTAATCAATGACAATGTGATTACTTGACAACCAGTCCATTCCTAGTATCACGTCCAGTCCCTCCAAAGCAAAGCATATTAGGTTCACCTTGAATCGCCTGCCCTCTACCTCCATCAAGCATCCAACACAGGCAGAAATAGTTGAAACTTGTCCAGATGCTGGTGTTGAGACTATTAACTCGCATCCCAGATCACCAGTCAACAATCCCAGATTCTTCACGCAGTCATGAGATATAAAGGAGTGTGAAGCTCCTGAATCAAACAACACTAACACCCAATTATCCAATAATAAGCAAAAGTGGAGTATAAGGCTACCTGACTGAGTGGCCTCTGTGCTGGTCAAAGTAAAGACTCGGCCTGCTGCTATGGTGGTCGTGCTCCCGTGGTAGTCTTCTTGTTAGGACACCAGTTACCAAAGTGCCCCGGCTAATCATAAGCATAGCACTTGCGAGTGCTAGAACTGTTTCCCCCACTACCCGCCGGCTGTGTACAATCTCTCCGCAAGTGTTCTCCTCCACAATTATAGCACCGCAACTTTTGTGAGGATGATGGCGGTCGGATATAGGGCTTCTTCTATTGTCTGCCCTCAGCACTAGTCTTTTGGGATCTGTTGACCTTGTTGGGTCCAATCTCCAACTACTCCACACTCTTGGCCTGCTTGACCAAAACATGAAACTCCCTGACCCTCAGTGGTACAATAACGCGCCTCAGTTCATGCTTTAGGCTGCCTTCAAATTTCCTGCAACGCAACTCCTCCGTCACAGCCTGAGAGTAAAACCTTGCCAAATACTCAAATCTCTCCACGTATGTATGCACTGACATCGACCCTTGTTGTAGGGTAAGGAACTCAGCTTCGCGCTCATGCTTACCGTTGTCGGGGAAATACTTCTCCAGAAACCTCTTCCTGAAGTTAACCCAATTCACTGGTTTGTGTCGCATGAATTCCTCCATCGTCACAAGCCTAACAGAGGGAATCATCGCTCACGTCCACCATCATGTGGATTGCGTTCGCAATCTCATCTGCCGCAACATTGTTTTTGCGCCTCTGATTAGCCATTGCCTATGCACGCCACATAATTCAACTGTTCATATTAACCAGCTCAGATTATAACCAAAACAAACAATCATTATCACTCAATACCATAACATAAAATCATACACAAACGTAGTAAGCTCACTCCCCATGTTCCCCAAAATCTTAAAACATTTGCTCTGATACCAAATGTAACATCCCTACTAGAAATTACTTGATTAAAATAATTCACTATATAAATAAAAATAAATAAGTTCAAAGGTCGCACTTTATTACTCCCACAACGCGGGAAAATTTTAACACGGTAATAATAGCGCCATAATTTAAAGAAAACTACATAGTACTTTTATTACAATTTTCCAAACTCTGCCAAAATAATAAAAATCCTAAGAATTCCTTAACTCAAAATCCCCAGTATAGCCCTTTCTCCGTCTCAAGTGTTAGCAGCATCACCTGTATCATCAACTGCTCCCGTGTAAATAAATACACGATCATCGCCAAACACAAACAGAAAGGGTGAGCTCGACAATATAAGCAATCACATAAATGAAATAATATAAAACACCCAATCATATTATCATAATTAGACCTTGTTTACATTCACAACACACCCCAAGGCTTTCCAACCTCTAACATAAAACAAGGTTACCCATGGACTCAGGCTTCATGATGCTTACAACACATACAACCTGCCCGCTCGTGGTCCTGCCTCTATGAACCTCTAGTCATACTCTACGGACCTAACCGCCCGTAGTCCAACACATGTGATCCACAAGCTACGTACCTCCCCGCATGCAGCATCTCTCAATTGTGAGCACAGAACATACGAACCTACCTCGCTCGTATCCCCACAGGAGAGTAATTGAGTATGAACCTCCCCGCTCATACCATCACATGCCAAACACCATCCATGAACCTACCCGCTCATGGCACAACATCTCCTTATCCATATTTACATCAAAGCGTACAAACAATACAACAAGTTGCACTCGCTTGGGCAAGAAGCATTAGCTTAAGCGACCAGGCCTCTCTCGCTCAAGCTAAGCTTCCTCGCTTGAGCGAGCGTGCTATCAAAGTTATGTACAAAGTCTCGCTTAGGCAAGCTCATCTCGCTTGGGCGAGACCTCTCTTCACTCAACATAACATCTCTCGCCTAGGCGGCAAAACAGTAAAACACCCATGCATCAACCCCGACTTCTCGCTTAGGCAAGTACCTCTTGCCTGAGCGAGGTACTCTGTCGCTCAAAACATGGGCTCCTCGCTTGAGCGAGACCCTCGAGCACAACCTTCCATTTTCGTGAATCCTCGCCTAGGCGAGCTGCTCTCGCCTGAGCGAGATGTGCAGACACAACCCAAAATTTCTTTCCTGCTATTGTCGCCTAGGCGGACCTAGTTAGCTTGAGCGAGAATAGAGGACCTACTCCCTGTCACGCACACAAAGACCAAACCAATTGCCAAAAACCCGCACTCCACTATGCTAAGTAATTCGTCACAGAATGCAAATGCCAAGAGCACGATTTAGACATCAAATTGATCCCTAACCAAGCGAAATTGAACCATAATCCATGAACAGTACCACAAAACCCCATAATTTTCATACGCTCTCATAAGAGTTTAATGAAATTACAGCAAAACAATCCAATACCCCAATTCACAGCATATTATCAACACAATTACATGGCAAGGGTACACAAATCATTGCATATTACAGAATACTCTGAATTTCTCAACAATCATATAAATGCATGGAAAGGAGCTCCCCTAACTTGGAAATCCTTGTTTCTAATGATTGCTCAACTTTGGCTTTCTGGTACCTAAGAACCTTCCTTTTGCTCTCCCAAAACACAGTGCAGTTTTGTTCACAATCCCCAACTCAACTTTTGCCTTCAAAGTTCATGCTTCACGCCACTCTCCCACTTCTTCAGTCGATTAATGAAAAAAAACGAAATTAGGCTTAATGGTGGTTTGATTGCTACTCAAGGCCCCATTATTTAGTGATTTTTCAGCCCCTCTTGGCTGCCCTTCTACTAGGGTTTTCTATGCCCTTTCACATGCAAGCCACAATGATATTAGCAAAAGTAAAGGGATTAATTTTGTTCTAAACAGGATTTGAACACACACCCTTGCAATTCCAATGTCAAGGCACAACCAATTCAACCATGTCACGTTTGTGTTAATTCCTCTAACTCTATAATTATTTTATCACGCAACATAATCATGCTCATTAAAATTAATATAACTCAAACAACACACAAATAGCATATATAGGACTCGAACCCAAGTCCTCTCACACAATCAAAGTACTCTCAACCACATGAGCTAGTACTTTTCCACGTCACAACAATTAACATTAAATGCCATAAAGGCTCCTACTACCCACATTTGTTAAATAATTATTAATTTAATTATTTAAATTTCTCGGGTCTTACACCTTACAATATCCAAAAATACTTAGAGGGATCCAAGGCACACCAAGATGCCAAGACTATACAAAATACAAGATTTTGACCGTAGTTATTAAGGTATTAAAGGACAAAAATAGTACATGGGTCGTAGCCCTATCATAAAGCCCAAAATAGTAGAATCCAACCGAGGTGGGCTACGTAGTGGAATCATCACCTCCTTGTTGAACATGGGTGTTCCTCGCATCTGCTCACATCAAGGGTACACAAATCATTGCATATTACAGAATACTCCGAATTTCTCAACAATCATATAAATGCATGGAAAGGAGCTCCCCTAACTTGGAAATCCTTGTTTCTAATGATTGCTCAACTTTGGCTTTCTGGTACCTAAGAACCTTCCTTTTGCTCTCCCAAAACACAATGCAGTTTTGTTCACAATCCCCAACTCACCTTTTCCCTTCAAAGTTCGTGCTTCACGCCACTCTCCCACTTCTTCAGTCTTCAAACCCTTCTAATTGCTTTATTTTACCTTTTTATATGACCCCTAATTGTGATTAATGAAAAAAAACGAAATTAGGCTTAATGGTGGTTTGATTGCTACTCAAGGCCCATTATTTAGTGATTTTTCAGCCCCTCTTGGCTGCCCTTCTACTAGGGTTTTCTATGCCCTTTCACATGCAAGCCACAATGATATTAGCAAAAGTAAAGGGATTAATTTTGTTCTAAACAGGATTTGAACACACACCCTTGCAATTCCAATGTCAAGGCACAACCAATTCAACCATGTCACGTTTGTGTTAATTCCTCTAATTCTATAATTATGTTATCACGCAACATAATCATGCTCATTAAAATTAATATAACTCAAACAACACACAAATAGCATATATAGGACTCGAACCCAAGTCCTCTCACACAATCAAAGTACTCTCAACCACATGAGCTAGTACTTTTCCACGTCACAACAATTAACATTAAATGCCATAAAGGCTCCTACTACCCACATTTGTTAAATAATTATTAATTTAATTATTTAAATTTCTCGGGTCTTACACCTTACAATATCCAAAAATACTTAGAGGGATCCAAGGCACACCAAGATGCCAAGACTATACAAAATACAAGATTTTGACCGTAGTTATTAAGGTATTAAAGGACAAAAATAGTACATGGGTCGTAGCCCTATCATAAAGCCCAAAATAGTAGAATCCAACCGAGGTGGGCTACGCAGTGGAATCATCACCTCCTTGTTGAACATGGGTGTTCCTCGCATCTGCTCACATCAATAAATTGATAATCATCGCAAAAAGAGAAAACCACACATACCGAACATACAACAAATAATAGAAGGGTAAGCTAGAGACGAAAAATAGTTTATCATGCAGTTACATACAATTTCATAGCTCAAGATACATATGTCAACCCATCATGTTATGACTTGCAAACAATACACTAAGAATCAGACATGACTCATCCGGATACATATAATTTATTCGAATTCAGCGGATGCTTGCACTTGTGGTGGATTTCCCTGCTCTACCGAGCTGCTCACCCCCGAATTAAATGTTATAATGTCTCAACCCCCACACACAAGGTTAGCCCTTAATGAATTTCAGGCCTCCTACTACTCTCACCACAAGAGTCAGTCCGCTCTATATGAGACTAACTGACTCCTTAGAGTGTCAAGATGCAACCTTACCTTGAATCCTTACCAAATTATATAGATGGGGCACCACCATGAACAGTGGTGGATCTTGGACCAATATTTTGAGGGTGCCAAAATTTTGGTTGAATTACTCTTTCGTTTAAATTTTTGTTAAAAAATGTCAAGTTGGTTTTTAGCCTCAATTTGGTTCGATTTTTTTAAAAAAATTGATGCAATTTGATTATTTTCATTAAATTTCTTGAAGCGGAGCAATGATTTTTTATCATGACTGACTCTAAGATTAGGTAAGTTACACAAACAAAACAAATCATCTTTATTCCCAACTTCAATTTTGATTAAAAAATTTTGATCTAATTCAGAAAATTTAACAAAAAATGATCAAATTGTATCATTTTTTCAAAAATTGATATCAAATTGGGACAAAAAAAAACTGGAGGACTAACTTCACATTTTTGAACGAAAATAAAAATTAAAAGATTAATTTTAAAATATTTATATAAACTAGTAAAAGCATTGTATTTACTTTTTTAAGATAATAAAAAATAATAAAATTATAATTATTGTTATCATTATCATTATAAAATAAATACAAATAATTTTTATAATTTTACTATAATTAATTTTCATTTATAATAGTTAAGTTTCAAATAAAAATAGTCAAATAAAAAATGACTAAATTAAATAAGTGATCACTTGAAAGATAATGTTAATAAAATAATTAGTTACTGTTCCTGCAGAGAACAAACAAGATAAGTTTGTGTTGCTCATGTGCTGTCTTAGGCAGGTTGTTCCTCTAGACGTCTAGGTTACCGGTTTTGGCCAGTTAGGCTAGCCTAGGCCGGTTACTTGAGTGCTTTGGTATGGTGATCGTTTTATCAGTATTTTGTTAAGTTGGCTTGGTGTGGTACAATTACTATATGTGAAGAGGAAATTAAGATGTATGTGATGTTATGCTTGGTTTGGCATGATTGATTTCAGTTTGGTTAATTTTTTCTTGAATGCGACGTTGAGTATTATTAGTTATATTTTATTTATGAATTTCTTTTATGAATATCATTATTTATGGTTAGCTTACCCCTATTTGTTTGTTTGTGTGTTCATTGTATGTGCGATGATCGTATAACGTGTGTGTTATATGGGAGCAGATGATATTGCAGATAATCTTGACATGGAGTAGATTGACGAGAGGCTGAGGTGGACTCGGGAGTTTTTATAATATATTTAGTTGTTTTATATCAGATAGTAAAAATTATGTAATTTTCGTTTGGCCGCAAATGTTATTGGAAGTTTTTGACAAAGTGACGGTTTGAACTATGTAATTAAAATTAAATTAAAAGTTTTTATTAATTAACATTTTCAATGGTAATTCCTTTTCTGCTAAACGCAAAAATTTTCTAACGTTCCGTGACGTCCCAAAATTGGGGTGTTACAAAAGTCATATGGTACAACACCTAGAGAGTCAAACTCAGAATCAACATCAAAATCAGAATCTGAAGCATAATATGAATTAGAGTCAACACCAATGCATGCAAATTTAGACAATTCAAACACAAATGCATATTTCATGCAATGCAAAGGGTAAATATCAGAAATATGTTCATCAATAGAATCATCAATGATATCAATATGAAAAATAGAGTGATCCTCAGAAGGATGTTTCATTGCATCTAGAATATTAAAATTAGGGATGTCAAAAACATTCGTACCCGCGGGTATCCGCAGATAAAACCCGTAACAGGTAGGAAACATATATTAAAAATGGATACCCACTACCCGTAGGTACGAGTATTTTTGATACCCACACATTAACGGTGCGGGTACGGGTATCATAGTATCCCTATCTGTGGATACCCGTACCCGCTAAACTTTAATTCACAAAAATACCCTTATATATATATATATATATATATATATATATATATATATATATATATATATATATATATATATATATATATATATATATATATTAGTAAAAAACATTTTGACCTAATTTTTTCTAACTTCAAGTATTGGTACATTATCTTCTTCTAGGTACACCCCTTGACATTCATCTCTTTCCTTTATTTGAAATTAGGCATATACATCAAAACAGTGTTGATTCCTTGATTCAAATGAAAATCTTCCAATCACAGGTCATAAAATTAATTAGCTATCATTACTCTATTGAACTCCTGAAATAATTAGTTAAGCGAACATTAGAACCAAAATTCAACACGCAGTTAAGCAAAGCACACATTCATTCATTTGTAATGGCATCATTAAGCATGATAACAACCCCAAAATGAAATGACCCATTGTGCAAAATAAGCTTAAACAGAAATCTTCATCCATTAAGCACAAAAATAGAATCTGAATGAAGAGTAAAATAAACTCTACCATATGAAACAATAACCTCAAGGCTTCAATTTATTCTCTACAAGGAATTAACACATTAAATTAGTGCTCCATGGATTGCGAACCAAAGCTCAACCCTAAACGGAATACAACCATTGAATGATAAGAAAACGGTGCAGAAAACATGAAACAATACCAAAACAAGTTATCAAATCATGAATAGAAGATGAAACATGGATTCAACAAGGTCCCAATGTTAAAAAGAAACTGCCCAAGCTTCCAAACGTGCAAAAAATGTACAATCCAATATGGGTGTTGTAATAATGGATAAAAACGAAAAAAATTTGTGCTAAAACATCAAAATTCATGTGGCACCTCCAAGGGTAACCATATAAAGCTCTCAAAACGTAAAAATGGAGGTTATAGAAGATGATGTGCGACTGCCACCCAAGAAGACCTAAAATTTTCGTGGTCACATCACTATAAACCCACATATTTACAAAAATGTCATTCTGTCACTCAGAATTACAAAAATGGCATTATGGGTTGAAAATGGTGGCCTAGTGACGTGGACAGCCTGACTGACATGGCACAAATGTGGCAATGATGTGGAAATCACGTGGCAACTCTCTCTTGACCTTATGATAAATTTCCAAGCTCTAAAATTTGCTCCACAAAATACCTAAAAACAATTAGAAACAATAATTAAACTAATTAATGCCAAATTAATCAAAATTTGGAATAATGGCCCAATGAAGCCCAATTGAGGAAAATGCACTAACAAAAGACAATTAAGCACTAAAAAACCCTCAAGAATGGCACAAAAAGGCAATGGAATAAGGGAAAATAATATGAAAAAATTCATACTCATTCAAGAAAACAATAATCTCAGATCTTCATAAATAATCTACTATCAAATAATACTAATGTTAGATTTATTTAAAAAGAAATAGAAATCCAAAATCTAAATGATTCTTCTCTTTTTACCACGCATGCCTAAGAATGTTATGCTTTACACATCTAGGGTATAGATTTCATGGGCCCTTTACCCGTCTCTTTTGGTTTCACTCACATCCTGCTTGCTGTTGATTATATTTGAAAATAGGTGGAAGCCAAAGCCACCAGAACTAATGATGCTCGGGTTGTTGTAAACTTTTTTAGGTCTCACATATTTTGCGGGTTTGGAGTTCCTAGAGCTATTTTTAGTGATCAGGGAGCCCATTTTTGGAATAGATCCATGGGGGTTTTGCTTCAAAAGTATGAGGTTGTGCACAAGCTTTCTACACCGTATCACCCAAAA
Organism: Vigna unguiculata; assembly: GCF_004118075.2. Taxonomy (NCBI): domain Eukaryota; kingdom Viridiplantae; phylum Streptophyta; class Magnoliopsida; order Fabales; family Fabaceae; genus Vigna; species Vigna unguiculata. The sequence continues at coordinate 14,751,560 of NC_040288.1, read as the reverse complement.
ACTAACGGGCAAGCCGGGATCTCAAATAGAGAAATTAAATCGATCTTAGAGAAGATTCTACAACCCAACCGAAAGGATTGGAGCAACAGACTTGAAGACGCTCTTTGGGCTCACAAGACTTCTTACAAGGCACCTATAGGGATGTCTTTTTATTGGGTCATTTTTGTAAAGCAATGCCCCCTTCTAGTGGAGATAGAGCACCAAGCCTACTAGGTTGTCAAATCATGCAACTTCTCATTTGATCAAGTTCGGGAGGAAAAGAGGCTGTAGTTGAGCGAGTTAGATGAGATGCATCTAGAAGCATATCAAAACTCGATGTTCTACAAAGAGAAGACTAGGAGATTCCATGATAGCTCCATAGCTAGAAAGGAGTTTGTTGTTGGTTAGCAAGTGTTATTGAATAACTCCACACTTGGTCTCATGGGTTGTAAGTTGCTGTCAAAGTGGATTGCACCTTTTGTGGTAACTAATGTTTCTTCTTATGGTGCAGCTGAGAACAAAAGCCGATCCACTGATAAAAGCTTCAAAGCCAACCCTACTTTGATTGTGTGATCTTGTGTTTGAGACAATGTGTTGTTTAAGTATGGAGGGCTATGTTGTTTGTTTCTTGTTTGTTGGTTTTTGTAATGTTTTTGTTTTCTGTTTTTGACACTCACTTTACTCCTATGATGAGTTGTTGGTTGTTTTGTAAACTGATATCCTTGCTTGTTAATTGCATGTCATTATGTGTTATTGTTAAGTGTGTTGCCTGTTTTTGACACTCACTTTGATTGTGTGAGAGGACTTGGGTTCGAGTCCTATGTATGTCATTTTGTGTTATTATTCGTTGTTATTTTAATATATGATAATCATGTTGTGAAATAATGTGACGATTGAATTATGATTGTTAGCATGAAATCTGAATTGGTTAAGTGGTTTGAAATTGATTGGGAGATTGCATGGTTATGGGTTCAAACCTTGGAGAACTTATATTAAACTTTAATTTTTGATATTTTTGGCTTTGGCTTGAATATGAAGAGTTGAGGAACATCCTAGTGGAATGGAAGAATAAGGGTGGCTATGAAACAGCCCATAAAGAGACAATGAATGGGAATTAACCACCATTAAGTGGCAATTTTCGTTTTAGGTTAATAACCTAGGTTTAGGCACACTTTAAAAGGGAAAAAGTGGGTAAATAGCAAAGGTTTGGCATGCTGAAAATACACCAGAGAGAGAGAGCACGAAAATTTGGAATTTTGTGAGTTTGGAGTGAGACTTGAGGGGCTGAATAGAGAGGAGCCAAGGAGAGTAGGTGTTCAAAGGAGAACTTCTCAATTTTCAAGGTTTAAAGCTAAAAAGGATCCAGGTTATGGGAGCTGTAATCGTTGTTTTGTTTTATATTTCGATAATGTAAAATGAAATGTATGAAACTAGATACATGTCTGTGAAATTTTGTCAATGTTCGTGTTTCTGGAAATTTTCCAGAAACTGCCTGGTGGGCATTCAAAGCCGCCAGGAGGGATCATGCTACTTTTATGGTGTTTGTGGGTTCTAGAGACGGGACCGCCTGGCGGCACTTCCGGGACCGCCAGGCGGCACTTCCCGACCCGCCAGGCGACGCTTGAAGACTTACCAATTTCTAGGATTTTGGTTGAACTGCCTTGCGGTAATGATCAACCGCCAGGCGACGCGAATCTTTCCTCTCGTTTGTGGTATTTTTGGGATCTTGAGATGATTCTGTTCGGGAGAAAATCTAAAATCCTTAAAGAGTGGATCAAATAACTTAATGTTGGTAAAAATCACGTAATTGATGGGGGAAAATGGATGGAACAGTACTAGATATTTTAGGGGCAATGGTGTAGAATCACTTCGATTCGTCAGGTGTTAATTAGTAATTGTTGCTAGGATGGTGTGTTAGGAAATTGAGGAAATACACCGTGATTATGAATAACTGGGTGCCCCCATTGGGTAGTGAATCGGATTTGATCAGAAAAACTGGGATTGGACGGAGCTGCTGGTGCGAGAATTCTGGAAAATTACTAGAATTTCATGAACCGCTTGGCGGCATAGGATTTGTCGCCAGGCGCTATCACAGAATCTTGGGTGTGTGTATGACTGCGGAAAGTTTTGAGGTTTTGGGATTTTTGGAAAAAGTTGGGTTCCTACTACATGTTTGAGGATTATAGGTAAAAGTAATTTTGACATGGGGTGGCGGTATTAGTAAAGATGGGATTGATAAGCAAAATAAGTTGAGGATTCTAGGATGGAGTAGAATCTGATAATTTTAAGGGTGGTATGACTGAAGTAAAACAGAAAGATATGATGTTGAGATGGGTTACACTTAAGTCTAAATAATAGCTTAAATGCTGGGAAAAATTAACTTCACCAATAGGAAATTTAAGGAATACAGAGTAAGTGAATAACAAGGTTGTGAAACCTGGTGGTAGTGCTGCCATGAATGGGGTAATGGGGAATCCTGTCATGACAGGATGATTGTGAATTTTTGGGACTACCTTTATGGTTACAATTAGAGCGTGAAATACAATTGCGACCTTGCTATGACTGGAGACATTATAGGTGGCAAAGATTACCAATTAACAAGACTCTGAATAGGGGGAAATGGAGTATAGACATTGCAATTGGTCACTGAACCAGAACAGAATGGTTATTTTGAAAATATTGTCATGGCGCCTGGTGGTAATGTGCGAACCGCCAGGCGATAGTGTTACACAGCGGGGATTGCAAGTTGTGGCGCCTAGCGGAAGGGAAAAGCCCTGCCAGGCGATAGCGACACGAATAGTGGCTCCTGGAGGAGCATCTGCCTGGCGGTGTGGACTATCCCGCCAGGCGGTGGTTACAGACTTTGTGAGTTTTGAGGCGCTTGTCGCCTGGTGGTATGTGTCCCCCGCCAGGCGGTCTGGAAGCTGTGGTGCCTAGTGGTACGTGTCCCCCGCTAGGCAATTTTGTTGGTGTAAGTCCTAGTTATTGGACTTTGTAAGGTGTTCTACAAGGCTTTTGGTGGTACTTCAAAGGTAAGATTGTTGGGTTCCTTGAGTTGAGCTCAAAACGTATCCCTTGAGTTGAGCTCGGGATAGGGGTTAAGCACACACATTCCTCGAGTTGAGCTCGAAGTGGCATCCCTCGAGTTGAGCTTGGGATGGTGGATGAACATGAGGAACCCTTGAGTTGAGCTCGGGTTGGCGAGTGTTGCCGGTGTGAGTGTGCTGGTTGTGGCCAGTACGGATGTGGCCAGTACGGATGGGTCCAGATAGATTGCCCTCCTCAGTTGTTGGCTGATGAGTTTGGTAGTCTTGGGACATTACGGACTATGTTCGTAATTGGGAACTCCACCTGGCGTTACGGTGTATGATCCGTGGCATTGGTTCTCGCACGTGCTCTGTCGGTTGTGATCGATAGGTTTGGCAGCAAATTATCTTGGGGTAACCACTAGAAGAGGTAGAACACGAATGGTCTGGTTGTGGCCAGACGTTAGAGATTTGAGTAAGAGATGGTATCTTGATTTTGTAGAGTTTACAGCTGTGTTTGGCGATGATTGTGTACGCGATACACGTGAGCAGAGAATATGGATGCAGGTGAAGCCGGTGAGGCTTAGTCACGGAGCGTGGGAAATGCTTGGGAGTTTTAAACATTTTTGTATTATTTTGAGTTGGACTATTTTGTAAACTCTTATAAGAGGTTTTATTATGTTATTTTAGTTTTATGAACTATGAATTTTGCTTTCATCCTCGGAAGTTAATAAAATTTAAATTTCCCGCGTTTTTAGGAAATGAGGTCTATTAATAAATGCGGCTGCTTTATAATTTTAATAGTTTTATTTATTTAAATCAATAATATCCTGACGGGATCTTACACTTTGTGTACCTATTTGACAGTTGTTTAGTGCTTAATTGTTCATCATTAATGTGTTTTCATCTGTTGGGCTTTATTGGGCCAATGTTCCGAATTTGGGTTAATTTTGCATTATTTGGCCTAATTTTCGTTTTTAATAATTTTTAGGTATTTGGGTGAAGCAATTTTGGAGCTTGGACATTAATATTTAGTTGAAGAGACTTGCCACATCATTTCCACGTCATTTCCACGTCATCTGAGTGAATGAGCCAACATCAGAGGCCTAGGAGTGGCAATTTTGTTATTCTGAGTGGCATAATGGCATTTTTGTAAATATTATCGCAAGGGGTGATGGGACCATGAGAATTAGGTCTCTTTTCCATGCAACAGTCGCACTCTTCTTCTCCCCCAATTCTCTCCAACCTCCATTTTCGTTCTCCAAGCTTCCATGGAGATTGCAAATTTTCACGTTTTTTGCTAGTTTTTACCGTTTTTATGCACATTTGCTAGCACCCATTGAGGGTTTTACGTTTTGAATTCATTTTGTAGCTTGGGCAGCTCATTTTGTTGATTTTATTGACTTAGAACAACACCCATTCATGGGGTTTTTGGATTTATATATCACAACACCATTTTACATTCGATTGAAGCTTTGAAATCTCTCTTTTGCTCTTGATTTATGTCTTTAAGAATTCATAAGTTAGGGTTTTTCATTTTGATGTTCTATTTCAGATTTAAAGTGCTTGATTGTTCCATTTTGATGTCTAGCTAAGCTTTTTGCATTGATTCCTTGACGAAACTGAAATGAAACCATGAGATTGTTGATCGATTTTGGGTTGTATTCGGAATTGCATTGAATTCAGGTTGCTTTTTTTATGATAAACACATTTTTTATGTATGCCTAATCTCAAATTCGTGTGTGCACATTGAGGGGCTCGTATTCATGCTTAATGTTTATGGGTTTTGTCACAACTTGCTTTAATCTATGGGTGTTAATGGCCTAAAATTTGTTATGCTTAATGACAATGAATACATGGTAATTTTTGCTTAGTTGATTACTTAGGGTTTATGAGAGCAAATTTGAATAGAAAAATTAATTTGGTAATTTGTGATTGGTGGACTTTAAATTAAACCAAGGAATCATTGCGTTTTCATATAACTGTTAAATTTATCTGCATTGCGAATTTAAGTTTGTTGTGAATCTGCCTGCCAAAGCCCCTCCTTGTGTTATTGTGTTGTGTTTGAATATGGAAATTTGAAGCTTTGGACAAAAATATTGGTCATAGGGAGACGACTTGGTTCAACTATCACATACTGCATTTTAAGTGTTATAATTTGGTGGGGTACGACCTCTATCAGCTACTATAAAATAAATTGCCAAGAATATTATATTTATCTTCTAGAATATTAATAGAAAAATATTAGGGATGAAAATAAAAGATAGGATTTTAGGAGAGGGGATAAAATACTTTATGGTTTCTAAAATGTGCAAATAAAGGTGAGGAGGGAAGACGACGAGGGTTTAATGGTAGAAAGAACCTCTGAAGAACGGAGGAGACTATGAGAGAAACTCTATCGACGAAAGTAATCCAAGTAGGGGAAGCCAACCTTGCTCTCTTCTCTTGTTTGTCTTGTTTGTTTGATGGATGAAACGGGAAAAACATGCATGTGTAAGGGAAGCTAGAACTCCTTCTTTTTTTTAAAAAAAAAATAGAGTGTACTTATTTTCGTTCTAGAATGTGCTGAGTATGTTTGATTGATGATTGATTTGAATGGGGATGAATTTCATGTTTAGGTATCTATGGGTTAGAGAATTTTAGATAGTTTAAAATGCAATTAGAATGAGAGATATTGATTGTTGTAATTGTTCAGTTTGGTATCATCTATAAACAACTTTGAAATGAGTTTGAGAAGATAAACGTCTAAGATACCAAATTATGTAGTGGAACAAGTCAAAATCACACAACAAAGAAGTATATGGTGTGGCGCTACCCATTTTGCTACTATGCACACTTTTCGTAAAATGAAGGTTCCTACTTCCTTAACCGTTGGATCGAGCTGAAATTTTAAGAGTTGATCCTTAACAAATAGTTCTTGACTTTTACCGGTCAAATCTTGAATCGGAGCTCTTTTGTGAGAGTCGTATTTTATCGCCAGGTCCTTGTAGTTTGGTTGTTGACAGCATTGACCTTTGTTGCTTGTTTGGTGCATAACTTTCTCTATAGTTATTCAATTATGTTGGTTATTGTTGCATTTGATTCTTGATTCAATCATATTTAATTTGAATATAAATACAACATTTTTGGAGTTTTACACAAGTTGCATAATGTGTTGTAAAGTTGGATTGGATAAAAATTATAAGAATTAGTTATTTTCCAAGAGAGAGATGTAAGTGGGGATGTTGATGCATGAAGGTGAGCAAGGCTACGATTCAGGTGGGAGATTTGTAAGACCCGGAAAAATTAGACTAAATAGAAACACATGGAAAAAAAATTAATGGCTTGATTAATATTGTTGATTTATTTAATTTAATTAGGTTATTAAATTATGAAATAGGAAATAATTATATTTTGAATGATTTAAGTTATTGTGGTATTTATAATAATTATTTAAGTGATTTAAGGAATTATGGTTTGTGGAGTATAAGTGTTTTAATACTTATAGTGCATGCTATATTATGTGAAAGTTTTCAGCCTAGTGGTTAGCGCAACCTGTTGTTGTGTGTGAGTTCTTAGGTTCGAAACAGGTTGCCAAATTTCTCTTTATGTGTTGATTTTAGATTCTATTTTTCTCCTTTAAGGAGTGGGGCCCACAAAACTCTCTTTCTCAATTGTGCAAAAGGTGCGTGGTGAAAATTAATTAATTAATAAATGAACGTAGTGAGAGCCTTTATGATATTAAATATTGATTGATATGACGTGGAAAAGTACTAGCTCAAGTGGATGAGATAACTTGATTGTGTGAGAGGATTTGGGTTTAAGTCCTATGTATGCCATTTCTGTGTTATTGATTTATTATTATTTTAATAATATGCTTGAATCATGTGAATAATAATATAATCATATAATTGTATTAATCATCATAAAACATGACTTTGGCTTGGTTAGGGGTTCAAACCTTGGTGAACCCAAATTAAACTCTCTTTTTGCCAAAATTTCCTTTGGCATGAAGGTGAAAGGGCATGGAAACCCTATCTGGCTAGGTAGCAGCCATGAAGTGGCTGGAAAAATTGCCAATAATGTGCCATTGAATGACCATTATTAGCGATTAAAGCAATTTTCGTTTTTTGGTCAATACCTAGCTTTCAGGCTTTCCTAAAAGGCCAAATTTAGGTTAGAAGAAAGGTTTTGCAAGGCTGCCATTGAGTTTAGAGAATAGAGAACGAAATTGAGGGTATATTGTGAGAATTGAGTGAAGCAAAGAATGAGTGGGGAGAGAAAGACAAAGGAGGCCATTGGTGATCAAGGGAGAACTTTCAAGCGTCGAAGTTAAGCTAAGGGAACCAGGTTAGGGGAGTTATACGCGTTAAATTTGATGCTAAAGCATGAATTGTGTTTCTGGAAAATTTCCAGAAACTGCCTAGCGGGCTATTCGTAGTCGCCAGGCAGCGCATGCATGTTAGCTTGTTCTAGGCTCTTGAAGAGGAACCGCCTGGCGGTAAGCTCCCAATCGCCAAGCGACGCGTAGCTGATTTACCTTTTTTTGGAATTTTTATGAAGCGCCTGGCAGTGGCGATGGAACCGCCAGGCGATACGAGCCATGTTGGCTCGATTTTGGTGTTTTCTGGGTTCTTGGATAATTATGATCGAAGGGACAACCAACTGTAATTGTTAGAGGATGTTTTTGAAGTCAAATGACTTTTAATTTCACGTATTGGAAGGCATGATTGAATGGAACAGTGGAAAGGTGTCTTAGGGTTGGAAAATGGGGTTCTGTTATCCTAGTGAAAAATTTGTAGTTTAGTTGCACAAGAAAGAGTGAATGAATGCAGTGGAATGGGAATTGTACATTATGGAATTGGAAAATCGATTGAAATAGTATTGTGTGCAGAGGTTAGGTTTCACATGACATGGAGGAAATTGGGGTTCCTGGAAACTACAAGAATCGTCTGGCGGCACCGTGGCTACCGCCAGGCGCCATATCAGATTTGCATATTGATGGGTTTTGGGTGCGAAGTGTGGTCAAGAAACTAAATTGGGTCATGAGTGAGGATAATTGTGGGATTGAAAATACTATAGTGATTGGACCTAGCTGAAAACTTGTGGTAACAAAGAGGGAATTAGAACTTGTGAGGTTGAGGAATAAGAGCCATTGAAGATGTCTATAAATTAAAGTGAAATGGACAATTAAAGGAATAGATTTCCTTGGCACTCGACTTAATGGTATGAGATGTTGTGTCATTAATATTTAAGGAAAGTCTAACACTAAATTAAGGTTGAAAGTGGGTAAGGATTATCAATGTTGTGATTTAAAAAGGGATACCTTAAAGTAGAGATGATTGGATGAGCAGGTACAATAGCCACTGGTTATAGGCAAAGAAATGATAATTCAATTGTTGAGCACCAATGATTAGATATTCAATTTGGTGGAAAGGTAAATTCTTAAAGAGAATTGAAGGATAGCACACTTTGTAAGTTGTGAATGATATTGGTTAATGCCTAAGGGTATGAATATAATTATTTTAACAGAGAGATTATAGAATTCAGAAATTTGGATGCATGATGTTAAATGACTAAAGTGTTGGAACAGGATAAAAGTGTGAAAAACCAGTCAGATGCATGCTACTGGTGTGGCGCCTGGTGTCGGGGTTTGAGCCACCAGGTGATAGCTACGTAACAAGAACGTTTTGGTGCAAGTGGCGCCTGGCGACGAAGGTGGTTCCACTAGGCAATCACTATTGAGTTAGTGGGCACCTGGAATGCTTGCGCCTTGCGGTGGGGGTAGTCCCGCCAGGCAGAGTCTACAGCAAGGGTATTTTTAGAGGCGCTACGCGCCTGGCGGTACGTGTCCCCCACCAAGCGGTCTGAAAGCAGGTGGCACCTAGCACCTCGTGAGCAACTCTAGGCGGTTTTTGCTGAAGCAGTATCAGTGTTCTTCCTCTCGATGTGCGTGATCTACAATTATTTAGTGATGCCTTAAAGGTCAGATTACTGGTGTTCCTTGAGTTGAGCTCGAGATAGGGGTTAAGCACGTGGCATTTCTTGAGTTGAGCTCGGAATGGCATCCCTCGAGTTGAGCTTGGAATGGCATCCCTCGAGTTGAGCTCGGAATGGTAGATGAACACGAGGAACCCTTGAGTTGAGCGTGTGTTACCGGTGTGAGTGTGCTGGTTGTGGCTAGTACAGATAGTTCCAAATAGATTGCCCTCCTAAGTAGTAACTAACGAGTTTGGTTGTCTTGGGATGTTACAAGCTATGTTTGTATTTGGGAACTCCACCTGACGTTACGGTGTATTATACGTAGCAATGGTTTCCCGCACTTCCTCTATCGGTTGTGGCCGATAGGTATAACAGCAAGACACCTTGAAATAATCACTAGAAGACAGAATACAAATTAACATGGTTGTGGCCATGTGGTATGAGATCAAAGGGTGGGATTTTCCTTTGGTGTGATTGTGTTCAGCAAACACAGTCTCGCTCAGCTCACCTAAGTGAGATGTTGTGGAGTAGCCACTGGTTCATACTCGCTCAGGCGAGGTAGTTTAGCCTAAGCGAGACTAATGTTCTAGCTTGGGCGAGCAAGTATGGCTTAAGCGAGAATGGCGAGGAGTCATGTTCTTATGCACTGTTTGGACTGTTTGCTTGGTATTTCCTAACTTATAGGAAGTTATATGCATGTGTTGTGCTTGAAGGACTAAGTCCATAGGATTCTGGGATGTGCTTGGAATGAGTGGCGAACGAGGTGTTTGTGATGTGTGGACCGCATGCGGAACGTGAACAGTTAGTTCAGCAGAGGTACTCTTGTTGGGATGAATGGGCGAGGGAGTTCATTTCATGCTCAACTTGGGAATACTATGAGCGAGGCAGTTCATAGTAGGAAAGGCGGGTATGCGGTCCGGGTCCGAGCGAGGAGTTCGAATGACGGGCGAGGGAGTCCGTGAAGCAAAACTACAAGCGGGATAGGCTTGTAGGTTGGACCATGAGCGAGGAGCGTCATGGAATCACATGAAATCCCAGATTTAGAGTACATGCATGAACTCATATTGGTTATGAGTGGGGGAAAGAGGGTATTTTAGAAAATAAATAATTGAATACTTACGTTTGGGATTGGAATTTAATTTCATATTTATTTATGTTTATGTGCATAACTCACCCTATCTGTTTGTGTGTGGCGATGATCGGTTAACTTGTTATCTGGGAGCAGATGATTTGACAGGTGAGCCAGGAGATGCTTAGGGGCAAAGTGCAAGGGCGACCAAGGGTTTTGAAAGGATTTTTTTTAAAGAATTTTGATGTAATTTTTGATTATGTGGAACTTTGGTAGATTTTGTATAAAGAAATTGTGAATATTTGAACTATGTTACAGTTAAAGTTTTGTTTTAATTTTCCCGGGCTTTGGGAATATGCGATTATAAATGAGGTTTTATTAATTCTATCGTGTTTTAATTTATTGTATTTATTCATTTATATATACTTAAAAGTAATATTCCTTAGGAATGTTACAGACACACCACATGAATTTCCATCATTTGATTCCATAACACATGGCCACTACTATTTTACCCATGTTCTACGTCTTCCAATGAATACCTCAAGATGTCTTGCTACCACACCTACCAGCCACAACTGGCAGAACATGTGTGGGAAACCATACTACGGACCACACTTCGTAACACAAGGTGGAGTTCCCAATACGAATATCATTTGTAACGTCCCAAGACTACCAAACCCGTTGGTCTCAGACCAAGGAGGGTAATCTATCTGGACCCGCCGTACCAACCACAACTCGCACACTCACACCGGCAACACTCGCTAACCCGAGCCACAACTCAAGAGTTACCCATGTTCATCCGCCATCCCGAGCCATTACTTTGACCATGAACCCAGGATATACGATGCTCCCACGAACCTGCCCGCTCGTGGTCCTGCCTCTACGAACCTCCCCGCTCGTAGTCCAACTCTACAGACCTCCCCGCTCGTAGCCCAACACACGTATCCCCACACGAGAGTATCAGTATATGAATCTCCTCGCTCATATCATCACATGTTCACCACCAGCCATGAACCTGTCCGCTCATGACACAAGAATCTCCTAGTCCACAATACAACATACAAAACGCAAGCCACACGAACACATTACACTCTACACTTTCGCCTGACGTTGCTTAAGCATCCCTAGGCGACGTTCCAGTGCAAACTACCTGGCGGAGCCTTCTCGCCGCCAGGCGCCAAACACAAGCAAAGCCTTTGACAAAGGGCTATCGCCTGGCAGGTCAATCCTCACTGCCATGCGCCTCGTCTTCTAGGGACTTCCCTAGTTCTCCTATCACCTAGCGGCACATTAACATGCCAACTACTGGTTTAGAACTCTACCACGGGGTTTCAGCACCCCCAACAATTCAAGCATACATACATTTATAAATTTAATTGTATTCAAATTACATATACTTGCACGACTATAATTTTAGCCAACATAACACTTCACTTATTCAACAATCATATCACTCATCCAATCATAGTTTTATAAATGAATAACAATGCACACATCTATTTACCAACATTTCATACTTCACATATGCATTTTTACCATACACTTAATCTTTTCCAACAGGCAAGTTACTACCACTATATTTCTACATGCATCACTAATACACATGACCATAGTAACTAAAACAGTCACCTCATCACATCCCAATCAAATAAACATTTACTTTTTCATGCAATTGATACCACTCATTATACCTGCGAATATATAATTAGAGGTCTTACTTATACACACTCCCTTCATATCGTATTTGTCATTTTACTAGTTTATGCATATCATCACCTGATGACCCTAAATCACGCCAATTCACAGAATCAGCTCAGAACACCCACTATCCTGATGTGTCGCCTAATGGCAGTTGATGCGCCGCCATACGGTCTGATAACGTTGTCGTTGACGCGATCAAATTAATACTACTTATCTATAACAACTTCAGTATTGTTAAGAAAATAGTCAACAAAATAGAAAGGGTAAATTAACCCAAAGTCATCTCCCAACAAACACGGAATTGATTTCTAACAAATTAGTTCTTATAAAACTATACAAAAGAGTTAGTTAAATAAAATAAAAAAAATATTGGAGGATTAAGATAAAGAAGAAAGAAATAGAAAAGATAAAAAGAGATAAAAACAATAGTAAAGAAAATAGGTGGATTCCATTGCTTTTTCAAAATAGTTTCATCATCGGTTATCTAAAGATTATTGGTCAATTAATTATTGTTGTAGATTTACAAATTAAGCAATGTAAAGTCTCAATTAATTTGTTGGCGTTCTCACTTTTAACCAAAGTACAATCTCAATTAAAAGTAAGAACTTTTAGATTATCCACAATAAATTCAACCAAAGTACAGTCTCAATCAAATTTTACTATGCCTAATCATGTATATTCTTTTATCTCCTTACCGAATAAAAAGCTTAATTAATCAAAGTAAAGTCTCGATTAATTTTTGTTAGAGGATATACCTTTAACCAAAGTAAAGTCTCAATTATTGGTAAAAACTCATTTAATCACATGAAAGTTTCTAAATAAAATCAAAGTAAAGTCTCAATTAAATTTAAAACCCTTGGACTCATATGATCAATATGCATATAGATTTAAAATCATTACATTTTACGTGATTCAAAGATAAAAGACATAGATGAATTAAAACCTCAACAATAATAAAAAGAACAAAGAAATTATTTCATTCTAACCTCATAATCCATAATGAAATTACATTGGAATCAACCCAAGAAGTTTAGCACTCCATGAAAGACAAAATAGAAGAAGAATAGAGAGATAAAGGAAACAAAATTAGGGCCCCCCTAAGGGTTCCTAAACTCCAAAGTCCCGAGCTTGTATTCTCTGCTCCCCCCTTGGTCTCTTTATATAGGACTTAGACTAGTATTTTTTTGTTGCTAAAATCTCTCAAATATATTTTAAAATAAAGATAAAGCTAAATATTTAAAAATATTTGGAGAGATATAGACTATTTGACAAACATAGTTGGTTGATAATATCAATATCTAATATAAATAAATTAATTACTTAAAGATATATGATAAGTTATCACCAATTAATATTTGTATTAATTTTCCAAATCAACCCTTTGCAATCTCCTCAAATTATCTTCTAAATAATCCAAAATCTTCAAGATATATTTGTTTGTTGTGGATCTAAAAAGATTTAAGAAGATCTTGTCATATTTAAAAAGATTTGGTAGTTATTATCTTTTAATATTTTATGATATAATTAAATATGATAATTATTTAAAAATATCAAATAAAATATTTAAAGATATATTTTTCGCAAATTATCTTCTATCATAAAGATAAAGAAAATCGCAATGTCCAACTTTTTTGTTGCTCTCTTATTGGTTTAGCCAAACTACTTCACTTTTTCAAGCTTTTCTTGTCGTCTTCATGCAATGCTTGGCTAAGATTTTTGTGCTTTTGATAATTTCTTATTCTTGGATTTATCTTTAAGGTGTCATGAAGCTTTATTTATTTCCATACCTCTATGAGCTCAAATTAGCTGCAGCTGCACTAACACACCTCAAAATATCAAAAGAACATTTATGCAACTAAAAAGCTATTTTTAACATGTTTTTGTATCTCATGCTCAATAAACCCAATTATAGGAAATCCCAATTAAATCAACTTTAAGCACATAAATTCAATTAAATACCCAGAATTAAACATTAAATGAGGGCAAAAATATGCACTCATCACGGTCCTCCCAATTTTACATATTATTAACACATTTATATATTTACATGCCATTATGAGAGTTCATGTTGGTTCCAATACCATTAATATCATGAAAACAACACATAAATTATCAAATCTCAGATCATGTCCATTCATCTCCCAATCCCAAAATGAACCTTAATTTCCCAATCATAAAAAATTCATAGAATTATAGCGAAGACATTACTGGCAGACATTTTCAACCTATGAATAACGCATGCTCAAATCAAATATAAAGCAACAACCCTCTAACAACTTAAGTACATGATTCTATGCACCAATGCAAATCAATATAACATTTCACATCTCCTATGCAGTAATTTAATTTATATTGATACACATGTATTCACCAATAAACCAATTCTCAACATGTGACTAACCCAAAGGAACATTCAAATTCATAGAGACTTACAAACAATTTACACAGCAATTGAACCACATGCATACATACTACATAAAATCATTCATCAAAATTGAAAACATGAGTTGCAGCTCCCTAACCTGAATTTCCCACTCCAAAAGTGCTTTTAGAGTCCTTCCATGTTTCACAAATGATCAACCCTTTGATCTCCGTCCTTGAGCACTCATTTCAACCTTATGACACTCTCCTCAATGTTGTTTTAGGGCTCTCCAACTCCCTTTTCGTAGCCACACAAAAATGCCTTGACCAGGACCCTACTCTCACCCCTCTCCTCCATCATTAACCTTATTATTTCTCCATTAATTGTCCAAAACGAAAAATCCATTAAGGAGGAGTTTAATGTACATCAACTCTCCATTCTATAGACGGCTAGGGTTTCTGACCCTTCTCATCCATGCCAAAAATAATTTTAGCAAAAAGAAAACTTAATTCATGTCAACCAAGTTTCCAAACCACGACCATGTCAAAGCCAAGTCAGTGCACCACCATTAAGCCAATTAATGTTTCTTGACATTTCATGCGCACCATGCCTTATAACCTATTATCCCATAACCATGCTTGTATGCAAAATAACTAAATAATGAAAATAACCCATAAATGGCATTCACAAGCCTCGAACCCAAGTCCTCCCCACACCGTCAACATGCTCTACTACTTGAGCTACCATTGTTCCTTGTCTTCTCTCTCCACATTACATAACTTAGGGATTCCCACTTTCGCATTTATTAAATAAATACTTATTTATTTATTTAATGTTCACGGGTCTTACATGAGTAATTAGGAAAAATGAGCAGACAAAAGTAAGTTAAAATTGGGGTTTTGGGAGGAAAAAAAGGAAGAGAAATCAATGTGAGATTGAGAGAAGCAAGGGAGGAGTAGAGCAAAACTAAGATGGTCTTATTGTAGGGATTCCAAATAAGTGGGACTACACCATGCATCTATGCTTTTTCTGGTTATGTGATTGTTTGGTCTTAGATATGAGAAGAACATGTTCTACTTGGAGAAAAAATAGGATTTTGTGTTTTGGTGTAAGAATTTGTTTTATGGACGTGTGTTGGGCAATGAACTTTTTCCATGGAAGTGTAATGGAAGCTTTATTCATTTTCTACTTGAATTGTGATGGGGTATGGCATTACATGGTATTCCTTCTACTGTGAATGGTTAAATTTGATGGGTTGAGGGATACATTTTAAGAAGAAATATTGGCATGATTTTGTGGATGAATTCATAGTGCAAACTGGGTTATTTTCTTTTCTATCATCTAGAAGTTTTGAGAGATTGTGGTATAGGAAATGATTATAGTTGGTTTATTTATTCTCTTCTTGAAATTGTGATTTTTTTAAGCGATGAAGAAGGAGGCCATTGGGAGCTAATTTGGTTGAAATTGTATAATTTTTGGTGTGTTGATATTTGTGGTCCCCAAGACATGAGAAATTTCATGAAGCATGGTGGAAAATTTTATGCATAGCAAATTTTGGTTTGCTATGAACTCTGGCACTTGGGCATTAGGAATAGCTTTCTTAATTTTTGATAATGAAAATTTGGGGAATGATGCAAGAGAAAACAAAATTAGTTTTTTTTTAAGGAAATTGCATTGGGGCTTATATTTGTTTTGGAGTTAACATTGGTCAAATTGTGTGATAGGTTTATGAAAAATATAACTTACTGTTTGCAAATTTTATCTTGGATTTTATTGGTACAGTAATAGCAGTAGGAATTCATGATGATGTGTCAATAAGTGGTTGAATTAGTACTTGGTTGAATTGGTGTGTTGCAAAGGTGAATTATATGCATGAAGTGAAAGGTTAGGAAGCTAAGAATGGAATACTATGAAGTTTTTTGTATGGTGAATGAATTGTGATGTTACTTTTGTGTGCCTTTAAAATTACTAAATCATGTGTAATTGTGTTGTTTTTCGTGTTTTTGGGTGCATTTGTGTGTTATCAGGTGCTGAGCGTTCTTTCTAGCTGTTGAGCTAACTGTTTTACAAGAGGTTTGGCTTTGGTGCTGAGCATTGAGTTTCTGAAGCATTAGGCGCTGAGCGCTGGCGTTGGTGTTGAGCGCTAGTTTTGGCGCTAAGCGACGAGGTTACAAGGCATTGAGCGTTGAGCAATGGCCTTTTGGTGCTGGACGGTGGCTTTTGCGAGGCAAATGGCATTGAGCAATAACATTGAGTGTTGGGTTGCCAATTTGTACTGCTTTTCTGGGTTGAATGATATTACAATCTCTATGGTTTTGTACGTATACATTATGGTTGGTGTGATACTTTGTGTTGAATGTGAGTCATGACATGACGATATAGCGTGGGTACTTGTATGATCATGAGAACTATATGCATATAAGTACGACATGGTATAATGTGATATGTTTGATGTATGATCATGATGTGAGGATTTGATTGTAATAGACGGTAACTCTGTGTGATTGTATTGAGGGTGCACTTGGTCGGGGCTCCACTGAGTAATGTAAAGTTGAAAACTTTGTCGGTTCTTAATTAGAGTAATGGGTAGTTGTATACTTCGTCGGGGCTCTTGCATGAGTAATGGAAAGTAGTAAACTTTGTCGGGGCTCACTACGAGAGTAATGGGAAGTGTCATCTTCGATAAATTACATATGAGATTTGGTTGAGTGGTCGGTTAGGTAATAATGCCTTTCCATTTAATATTTCTTAGTGGTAAAGCTATGTTTTCGATTTGCGAACATGTAATATTTGGTATCGTAGATAACTCATGCTATGTTGTGGTAACGCTAGGTGAGTGGTATATTGATGTTCATTGTTATGTGATATGTTATTTGGTTAGCTCACCCTTGCATGTTTATGGTTGTGGTTTCCACCTGCGATGATCATATTGCTTGTGTTATACGGTAGTAGATGAGGGTGCAGATAGTTGAAGAAGCTTAATTGTGAGGAGCTCATGGGGATGCTTTTGGGAGCTTTTATTTCTTTCATTTGAAAACATTCCTTTGAATAAGAATGTAATAGTTAGTTGTTGTGAAGTTTAACTTTGAAGGATTTGTATTAAGTCTTTTATTTATGATTTAATCAAGTTGGTTGGTTAAACCATATTTTTATTTTGAGGAATAAAGTTGTTTCAGATTAAGAGGTAAACGAAGATTGATGCAAGAAGGGAGGTAAGAAGCTCCTTTTCAAATGAACTAAAGGGTTAACGAAGACCGACGTTTGTCAAAAAATGTGGCATAAATAAAGGTAAATTTATATGGTGATGCAATAGATTCATCTTGACACAAAAGATCAAGTTTGTAAGTGCCAACTATGGCACTTTTCTCGTCATGTTTGCATAATGTTTGGTTGCATCTAAAGGCTTTGATATTTTTTTATCTGTAGTAATTCTAGTAAGCTCTCTCTTAGGATTTAAGCTAGCCCACAAAAAGTAGGGGTTGTATAAGGTCAACATACTTAGGATAAGAGGTCAGTAAATATGTAATGGATCTTGTTTGTGGATCGAGACGCACGTTTAAACCTAGAAAGCTGAAAAAACGTAGAAAGATAAAAATAAAAAATAAAGTAAGGATTTTTCAGAATCTATTTTACATTATACACCTAGAAATTCCAAGACACATTCAAAATTGTACACAAGCACTCAAAAGCATCGAAAATTCATGAAAAACCCTACAAAGGAAAATTGTGTTAGAGTTAAAAGCCCCTTTGCATAAAGTCATAGGTTGGTAAATGTGTAAGAGAGGTTGAAACCCAAAAATGTGAAAAAACCTAGGAAAATAAAAATTAAAAACAAAGTAAATATTTTTTTAGTATCTATTATGCATTCTAATCCCAAAAATAGGAAGAAACATTTAGAATGGTACACATGCCCTCAAAAGCATCGAAAACTTTCACAAAACTCTAAAAATGAAAATTGCATGACAGCTAAAAGCTCTTCTACGCCTCAGTGTTTTGTGTCTGGTGTTTGTAGCGATGAGGGAATGCAGATTCAAGGTCAACTTGACCTACTCACCCTTACAAGGATTGGGAGGGCCTATGAGACAATCTCTTGTCTCCAAGATGTGAAGATGTAGAGGGTTATATATCAATGGATGATGAAAGTTGAGTCTTGGTTTAGAAGGATGAGAAATGATGTTGGAAGTTAAGAAGCAACGCTTTGGGCCGAGGGAGCTACAAGATTGAGTTCTAAGATCATATACCACAAGTTTTAAATGAAGAGTTGAGTTCAGAGATTAGTATAAAAAGAAATTGGGGCGTGCTCGTGAAGCAAGGTTTGAGGAATCAACTTGGCTTTACATCGTGACAATGTTTGAGGTTTTAAGTGGAACAATGTGGAAGGTTTGAGGTTAAGGGTGGAGGCCATGAAGTGTATAGGAAAGCAGACGTGTAGTTGGAAGCTTATGGGAGGCGGAGCTTTGAAGATCAACCAAGTATGATGATGTTATAGGAGAAGGAAGTATATTTGGAATTACATACCAGATCAATTCAATAAGGAGTAGTTAGGTCTTCTCAGTGATAGTAGTTACCCAAGTTAAGAGTAGAAGGGATGCTCTAAGTAAAGTGGCCCACAAAAGAGGAAGGTTTGACAATGGATATGAGATGGACGATTTCAAGTATCATAAGGAGAAGCACATAGTTAAGTTTGTTCTTGTAGAGGAGGACAATTAGTAATGTCACAACACAGGGAAAGAGGAAAGGAAAACAAAAGTATTGAGTAGCTATGAGAGTGTTTGTGATGATTGGTACTAAAGTGGTCAACATAGGTGATCTAATTTAAAAGATACATGTTACAAAGGTGGTGATTGGATTATGGCTTTTGGCTTCGCTTAGGGTCGTGCACTCTTTGATGTTGCCAGTATGGTAAAGGAGTCATGGTTGTTTGCAAGAAGGAGTTGAGTTTGAGATTGTGGTTTTTGCTACAATAGCGGCCAAGTGAAGATTCGCTCAGGTGTGTGGTGCCTTCGTGGTGATCAAAGTATTTAATTTCAAACCCGATTTGAATTGTTTTCTCAATCTCATTCCGATGAGTTAGGACAACCAACGAGGTCGTGTACTTTGATTAAAAGGGGATAAGTCAGTGATTGTGTATGAAGTACGGATCAAGCTAAATAGTGGGGCAAAGTGTCATGTGAATCAGAGTCACCTGACAAAGGAAAGTTCATAATAGATGCAAAGGATCTCAGTAGTAGAAGAGTTTATAGACGTGTTCTGAAGCCAGTACTAGAATTTTAACCTTTGGTGTGGTGGAGTTCATTTTTGCATTAGTGTCTGAAGGAGGACTTGTGCCAATAGTTCCTAATTGGATGGTTCCTACTGAGAATTTGAAGTAAATACGAAAGTAGGGTAGATGTTGGAGAACTAGTGGCTCATATTAAGTATAACCACAAGGATGACTGCAAGTTTGGTGAATCTTAAAGGAGAGGTAGTGGGAGGATATACTGTTCAAGGGTAAACGTTGAATAAGGGAGGATAGAATTTTCGAGCCTATGGTTTTAAAGGGTGGAAACATGATGAAGGTAAGGAATTTCAAACAAGTTAGCAGTATCATCAAGGTTTAGCAGCAAGTTTTCCAAGTTTGAAGAGAGTTTTTAGAATGATCAAGATGAGTATTAACAAAGGTTGGAGTGACTAGTCGGACATATGGTTTAAAAAGGGTGGATACAGTGTTGAGAAAATAGGATGTTAATACTATAAAAAGGGGAGTCCAAAGGGTTTTGCAAGTTCTATAGATGTTTTGGAGAAAGGTTTCTCAGCGATGATTGCTTTCTTGTCACGACACACATGAAAGGAGCATCACTTTGAGTAAACAAATAAGTGAACTTGTGTGGTGATCAGAGTAGCGCAACGAGATGATGGCAAGTGATACTTATGAAGGGTAAAAGGTTCGTGAAAAAAACTATCTTACTTATGACCTAGGGGTTACTACGACAACCAGTTCTTTATAAATAGCAAATGTGTCATTCTTATGAGTATCAATTAATGGATGTTCAGTGAGTAGTTAGAGTTGGAATTATGGAGTTGCTCAAAGAAAGTTGTGCAAGAGAAGTAGGAGATGGTTTGAGTTATGATTTCAAGTAAGGGTGCCAACTTGGAAGTGAGAAAGTGAGAGTAGATGTTTAGCCAGAGAAGGGAATTCAAGATCCTTGATTTGACGAGGTAAGAGTTAGAGTTGGTTGAGAAACATAAGTGTTTGGGTTGGAAAGAAAATGTGTGAGGAGATTTCATTAGTCTAGTCATTTGACTAGCACTAGTGAGTCTCTCAACAAGGTTGAGAAAAGACAAATCAGAAAATCTTAGTTTGAAGTCAATGGAAGTTATGGTTCTGAGGTTTTGTGGAATGTTGCCTATAATGTAGGGGATTAAAGATGAAGATAGGATGCCAAGACCATATGGTGAAGGAAGCAGTTGAAGGTTTAAATGGGAAATGGAACAACTCGGTAGTGAACTTTATTCATTGGTTGAAGCCAACAAAGGAAGCAAAATGTAGGAGTCTCGTTATACATAAAAGTGGTCAAAAGTGTTGATGGTGTGACAGTAGGCCAACACTCAAGAGTGATCAAGTTAGTGGAGTGATGCATAAAGGAGTGAACAAGGTGATGTGAAGTGATAACGAACATGCTTTAGTTTGAGACTTAAGGTCATCTGAGACTTTGATAAAAACCTACAAGATGTAGTGGAGAGTATATGGTAGATGAGTCAGTATATCAGATACAAGTTAGTTGGGCAGGTATGAAGGAGCATTCCAGTTTTAAGATTGCAAGTTGGAAGTTACTTTGAGCGTAGTGACTAAGCCAATCTACACAGTTGAACACATATCGCTTAGAACAACGGCAAAGTATCTAGTGACTATAGGTGTTGGAGTCGTTTAATCAGTCCTATCGAAGTGGCGGTTGTCGGAAAAAATGAGGAAAACATAGTTTTCTTCCTATTCCATCGGTGAATTTTCGAGGACGAAAATTTTTTTTGTTAGGGAGAATGTAAGGCTCAATTATTTTCTACTCTTATTTTTAAGGGCTGCCCCTAATCAGTTGGGCCTAAAGGCTGGCCCATAAGGTGTCAAGGCCCTTAAAGCAGCCAAGGTCCCTCATTCTGCACTCACTTGCCAAAATCAGAGCCATCGCTCTTCTCTTTTCTCTCCATAGAAGCTCTACTAGGGTTTGAGTCTTACCCTTCTTTGCGTTAACTCAACCACATTCTTCAATCCATGTAAGTTGATTCTCCACCGTACCTTTTTCACTCCCAGCTTTGTCATCATGATTCTAACTAGGGTTCACTGTAAGAGCCATGTGAGTTTGGGTATGGAACTGTGTAGTTCTCGTCAGCTACTAAGTGGCGAGGAGTCCTTAGTATGGTGATTACATGCGTCGGGCGCACGATGGGCAAGGAACTATGGTGTTCCCGGCGGCTGCTATTGGGCAAGGAGTCCATAGTATGGTGATTGCGTGCGTGCCAGGATCAAAGTTGAGAATGCTTGGATGATTTACTACAGACGAGGAGTCTATAGGGCAGGACTATGAGCGGGATAGGCTCGTAGGGTTGGACCACAGATGAGTTAGTTTCATGGATGGGTAATTTGAAAACAATGAGATATTTAATTATGTTATTTTGGGATGGGTTGCATATTTATTTCATGTGTATTTTTAATTATTGTGCATAACTCACCCTTTCTTTGTTTGTGTGGTGATGATCAGATAACTTGTTATCCGGGAGCAAATGATTTGACAGGTGGGCCAGGAGATGCTTAGACTCGGAGCGAGGGATAGCATGGGATTTTATATCTATATTTACTATTTTGGTTTTAAGATAATTATGTAACCTTTTGCGAGCAATTTGAATATTATTTCAGCTTTATAAATTATGGACTCCTGTTTTTATTACGTGTTAATACAAGATTTAAATTTCCCGCATTTTGGGAAATGAGCTTTATTCATAAATGTGTCTTATTTATGTTTTTATTTTATTTTATTTATTTAAATCAGTAATATTCCTTAGGGATGCTACATTCACTATGGTAACCCATTTTGAATCTATTGCACTGTTTTACAGATCGTGAATCTGCTCCGTGGTCGGTAGTACTCACTTAGTTGGGTGTCGGGATATTCTGCAAGCTTTTTCCAGGTAAGGGAAGCTAGGGTTTATGTATTTAAATTTATTTTGTTGATTTTTGGTCCGTTTGTATGGCTCTGATGCTTGAATGAGGTTGTTGGTAGAATAAAAATGTATGGTGTGTGAGTATGTTTGATTGGTGTGGCGCTACTCTTTCTACATTGACCACTTTTTGTAAAATGAAGATTCCTACAGCGTTAACCGTTGGATCGAGCTGAAATTTTAACAACTGATTCTTAACACAACATTCTTGACTTTGACTGGTCAAATCTTGAATCGGATCTCTGTAGTGAGAGCAGTTTTTATCGCAAAATCACTATAGTTTGGTTGTTGACAACATTGACCTTTGTTGCTTGTTTGGTGTACAACTGTCTTTATAGTTATTCAATTAAGTTGGTTCTTGTTTCATTTGGTTCTTGATTCAATCATATTTAATTTGAATATAAATACAAAAATTTTCTGAGCTTTACACAAGCTGCAATTTAATTTCTAAAATCCCAAAATCCTTTGCATAATGTGATGTTAAGTTGGATTGCTATGTTAAAGCATGAGATGAGTAAATATGCATGAGCAAAGATGGTTTATTGGTGGTGAATGATGATTTTAGCATGATTTTGGTATGGAATATACATGAATGGTTGGTTATATATGTGGTCATGAATTTGGTATAAATGAGAAAATCTATAGTCTGCGATTAATGAGTTTAACATGATTTAGATATGCTACATGTATGGCTGGTTCCATGGTTGGAGAATGATGAGTTGGTATGGATTTTACATGGAATATGAGTGAGGGTTTGTTATAAAGGTTGACATGAGACTTATATGCATGACAAGTGCACCACACCTAGTTGTCCTAGCCGAATAATGACAGTTAGCATATACATGCTAGGGTACCCGGACTAAACCGCTAAGAAGCGACATTGATCAAACAAACCAAAACAACAATAATGGCCTAAGCCGCTAAAGGGTAACTGGCCTAGGCTGATAACTCCACGAAAACAACCAAGGAATTGGCAAAAACAGAACGTTTCAATAAGATTCAACAGGCCCACAATAATCGAACTAAGGGCCTGGGCTAGGGCCCAGGCCCACCTACAACCCAAATAAGGGCCCAACCCATGACGTGGCCAGACATAATTAATAATCTATAAATATGCATGTTTCCCACGAATTAAAGGTACGCATTAATTATTTCCCTAATCATCAGATTTGACTTTCTAGATATTTCGGTGACTTGAGCTTTGAAGTTTCTTCTGCAGGTAACCCCTCCCGGGTCCAAACCGACCACTCCGAGATACCCATAAGCGATATATATCAACTGGGAAGAAGCCTACTGAGTAGATGATGGACCAGGATAAGTTAATACTTGTGTCTGACATATCTTGTTTGTTCTCTGCAAGAACAATTGGCGCCCACCGGGGGTGCACGAGATAGTACTTTACCTTCTGCTTTCTCCGAAAATGGTTTCTACCCACAGCAGAGCAGGATTTAACAAGAGAGTTGACGCTGGCCCCTCAGGACCTACTAACATCACTCCAGATCTGGCCGCCATCCTAGACGGTCAGGCCAAGATGCAACAAGAGTTGGCTGACTTGAAGAAGCGCAATGCTGATGAGATAGAAGCACTACGACAGGAG
The DNA here is from genome assembly GCF_004118075.2 of Vigna unguiculata. Lineage (NCBI taxonomy): Eukaryota > Viridiplantae > Streptophyta > Magnoliopsida > Fabales > Fabaceae > Vigna > Vigna unguiculata. The sequence goes on along the minus strand of NC_040288.1, from coordinate 14,727,672 downwards.
AATTCTCGCCTTAGACGAAAGATCAAAGCCGATCCCACTCAAAAGGGAAAGGCCAAGGAAACATCTGATGTCGCAGGATCCCTAGCTTTCCAGCCTACTGAAGAGGAAAGCAAGTACAATCCTACCCCGTACACCTTCAGCACGACCCAACAAACTCCAATCCTCTCAACCCATCCTACTCACTTCCACTCCACCCTCCTAGGAAATACTGCGGCTCCCACCCCCGCCGCCATCGTGCCTACCACTCATATCCCACCCTACAACATGCCCACCACCCTACACACCAGTCATATCCCACTCTACAACCCTCACAACCTCCATACTACCCACCCTCGTCCACCATTCCATCCCTCCTCACCCGCTCCCATCTCATCAATCGAGGCGTTGTCACCCTTTCACTGACTTCATCGCCAACACCCCCTTCCCCACCTAGTGGGAACCCTTCACGCTAGAGCGTTACACTGGTGAAACAGACCTCGAGGAGCACCTCAAGGTCTACATCACCCACACCGCCCTCTACACTTCCCATGATGTCGTTTTTTGCAAAGCCTATCCTACCACCCTCAAAGGCCCTACCCTCAAATGGTTTACCACCCTCCCGCCATACTCTATTGACAACTTCGACACCCTCTCCCACATGTTTACCACTCACTTCGCTAGCAGCCGCCCGCATCAAACTACTACAATATCACTCATCGGCGTCAAACAAGAACAAGGCGAGACGCTCTGGGCATTTATTGATCGATTCAGTAAGGCTGCCCTTGGCACACCATACCTCAACCAAGAAATGATACTCAAGTGCATCGCCCTCACCCTTCAACCCGACCCCTTCGCCAACGTCCACCTACACCCACCTGCCTCCATGCATGAGTTGAAGGTGCGTGCCGCCGTTTACGTTCGTATAGAGGAAATGCAAACTCTCCATACAAAATTTTGCAATGATTACACACCCTCTACTGCCAACCCCACTCCACAACCTCCCCGCCCTGATCCGAGACCTCGAGAACCCCGACAACCCCGCTTCACCAGATACGCCCCTCTAAATGTTCCCAAATCCTGCCTCCTTGATGAGGCCTTACAGGCCGACCTCATCCCACCACCGCGCAAGACGATCAATCCCCCTAACGCAAACATGACTAAATACTACCGCTATCACCGAAACCACGGCCATACCACAGAGGAATGTAAAGCACTCCAGGATAAAATTGAAGAATTTTTTCGTGCTGGCCATTTCCGCCGCTTTGTCCTTAGAGAAGACCATTCCTCCCGATCCCATCACCCTCCTCGTCCCGACCACTGACGTCCTCCCAGCGACTCTCGCCACGATAAACGCCCATACCAACCCACAAACCATGACCCCCAACCGGCTCGCACCGACGTCACCCTTGCCAACCCTCCCCTACGCGGCACTATCAACACCATCTCTGGTGGTTTTGCTAGTGGAGGATCCACCTCATCCGCCAGAAAGAGACACCTCCGCCATATCCAATCCATCAACCACATCACCCATTCTCATCACAGATGTCGCATGCCCCCTATAACCTTCACGGATGACGACTTTCAAGGCCTTGATCAACAACAAGATGATCCTGTGGTCATAACCATCGAAATAGAAAACTACGCAGTCAAGAAAGTCCTCGTCGACCAAGGCAGCTCCGTCGACATCCTCTATTGGGCTACGTACTAGAAACTTCAACTCCCAGACACCGCCATGGTCCCATTTGATGAACCAATTTATGGCTTTTCTGGGGAAAAAGTTTCCACCCGGGGCTACATTGACCTCCATACCGTCTTCCGCGATGGCGCCCAAACAAAGACAATTCCTATCCGCTTTCTCATTGTCGATGCACCTACATCTTATAATGTCCTCCTCGGCCGCCCTTCACTCAACACCCTTGGTGCTGTTGTCTCCACACCTCATTTGGCCATGAAGTTCCCCTCCCCATCTAGCGACATCCTAACAATTCACGGCGACCAACGCCTTGCACACGAATGCTACATGGCCAGCCTACGCCCACAACTCCCCATCTTGCAAACAATCACATTGAGCGACCACCCAGCTCTGAGATCGCTTTGTCGGGTGACGATCTAGACCCCAGAGTGGGCCGAGATGTTCGTTTCGAACCTGTTGAAGAGACCACCCCCTTGGAGCTCCCGAATGGCCACTCCATCAAACTTAGCACCGGATTAGACTCTGAAGAGTGTGCCATCATCACACCCGTTCTAGTCGGCAACACAAACCTTTTTGCTTGGTCAGCTGCTGACTTACCTAGAGTGGACCCTCTAGTAGCATCCCACAAGTTATCCATCTACAAAGAAGCCCAGTATATCTCCCAGAAAAAAATGCAAAATCGGTGAGGAGCGACGCCTAACGGCTGAGGCTGATAAGTTACTAAGCGCAGGATTCATTGAAGAAGATCATTACACCACTTGGCTTTCTAACGTAGTCCTGGTGAAGAAAGCCAACGGCAAGTGGCGGATGTGTGTTGATTACACAGATCTAAACAAAGCATGTCCTCGAGATGCCTACCCCTTACCCAACATTGACTGACTTGTTGACTGCGTGGCTGGGAACAAAGTCCTCAGTTTTCTTGACGCATATTCCAGTTACAATCAAATCCCCATGGCCGCATCCGACATGAACAAAACTGCTTTCATCACAAATGACTCCAATTATTTTTATAGAGTTATGCCTTTTGGCCTCAAAAACGTCGGACCGACCTACCAACGATTGATGGACAAAGTCTTTAGTCATTTGATGGGCAAATGCATCGAAGTATACGTCGATGACATGGTTGTCAAATCTCCAAGCCATTACCAACACCCGCAAGACCTCTCAACAGTCTTCTCTGCATTACACCAATACAACCTTCGCCTCAACCCCAACAAGTGCGTATTTGGCGTCGACCGTGGTAAATTCCTCGGATTCATGCTAACCCAGCGCGGCGTAGAGGCCAACCCTGAAAAGTGAAAAGTGATCATCGAAATGCGTAGCACCACCAACATCAAAGAAGTCCAACGCCTCATAGGCCGCCTTACAACCATTTCCCACTTCCTACCTAAATTAGTTGAAGAAACCCAACCCATCATACAGCTCCTAAAAAAATCCACCAGGTTCACGTGAAATGACGACTGTGAACAAATTTTCCAAAAGCTGAAAACCACCCTTACCTCACCACCTATCCTCTACAAACCGGATACTTATCAACCCTTGCTGGTTTATATCACAACTATAGATCACATCTTCAGCGCCGCACTGGTTTAGGATGTAGGCGACACTCAGCATCCCATTTACTTCGTCAGCAGAATGCTGCAAGATCCTGAAACCAGATACCAAATGGTGGAAAAGTTGGCCCTATCCTTGGTACACGCAGCCCGCCGCCTACGCCTATACTTCCAAAACCATAGCATCACCGTTAAAACCGATTACCCAATTTCGAAGATATTGCAGAAACCAGACCTGGCAGGACGGATGTCGTCATGGGCTGTTGAGCTATCCAAATTCAACATCCACTACGAACCTCACGACCCCATCAAAGCTAAATGCATTCTAGACTTTGTCAACGATCTCCAACAAACTCCTGAAGAGGACCAATGGACACTTTATGTTGATGGTTCATCAAACCCGAAGGGAGTAGGTGCTGGCATCGTGCTAGAAGGCCCTAACGACATCCTCATCGAAAAATCCCTCCACTTCGCCTTCAAGACATCTAACAACCAAGCCGAATACGTAGCCATCCTCTCCGGCTTATCCCTGGACCGTGTGGTTGGTGTCAAGTCACTAACATCCAAAATCGATTTCAAGCTTACTATAGGCCATTTAAATGACGAGTTCCAGATCAAAGACCCTACCCTCTTACAATATTACCATCTGGTCCGGAAAGTCGTCTAGTCCGCCTTCAAACAAGTCCGCATCCGACAATTAGACAACTCCTTACATCCAGTACCTCCAAACCGGTAACCCTCCACCTAACGCTCACAGAACTTGGATAACTAAAGTTGCCAGGTACACGATGATAGGCGATGATCTGTACAAATGCGGATAGGGCCAACCACTTCTCAAATGCGTCACGGCAGAACAAGCTCAGTACATAATTAAAGAATTACATGCGGGCATATGCGACTATCATTCTGACGCATGCACCATGACTACCAGAATCCTTTGCGCTGGTTACTTTTGGCCAACCACGGAGGCAGACTGCCAAGACTTTGTCAAAAAATGCATACCATGCCAGAAGCATGGCAACCTTATCCACCAGAAACAAGATCAGTTTCACTCTATACTATCCTCGTGGCCCTTTGCAAAATGGGGAATGGACATCCTCGGCCCTTTCTCCCCTGGCAAAGGTCAAGTAAAGTTCTTAATAGTAGTCATCGACTACTTCACCAAGTGGATAGAGGCCAAACCTTTAATCACCATTACAACCCAGCAAGTCCAACAATTCGTTTGGAAGGATATTATATTTCGGTATGGCGTCCCACATACAATCATCACCGACAATGGCCGACAATTTATAGACAAAGAACTCGCTAAATTTTATATCGGTCTAGGCATCAAACATGTAACCAGCTTCGTTGAACACCCACAGACCAATGGACAGGCCGAGGCGGCAAACAAGGTTATACTAGTGGAACTACGTAAGCGATTGGACAACGCCAAGGGCTGATGGCCAGAAGAACTAGTGGAAGTGCTATGGGCCTACAAGTGTACCCCTCAATCAGCAACAAATGAATCTCCATTCAGCCTAGTATACGGCGCAGACGCCATGATGCCCGTTGAAATTGGTGAACCATCTCTGCGCCGAGAACTATATGACTCAGCCCAAAATCATCAAAACATGACCACCCACCTTGACCTCTTGCTTGAGTTAAGAGAAAAAGCCCAAATACGGAACTTAGCTGCCAAATAGCGAGCGGCCAAAAAGTATAACGCAAACCTATGCCCAAGATCGTTTGCAAAAGGAGACTTAGTTTGGAGAATGGCCAGCAGTGCAAGAAAGAAGGATGGCAAGTTCTCTGCCAATTGGGACGACCCATACCAAATAAGTGAAGATGCTGGAGGAGGAGCGTATAGGCTTGAGCAGTTGTCAAGGGATGAAATACCCAATACATGGAATGTGTCCATCTCAAGTTTTACTTTAGTTAAAAACATGTATTGTATTGCACCAAATGCTTGTAACCCTGGGTGTACTCTTTTCCCTCTTTTCCCTCATCTGGTCCGACTCCATGTTGTCGATAGAATTAATCACTATCTCCGGCAGGTTAAGCGCGATGTCCTTCCTAACTACCGTCTCCGGCAACTCCATCAGACCGGCTTCCGGTCCTTTAACACCACTAGATGACCCTTGCTCAAGAAAGGCTACCCTTACCTTTTTTACATCCTTCCCCTTACCAGGCCTGACCAGTAACTCAGCGTTCCTCTTGGTGCCACCATGAACGTGCATCTCAACCAACAACTCTTGTAAATTTGGGACCTCAACATTCTTAGCTGCTTTCGCCTTCACAGCCTTCTCCTTCCTCAGTGCTTGAAAACGAGTCGGCTGTGAGAACGTGTCCAATTTGCTAATACTAGGACGGCCCACCAAGGATAACCAAGTAGTCGGTTGGCGGGGCCTCGTGTCATAAAAATACAAAAATGCACGAGGAGAAGGTTATAGATACAGTGATTGACACAAAACACGGAAAGCTTGCATATAGGCCCAACTGTTTGGATGCAACTGTGTAGGTGCCACGTTGAGCTCACGAAGTACCCCCACAGTGAAGTCATCCAGTGGTAACCTCACATGCAGTTGGGAGAAATGACACATATACATATAAAAAAACTTCTCGGTCGCCCCTTCTTGCCCGTGACATACGTGGTCAATGGCGCTCACACGCTCCAAGGAAATGATACCCCAGTTCACACCTTTCACGATAATAGGGGTACAATTCAACCAAGAATTCAGCAGACGAGACCACCGAAACAAAGACGATTGGTTACGGACATCAGCCGCCACCCATGCATAACTACCCTTGGCCGACCAGTTACTCTCCGCTATATCTTTTGGAGGTTCTTCTCGCACCTCAGTCACCGTCTCTATCGGAATTCTGCCCACCACAGCCGCTGGGCTAGTACTCTCCTCCTCAACATGTCTACCTATACTCCTCCTGGACTCCATACTCTCACTACTGGAAGAAGACAACGACACACTATCACTACTACTAGACATACCTTTTTTTGAAAAGATGACGGCAAGAAATAGGAACTAGTCAGACAGGTATAACGCACGCGAAGTCTCTGATTATGAAATTCTCGCAAATGAACCATCTCGAAATCTGCATTTATAATGGTGAATCCCAAATGATAAAACTCCTTCCCGCCAAAAATCACAACCCATACCAATTGACACAAGCACACCAAAGGCCATGAGTATCAGAAACGACAGCACAAAAACCCCTTTTTGATTAGACCTCTGACACCCCTTCACCTGCTACCAACCTTTTCCCGTCTTGAGCCTTAACACTGTTCACCACACTTAAAGGTTGGGGGACTGGTGTATCGCACCTAGTCGGCCTCGTTGGCATATCAACGCATATCATCTATCACCGACATACATATATCGGTAAAGGTTAGGGGACTGGTGTACCACACCTAGCCAATTCAACCAAGTAATAATAATAAACGATCACCATATCTACACACGAAGTTATTCAGGTAACCGGCCTAGGCTGATCTAAGCCTAACAGGCCTAAACCGATAACCAATGACGCTAAAAGGAATAACCAGCCTAGGACAACGTACGAGCAATGGCGACATAAGCCGCCAAAGAGGGTAATCGGCGTACACCGACCACCCAAGGATGCTCAACGAAATCAAAGCACCCCTGAAATCCAGCAAGCCCACAACAATCGAAGCTAAGGGCCTGGGCCTTGGCCCAGGCCCACCTATGGCCCAAACCAGGGCCCGACCCATAGGGGTGTCAAAATGGGCCGGGCCCGACGGGCCGGCCCGCCAACCCGACAAAAAAAACATGGGCCGGGTCAAGAAATTCAACCCGCCAACCCTATACAGCCCGGCCCGTCAAGCCCGCTGGCCCGACGGGCCAACCCGTGGGCCAAAACGGGCCAGCCCGCGGCCCGTACCAGTTAATTAAAAATATCCCACGTGCATATTTCATTTCAGCATCCCTCTCCCTCCCTCACTCACTGTCTCTCTGTTTGTCCGCTCCCCACCCACCCACCCAATCTCTCCCTCCGCCCACTCTCTCTCTCCGATTTCCATTGTCTCCGCTCCGCTCGCTACGTCGCCGCTGGCCACCGCCAAACACACCGGCCACCCCTCACTCACTGTCTCTCTATTTGCACTCCCCACCCACCCACCCAATCTCTCCCTCCGCGCACTCTCTCTCTCTGATTTCCATTGTCTGCGCTCGCTACGTCGCCGCTGGCCACCGCGAAACACACAGGCCACCACGTCGTCGTCGCTAACCATACCCGGTTCTCTTCTCCTCCACCTTGACATCCACCACGGCGTTGGCTATTTGGAGAAAACAGCGTCCACGACCACCGCGAAAACAGCGGAGCCACCGTCGGACTGCGATTGGCAGACGATTCCGACCGCCACGACCACCGCGAAGACAAGTATGTTCCTAATTTGAGTTGTGGTTCCCTTTTTTCCGATTTGTACCCTAAATTTTTGATTTTTGTAACCCTAAAATTTGTTTCCCACAATTGGAGGTTGTGGTCTGTTAGGTTTTGTTTTCACAGAAGAATAATCGGTCTTTGGATATTATGCTTCTATCAATAGAAAGTTGGCTTGATTCAAGAACAATCCTGATATGGATTCATAATTATTTTGTTGTAACAATTTCGTGAAAAAAGCTATTAAAATAAAGTAAACAGAAACAACTTTACAATGAATCCCGTGAATGCTTCCTTTGAGATCACACCTCATCCTTTTGATAAAACTTACACACTGTCTGGATCTCAGTTTCTCATCCATTTTGAAACATTGCATAGTCTTTTTGCATCTTTTGAAGAATATGATGTGAAAACATGAATATACGTGTAATTGGAATAAAGTTATCCCAAAAACACACTAATTCAGTTCCTTTTTACCTCAAAAATCTAGAACATTTAACTTAAAAACATAGCAGAAAAATTGATACTTTTATAGCAGAAAGTTAAAGACATCTCTGGAATTGATTTTGGGTCTCTGGAATTGATTTTGGGCCTCCAACGACACATCTGGAAAAAGACAGGCGGGCCAGCCCGCTAACCCGTCAGCCCGTTAGCCCGCGGGCCGGGTTCAATAACACAACCCGTTTTTCTCTTACGGGTCAGCCTGGCCCGGCCCGTTTAAAACGGGTCAAAATCGGGCCGGGTCTAAACGGGCCAGGTTGGCCCGTTTTGACACCCCTACCGACCCATGGAATGGGCAAACATAATTAATAATCTATAAATATACATGGACCCCACGAATTAAAGGTACGCATTTATTACTTCATTAATCACCTGATTTGACTTTTTGAGAGCTTTCGCTGACTTAAGCTTCGGAGTCCCTTCTGCAGGTAACCCCTCCCGGGTCCAAGCCGATATATGCCAAATGGGAAGAGGCCAACCGAGGTGATAGCGGGTGTGGGTAAGGTGATACTTGTGCCTAACTGATCTTAATTGTTCTCTTGAGGAACAGTTTCCAAAAATGACTAATTCCAATTTTCTCTAAAAATTGAAGGACAAAAACATATTTAATCCTAAAAAGATCAAAGTTATCAACCCCTATATAACAATATTAATAATTTATTTGCAAATATTATGTATTATTAGAATTAATATATTTGTATTATCATTAAAGTTAAGATGACCGAGTTGGTCTAAGGCGCCATAAATTTGTTGGTAATTACTTACACTAATATTAGTCATTAAATCCGTTAGTAATTGATCCAATCATATTAAAAATAATTAAAAACTAAACAATAAAGAAAAAATCTTCAAAAGGAACATAATATTCATAAAAATGCTTTATTTTAGAAAAATATTTATTCCAAATTTTAATTAAATAAAAATCTTTATTTTGAGAAGAGTATAAGATATAGGAAATTGTTATTTTTAAAATTTTTATGTTAATTCATTCATTTAAATTTTATTGTAAAAAATAATTTTAATCATAAAAAATTATTTCAAAATTTCTCTTAAAATTTTTCTAGCTATTAATTATTGAAAAAATATTATTCTTTAAATTTTTGTGATAATTAATTAATTAATTAATTAATTTAAATATGAATGTGAAACATAATTTTAATCATCAGAAAAAAATTATTTTCAATTAATATAAGATTTTTATCATTATTAATTATTGATAATTTTTTATTTTTTATGTATGTATTAATTAATTAAAATCTGTATGCAATATATCCAATCAAATAAAATAATTACTAAAAATAAATAATAAAGAAATTTTTTTCGAGAAGATGGCATTAACAAATATGCTAAATTATATAAAAAAAATATTTTGAATTTCAAGAAAACATTTATTTATAAAATATACAGTATTTATCTATAGAAAAACATTTATTTTAATCTTTTTCTTTAATAATATTAGTTTTTGTGTTAATTAATTTATTAATTCATTTAAATTTTATTGTTAAACATAATTTTAATTATAGAAAGCAAAATATTTTAAATTAACATAAAATTTTATTATTATTAATTATTAATATTTTATTATTTTTTTTAATTTTTATGTTAATTAATTAAAATCCGTCTATAAATGATCTAATCGAATTATAAAATAACTAAAATATACATAATGAGGAACGTGATCTCAAAAAGAGGAGAACAATATACAACATTTCATAGTGGACTCGATCAAACTAAAAAATAGTTAAGATGAATAGTAAAAAATGAAATTTTTTAAAAATATAATATTTACGAAAAAATATTTATTCCAAATATTCTTTATAGGGAAACATTTATTTAAAAAGAATATAGCATTTAATTAAAAAATGATTTCATATTATTTTCTTTATAATATAAGATTTTTATCATTATTAATTATTAATATTTATTTTTTTAATTTTTGTATTAATTAATTAAGATCTAAACAAATAAATAATTAAGATGAATAATAGAAAACAAAATTGTAAAACTTTTTTTTTCCTAGTTTAAAAGGGTTTTGGGCCTGGCAAGGGCCTACAGTCAGTCCATTAGGGGCCCCCCAAGTCCCTGTCTAGCCCCTAACTCTCACTTGTGTCTCATTTCTAAAAATAATTTCCCTCCCTCCTCCACCTTCTAAGTAGAACCTTTGCTAGGGCACAACTAGTTTCTCCGTTGGGTCAATCGAACTCTACCTCCAAGTAAGTAAAACTCTAGACTTTTGTTCCTTTTTCATTTCTCCTCTGTTTGGAAGCTTTAGTTCCGCTTTAACCTCAACTAGGGTCTTAGTTTCGTTCTCCTTGTTTGTTTTTCCAGTTCCGTAAACTTTCACGTGTAGTGCGCTCTTCCTTGGGTGTTTGTGTAGCTTTGCTAGCATTTTTCCAAGTAAGGGAAGCTAGGATTTTCTAGTTTTGAAGTATGATGCTTGTTTTGTTTCTGATTCATGTTTAAATTGTTTGGTTGATGTTTGTGCTTGTATGAAACTAAACTGGATGTTGCCTTGGACTGTATTTCTAGTTTTTGCATGCGTGAGAGTTGGTGAGATCTGTTAAGCTCGCTTAGGCGAGTGGTTTGTCGCCTAAACGAGAAGCTCTCGCCTAAGTGAGGAGCTCTTGCCTTAACGAGAATAGCAATAACTCGCCCCTTGCAACATCCCGACTGGATATTACGAATTTAAATAATAAAATAATTAATTAATTAATAAACCTTATTTATAAAAATGCCACTTCCCAAAAACACGGGAAATTTAAACTTTATTAGATCAATGAATAGTCCAAAATCAATAATTTATAAAATTCTAAATAACATAAAATATCCATAGTGATTAAAATTTATTTCAAAACCATAAATCATAAAAGCTCCCAAGCTTTCCCCGCTCTGTCACTAAGTCTCACCAGATCCACCTGCAACATCATTTGCTCCTATGTACCGCATACACGATCATCGCCAAACACAAGCATATAGGGTGAGCTAACAGAATAAACATATATATAGAATATACATATATACATATAACACAACAAAGGAATTTCGTCCTTTGATGCAATAATACGTGGCCACCACCATGTTACCCGTGTTCTACGTCTTTTAGTGAGTACCTCAAGATCACGATAGAGCACATGCGGGAAACCATGCTACGGATCACACACCATAACGCCAGGAGGAGTCCCCAAATACGAACATAGTTTGCAACATCCCAAGACTACCAAACTCGTCAGCTAACTACTGAGGAGGGCAATCTATCTAGACCCATCCGTACTGGCCACAACTAGCACACTCACACCGGCAACACTCACCAACCTGAGCTCAACTTAAGAGTTCCTCGTGTTCATCCACCATTTCGAGCTCAACTCAAGGGATGTCATTCCGAGCCACAACTCCAGGAATGCCACGTGCTTAACCCCTATCCCGAGCTCAACTCAAGGGATACGTTCTAAGCCACAACTCAAGGAACACCAGCAAGCCAACCTTTAAGGTCTCGTAGAAACTATGTAGATCACACACACAATGCCAACAACCCAATGTTGTTGCAACATAAATCGCCTAAAGCGGGTCACGTAGTGCCCAACGCTGCCTGCTCCAGATCGCCTGGCGGGGGAAGCGTACCGCCAAGCGTGTAGCGCCTCAAAACCACCAACACTTACAAACACCGCTTAGCGTGACCACCCTTACCGCCAAGCGCACGCGTTCCCGGAGCTCACTGTTATTCTCGCTATTAATTGGCGGTCCAGCCCCTACCGTCAAGCGCTATACTAGTATCTCGAGTTGTACTGGTTTAGACCTGTCATACTTGACTTGAATCCTCCTTGACTCTTCCATAGTCCATTACATGGTTACCAACCCTATTAGTTTCAATCTAGATTTCCGAACTTGCTTTTCTTATACCTTACTATCATAATTAACTCAATGACAAACTCACTCTCTGGATCATACACCACTTTAAATCAACTAACGAACAACCATGCTACTCCACTTTAGGCCAAGAACCCAATCCCACCTGACTTGCCACCATTTCTCATTACTGCATCAACCCAAAGCAATTACACATATCATTTAATAATAGAACTCTAAATATTTCTCCCTAAAATAGAACCCCACGATTTTCGTTCCTTAAAACAGGCTCTATGTTTATCTAATTATCAAATGGTCCAAAACAGCTCCTAAGCGTCACTCAAACTCACGTTTCACTCTGGATTTTCTCTTCCTATTGTGCAGTACAAGAATAGACCAAGCAAACCCTCTTTCTTGCCTCCAATTTGCCTTTTAATTAGGTCTTAATGAGGGTTAATTAGCCAAAAACGAAAAATAAGTTTAATGGTGAAATTAATTGCTATTCAAGATCACTTATGGACTATTTTCCAACCACCTCTGGGTTGCCCATTCAGCTAGGGTTTTCTCTAACTTTTCACATTCATGCCAAATAGAAAGCTTAATTTAGACTCACCAAGGTTCAAACTCATACCATACTAATGTCAAATCAATGCATAACCATTTAACTAATTCATGTTTCGTGATGACTAATATAATTCTATGATTATATTATCACTCAACATGATCAAGCATATTATTAAAATTAATAGTAAATCAAATAACACACAATTGGCATACATAGGACTCGAACCCAAGTTCTTTCACACAATAAAGTACTCTCAACCATTTGAACTAGTACTTTTCCATATCATATCAATCAATATTAAATACCTTAAAGGCTCCCACTACCCGCATTTATTAATTAATTATTTAATTTATTAATTAATTTTCACGGGTCTTACACTCCCCTTTTTGTTTCGATTTGTCGCCTAAGCGAAGGCCTCTCGCCTGAATGAGAGTAATATCGCCTAAGCGAGATGGGATAGCTTGAGTGAGAACTCGAGGTGCTCTCTATTTTCAATCTCGCCCAGGCGAGAGCTATTTGCTTGAGCGAGGGGCTCTTGTCGCCTAAGCGAGAACTCCTTAGCTTGAGCGAGATTGACAAAGTTGGTTGAATGCCTGTATGATCCCTTCATTTGTTTTGTTTATTGTTTTTAAAAGCATGAAATATGATGTGAAAAAGCTTAAGATGATTAAATAAGATTATTACATGTTGGGTTGGCATGAATGAAATATGGATTTTTGGCTGGTTAGTTCAACATTGGCATGCGATTTGGATGTTAAGAGATAACATGTGGAATATGATGTGAGAACATAGATGTGGCTTGAGTTAGACGTAATTCCATGAACCTCTTGGTGAGATTTCATGGTGGTTATCACAACTGAAATCGGGATTGGACGGCGAACCAAATAAAGAAACGTGTTTGAAAAGAGATTTGGAGTCGCCACAAGAGTTATTTCTAGGAAACTATGAAAAACCGTGAAAATAAAGCAAGTCTGCGAAAAAACCAGATTTTTGGATTCGGGAGTCGATTACACGTAAGGAAGGTGTTAACACCCTACAGCGTCGCCCAAAGGCGGTACCCTTAATTAAACATGCAAAGTTGATGTTGTTTTCAAAACATTAATTTTCTCCAAAAATAATGAGACACATAATACTAAAAAGAAACAAAAATATTTTTTTGATTTTTGGGCCCGACGACCTTGGTGCTACGTAATCTCATCTAAAGTGATAAATCAAGGGGACATAGTTCTTTAAAAGATATTTGGAAAACTATTTGGAAAATGATTTTGGATTTTGTAGAGGTGAATCTTACAAGGACTGACCTTGCTCCTACGTATCTCACATTGGAGAATCAAGGATCACGTAGTTCTTGAAAAGAATTTTTGCTTGAAAATGTTGATGTTTTTTTATTTGGAAAATTTTATGTTTTTTCTTGGTATTTTTTGAATTACTTGAAAATATGTGTCACACAACGCGAACCGTCGGATGAACACTAAAAGAGAAATAAAACTATTTTTTGTATTTTTAAAAATGAGTTTCACACGGTGCGGGCGACCGGACATACACTAAAAGAGAAAGACAATTATTTTTGTTTTTTTTAAAATGAGTGTCACACGGTGCAGACGACCGCACAAACACAATAAAGTTAAAGAGAACATTTTTCATTTTTTAGATTTTTCTATTTTTTGTAATTTTTGATAATTTTCAAATATTTTTGTTTTCTCCTTTTTCAGAAAGAAAATTATAATGGTGGAATTATAAAAAGGATAAAACTGGAAAAACAAAAATGTGAGGGTGCTTGAATAATGTGTGAGGTGCATGAAGTAAACACAAAACAGACCCAAAAACAATAAACAAAGACATAGGGGTGTGAGATTATAACATGTGAGAGTGCGAAAAGTAAAATATGAAACAAGCCCAAAATAGGAGTAATACACAAATGAGCGGTGGAGTTAGTAAACTTGGTGGTGCAGGAAGTAGTCATTGAAGGTGTGTGTAGTGAAACATGGGCTCCAAACAATAACGACAAACAAGTCCAAAACAAATATGGGGTGCGGGGCAAGCAAATATTAGGGGTAGAGAAATACACAAACAATCCAACACAAATAACGGAGGTACAGAGATTATAAATGGGGGTGCGCGAGTAAATACCAATGGCAGTAGTCTCTTCTCGTCACCATAGACCACCACCACGACTCCAATAGCAACTAGTGTCACTACACGTCCTTCCGCCGATGAGAGACGACACCATCGATGATGGCTACCACCGGAGGCATCGCCAGCGGGAACCAAGCTTCCCGAATCGTTCCCTTTTCGCGCCTCCTCCCCTTGCGAGACCTAGGCGACTTCTTCCTCGCCATGGCTGGCCAAGAGCATCGTCGGCGACGCTACTTTTTTCCTTCTTTTGCACGAGGCACCCTAGGTACAATACCGTGACTAGCCGCATCTTCCCTATCGATTCATGGCAGCCGCAACGACACTTTCACCTTTCATTCAAAACTTCGACTCATCGACGACATTGTTGCTGGTGCTTATGTTCCCCTTTCTTCTCTTTGTTCTCTACTTCGATTTGTATTTTTATGCAGATGAAATGTGACGATGTCGTGTAGGCATGATGGATGAGTGTGTGAGAATGTTGATAGTTTTGGTAAGGACCGTGTGTGGGTGCTTGGTTGTTGGTGATGGAGGTCCGTTAGTGGCGGTTTGGTGTAGGTTCGTGATGGAAGTGATAATGGGGGAATATGTGTTGCGTAGGAATAATGGGGTGGACTGAAATGAAAGGATGATGGATTATGGTGGTGTAGTTGGAAGAAGGTTGGCGAAGATGAATGTAGGTGTGATGGTCGTGTGAAATCTCTATTCTTTATGGTTTTCATGCAAGTGTGAGATGAAGATGATGATGAGCAAGTATGAACAGAGGTTCTAATGGCCGAATGGAGTGAAAGGTGGAGATAGTTATGAAACAAAAATTGAAAATGAAGGAGGAATGTCGTGATTGGAAATGTGTGTTGGTTTTGTTATCAAATGGAGATGATGAATGATGTTGTTTTTATTTTCCAAATGATGAGGGAAAGCAAGCATGAATGAAGAAGGTGAAAGTTGTTGGATGAAGGAAATGTGATTATATTTGTTGTGCCTATGCTCTGTTCCCTTCCTACCCCGAGACGTGGGATAAGGTTGAAAGCAGATGTTGCTTCCTGCTCCTTCAACCATCATGACCATGGCCAGCTAGTTACCACACCTAATTCTTAATTAACATACAAAAGCAATGGTAGCATAATTGATGCACCTCTGAACCTCTTCCAATTAACCAATAGTAGAAAAATATAGGTTTGCTAATATCAGAGACCTTAGGTATACTAATATCAGAGACCTTACGTTAACTTCTCGTTCTTCTACTTCTCTTTTTCTTTTGATTTTTTATATTTATATTTGTTCTCCGTAGCCCAACAACACGCACATTTCAAAACCTTTGCCGCCATACCTCCACCGACAAAGGCTGGGGAACTGGTGTACTACACCTAGGTGGACTAGTAAAACCGCACGGCCAAGTCCGCCTACACAAGACCCAACAAACGTAACTATGCCAGTAAACGAACAACCGAAAGCACATAGCGGCCTAGGCCGCTTACTTCAGAAATTAGGATGACATTTGTTGACCACTCTAAAGTTAGTGATGTGATCCCAACAAGGCTTATAGCTTGGGCAACGCCTGGGCCTAAATTATGCTCAAGGCCCAATCCATGGCCCACATGTATGTTAAGCCCAAGCCCATTAAGAGGCCCAATAACAAGGGGCATGTTCAAAAAGATCCAATTGGGCTTTATTCAAGATGGCCCAAATCCATTCATATTGGCCAAAGAAGACATGAAGATTTGAAGAGGTGTATCAAAGAGCAATAGAATAGCAATAAGAATGGCCCATTGTTTAGGCCTTGCTTTCTAGAATAATAAGTCAAACAATGTGTAGTTGAATTATTAAAATTGGGCTTGACCAAGCCCAATAGGAGGGGTGGCCATGAGCTATCAAAAGTCCAAGGTGGACTAAGTGGAACTCTTTCCTAGACCTCATGGATCATGCATCCCATGGAGCCAAGTCCACAGTCCACCCATGCACCTCCTTCATCGAAGGGCTAAGAAAGTGTCTTCTTTTCCAAGCCTTCATCCAAAGGCTAGGAAGATGCCTTATTCTCCAAGCCACCATTCAAGGGTGATGATTAAAGCTTCTCCTCCAAGATTGATCTAAGGTCCAAGAATTAGTCTAGCTTTTAGGCTCACATCTAAAAGCCAAAAGTAGATCATTTGTTATTTTTACTCTTGAATTTTTGTGCAATAGACACTTTGAGTTGAGAACACTCCTCACTATTGCCACTTGAGAGTCATCTTTTAGAGAGCTTACTCTCTTTACCTCTAGCCCCCTTCCTAGGCTAGAACCACCTCTAAATCATTCACCATTTCACCTATCCATTGCAAGCAGGAGCCTACAGACTTGCCTTCCACTCTTCCATGCTTCCTCCATCATTTCCGCTGCACTTGGAGCTCCATGTCTCCACCAAGTTCCATCATAGTGGTATCTAGAGCCATCCAAACCGTGGAGTAGTCACTTGTCTTGGTTTGGTAAGGGTTTTATCCATAGCTTGTTTAGTTTTTATTGTTTCCTTATTGTTTCATCTCTTGTCTTCTTCTTCTTTCATTGTTCTTTATCTTTCACGGTTCATTTGTTGTGTTTATGTGTTCCTATTGTGTTTCTCCATTGAGTCCATGCAACTATGAGACTACAAGAGTGTTCTACACTCTATTTGTAGATTTCCATGCTTGTTATGGTTCACATCATTTACTAGCTTTCCTTTAAAGTTCAGTACCATTTACTTCATTCTATTGAGTTTCTTGCATTTTAATCGGTGAATCTTGCTTGTTTTTCATTTTTCTATCGTTTAAGTTTTGTGTATGGTCTTCTTCTTCACTTTTGCTTCATTTCCACCATTTATTTCTTTCACTTTACTGTTTTACTAAGCTTGAAACAGTGCCACCATTTCACAACTACGCAAATGATGCTTACACTATGCGTGTGGATGGTTGGACAGTTTTCTTGCCAAGATTCAACCATTTTCACCGTTGGTTGTGGTACTTTAGGGTCTTGAGATTTTCATCTTTTATTCATGTATGATTTTAGTTCATAATCATGCTCCAATCCACTGGATTTTCGTTTGAACATCTCCAAAAATTTTCAGAGAGCAATCTGCTCCAATTTCTCTATTTTCTAGAGCGCACACCTACTGTTTGTTAATTCTCTTGAGTGATACAATGCTTTTTAATTTTAGTTGTTTGTTGTGCCTAAAAGATAAGACATCAACGAAATTTTTGCAACAAGAATCACTCAAAACCATTGAGATATGAATTCGCAATAGTTCATCAAAGTCTGGCCAACAATCAACGTTTTCAGGCTTGCTGTGCCTTTTTTCACTCTGTTTTCCAGACGCACACTATTTTTGTTTGATTTAACTGGAACGATCCATTGCACCAATTCACTTGCTAATTTTTTCTGACTTAAAGAACATCTGGACGAAAATTTAAAAAAAAATTGTGACAAAAAATGTGCAATACAAAAAATATGATAAATCCTCAAAGATGAGGCAACTTTCAACATTTTTACTGGTGCAGTATTTTTCCAGCTTTCTCTATTTGTGCGTTTTGGTATGTTTTTAGCTCTAATTCCAGTGCTTTTTGTCCATCAATGTCTTGGCCTAAGTGTGTCTCCTTTATTGCTATCAAATGCCTTCAATTTGGAGTGGTGTACGCCCTCCTATTGGCATCAATGCATAACGGACTATAGGCCTTCTTACAAGTACTATAGTTGCTGTTTTGTTTTTGTAGATCCATTCTAGTTCCCTTCTAGGATTCTCTTTGTTGTGCTTCCCTCCTTGTGTGCTTTTAATGTTTTTCTTGTCCATTATTGGCATTTCAATTCTGTCTTGTCACTATAATTCCATTTGGTTTAGCATTTCCTAATTCGCTTTTCTTGTGTTTTTTTTTTCTTTCATTTGGCAAGTAATGTTGGTTCCAATGCTTATGGATATGAATTAAGTGTTTGATTCAAATTTGGTTGCTAGCATAGGTAGCATCTTAGGGGGTGGTTGAGGAGTAAATCTCTAAAGGTTGTGCTCATCTTTTTTTTTTACCCTTCCTTTCACGAAATTTGGAGAGTTTGAGCTTTAATTTTCTTGGTATGAGTGTTGAGTACTAATATTTGCCTTGGCATAGTTTTTGTGTATTGTTTTGTTATATTTTTTTTGCAGGTATATTATGGTCATTTGCTGCCTCACAAAGTCCCCAATTGGTGCTTACCTTTGGCCATCAACTAAGGCCTCCAAATTCACAAAACAAATTTGTGCTCTCGGGTGCTCTCTTGGAAGCAACAATTCGAGTGCTTTGGCTGCCCATTATTGCATGCAAATTGTTACAACTTTGTAGTTTAATCTTTGCTTTGTAATTTGGACTACTTAGGTGTCTTGGGGAACCACAAGGTGTTTAATCCCATCTCCTAAGTAGAACCTTCAACCTGCATTAGTGATTCATTTTTAATTATAAGTGTGTTGAAAGTTCTAAGTGCTTTCTCACCTTACTTTAGGCCACATAGCTATATTCATCTTTTCACGTTGCATAGAGGCTTAAGTGTGCGACCAAAGTCTCTAATCTTTTGCCAATTAGGGGTCCATTTTTAGTGTTAAATTTCTTTGAGTCTTGTTTGCTTGTTTTGTGCTTAGTGACTCAAGTGATTCTATTTACTTAGCACTTAGACAATTGTCTGATCTTTGAAACCTTTTATAAGTGTATCTTGGCAAGGATTGGCCTTGGTATTTAAGAAGTCTTAAAGACTCACCTCGCCTAACTTGGAGGTCCACTTGTGATTGATTTCCTCTACCACACTTTGTTCAAGTTGCATAAGTTCATTCAATCACCATGAGTACATATTCTACATATAGTCCTAGGTTGCATAAGCATGGTAGTCATGAGTTGCATCATACATTTCATAGTGATATTCCATTCTTTGGGGAGGATATAGGACCAATATCATTTAGAGATTGAATGTGGGATACAGAAAAATTGGTGCAACCATTGTTTAGTAAATATAGTCAATTTGACATTCTTTGGCATGTTACTTCTAGGTTTATAGGACGTGCATCTGAGTGGTGGGGAAAGAGAAAGTCTAGAGTACAAAAGGGGAGATAATCATGCATTAACACATTTTATGAATTGAAAGCATACATGTGGAAACATTTCATTCCCGCTTCATTTAGGATAACTAGAGAGCAACAATCTAGGATATAAACCTTCATTGACATAGGTGATGCATTCATCCAAAATCTTGCTAAGTTTTCTAAACTAGAAAAAGATTTTAAGAACAATTTGAACTTGCTCTTGAGTGAACAAAGAAAGAGAGCAAAACATACGAAAGAGCAAAAAGAAGAGCTTGAGAAGCTTTGTGCTAAAAGAAAACAAGAGGAAAAAGAGAGAAGAGAGAAAAAGAAAAGAGATGAAGAAGAAAACGCAAAAGAGGATAATATTAGAAAAGCCAAAGAAGAGAATGAGAGAAAAGACTTTGAAGCAAGAGAGAAATTAAAAAAAGAGAGTGAGTTTGAAAGAAAATGAAAAGTGGTCGAGTTAAAGAGTAATTCAACCTCAAGGGAACTCATTGTTTGGGATTTGGTGTGTAATCCTTCACCAATTCCTTTCATGAAGACCCAAGTTCCAAAGGTAGTTTTCCCATCTTTAAACTCTTCTCACTTTTGCATTAAATCTCTTGTTTTGCTTCCTTCTCAAACTTTTTGTTCTTTATCTCATTCCCTTATTTCATCCTCTTCAAAATATAGTTCCAAAATACACTTTGACTTTAAAATTCTTTTCAAAAATCATCCAAGTCAAAGTGTGAAACACTCTTTTTGTGAAGTGGGCCTAATCCCAACATTTTCCAAATATATAAGCCCACTTTCACACATTTCCCAATCAATTATACTGAATGGTCTTCATGATTTTAATGCCATTTTGTTTGATGACTATTGTAGATATGTTTTTTATCATGGTGGAACCCAACTTTAGTTGTTGTGAGCCTTAAATAACCCTCTTGATGTGAGGTCATATGATGAAGGATTATCCTATTTCCTTTTAGAGTTATGAATATGGTGAAGTTGTTTAAGAAACCTTTTTGAAAATTTCCATTGGACATTAAGATAGCATGTTATCTAGATGTGAAGGTTCATTTCTCAAGCTCATGAAAGGAAGAAGAGAGTTGGATTCAAGCTTAAACACACACGACAATAACAACACTTAAAGAGCAAAATGAAAGAAGAAATAATAAAAATGGAAAGCATAGAAGATGAAGAATGGAAGAAGCACGCCACTCATAGGGGGGGATCTAAGCCAACCAAACCCTAAAGATGAGTGATGGTGCCGCCACTTGCAAGCAAGATAAGGCAAAGGTGAGTTCACTTCTAGGAAGGAGAGCTCACGAAAATTAGTGGTTGAATGCACAAAGTTTATAACAAAATGATCAACCCTTTTACAAGAAAAGGAGCACCCTTTAAATAGGAGTTCATAGGGGTCCTTTAGCAAATACAAAAACATGAAAAAGGATTAACTAGCAAACCCTAAACCTAATGTGAGAGTGAGTCTTAGCCAAGTGAAGGGAGATGATTGGTGGAGGCATTCCCATGAGGATTCTAGGCCAAAAGAGGAAGGAGACCAAGTGACCTTCTAAGGCATAAACCACAAAGGCAAAAGGAGACAAGGCACATGTCTACTTTTGCTTTTGCTTTATGCTTTTTTTGCTTTCCTCTCTCTTCCACTTCATCCAAGTGCTCCAATCACCAAGTGCCACCAGGCCATGCTCTACTTTCTCTTAATTACCTACAAAACAAGACAAACAAGGATTAGCATGTTGGTTTAAGTTAATCTAATCTTGGTCAAAAGTCAACTTTGGATCAAAGTCAACAAGTCAACCAAAATAAGTCAACTAGAAACCAACTTAGGGAATTCAAACTAAAGTAATGCAAAACAAAGATAAAGGTGTTGGAATAGAAGATTCCCCTCTAGACATGCTTCTAGTGATCCTTCTTGAGGGAGCTTCTAAGGAGGTGGTCACGCCTTCATCATCAGATCCTCTTCAAGTGGGAGGGGATAATGTGATCCCAACAAGGCTTATAGCTTGGGCAACGCCTAGGCCCAAATCATGCTCAAGGCCCATTCCATGGCCCACATGCA
The DNA here is from genome assembly GCF_004118075.2 of Vigna unguiculata. NCBI lineage: Eukaryota > Viridiplantae > Streptophyta > Magnoliopsida > Fabales > Fabaceae > Vigna > Vigna unguiculata. The sequence goes on along the minus strand of NC_040288.1, from coordinate 14,705,907 downwards.
TCTTAAGCCCAAGCACATCAAGAGGCCCAATAACAAGGGGCATGTTCAAAAAGATCCAATTGGGCTTCATTCAAGATGGCCCAAACCCACACGGCTTCTCACACTCTTCATATTGGCCAAAGAAGATATGAAGATTTGAAGAGGTGTATCAAAGATCAATAGAATAGCAATAAGATTGGCCCATTGTTTAGGCCTTGCTTTCTAGAATAATAAGTCAAACAATGTGTAGTTGAATTATTAAAATTGGGCTTGACCAAGCCCAATAGGAGGGGTGGCCATGAGCTATCAAAAGTTCAAGGTGGACTAAGTGGAACTCTTTCCTAGACCTCATGGATCATGCATCCCATGGAGCCAAGTCCACAGTCCACCCATGCACCTCCTTCATCGAAGAGCTAAGAAAGTGTCTTCTTTTCTAAGCCTTCATCCAAATGCTAGGAAGATGCCTCATTCTCCAAGCCACCATCCAAGGGTGATGATTAAAGCTTCTCCTCCAAGCTTGATCTAAGGGCCAAGAATTAGTCTAGCTTTTAGGCTCACATATAAAAGCCAAAAGTAGACCATTTGTACATTTTAACTCTTGAATTTTTGTGCAATAGACACTTTGAGTTGAGAACACTCATCACTATTGCCACTTGAGAGTCATCTTTTAGAGAGCTTACTCTCTTTACCTCTAGCCCCCTTCCTAGGCTAGAACCACCTCTAAATCATTCACCATTTCACCTATCCATTGCAAGCAAGAGCCTACAAACTTGCCTTCCACTCTTCCATGCTTCCTCTATCATTTTCGCTGCACTTGAAGCTCCATCTCTCCACCAAGCTCCATCACTTAGGATACCACAAATAAGGTCGTTAGCACCAACAAGCATTAACTAAAGGCCTGGGCTAGGCCTAGGCCCACCTAGGGCCCACCTGCGGTCCAAACAAGGGCCCATCCCATGACATGGTCAAATATAATTAATAAACTATAAATACGCATGGACCCTAGTAATTAAAGAGACGCATTCATTAATCCCTAAATCACGAGATTTGACTTTTTGAGGAATTCCTTATTGACTTGAGCGTCGGAGTCTTCTCCGCAGGTAACCCCTCTTGGGTCCAGACTGGTGCTGACCGAGACGCCAACACATAGCATACATCAACCGACGAGGAGCCTGCTGAGGAGATTGCGGATTAAGGTAAGGTACCATTCGTGTCTGACATCTCTAATTTGTTCTCCGTAGGAACAATATTTTTTTTGAAAAACGAATAAAATGAAATAAAATAAGAAGTGAACAAAATATAATTCAAATTCAAATTCAAATTAAATTTTAAAAAATTTAAAAATAAAATAAAATGAAATAGAAAAGATAAAATAAAATAAACAAGATAAAGAAACCAAGATTAAATAAAATAAAACAAGATAAAATTAAATTAAATTTAAAATAAAATAAGACAAACATTGAAATTTTTTCTTTTTGTTTTCAATTTTTGAATTTTTTTTAGGTTTTGTTTTTGAATTTTTTATTTTTTTAAATTTTTTCTTCTTTATGAGATTTTTTTTATGTGCTTTCATGTTTTGATATATATTTTTTGTAAATTTTTATGTTGATTCGACCATTCCCAAGGCAAGGGTCTCTATCCAAAAGGATTCGATGACCGTTACCAAGTAGAGGGTCATGATCCAACAGAAAGACTTGGCCAATCCCAAGGAGAGGGCTTAGATGTAAAGAAAAGGATGACCATTGCCTCACAAACTAGTCATATTGGGTATGAAAAATGTAATCTAATGTGTTTTTAGCATGTTAATCTTATAAATCCATGCATTGATTTCATTTAAATAAGCTAATGTGTGCATAAAATGTCAACTGTCACAATTAGTCTGTTGATTTTATAATTCTATGCATTGATTTCACTTAAATAGTTGCTATATGCACGAAACATAATTGGGCACATCTTTTACTATGTTAATTTTACAAATTTGTGCGTTGATTTTACTTAAACAACATCTGGACACATGAAGTTCAATATTCCAAATTTTTAGTCTCTTGATTTTACAAATTTATGCATTGATTTTACAAATTTATGCATTGATTTTACTTAAATAGTATTTGGATATATAGGAAGTTAAATTATATGAATTTTATGCATTGATATCTAATGAACATTAAGTTTGTTGATTTTTCAAATTTATGTGTTGGTTTCACTTAAAAGACAAATATTGGAATAAAATATATTCAAAAGTTGACTAGGTCAAAGAAATGGTCATATGGTCAGGTACAACCTCCTCTTAATAGTTATTGCATCATCTATTTGCATCTTTTCTAAATGTGTTGACCATAAAGGATATGCGTTGTAAGATCTGGGAAAAAACATAAAGTATTCGGGTGAAGTAATAAAGTGGTTGATGGTTTATAAAGACTTTTGTTGGTGTATTGGTCACGACGTCCAATATTTCGAGACAAAATATTTAATTAAGTGGTTTAAGTTGTGGTCTTTCTATTATTTTATTTAATTATGACATGTGGAATACATGTGTTTATAAATTTATAATGAACATTATATGATGAGAAAGCACATGGCTTAAAAATTATATCACGAGAAAGCCCATGGCTTAATAGGTATTTTTTGCATGTGGTTGAAAGGATTTGAATCCCCATTAGGCTAAGAAGGCTTATCTTGGGTTTTGTTTACTTTCTATCTCTTCTTTTGTCACTTAGTGTTGTAACCACTAGACACTCTAGGTTTAGGGTTTTGATACCTGCTCAAAAGGGAGGAGAGAAAACATAGAGAGCGGAGAGTGGAAAGCAAATTTTAAAGCAAAGCCTCATGCTATTTTGTTTTTTATTCACGTTATCAGCATTGACGCTTGCTTGCCATGTGTTTGCTTACTCTGAAGTGATGTTGTTGAAAGGTTCTTTATGCTGATATTGTTCTGGAAATTCACAATTTTCTTAGCTAATGGTTGAATGTTGTGAAAGCTTGCGTTTGGTTGTTTTTTCTAAAGAAAAAGCATTGCCCACGCATTGCCGTAGTGTTGGATCTCATTCGTGTGAAGCATTTTCAGTATTCTCGAATCTTTGTGAGTGGGGAAGGAACTGCCCCTGTAGGGCAGGAGTTCAGGTTTTTTTTTCCTTTGCATATTAGTGCAATGAGTGCTACTAAGGGCTTCCTCAGGTCCGTGTTAGGTTTTTACACCGAAGGAGTTACCAAATACTTGTTTTGGTTGGGTGCGGCTAAGGGTTTCTTTAATAGACCCTCCCACATGTTTAGGATACCTTGCAGCGAACTATGGTTGCGTAGTGTAATGAGTCCCACATTGGGGAGGTCACCTCAAAGGGGAGTCCTTATAAGGACTTGGGCTCTCCCACTCTAATAGCTAGCTTTTGGGGTGTGGTTCTCCCAAGGACTTATACTCATTACAAATGGTGCTTTCATTGAGAGCCGGCCAACCGGTGGTTGTAGACCCGCCGGGGATAGACCCGCCGGGACTAGATGCCCGTTGTGGTGGTGAGGCCCGTCGTGGTGGTGAGAGCCGCCGGGACGTCGGCTTTCGAAGGGGGTGGTAATGTAATGAGTCCCACATTGGGGAGGTCACCTCAAAGGGGAGTCCTTATAAGGACTTGGGCTCTCCCACTCTAATAGCTAGCTTTTGGGGTGTGGTTCTCCCAAGGACTTATACTCATTACACGTAGCCTTTGGGTTCATAAGGGGTACGATGCAACAATGTTTTTTTTGTTATAACCCTTTCATCTTTTTAATTGTTTGCACTTATACCTCTTTGATGGGAAAACCATACCTTAGCACTTGTTTGGGGTCAGCTTTATCCAAAGAAAGGTCATGCAAACCTAAACCTTTCAGCTGTACTGGTGTGCCCGGGACTCTACAATTTACAACCTCTTCTTTTTGTCTTTTGCTAATGCTAAGTTTCTTTCTTTTGAGGTATGGTGTTGAGTGATAACCGGGTAAGGCTGGTAGTCTTGAACCCGTGGAGGACCAGCTGTGAAGGTGAGGAGCATTGTTTTGGTTTGAGTGTGGGGTGTTGTTATTAGTGCAGTATTTTTCATGTTGATCGACTTAATAAAAAAAATTAGGCGAAACATGGTTGGGATGTTTTCGTATGGCTGGTGGAATGTTGTCCATTTCCATTAAAACGAAATGCCACATATGCATTTCGGTTTTGGATGCAATTCCGGTCTGCATGGTTTTTTTCTCTCTCTCGGGATCCGCAGTGCAGCCACGGGAATTGGGTAATATCTCATCTTACAATGGTTTTGGTGTAGTGGCTTGGTGGAAGGAATGGTCACCTATAGCAATGTTGGTGCATGACTTTCGGGTGCTTTATCACCGTAGGGCTGGAACGAAGGGTCTAGGGGCTTGGCCATAGCCTTGATTGCCGCGTTTGGCTCCCATGCGTTTCGTGTAGGGGTTGTTTCCTTTTGCTTGACAAATAACACGTGGGTTCTTTTATTTGATGATGTATTGTTTATTGCTTGAACTTGTCTGAATGTAAAGAAAACCTAGCGAGTTCGGGCTTCGAGCAATTATTGAACTTAAACGTGGTATGGATTTTTGGTTTCTGTAAGTGAAAGGGATCTTAAAAAGTAATGTACTACACCTAGGCGGCTTAGTCCGACTATAGCCATAAGACCTGTCCACATAGTTGTCAAGGACGCAAATAATCACCGTACATATACCAAGCAAATGAAAGTAACCAACCTAAACCACTATAAGAGTAATCGGTCTAGGCCACTAAAGAAGTAGCCGGCCTAAGCCGATATCTTAAAGAAACTAAACAAGAACTTAGCATAGCGTTACAAGCAAAACCCTTAAGGCTCGCGATAGTCGTGCTAAGTGGCCTGGACTAAGGCCCAGGCCCACCTAAGGCCCAAACAGAGGCCTGGCCCATGACGTGGTCAGACATAATTAATAATCTATAAATATGCATGGACCCCAACAATTAAAGGTACGCACTCATTACTCCCTTAATTACGAGATTTGATTTTCTAAGAGTTTTTTTGTTGACTTTAGCATCAAAGTCTCTTCCGCATGTAACCCCTCTCAGGTCCAAACCAGTCCAAACCGAGATACCCACAAATGGCATATGGCAGCCGGGAGGAAGCCTAGTGAGGAGATTGCGGATTGAGGTAAGGTAACGCTTGTGTCTAACATATCTTATTTGTTCTCTGCAGGAACAATTGGTGCCCATCGTGGGGCACGAGATAATACTTTACGGACCAACCCGCATTCTCTCGAAGATGGTTTCTACCTGCAGGAGAGCAGGAGTTAACAAGCAAGTTGAAGCAGGTCCTGCAGCACCTGCTACTACCACCCCGAACTTGGCTGATATCCTAGACGGTCAAGCCAAGATGAAACAGGAACTGACTGATCTGAAGAAACGCAATGCTGAAGAGATGGAGGCACTACGATAGGAAAACTCACGGCTAAGGCGAAAGATCGAAGCCGGTCCCACTCAAAAGGCAAAGGCTAAGGAAACATCCGATGCCAGAAGGGCCCCAACTTTCCGACCTACCAAAGAGGAAAGCGAGTACAATCCTACCCCGCAGACCTTCACCACCACTCAACAAACTCCCATCCTCTCAACCCATCATACCCACTTCCATCCCACCTTCCCAGGGAACACTACGACTCGTACTCTTGCCGCCACCCTCCCCACCACCCATATCCCACCTTACAACATCCCTTCCACCCTACCCACCACCCACATCCCACCCTACAACATACCTCCCACCCTCCCTACCACCCATATCCCCCCTCACAACTTTACATCAACTTTTCCCACCCTCATTCACCATCCCATCCCCCCTTACCCACTCCCATCCACACAACCCAGATGCCGTCATCCTTTTACTGATTACATCGCCAACACCCCCCTCCCTTCACAGTGGGAACCTTTCACATTGGAACGCTATACAAGTGAGACCGATCCAAACGAACACCTCAAGGTCTATATCACCCATGTCACCTTCTACACTTCTCACGATGCCGTTTTCTACAAGGCCTTCCCTACCACCCTTAAAGTCCCCGCCCTCGAATGTTTTACCACCTTTCCGCCATACTCCATCAACTACTTTGACATTCTCTCCCACATGTTCACCCCTCACTTCGTTGGTAGCCGCTCATATCAAACAACAACCATCTCCCTTCTTGGTGTTAGACATGAACAAGACGAGGCGCTCCGGGCTTTCATCGACCGCTTCAGTAAGCCTGCCCTTCGCACACTACACCTTAATCAGGAAATGATACTTTAGTGCATGGCACTCACTCTCAAACCCGACCCCTTCTCCAACAACGTCTAACTCCACCCACCCGCCTCCATGCAAGAATTGAAGCTCCGCGCCGCAGACTATATCTGCTTGGAAGAGATGCAAACTCTCGATACCAAATTCTGCAACGATTATACACCCTCTGTCGCAACCCCCCTACACATCCTTCCCGGCCTGATCCTAGACCTAGAGAACCCCGGCAACCTCGCTTCACCAGATACACACCCCTAAATGTTCCTCGATCCCGTCACCTTAACGAAGCCTTGCAGGCCGACCTCATACCACCACCACGCAAGACGACCACTCCTCCAAACGTAGACATGACTAAATATTGTCGCTATCACCGAAACAACGGCCACACCACAGAGGAATGCAAAGCACTCCAAGGGAAGATTGAAGAATTGGTTCGTGCTGACCACTTTTGCTGCTTCATCCGTAGAGAGGACCACCCTCCATGATCAGATAACATTCCACGTTTTGACAATCGATGACCTCCCCACGATTCTCACCACGACAAACGTCCTAGCCAACCCACCAACCGTGACCCCCAACCTGCTCGCACTGATATCGCCTCGACCGACCCCTCACTACGCAATACCATTAACACCATCTTTGGTGGCTTCGCTAGTGGGGGATCCACCTCATCAGCCTGAAAGTGACATCTCCACCATCTACAATCCATCAACCACATCACTCATTCCCACCACAGACGCCGCATGCCCCCCACTTTCGCCGCTTCATCCGTAGAGAAGACCACCCTCCATGATCAGATCACCTTCCACGTTTTGACCACCGACGACCTCCCCACGATTCTCGCCATACAAACGTCCTAGCCAACCCACCAACCGTGACCCCTAACCTGCTCGCACTAATATTGCCTCGACCGACCTCCCACTACGTAACACCATTAACACCATCTCTGGTGGCTTCGCTAGTGGGGGATCCACCTCATCAGCCTGAAAGAGACATCTCCACCATCTACAATCCATCAACCACATCACTCATTCCCACCACAGACGCCGCATGCCCCCCACAACCTTCATAGACGAAGATTTCCATGGCCTCGATCACCAACAGGATGACCTCACGGTTATCACGGTGGAGTTGGAAAATTATGCCGTCAAGAAGGTCCTCATTGACCAAGGTAGCTCAGTTGACATCCTATATTGGGCAACATACCAAAAACTACAGCTTCCCACTACCGCAATGGTTCTATACGATGAACCCATATATGGTTTCTCAGGGGAAAAAGTCTTCACCCGCGGCTACATCGACCTCCACACTGTCTTTCGTGACGACGCTCAAACCAAGACAATCCACATCTGCTTCTTTGTCGTCGACGTGCCTACATCATATAATGCCCTTCTCGGCGGGCCATCCCTCAATGCACTCATTATTAATGTTTTTATGCATTATTGACAACACCCAATGCGGGTTTTACATTTTCAGCTCATTTGCTAGCTTGGGCATTTCGTTTTCTGGATTATAGTGACTTGGAACAACACCCATGTGTGGGGTTTTTGTTTTTTTTTCACAAATTCATGGAGGTGTGCATTGCTTAAGTGCGTAATGAAATTGGATTGTAACTTTCGCTTAATGGGTTACTGTCTAGTGGATTGAGAGTAGGCAAGGGTGTTAATATGATGGCCTATGATAAGTGGAATTGTGTTTAAATCAAGGAAATCAGTACATTTTAATCACTATTGCATTTCATTTAATTTGTTGTTAGCATTTGAATCTGCCAAACCCTCCCCATTTTTTTTTTGTTGAATTGCATTTGAAAATCTTTGAATGAAAGGTTTGGTCATTAGGAGATGACCTTGGATTAACTCCTGAGTACTATATTTATATGTTTTATTTAGTTGGGTACGACGTCGATCACACAATATATCATAAGGGTACCTTGACAAATAACACAAAGTGCACCCATTCAGGCACCATCACCTGTTGGGGTACCCACACCGCACACTACTGTGGCTACCACACCATTTACATCCATTCTGTCACCATCCTCTTTTGTGGTTACTACACCACACCCTCCTATGGTACCCATACCACACCCTACTATGGTACCCGCACCACACACTATTGTGGTACCCATACCACACCCTACTATGGTTCTCGCTCAATTTACATCCACACCATAACCTTCCCATCTAAGACCATCCCCTATCGTGGTTAACACTACTTATAGACCTTCCTCATCCTCTAATCCCTCTTCTGATCTACTCCTACACTAGATGTTCTTGATTCAACTATTGATGATGTTGACCATCCTCTCCATGAGCGACCGATGATTGAGCCTTTTAATTGAGAGTAATATCCGATTATCTTAAATACTATATGTATTATATGACTAGTTATTTGCCTTGGCTTCTTTTGATGACTTTTATGCATTTATATTTAGGTTTGTTCCTTCTAAACTTGCTTCTCAGGCCATTATAAGATGTATTAAGCAACAATTCCTTTCGCCTTTGCTATATGGGGAACAATACCTCTAGAAGAGAAAGAACCTTTCTAGCAAGGATTCAAGGTAAAACGTCATGAAACTTATTTTCGTTCCCTATTTATGTATTTATTTCAAATGCAAAATAGATGTTCACTTCTATTACACTTTAAATACCATGCATATTATGTTGTCAAGATGATTTTTACTTGATTTATTTTTACAAATGAAAGTTTAGTCGAGTGTTTAAAAGAAAAATCCATAGTAGAGCATCTCATAGGCTATGTAAGACGTTTGGAGATGCTAGGATTGTAGGAGAGCGCCTTTATTCGATTGGGGACTGTAGATGCACTAGAAAACGAGACTAACAATACCGACGAAGATATCAGTCTCCACATCCGTCGAAAAATGCAATGGTTGATGCATGAAATTACCGATGGATTATACCCTTTGGTAATTACTAACAGATAGTGTCTGTCGGTAGTTGTGAATTACTGATAGATAATGCATATCGATAATTACCAATTGGCATTATCCATATTTGACTACAAGTATTTGACCTTCAGTACTCGTTCTGCCATAATTCTTAATCCTAAATTGCATCCGTAAAAACCCTTGATGTAATTCCAATATTATGTATTCGACATGTTCTAATGTAACACATTTATCAAGGGGCCGACTACAACATCTTCCAAACAACTCATCGCCAATCAGTGTGTAGCAGACAAATTTCCTCACCCATCCTTTGTCTTCTCCCTTATCACAAATTTCCACTCTTTAGATAGCTGATAGAAGGTGACATCCAAGTCGTTCATCTTTATCTACTTGCATTCACTCATTGATCTTGGTCGTACCCGACCAAATAAAACATTGTAAATGCAGTACTCAGGAATTAATCCAAGTTCGTCTCCCAATGACCATTGTTTTCACTCAAAGGTTCCAAATTGCAGTTCAACACAAAAGGGGAATCGTTTGGCAAATTCCAGAAATTCAACACAAGAATAAATCGTAATTGAAAATTTGATAAAACAGTAATGAAAACAATGTCGATTCCTTGATTCGAATGAAAATCTTCCAATCACATGTCATAAAATTAATTAGCTATCATTACTCTATTGAACTCTTGAAATAATCAATTAAGCGAAGATTAAAACCAAAATTCAACACGCAATTAAGCAAAACACACATTCATTCATCTGTAATGGCAACATTAAGCATGATAACAGCCCCAAAACCAAATGACCCATTCTGCAAAATAAGCTTAAAGAGAAGTTTCATCCATTAAGCACAAAAATAAAATTTGAATGAGGAGTAAGTAAACTCTACCATATGAAACAATAACCTCAAGGTTTCAATTCATTCTCTACAAGAAATCAACACATTAAATTAGTGCTCCATGGATTACAAACCAAAGCTCAACTGTAAATGGAATAAAACCATTGAATGATAAGAAAATGGTGCATAAAACGTAAAATGGTGCAGCAAAAACGTGAAATAATAACAAAGTGAGTTGTCAAATCGTGAATAGAAGATGAAACATGGATTCAACAAGGTCCTAATGTTAAAATGAAACTGCCCAGACTTCCAAACGTGCAGAAAACGTAAAGACCCGAGAAAAATTAGACTAAAGAAAAACACATGGGAAAAACTAATGACTTGATTAGGTTATTAAATTGTGAAATATGAAATAATTATTATTTGAGTGATTTGAGTTATTGTTGTATTTATAATAATTATTTAAGTGATGTAAGTTATTATTTTATTTATTTTAAATTTTAATATTATATTTAATGTTGCAGATGTGTGTATATAATTAAATGGTGAGTATTGTAATATGAGAAAACATTTGGCTTGGTGGTTGTGTGCGTGTTGTTGGGCAAAAGTGCTTGCGTTCGAACCTGGTAGGGATAATATTGTTGGTTTTATTTCTTATATGGATTTTTCTCTTTCTTCTTTAATTGTGGGGCCCATTAGACTTTTCTAATTTGCTTCTCTCTCCTCATTTACGTGCATAGCTATTAAAAGTCACTCTCTCCATTTTGGATATAGTAGACATATATGGTTGCTATTTTTTTTTCATCTCTCTTTTCTGACAAAATCTGTTTTTATCTATTAAAAATCTTTGCTACTGATGAGTCACATTATTTTCCTTCATTCCACTAGCTTTTGTGTACCCATTTGACAGTTTTTCAGGGCTTAATTGTTCATCATTAATGTGTTTTCATCTGTTGGGCTTTATTGGGCCAATGTTCGGAATTTGGGTTAATTTCGCATTATTTGGCCTAATTTTCATTTTTAATTATTTTTAGGTATTTGGGTGAAGCAATTTTGGAGCTTGGACATTAATATTTAGTTGAAGAGACTTGCCACATCATTGCCACATCATTTCCACGTCATTTAAGTGAATGGGCCAACATTAGAGGCCCAAGAGTGGCAATTTTGTAATTCTGAGTGGCAGAATGACATTTTTGTAAATAATATGGCAAGGGGAGATGGGACCACGAGAATTAGGTCTCTTTTCCATGCAGCAGCCGCACTCTTCTTCTCCCCCATTCTCTCCAACCTCTATTTTCGTTCTCCAAGCTTCCATGGAGGTTGCGATTTTTCACGTTTTTGGCTAGTTTTTACCGTTTTTATGCACATTTGACAGCACCCATTGAGGGTTGTACATTTTGAATTCGTTTTCTAGCTTGGGCAACTCATTTTGTGGATTTTATTCACTTGGAACAACACCCATTCATAGGGTTTTCGGATTTATATATCACAACACCGTTTTACATTCGATTGAAGTTTTGAAATCTCTCTTTTGCTCTTGATTTGCCTCTTTAAGAATTCATAAGTTACGGTTTTTGATGTATGCTTATTCTCAAATCCGTGTGTTCACATTGAGGGGCTCGTATTCATGCTTAATGTTTATGGGTTCTATCATAGCTTGCTTCAATTTGTGGGTGTTAATTGCCTAAAATTTGTTATGCTTAATGACAATGAATCCATGGTAATTTTTGCTTTGTTGATTACTTAGGGTTGATGAGAGCAAATTTGAATAGAACAATTAATTTAGTAATCTGTGATTGGTGGACTTTCAATTGAATAAAGGAATCATTGTGAATCTGCCTGCCAAACCCCCTTGTGTTATTGTGTTGTGTTCGAATCTGGAAATTTGAAGCTTTGGACAAAAGTATTGGTCGTTGGGTGATGACTTGGTTCAACTGTCACATACTGCATTTTAAGTGTTATAATTTGGTGGGGTACGACCTCTATCAAATTTGGCGTCGTGGCCGGAGACCAATCGTTTTGTTCAAAGTAAAATTTTCAGTGTGTTTGTGTTCTATGTTTTGGTATGTGTGTGTAGTTCAAGTGTGGTTAAGTTGGTATATGTTGATTGTGGTATTGTTTCTGTGTGTTTATTTGTGTAGTAGAGTGAATAGTGTCGCGGCGTGCATGAATAGTGTCATCTAGAGTAGTGAATAGTGCATGAATAGTGTCAGATTCTAGCATTTAACTTCTAGATTTTTGTTCTGGTAGCTACGATGCTTGTTTTGACTTGAAATTTTGCCCCCCACTTTTAAGACATTGAACTTGATGGGAGAAATAGCTGGACCAGTTGGTATGGTCTGAGTTGAGAGATTCAAAAAATTTTTCGACTGATTTTTAGTCAAACTTCAAAGGACCATAACTTTTGCTCTGGTTATCAGAATCACTATTATTTTATATGCATTTGGGGTGGAATTTGATTTCCTACCTTATGCAAACCCGCTTTGCTGATTTTCAAACTCAAATTCTCCAAAAAATGCTATTTTCTACATTTTAGCAATGTTTTTTGTGATTTTTCTTCATTTTTTCCACTTTTGAAAAAATTTTAAAACTACTTGTACTTTGAGTTTTCATCTGATATTTTTTGTGGTTCTGTTTGAGCACTCAAAGGACAATCCTACCAATTTTCAAGTCATTTGGAGTTCATTTGAGTATACTTGTAGTTATTCCCTATGTTATGCCAATATCACTAGAATTAATGTATTTTGGTGCATGAGTAGGGGAAACCCAAGTGAATTACGACCATTTGACCCTGAGATTGATAGGACATTCCACAGAGGATGTAGGCATCTTAGGAATCCATCTTCGCATGTTGAATATTCAGTGACTTTTCCTGACTCTTCTGATTCTTATCACACTCTTGATACTCCTCATTCCTTGCATTCTGAGCATACTGTTTATTCTGAGCATTTTGATTTTCATACTGATAACATGGCTCAACCTCCTCCACCTCATGAAAGGACCATGAGTGAGCTCACTGTACTAGAGTTCACTTATGATAGTTTATGCATTCAATACCTTGAGGAGGAAGTTCCATATGTGTTAAAAACTAGATTAATACACTTATTGCCAAAGTTTCATGGCCTTGCAGGTGAGGACCTGTGCAAACACTTGAAGCAGTTTCATGTCGTGTGTTCCACCATGAAACCCGCAAATGTCCAAGAAGACCATGTATACTTGAAGGCTTTCCCTCATTCGTTGGAGGGCAATGCGAAAGACTGGTTGTACTACCTAGCACCCAGGTCCATCACGAGCTGGGATGACCTGAAGAGATTGTTCCTTGCCAAGTTCTTCCCAGCTTTATGGACAACAACCATAAGGCAGGAAATTTCTGGCATCAAGCAACAATTTGGGGAGACCCTTTATGAGTATTGGGAGAGGTTCAAAAATATTTGTACAAGCTGCCTTCACCATCAAATCTTTCAACATCTTCTTCTACAATATTTTTATGAAGGCATGCACCACATGCATAGAAATATGATTGATGTCGCAAGTGGTGGTGCTCTTGGTAACATAACCCCAGCTGTACCTAGGCAACTAATTGAGAACATGGCTTCCAATTCTCAATAATTTGGCACAAGTAGTGATGCCATAGTTGTTAGAGGAGTACATGATGTAGGGGCAACCGAATACACGAAGAAGTTGGCGAGTAAGATTGGTTCTCTTACCACGCTGGTCAACCAACTTGCTTCTAAACAGAGAGCTCCAGCTACAAGAGTTTGTGGCCTTTGTACATCTGTTGATCATTTTACAAACTCTTGCCCAGCATTGCAACAACAGGCTGCTGCTTCTTCTTCTACACCAGTGGATACTCCTCAGGCCTATGCAACTAATATTTTTAACAACAATAGGCCCCAACATCAACAACAAAACCACCATGATTTGTCACCAAACAGATATAATCTAGGATGGAGGAATCAGCCTAATTTGAGACGGGGAAACCGGGGCAACTAGCAGTAACAAAACAAATAATTTCAAAATTTGCAGCCACCTCCACAACAAAGAGTTGCACCTGCACAAGCTGCTCCAGTTCCACCTGTACCCACACCAGCTTTTGTTGCAGCACATGCACCTTTTTGTACTTCATTAGAGGAGTTGGTCAGGACGATGGCCCTTCAAAATATGCAATTCCAACAAGAGACTAGGGTCTCAATCCAGACTTTGACAAATCAAATGGGGCAGATGGCCACTCAGCTAAACCAAGCACAGGCTCACAATTCTGACAAGTTGCCATCACATTTGTGACACCGTGGAGAATCTGAGAAATGTGAGTGCCATTACATTAAGATCTGGGAAGAACATTGAAGTTCCCATTCCTGAGCCTACACCTAAAAAGGAAGTCGACCCTGCCACACTTCAAAGAAAGTTTGATGCTCATGCACCTGGTCCTTCCACATCTGGTGTGACTTCTACGCCTTCTACCTCTACTGTTGCACCCTCAATACCTCTTCCTTTCCCTCCAAGAGCCATTCCAAGTAAAAATTTGGAAGAGGTTGATAGGGAGATCCTAGAAACATTCAGGAAGGTGGAGGTGAACATACCTCTGTTGGATAACATCAAACAGATTCCCATATATGGGTCAATGGGTCAGCCCCATCCATGTTGTTCCCAAAAAGACAAGCCTCACTGTAGGCAAGAATGAGAAAGAGGAGTTGATTCCAACAAGGGTGCAAAACAGTTGGAGGGTTTGCATCGACTACAGAAGGCTAAATCAAGAAACCAGGAAAGACCACTTCCGCTTGCCTTTTATTGATCAAATGCTTGAGCGCTTGGTAGGTAAGTCACACTATTGCTTTCTTGATGGTTTTTCTGGTTACTTTCAAATCCACATTGCACCTGAGGACCAAGAGAAAACCACATTAACCTGCCCCTTTGGCACTTTTGCCTATAGAAGGATGTCGTTTGGCCTATGCAATGCCCCTTGCACATTCCAGCGGTGCATGCTTAGCATTTTCAGTGGTGTTCTTGAAAAATGCATAGAGGTGTTTATGGACGATTTTACTATGTTTGGGTCCTCATTTCATGCATGTCTAGAAAGTTTGGACAAAGTTTTAAATAGGTGCATCAATCTAACCTTCTTAATTTTGAGAAATGCCATTTCATGATAGAACAAGGCATAGTATTGGGGCACATAATTTCGAGTAAGGGCATTAAAGTTGACCGTGCTAAGATTTCAATTATTTCACAATTGCCTTACCCCTTTTCTATGCGAGAGGTTCGTTCTTTTCTAGGCCATGCAGGGTTTTATAGGCGCTTCATTCAGGACTTCAGTAAGAAGGCCATTCCACTGTCCAACTTACTACAAAACGATGTTGACTTCATCTTTGATGAAGGATGCAAAAAGGCTTTTGATTGCCTTAAGAAGGCCCTGACCACCACTCCTATCATTCAGGCACCCGATTGGAAAGCCCTATTCGAGTTGATGTGCGATGCATCCTATTATGCATTGGGGGCTATTCTAGCTCAAAGGATTGACAAGCAGCCGAGGGTAATCTACTACGCCTCCAGGACATTAGATGCTACCCAAGCAAACTACACCACAACATAGAAAGAGCTCTTTGCGGTAGTTTTTGCACTTGAAAAGTTTAGATCTTATTTGCTTAGTTCTCTTGTTGTTGTGTTTACTGACCATGCAACTCTTAAGTACCTATTGAAGAAGGCAAAATCAAAGCATCGGCTGATAAGATGGATGCTCTGGCTCTAAGAATTTGATTTGGAGATCGTGATAGGAGCGGAGCATAAAACTTGGTTGCAGACCACCTGAGCAGGATTGAGAGGTCTACTGATAATGCTTCACCGATCCGGGATGACTTTCCCGATGAAAGTTTTTTGACACTCTCTACTTCTTCCTCACCTTGGTTTGCTAACATCGTGAATTATCTTGTTGCTTCTGTTTTTCCTCCCCTAGCATCCAGAACTTAATGTGATAAACTCAAAAGGCGATGCTAGGTATTACATTTGGGATGACCCCTATCTGTGGAAAATGTGTAGTGATCAGGTTACCCGGAAATTCATTCCGGACCATGAGATTGACTCGGTCCTCATATTTTGTCATTCATCTACACTTGGTGGTCACCTTGGCACACAGAGGACAACTCACAAGGTGCTAGATTGCGGATTTTATTGGCCCGTCATCTTCAAAGATGCGTGGAGGATTTGTAGCACGTGCAAGGAATGCCAACGAGCAGGAGAAGCCATTTCTTGGAGACAACAGATGCCTCAATAACCCATGCTATTTTGTGAGGTGTTTGATGTCTCGGGTATATATTTCATGGGCCTTTCCCTGTCTCTTTTGGTTTCACTTACATCTTGCTTGCTGTCGATTATGTTTCAAAATGGGTGGAAGCCAAAGCCACTAGAACTATTGATGCTTGAGTTGTTGGGGACTTTGTTAGGTCTCACATATTTTGCAGGTTTGGAGTTCTTATAGCTATTGTTAGTGACCAGGGCACCCATTTTTACAATAGATCCATGGGGGTTTTGCTTCAAAAGTATGGGGTTGTACACAAACTTTCTACACCATATCACCCCTAAACTAATGGGCACGCCGAGATCTCAAATAGAGAAATCAAGAGGATCTTGGAGAAGATTGTGCAGCCCAATAGGAAGGATTGGAACAATAGACTTGAGGATGCTCTTTGGACTCACAGGACTGCTTACAAGTCACCTATAGCGATGTCTCCTTATCGGGTTAGCTTTGGTAAGCCATGCCACCTGCTAGTGAAGATAGAGCACCGAGCCTACTGGGCTGTCAAGTCATGCAACTTCTCTCTTGATCAAGTTGGGGAGGAAAGGAAGTTACAGTTGAACGAGTTAGATGAAATCCGTCTGGAGGCATATCAGAACTCTATGTTCTACAAGGACAAGACCAAGAGATTCCATGATAGCTCCATAGCTAGAAAGGAGTTTGTGGTTGGTCAACAAGTTTTACTGTATAACTCTAGACTTGGACTCATTGGGGGTAAGTTGCGATCAAAGTGGATTGGTCCTTTTGTTGTCACTAATGTTTATCCTTATGGTGCAGTTGAAATCAAAAGTCGATCCACCGATAAGAGCTTCAAAGTGAATGGGCATCGTCTGAAGCCATTCCTCAGCAACCCTGCCTTGGTGGATACTATTGTAGAGGAGACTTCCCTGCTTGACCCCACTGTTGTTTCACCATGATTCAGGGAGTTTTCTTTCTCCTTCTCCTTCTTTACTTTTATTGCACTTGTATGGTCTGTCAGTCTGTTGTTGTTTCCTTTTGTTTGTTTCCTTTTTGTTAGTTTGTGTTAATTAGTGTTATGTTTTTTATTTCTGTTTGGGACACTGATTTCACTTTTGGAAGATGAGTTGTTGGTTATGTTGTGGACTGATATCCTTGCTTTCTCTGACCTTGAAAAGTCCTTCTGATCTTGACCTGCATGTTTTTTGGTTTGGTTGTTGGTTCTAGAGGCTTGCCAAGTCTGTTTGATGTTTGTTTTTCAGTGGTTCTTGGAGAGTAAATAGTAGCCTAGAGATTTGAGTGATACAATGCATATTTCGTGAGGTTATGTTGCTTTTAATTCTCTCTTTGAGCTGAATTGAGTACTTGACATGTTTTGAATTGCTTGGATGATGTTCATGGATACCTTGCAGTTTTGAATCCTTCTGTGCTGGATGTGTTTCCATTTGCCTGTATCGAGTCTGTTTGTCTTGTGTCTTTTTGTCACTCTTGTTATGTCTGTGATGTCCTTGCTTTGCTTTACTCTTAAATTTTGCTCAGGAGTGCAAAAGGGTAAGTGTGGTCGATTTTGATGAGTCATTATTTTCCTTCATTCCACTACCCTTTGTTTTCATCTGTTGGCCTTTATTGGGCCATTGTTCCGAATTTGGGTTAATTTCGCATTATTTGGCCTAATTTTCATTTTTCATTTTTTTAAGGTATTTGGGTGAAGCAATTTTGGATCTTTAACATTAATATTTAGTTGAAGAGACTTGCCACATCATTTCCATGTCATCTGAGTGAATGGGCCAACATTAGAGGCCTAAGAGTGGCAATTTTGTAATTCTGAGTGGCAGAATGGCATTTTTGTAAATACTATGGCAAGGGGGTGATGGGACCACGAGAATTAGGTCTCTTTTCCATGCAGCAACCGCACTCTTCTTCTCCCCAATTCTCTCCAACCTCCATTTTCGTTCTCCAAGCTTCCATGGAGGTTGCGATTTTTCACGTTTTTGGCTAGTTTTTATCATTTTTATTCACATTTGACAACACCTATTGACGGTTTTACATTTTGAATTCGTTTTCTAGCTTGGGCAACTCGTTTTGTGGATTTTATTGACTTGGAACAACACCCATTCATGGGGTTTTCGGATTTATATATCACAACACCATTTTACATTCGATTGAAGCTTTGAAATCTCTCTTTTGCTCTTGATTTGCGTCTTTAAGAATTCATAAGTTAGGGTTTTTGATTTTGAGGTTTTGTTTCAGATTTAAAGTGCTTGATTGTTCCATTTTGATGTATAGCTGATAAAGGAAAAAGGATGCCCAAATTTGAGGTCAGGCTTCCTCCTAAGAAGAGATGAAAGAAGGAATGGGAAAACTTTTCTCTGCCTCCATTCAATGCACAATACAGAATATATAAGACAAATGCTATTGAAAGATTCTCTATGCTACGTGGCACACAGGCCAAATAACAACACTGGAAAACTGAACAAACTTCTTCTAGAAGGAAAATGAGTCCTAAAAGCATATAAGTGAATGAAATCAAACCAACCAGCAGGCCAATTGATCATCCTCTTGGGCCTTGTATTTCTCGCTATTGGGTCACATGTAACACTAGCAAAGCTTTTTGCATTGATTCCTTGACGAAATTGAAATGAAACCAAGAGATTGTTGATCGATTTTGGGTTGTATTCAGAATTGCATTGAATTCAGGTTGCGTTTTTTATGATAAACACGTTTTTTATGTATGCTTAATCTCAAATTCATGTGTGCACATTGAGGAGCTTGTGTTCATGCTTAATGTTTATGGGTTTTGTCATAACTTGCTTCAATTTGTGGGTGTTAATTGCCTGAAATCTGTTATGCTTAATGACAATGAATCCATGGTAATTTTTGCTTAGTTGATAACTTAGGGTTGATGAGAGCAAATTCGAATAGAACAATTAATTTGGTAATCTATGATTGGTGGACTTTCAATTGAATCAAGGAATCATTGCATTTTCATATAACTATTAAATTTATCTGCATTGTGAATTTAAGTTTGTTGTGAATTTACCTGCCAAAGCCCTCTCCCCTTGTGTTATTGTGTTGTGTTCGAATCTGGCAATTTGAAGCTTTGGACAAAAATATTGGTCGTTGGGAGACGACTTGGTTCAATTGTCACATGCTGCATTTTAAGTGTTATAATTTGGTAGGGTACGACCTCTATCAGCTACCATAAAATAAATTGCCAAAAATATTATATTTATCTTCTAGAATATTAATAGAAAAATATTAGGGATGAAAATAAAAGATAGGATTTTAGGAGAGGGGATAAAATACTTTAAGGTTTCTAAAATGTGCAAATAGAGGTGAGGAGAGAAGACGACGAGGGTTTAATGGTAGAAAGAACCTTTGAAGAATGGAGGAGATTGTGAGAGAAACTAAATCGAAGAAAGTAATCTAGATAGGGGAAGCCAACCTTTCTCTCTTCTCTTGTTTTTCTTGTTGTTTGTTTGATGGATGAAACGGGAAAAACATGCATGTGTAAGGGAAGCTAGAACTCCTTTTTTTATTAAAAAAAATTGAGTGTACTTATTTTCGTTCAGAAATGTGCTGAGTATGTTTGATTGATGTTTGGGTATCTATAGGTTAGAGAATTTTAGGTAGTTTAAAATGCAATTAGAATGATAGATATTGATTGTTGCAATTGTTCAGTTTGGTATGATTTATAAACAACTTTGAAATGAGTTTGAGAAGATAAAAGTCTAAGATACCAAATTATGCAGTGGAACAAGTCAAAATCACACAACAAAGAAGTATATGGTGTGGCGCTACCCATTTTGCTACAATGCACACTTTTCGTAAAATGAAGGTTCCTACTTCATTAACCGTTGGATCGAGCTGAAATTCTTAGAGCTGATCCTTAACAAATAGTTCTTGACTTTGACCGGTCGGATCTTGAATCGGAGCTCTTTTGTGAGAGTCGTTTTTATCGCAAGGTCCTTGTAGTTTGGTTGTTGACAGCATTGACCTTTGTTGCTTGTTTGGTGCATAAATTTCTCTATAGTTATTCAATTATGTTGGTTAATGTTGCATTTGGAGTTTTACACAAGCTGCATAATGTGTTGTAAAGTTGGATTGGATAAAAATTATAAGAATTAGTTATTTTCCAAGAGAGAGATGTAAGTGAGGATGTTGAGGCACGAAGGTGAGCAAGGCTATGATTCAGGTGGGAGAGTTGTAAGACCCAGGAAAAATTAGACTAAATAGAAACACATGGAAAAAAAATTAATGGCTTGATTAATATTGTTGATTTATTTAATTTAATTAGGTTATTAAATTATGAAATAGGAAATAATTATATTTTGAGTGATTTAAGTTATTGTGGTATTTATAATAATTATTTAAGTGATTTAAGGAATTATGGTTTGTGGAGTATAATTGTTTTAATACTTATAGTGCATGTTATATTATGTGAAAGTGTGTTGCCTAGTGGTTAGTGCAGCCTGTTGCTATGTGCGAGTTCTTAGGTTCGAAACAGGTTGCCAGATTTCTCTTTATGTGTTGATTTTAGATTCTATTTTTCTTCTTTAAGGAGTGTGGCCTAAAAAACTCTCTTTCTCAATTGTTCAAAAGGTGCGTGCAGTGTGTAAGACACGTGAAAATTAATTAATTAAATAATTAATTAATAAATGCAGGTAGTGAGAGCCTTTATGACATTAAATATTTATTGATATGACGTGGAAAAGTACTAGCTCAAGTGGATAAGAGTACTTGATTGTGTGAGACGATTTGGGTTCAAGTCTTATGTATGCCATTTTTGTGTTATTGATTTATTATTAATTTAATAATATGCTTGAATCATGTGAATAATAATACAATCATATAATTGTATTAATCATCATAAAACATGAAATGATTGAGTGGTTGTGCATTGGGATGACTTTGGCTTGGTTAGGGGTTCAAACCTTGGTGAACCCAAATTAAACTCTCTTTTGCCAAAATTTCCTTTAGCATGAAGGTGAAAGGGCATGGAAACCCTAGCTGGCTAGGGAGCAACCATGAAGTGGCTGGAAAAACTGCCAATAATGTGCCATTGAATGACCATTATCAGCCATTAAAGCAATTTTCGTTTTTTGGTCATTACCTAGCTTTAAGGCTGCCCTAAAAGGCCAAATTTAGGTTAGAAGAAATGTTTTGCAAGGCTGCCATTGAGGTTAGAGAACAGAGAACGAAATTGAGGGTATATTGTGAGAATTGAGTGAAGCAAAGAGTGAGTAGGGAGAGAAAGACGAAGGAGGCCATTGGTGATCAAGGGAGAACTTTCAAACGTTGAAGTTAAGCTAAGGAAACCAGGTTAGGGCAGTTATATGCGTTAAATTTGATGCTAAAGTATGTGTTTGATACCATGAACCTCTGTTGTATGAAAATTTTTGTGTTTCTGGAAAATTTCCAGAAACTGCCTAGCGGGCTATTCGTAGCCGCCAGGCGGCACATGCATGTTAGCCTGTTCTGGGTTCCTGAAGAGGAACCGCCTGGCGGTAAGCTCCCGATCGCCAAGAAACGCATAGCTGATTTACCTATTTTTTGGAATTTTTATGAAGCGCCTGGTAGTGGCGAGGGAATCGCCAGGCGATACGAGTCATGTTGGCTCGATTTTGGTGTTTTCTGGGTTCTTGGATAATTATGATCGGAGGGAAAGCCAACTGTAATTGTTAGAGGATGTTTTTGATGTCAAATGACTTTTAAATTCATGTATTGGAAGGCATGATTGAATGGAACAGTGGAAAGGTGTCTTAGGGTTGGAAATTGGGGTTCTGTTGACCTATTGAAAATTGGTAGTTAAGTTGCACAGGAAAGAGTGAGTGAATACATTGGAATGGGAATCGTACACTATGGAACTGGAAAATCGATTGAAATAGTGTTGTGTGCAGAGGTTAGGTTTCATAGGACATGGAGGAAATTGAGGTTCCTGAAAACTAGAGGAATCGTCTGGCGGCACCGTGGCTACCGCCATGCGCCATATCAGATTTGCATATTAGTGGGTTTTGGGTGCGAAGTGTGGTCAAGAAACTAAATTGGGTCGTGAGTGAGGATAATTGTGGGATTGAAAATACTATAGTGATTGGACCTAGCTGAAAACTTGTGGTAAAAGAGAGGGAATTAGAACTTGTGAGGTTGAGGGAGAAGAGCCATTGAAGATGTTTAAGTATTAAAGTGAAATGGACAATTAAAGGAATATATTTTCTTGGCACTCGACTTAATGGTATGAGATGTTGTGTCATTCATATTTAAGGAAAGTCTAACACTAAATTAAGGTTGAAAGTGGGTAAGGATTATCAATGTTGTGATTTAAAAAGGGATACCTTAAAGTAGAGATGATTTGATAAGCAGGTACAATAGCCATTGGTTATAGGCAAAGAAATCATAATTCAATTGTTGAGCACGAATGATTAGATATTCAATTTAGTGGAAAGGTAAATTCTTAAAGAGAATTGAAGGATAACACACTTTGTAAGTTGTGAATGATATTGGTTAATGCGTAAGGGTATGAATATAATTATTTTAATAGAGATATTAGAGTATTCAGAAATTTGGATGCATGATGTTACATGATTAAAGTGTTGGCACAGGATAAAAGTGTGAAAAACTAGTTAGATGCATGCTACTGGTGTGGCACCTAGCGGCGGGGTTTGAGCCACCAGGTGATAGCCACGTAACAAGAACGTTCTGGTGCAAGTGGCACCTGGCGACGAAGGTGGTTCCACTAGGCGATCACTATTAAGTTAGTGGGCACATGGAACACTTGCTCCTGGCGGTGGGGGTAGTCCCGCCAGGCGGAGTCTACAGCAAGGGTATTTTTAGAGGCACTACGCGCTCAACTGGGCTTTATAATGTTGGTCCAAAGAGTTAAAACGAAAATTGGGCTTTATTACGGGTTTAATGCCTATTCAATGGTAATTACAAGGTGGTTTTTCAGACCCTTCCACATTCACTCCAAACTAAATTTGGCAAAAATAAAGGTTAGTTTTTGTCTATCAAGGTTTGAACCCTTGACCTTCCACTTATAAGACTAATGCACAACCACTATACCAATTCATATTTAGTGATAACTATTATAATTCTATAATTATGATATCACTCCCTATTCAAAATATATTAACAAAATGATAATAAATCAAATAACACACAACAGGCATACATAGGACTCGAACCCAAGTCCTCTCACACAATTAAGTACTCTCAACCACTTGAGTTAGTACTTTTCCACGTCACATCAAACAACACTTAATGCCATAAAGGCTCTTCCTACCCGCATTTATTAATTAATTATTTATTGAATCTCCACCGTTCAAAGTAAAGAACATGTTATGGACTACCTGTCAAAATTTCACCTAAATCGCACGGTTAACGAACTAGGAAATGTAGTTTTATGAAAACTGCACAGACTAGAAAAATGGTGTTGCCTAGCGGCGAGAAGTTAGGAACCTAGCGCCTAGCGGTACAAAAGCAGCGCCCGGTGATACCTGCTTCGTAAAAACACGAAAAACAAGGTTTTTCGTGAATAGAACATCACGCGCATTGCTTGGTGGCAGCTCTTCACCGCCAAGCAGTTCTTAACAGAAAACCCAGAAGACTAGGTCTAGAGCATACGTTGCCTGGCAGGTCACACATGACCGCTAGACAGTTTTTGGAAAATTCTAGAAACACAAACAATTTACGCAACAATTGAACCACATGCATACATACTACACAAAATCATTCATCAAAATTGAAAACACGAGTTACAGCTCCCCTAACCAGAATTTCCCACTCCAAAAGTGCTTTTAGAGTCCTTCCATGTTTCACAAATGATCAACCCTTTGATCTTCGTCCTTGAGCACTCATTTCAACCTTCTAACACTTTCCTCAGTGTTGTTTTAGGGCTCTCCAACTCCCTTTTCGTAGCCACACAAAAATGCCTTGACCAGGACCCACTCTCACCCCTCTCCTCCATCATTAACCTCATTGTTTCTCCATTAATTGTCCAAAACGAAAAATCCATTAAGGAGGAGTTTAATGTACATCAACTCTCCATTCTACAGACGGTTAGGGTTTCTAACCCTTCTCATCCATGCCAAAAATAATTTTAGCAAAAAGAAAACTTAATTCATGTCAACCAAGTTTCCAACCCACAACCATGTCAAAGCCAAGTCAGTGCACCACCATTAAGCCAATTAATGTTTCTTGACATTTCATGCACACCATGCCTTATAACCTTTTATCCCATAACCATGCTTGTATGCAAAATAATTAAATAATGAAAATAACCCATAAATGGCATTCACAAGACTTGAACCCAAGTCCTCCCCACACCGTCAACATGCTCTACTACTTGAGCTACCATTATTCCTTGTCTTCTCTCTCCACATGACATAACTTAGGGATTCCTGCTTTCGCATTTATTAAATAAATACTTATTTATTTATTTAATGTTCACGAGTCTTACATGAGTAATTAAGCTAAATGGGCAGACAAAAGTAAGTTAAATTGGGGTTTTGGGAGGAAAAAACGGAAGAGAAATCAATGTGGGAATGAAAGCAAGGGAGGAGTAGAGAAAAACTAAGATGGTCTTATTGTAGGGATTCCAAATAAGTGGGACTACACCGTGCATCTATGCTTTTTCTGGTTATGTGATTGCTTGGTCTTAGATATGAGAAGAACGTGTTCTACTTGGAGAAAAAATAGGAATTTGTATTTTGGTGTAAGAACTTGTTTTAAGGCGTGTGCTACTTGGAGAAAACAATAAGATTTTGTGTTTTGGTGTAAGAATTTGTTTTATAGACCTGTGTTGGGCAATAAACTTTTTCCATGGAAGTGTAATGGAAGCTTTATTCATTTTCTATTTGAATTGTGATGGGGTATGGCATTACGTGGTATTCCTTCTATTGTGAATGGTTAAATTTGATGGGTTGAGGGATACATTTTAAGAAGAAATATTGGCATGATTTTGTAGATAAATTCATAGTGCAAACTGGGTTATTTTCTTTTCTATCATCTTGAAGTTTTGAGAGATTGTGGTATAGGAAATGATTATAGCTGGTTTATTTCTTCTCTTCTTGAAATTGTGATTTTTTTAAGCGATGAAGAAGGAGGCCATTGGGAGCTAATTTGGTTGAAATTGTATAATTTTTGGTGTGTTGATATTTGTAGTCCTCAAGACATGAGAAATTTCATGAAGCATGGTGGAAAATTTTATGCACAACAAATTTTGGTTTGCTATGAACTCTGGCACTTGGGCATTAGGAATAACTTTCTTAATTTTTGATAATGAAAATTTGGGGAACGATGCAAGAGAAAACAAAATTAGTTTTTTTTTTATGGAAATTGCATTGGGGCTTATATTTGTTTTGGAGTTAACATTGGTCAAATTGTGTGATAGGTTTATGAAAAATATAACTTACTGTTTGCAAATTTTATCTTGGATTTTATTGGTGCAGTAAAAGTAGTAGGAATTCATGATAATGTGTCAATAAGTGGTTGAATTAGTACTTGGTTGAATTGGTGTGTTGCAAAGTTGAATTATATGCATGAAGTGAAAGGTTAGGAAGCTAAGAATGGAATACTATGAAGTTTTGTGTATGGTGAATGAATTGTGATGTTACTTTTGTGTTCCTTTAAAATGACTAAATCATGTGTAATTGTGTTGTTTTTCGTGTTTTTGGGTGCATTTGTGTGTTGTCAGCTGAGCGTTATTTCTAGCTGTTGAGCAGACTGTTTTACAAGAGGTTTGGCTTTGGTGCTGAGCATTGAGTTTCTGAAGCGTTAGGCGTTGAACGCTGGCTTTGGTATTGAGCGCTAGTTTTGGCGCTAAGCGACGGGGTTACAAGGCATTGAGCGTTGAGCAATGGCCTTTTGGTGCTGGACCATGGCTTTTACGAGGCAAATGGCATTGAGCAATAACATTGAGTGTTGGGTTGCCAATTTGTAGTGCTTTTCTGGGTTGAATGATATTACAATCTCTATGGTTTTGTACGTATACATTATGGTTGGTGTGATACTTTGTGTTGCATGTGAGTCATGAGATGACGATATGGCGTGGGTACTTGTATGATTATGAGAACTATATGTATATAAGTACGACATGGTATAATGTGATATGTTTGATGTATGATCATGATGTGAGGATTTGATTGTAATGGACGGTAACTCTATGTGATTGTATTGGGGGTGCACTTGGTCGGGGCTCCACTAAGTAATGTAAATTTGAAAACTTTGTCGGTTCTTGATTAGAGTAATGGGAAGTTGTATACTTCGTCGGAGCTCTTGCATGAGTAATGGAAAGTAGTAAACTTTGTCGGGGCTCACTACGAGAGTAATGGGAAGCAGTGGCGGAGCTATTTGGGGGTAGGGAGGAGCCCTGACCCCCCCAAGATTTTTATTTTTTATTTTTTTTACATATATATATATATATATATATATATATATATATATATATATATATATATATAATTTAAAAATATATTTAAAAATTAATTTTTTAAATATATATTAGAAATTAATAAAAATTAATTTTTTATTTTTTATTTCTTTTATTTAAACATAATATTTAATGTAAATACATAAAAAAACATAAAATTAAATATAATAAAAAATAAAAATATTTAGGTTTAATTATTCTTTTGACCCCTGATTTTATTTAAAAATTAACAGTAGGATTAGGTTAATTTTACCAACAAAGCAAATCATCCACATTAACAGTTTCAATTTTAATGTAAAGATCATTGATATGTTTCGAGGAATTTAACAAAATTTATCATACAAGACGATCAGTTTTTCAAAAATTGGGACCAAATTGAGACTAAAAAAAAATCGGAGGACCAACTTAACATTTTTAAACGAAAGCATGAATCAAAAGAATAATTAAACCAAATATTTATAAACCTAATTTTTATTTTCCTTTTCATTGTAATAATCTCCCACTCTCATATGTCTTCTTTTTGTTTTTAAAGAAGAAAAAAGTTAGACATAAACTCATTATATTTCTCATTTATCCTCTTTCTTTCATGTCTTTTTGTCTTATTTGATAATGACAACATTATTTTTTTTTATCGAATGAGCTTTTTGTAATTTTTTTTATGAATGTAGAAAAAATAATAGTGTATTATGTATTAAGAATAATGAATATGTTTTTCTTTTAATAATTACATGTCTCAATTTTTTATTAGATTATGATCAATTATTTTTTAGTATTATTTTAAAAAAAGTATGTTGATAAAGAATGAAAGAATAAATTAATCCTTTAAAAGTGATGAAAAGAAAATTATTAACTAAAACAAGATAGATTATACCTCTTTACATATTTTAAAGCATTATACTAATGATAAAAAATGTTCAGTTAGAGAAGGTATTTTTTGAAGCATTATACTAAGGATCGAATTTAATAATCTCAAAATTATATTACTTTGGCCCCTCCGACACTTTTAGTCAAGATCCACCACTGATGGGAAGTGTCATCTTCAATAAATTACATATGAGATTTGGTTGAGTGGCCTTTCCATTTAATATTTCTTAGTGGTAAAGCTATGTTTTCGATTTGAGAACATGTGATATTTGGTAGCGTAGATAATTGATGCTATGTTGTGGTAATGCTAGGTGAGTGGTATATTGATGTTCATTGTTATGTGATATGTTATATGGTTAGCTCACTCTTGCATGTTTATGGTTGTGTTTTCCACCTGCGATGATCATATTACTTGTGTTATACAGTAGTAGATGAGGGTGCAGATAGTTGAAGAAGCTTAACTGTGAGGAGCTCATGGGGATGCTTTTGGGAGCTTTTATTTCTTTCATTTGAAAACATTCCTTTGAATAAGAATGTAATAGTTAGTTGTTGTGAGGTTTAAACTTAAAGGATTTGTATTAAGTCTTTTTTTTTATGATTTAATCGAGTTGGTTGGTTAAACCATATTTTTATTTTGAGGAATAAAGTTATTTCATATTAATTTTCTGACCAGTGTTATTTTGAGTTAAAATTATTTGGACTCTTCATATTTAATAGGATGGCATTAGTGTTATGTTTGAAGTTTGAAAAAAAAATTTACACATAGCATCTCGAAACGGGTCTTACAAATAATATGTGAAAGGCCAAGACAAAAGCACAACTGTTCGGATCAAGTTAGGCAGGGGAAACATTTAAAATGGTAAGAAGCTCCTTTTCAAATGAACTAAATTTGTCGAAAAATGTGGCATAAATAAAGGTAAATTTATATGGTGATGCAATAGATTCATCTTGGCACAAAAGATCAAGTTTGTAAGTGCCAACTATGGCACTTTTCTCGTCATGTTTGCATAATGTTTGGTTGCATCAAAAGGCTTTGATATTTTTTTATCTGTGGTCATGCTAGTAAGCTCTCTCTTAGGATTTAAGCTAGCCCACGAAAAGTAGGGGTTGTATAAGGTCAACATACTTAGGACAAGAGGTCAGTAAATATGTAATAGATCTTGTTTATGGATCGAGATGCACGTTTAAACCTAGAAAGCTGAAAAAATGTAGAAAGATATAAATAAAAAATAAAGTAAGGATTTTTCAGAATCTATTTTGCATCATACACCTAGAAATGCCAAGAAAAATTCTGAATTGTACACAAGCACTCAAAAGCATCGAAAATTCATGAAAAACCCTACAAAGGAAAATTGTGTTAGAGTTAAAAGCCCCTCTGCATAAAGTCATAATCCTATCATTCGAACAAGAGGTTGGTAAATGTGTAAGAGACGTAGGTTGAAACCCAAAAATGTGAAAAAACCTAGGAAAATAAAAATTAAAAACAAAGTGAAGATTTTTTTAGAATCTACTATGCATTATAATCCCAAAAATAGGAAGAAACATTTAGAATGGTACACATGCCCTCAAAAGCATCGAAAACTTTCATAAAACTCTAAAAATGAAAACTGCATGAGAGCTAAAAGCTCTTCTACATAAACTCACAATCTTATCATAGGTATACCAATTGTTACAGGTATTAAAGCCAGAACGCGAAATATGTGTAATCGAAAGGAAAATAATAATATAAACAAGATGAACATGAAGAAAATATGAACAATAAAAGTTCAATAAAAATTTGAGAAGATGGCTTCATACGAAAGTTAAAATGTTGATAGAAGCAAGAAGAAAGATGAATGCAAGAAGAACTAAATCAAGCGACATAAGTAACAGAGAACATACTTGAGGGAGGAAAAAGATTGCAACGAAAACACGAGGAAATGGAAGAGAAAAAGGAGACAAAAAAACACAAGGAAGTGAGAAGTGTAAAAAAGGAAAGATATTGTAATGTTTAAAATGAAGAAAGGGAACGCTTACCCTTGAGGTTTAATGTTATTCGTCAGATGTAAGGATGTAAGCACTTGACCGATGCAGGAACATGTCAATGTAGGTGCAACAAAGTAATGATGAGCATAGTAAAAATAGATGCAAAGGATGAATATAGCTACCATTTTATCTAAAGAAATTAAGTACTCAAGGTCAAAGAGTTGTGTATAGCCCAAGGCTATGATAAGATATGACCGATTTGTTGTCTTAAACCCTATTTCATAAAGCAGGTTTGTTTGTTAAGAGTTCAAGGAATTTACTATTAATAAGGAAATCTAGGCTCATTCTACTAAGGGATTAGAGTTCTAACCCCAACAATACCATTCCATATCAATTCTTGTCTTTTCCATCATCTAAGTGTTTTAACTGCCAAAAAGTTCACCTTTTACTTTATTTTATCCACAAATTTACTTGTACAAAAACAAAATTATGAATTTATTCTTTAGTTTAAATTAGTTATTAATTGCACAATTAATTAGTATTACACGAGTCTCTTCGGAAACAATATCCTAGTCTTACCAGTTACTACTTGCGCGACTTGGTACACTTGCCAAAGTCTTAACAAATAGGAAAAAACATAAAGATGGGGCTAAACATTCAAAACGGTGGGCTTCATTAGAGATCCATAATGGACCGAGCTTAGCTTCAAATGTTGACCTCCAAGAATGGGCCACGAGTTTGTGCCGAGGTCCATGTTGTAGTCTTTTTGTTATTATTTTTGTAATCTTTTAGTTATGATCTTTGTAATCTTTTGGTTTCTATCTTTGTAGTATTTTATATTCTCTAGATTTGGCGAATATTAACGATTTATAATTGATTTTCTTATAAATAAAATTATAACTCCTATGACCAAAGGATGAAATTATTTTGGTCTACTGGTTTCTACTTCACTAAAGATCATTAAAGTTCTTCACATTTTATCCTATTATTTACTTGTCCTTTAAGAAGGATTTCTTATTGGAAGAATATTTTATATTTTCATACTGAATTATTTATAGTTAATTTAGTGTAATATTTGTGTTCATACGTCAATAACTATAAGCCAAGACTCATTACAAATAATATAAATAAGTATTATCTTATTTATAAAAATTAGGTACTATTTTATTATCTCACTACTAATTTTAAATTTTAGCATATATTTTATAATAGTAACGTGTCATCATGACTAAGGATAGTAATAAGGCGGGGTGGGAGAGTTTCATTATCACAAACCACTAATACGTATAGGGCTTTTAAGGACGGTTAAAAAAGACTTTCAAACATAATGCGAATGAGAAAAGAAAAAAAATGTCTTTTTTAAAAGAAGAACTTTTAACGATGATTTGTAACAAAATCTTATTCGTATGTCTTGGCAACACTTTTAATGACGGTTCTCGAGTTAACCATCACTAAAAACGTCCTATTAATGACAATATTGGTACCACACTTTTTTTATTATGATAGTGGTCCTATAAGTTTCTTTAACTAACATTATGGATAACAATTTTTGCACTAGTTTCCTCATCTCCAAAGAAAAAATTCATTCTCATCCTCATCTTCATACTCAATGGCTATATAACTTTTGTCTCATCCTCATCTCCACTAGGTAATGGGTATACTCATAACCATGTTCATTCCCATTTTTTAGTGTTTCAATATCAATTAACTAATTTTTGTAAAAAATCACGAAAAAAATATATGATATTATCAAATATTCAATACCAAAAAGACATACTCAATGTCAAATATTTATATATAAATGATAGTTGTATAAATTTTAAATAAG
This sequence comes from Vigna unguiculata, assembly GCF_004118075.2. NCBI lineage: Eukaryota > Viridiplantae > Streptophyta > Magnoliopsida > Fabales > Fabaceae > Vigna > Vigna unguiculata. The sequence continues at coordinate 14,674,596 of NC_040288.1, read as the reverse complement.
AGCACCAAAAAACAATGGAATAAAATTAAAACAATTATGTTAAATATTATGCAATTACACAAACAAAATTTCATAACAACCTAAACTGATTTTGAACTGTTGAATCTTTGCACGAAAATTTGTTTGCATTCTCAAGTTCTACAATTAAAGTGGGTAGTATGGATCTCCAACATATTTATGCAACAAATGAAATCCATCCAGAATTATTATAAAAGGAGAGCAACAATGACTATTTGGATCGTCATCCACCCTTCATCATCTTATCATCTATCCAACGCTTTTCACTTTATCTTTCTATTACAATTTGTATTGTCCTCCATATAGAAAGTTAAGCTCCTTGGGTTGATTATCTTGTAATTTCATAGATGATTATGAGGTTACGTGCAAGTCATGAGTTGTTCTTTTATTTTATTTAGATTATTTTTATCTATTCTTTTTAATCTCAACATAGACACTTGGAATGAAAATGTTTTAGAAAATTAAGTGAAACTAATATAGTTAAATTGAAGTCTTTATTTATAAAATAAATGGATGATAATCATAGATGACTAATGAAGAATTTTACTATGGAAGAGGTAGACAACCAATCTATTTTGTCATTTGATTTAATCTTTTATATCGTCTATCACTTTGTAAAATCTCCCTTTGTTATTTTTTATGCTTCTAACATTTTAAATTTATTAAATAAAAACTCCCTTTGTATGAACAAATTTTAAAATAAAAACTAAACTACTAAATTTTTTAAATTTCTTAAATAGTATATTATGATATAAGGACATAATTAGTTATGAAGGAGAAACTTGATTTGAAATTAACTATTACAAATGTTTTTAAAGAAGATCATGGAACTTATTGATGCATAAGATTTATTTTGAAATTAATAAAAACATTTATCAGAAGAAAGTATAATGCATAGCAAATATATTGTTATTTTATTCTAAGAAATAAAATTCATCTTAATTTAATATTTTATGATTAGTCTCAATGACTTTAAGACAATTTTATGAAAATAATGTAGTATTGTATAACTACATAGACTTAATTATTAAGGAGGAATTTGATTTGAAATTAATTATTATACATGGGAAAGTATATGGAATATATTATGCATTACCTTTATAAGGCTTATTTTAAAATTAATATGAACATTATGATAATTAATAAAGTAATGAAGGTATTCATAGCAAATATATTCTTATTTTATTCTAAGCAGTAATAATTCATCTTAATTTATTACTTTACCATTAGTCCCATTGATTTTAAAGATAATTTTAGAAAAATAATAAAATTATTAAGATTTAAAATAATAATTATATTAATTAACAGTTTAAATTCATGTGAAATAGTTAAATATTGTAGTATTAGGAAAAAAATAATTATTATTAAGCAAGAATTTGATTTGATTTAAGTATTTACGTGTATGGGAAATAATATAGAATTTATTGATGTATTACCTTTATAAGATTTATTGATGTATTATCATAATGATATAATAAAGATAAGCACGAATAGTCAACCATTACGATTTGTTGTTATTTCTTTCATTTTTAATATATCTATTTACATAATTATGTATGTAATTACAACTATATTTTTCTTTTGCTAATTTATACTATTTTTTTAATTTATAACAATTAAATTCAGATTTAATTATGTTCTCAAATGAAAAAACAAATTGAAAGATACATTCCAATAGGTTTATAAATAATATTACATACAATGTTATTCTTTGCATAACAATTTGGAAAATTGAAACTTGTATTTGTGTTATAAGAAATGGAGAAGATTCTTGTTGCAACTCTCTTACTTGTCCTTGTTTCTCAAGGTGTGATTTTCTCTCATAAGAGAAATGTAAGTTTTGTTTACAAAATATTGTTGATGATATGTATTATGCATGATGATTTCAGGTTATAGTCAATGTTCTTTGAGCGATATCATTGTAACCCAATCTCCATCAGGAAGAAAAGTGCATGGAAAGATAGAATGGACTGTGACTATCAGAAATCAGTGTGCATGTGTTCAAAAGAATGTGAAGTTGAACTGTAAAGGATTTCAAACTATTGAAGCAGTTGAAGCTTCATATTTGAAAGTTTTAGGTGATGTTTGTCTTGTTAGTGATGGTCAACCTCTGTTTAATGGTGCCACTGTATTCAATTATGCTTGGGACTCTCAATTTGCATTCAGTCCAATTTCCTCAGTTATTGCCTGTTAAGTGTACACCCAAACCATTTTATGTAATAAGTTTTGATTTTTTTTCTACTATCTTATATATCAATATTATCAATTTGTAATAAAACATTACTCTTATGATGTTGAAATCTTTTTTTTTAATTTTTAAGTTACTACTTACAAGTTCTTGGGATAGTGTTTGTTACAGTAATAAAATATTCTATTTTTATATTGACTTATTTAATGTTAATCAAGTTCAATTGTTAAACTATATAATGTAATAAGTATTTACTATTTCATATAGAGCTTAACTTGATAATTGTCTTTTTAAACCTGTAACATTCATCCATCCCTCCTGAAGAATAATGTAATATTTTAAAAGTTACAATAATATTAAATTAAAAGATTAAATTATTGAGAAAGTGTGATATACACTCAAAATTTATTGTGATGGAAGATAAACAATTACATGAAAAGAAAGTTGAAAATTTTATAAATGGTGTGTTCACATGTCAGACACTTATCAAACATTAATACATGTGTGATACTCAGTGAAGTGTCTAATTTAAAAGACACTTTTTTATTTGACATAATTTTGATATGGCTGCAACACAATGTAATAAGGACAAATACAATGATTTTTTCTAAATCCCATAAACTTGTAAACTTATTCTATAAGTTTCTATTGTGATCATAAAAATGATGTACAAATCTTATATAATCATGACTTTTATATTTTTGGATATTAGATAGATAGATTAGATTTGTTTTTGTATTAGCTAATGTGTTTAGATTATTATATTTGAATAACTTTGTTTATAGATGATTTGAAGTATGTAAACACATAATGATCTATATTTGAATAATGTTGTTAAAATTTGTTGATAATTATTCATTGTTAAATATCATGATTTATTCTTCTAATTCTTCATCCTTTTTTATTTTTCTTCTTCTTTCTTCTTCTTCCTTTCTTTATTCTTTTTTTTCTTCCTCCTCCTCCTTCTATTCCTCCTTTTCCACCATTGTTGTCGTCGCTGCGTCCATCGTCGTTTCTTCTTCTTCTTCTTCTTCTTCTTCTTAGTGTTGTGAATAATTTCATCTCAACCATACATGCTGAAATAAATAAGTTATGACCCATTAAAGGTATTGGCTTCGTATAATTGTTTGATTATTAATGGATATAGATTCCATACAAAGGATTATGGATATAATAATTCCACCATAAATAGTGGGATACGTGTTTGAGGAAACATATGCAGTTAGCATAATTTGGATATTATGGTACTGTTAAGAAGAAACTAGAATTATCATATGTTGGATTTGAAAACAAAGAGATTATTCTACATTGTCAATGGTGTTAAAGATGATAATGTATATGGGTTGGTTGATATCAATCATAAATCAAAGCTTCAAACAAATTAACCATTTGTATTAACTAAACAAGCTTAACAAGTCTATTATACAACATACCCTCAAAGTGGGTGTAGAAATACTAGTGATTTGTGGGCAACTTGCAAGGTTAGAGAAAAATTTGTTATGGTTGAGACAACGAATAATGAAGAAGATTTTTTTCAAATGAGCAAAATTTTTGGGAAAATTTTAAAGTATCTATTTTTGTCCAGTGTAAATATTTCGTTGTACGATTCTAACAATAGGTATTAAAGCTGGCTTTGATATTTTTTCAAATTAACTTTCAAAATGTTGTTATATTTTAAAGTAACCCGTGAAGGAACATATGATGTGAAGTGTGCTAGGAAGAACTCATTAATACAAGAGTACGAGATGTCCCGGATGCAGCAAGGTGAAACCATCTACAATGTTCAGAAGCGTTTAACGCACATCGTCAATGATCTCTCAAGTTTAGGTATAACCTTTGATATTGATGAATTGATATTAAAATTTTGAAGCCTTTGACAACCATTACAAAATTGAAAAATCTTTCAACCATGTCTATGACAATTCATTTTAGTAAGTTAAGAGAACATGATCTTGAACTTGGAAGATTTAATGAGGTAGACAACTAAGGAAGAAAGAAAAATATTACCTTGATGTCCAAGATTACCAAAAGCAAAATCCTTAAATAAGACAATGAATTTGACGATGAGAACATGAGTCTCAAAAAAATAAGTTCACCAAGTTCATGTAGGTCAAGGGTAAAGGAAACTTCAAAGGTAGTAAAAAGAATAATCAAGGATCCTCCTATAATTTTAAGTGCTATTGATGTGGAGAACTAGGACACGTCAAAACGGATTGTCCAAATGCTAAGAAAAGTGAAGAACAATTTTCAAGAAAAAAAAGGCATATATTGCTAGGAAGACAATTGCTCAACCTCCTCAAAGTCAAGTCACACAATTGAACTAGCACATTTTTTTCTTGGTGGCTAACAATGAATTATTTGGAAGCCTAGTAAGTGTGTCTAGCAATAACAATGATTATGTTGAATTGTATGATCCAGAAAATTAGATGTTGCTCATAGACAATTAAAATATTATTTGAAAAACTCACAAAATAAATTTGAAAAGTCTCTCTTAAAGAAGAAATTTCAAAAAATAAAATTTTAATTTTAGAAAGTAAAGAGATTGAAAATACATCCTGAAAAAGTCATGTGTTTGATATCAAAATTCTTGAAAAATTACTAGAAATGAAACTAAAAGAAATATTGAAAAGCTAATATTTAATAAAAAGGTTTTTGATAAAAATAAATAGGGTTAAGTATGTTTTTAGTCCTTGAACTTTGATCCAAAATTGGAATTCGTCCCTGGTCGAAACTTTGATAAATTTTGGTCCCTAAACTTTAAAAATGAATGAATATAATCCTTTTAACCCAATTTTGTTAACTTTTTTTTAGGTTTTGAATACATTTCTCAGTAAATATTGAGCTGAGAATGTGTCAAATGGTGTAAACAACTCCAATATTTATTGAGAAATACGTTCGAAACCTAAAAAAAAGTTAACAAAGTTGGTTTAAAAGGACTATATTCATTCATTTTTAAAGTTTAGGGACCGAAATTTATCAAAGTTTCGATCAGGGACGAATTCTAATTTTGGACCAAAGTTCAGGGACTAAAAACATACTTAACCCAAATAAATATGTTCCTAACAAAAAGATTACAAATAAAAGAGCCTGTAGGGTATGGGTAGAGAAAGGAACAACTCATCGTAGTAGGTTAAATGTTGTTACATGTTTCTAATGCATGAAAAAGGTCATACCTCAAATAGGTGTAACATTAAACATTGTGGTGTTCCAACTAAAAAATATGCATGGGAACCTATAATTAAATGATCTTTGTTTAACACTAACCCCAAGGATCTGATCAAGTTGTTAGGGACCTAAAAAGCTTCGTTTTCTTTATTTTGTAGTAATCTTCAAAATCTAGGAAGTTTATATGGAATGTTGAAAGTGGTTATTGTAAGACCCGAAAAAATTAAATAAATAAATAAATATTTATATAAAATAAATGCAACTGAAGGGGATCTTTTTAGTAATTAATGCAGCGAGTTATGACTAGGAATAATGGTGGCTAAAGTGTTGAGCGTGTTTTGTTTTGTTGAGAGGACTTGGGTTCGAGTCTTGTGTATGTCATTAGTGTCTTAATGCAGAGAGTTATGGCATGGAGCAATGGTGGCTCAAGTGGTTGAGCATGTTAGGTGTTGTTGAGAGGACTTGGGTTTGAGTCCTGTGTATGCCTTTAATGTGTTAATTATATTATTTTGATTAGAGCAGACGTAGTAGGTTCATGGGTTGTGTGCTGTTAGTGTTTGAATACAGATTAAAATAGAGTGTTTGTACACCAAGTTTCGTTTATATATAGGTATCAAAATATTTTTTTATTGATATAATATGTTAACTGAAAGTTAAAGGGTATAGTTTATTTAATTATATACTTGGAACAATGCAGCAAGATATATATAAAGGAGAATTTAAGGGTTTAATTCTTAATAACAGGTATTGATAGGAAAACTTTAATATAAGGAAAAAGATGGTGATATAACGATAAAAGGTGTAGTAGGACTCTATTTTAGTTCAACATCTTTTCTCTTTATATTATTTTAATATAGTTAAAATGTAGTTTTATAGTTAATTGTAGGATTGAAATTTTTAGTTTGACATGGCTTTATGAATGTTGTAGAATTTTTTTTATCCCGTCTTAGGGTAATAAGATTCTTTCTATTTTGTTTTGATACGAGAGATGGTTTTTATGAAGTTTTATTGGTATTAATTGTGGTTCCAAAACAAAATCATTAGTTTATATTGTATGGTACAATACGTGAATTGGTGTGTGCAGGAAATGGAACGTTAGGATAATATTAACTTTTATATATCTTTAGAATATATTATAATTATTATATATATCGTATACATTGCTTCTCATATAAATGGGAATTATTTCTCTTAGCAGTGGTTGGATGCTTTATAAATATTGTTATTTTATTAGGATAAAAGTTTGTTTATTGAATTCATACAATATGTAGTTATAAAAGTTAAAGTATCTGGAATAAGATTTTAGAAATATTAAGGAGTATATGTGGTTTTTTTTTAAATGTTAAATGATTGTAATAACATTAATTTTTTTATTATTATGAGACATTTGGAATAGTGGAGTGATGGTAATGTGTATTGCATATAAAAGTTAAAAGAGTGGATTTTTGAAGGACCTGAAAATATTAAATAGCTCCACAATATGTAATATAAATTGATGGAAAGTATGTACTGAATAAAATAGTATATTTTATAAATGTGGAAATTGTTGTTATATAGTCACATATATTGACTATTTCCTATATTAATTATTGGTTGTGGCTACTTGAATTTTATTTTTTTGTGTAAAGGAGATTATGATATGTGCAGTGGTTATATCTGGTTTCTATAGATAAAAGTATTAAATTTGAAATGTGCAAATTATGAAAATCTAATAATATTAGACACAAATTAGTTTGGGTTATTGGAATAAAAGAATTAGAGTAGGTGTTGTCTGATATTATTGTATGATTGATGTATATGAGATGAATGTTTATGATATGTAACTCGGTAAGTTTTGAGTCATGTTGAATTATACGCATTACATTTTGTATTTTGGATTTGTTCAATTACTTTATTGTGTGTCAAATCCCCTGTGGAGTGCTAAACCAGAAAGTTGTCATACTATTGGTATAGCGCTTGGCGGCATAGTGAGCACCGCCGTCAGGTGATAGGAAGGACAAGGGAGGCCTTGTAGTGCGTGGTGCCTTGCGGTAAGCTAGGACCACTAGGTGGTCTGCAATGCAATATTGCCTGGCGACGCTTAGGCAACACTAGACAATAGCATAGGGACAACTCTTTTCTTTTAGGCCACAATGGATTCCCTTTATTAGATTAGGAATTTTTAGACCGACACTCAACATGATAAAGATTTACCACCAAGCAAGTCCGAGACTAGACATGATGATTAAAATTTATTTAAGAAAAATATTTAATTATCAAGCAACTCCGATACTAGACATGATAATTAAACTTTATTTAAGAAAAACTTTTAATTATCCAGCAAGTCCGAAACTACACATGACATGTCAAACTTTATTTAAGAAAAACATTTAATTATCAAACAAGTCTGAGACTAGACATGATAATCAAACTTATTTAAGAAAAAAAAACATTTAATTATCAAACAAGTCTGAAACTAGACATAATAATCAAACTTTGTTTTCATTTATTTAATTATACAAAAGGATTTAAAAACTTAGATGAAATTATGAGATGAATAAACATATGCCATAAGTGTAAAAATAATAAAAACAAAGTTTGTAAGAAAACAACAATAAAAGTCATGGGGTGTAAAGAGCAAAATTTTAGGGGTGTGCGAAGTAATACAAGAGATTTCTGAATAATGCAACCCTTTGGTATAAGCATCAATCCCAATATCAAACCACACTAAAAAATCACCAAAGCACTGTATCAAATCAATATACAAATATCTCGCCCTCCTCGTCAAGTGTTGGAATAATTGATAATTAAGTATACAACATTCAAGATAAAACTCACATTTCAATATTAGACTAATCGACACAAGTTATTATGCTCACCCTTGTCTCTCAATTAAACACGGTAACATAATTTTCAAACAGACATCTGAACATCAAGTTTAAAATCAAAACCTTGAAAATAATTCATTTACATACAACCAAATTAAACGTTAAGCACACTTAATGAAACTACAATCACAGGACCATAATCATCAAATGGAAGGGAACACTGGTGTAGTTTCAAGTTTAGACAACGCCATATATGCCTCAGTTCTCGCACAAACGAGGTATATAGAGACGTGGTGACATTTTTGTGATTGAAAACAACCTTTATGCCTCGGTTCACCAAACAACCGAGGCCTATGAATGTTTATGCCTCGGTTATATTCTGAATTGAGGCAGTAACACTGCCAAAAATTTCAACTTTTCCGCCTTTTTAAAATTCAAAATTAATGAGGCAGTTTTATGCCTCGGGTCCCACAGAACCGAGGCATATAAGAATTTACTACAGCGGGCTTTTTCACCCGAGGCCTATAACTGGAAAAAATTTTCCACGTGCCTTTTTTTTGTTATTTTGCGTGAGAATATGCTTCGGTTATGCTTTGAACTGAGGCCTATTCATGTTTATTCCTCGGTTTCAAATCAACCGAGGTAGTAAAGCTAACTAGGTTTATAAACCCCAAATTGCAGCACTGTTCCAGCGTCTTCAACATTCAAAAAACATACACTGGTTCAGTGGTCCCAAATCGCGCCACCACTGTTTTGCCCCTCCACCGCACCGGCTGGCCATCAAATTGGTCGTTCTTGTTGCTCCTACGTTGCTAGCGTGAATCTCGCCCCTTTGTACGTTTTTTTTTTCGTTTTTGATTCAACTCTCTTTATCACTTTTTTTTGTGTTGTTTTTTATTTGTTGTTGAGTTTGTGATGATTTATGATAGAAAGTGGGTGAACAGTGACGAAGACAAAGATGGTGAACGGTTCGCACAAGTTCGTGATCAAGGGTTACTCTCTTGCCAAGGGAATCGACGTCAGAAAACACATCGCAAGCGAGACTTTCACCGTCGAAGGGTACCAATGGGCGATTTACTTCTATCCCGACGTTCGCACTCTCTTCGAACTCACCTTGCTCGACCAGAGCGACAACGACAAGCACAAGGTGCACAACCACTTCGATCGCTCGCTCAAGAGTTAGGTTAAACTGAACTGTAATATTTGGTAGGGATCGTTAAATTGGGAGTTATGTGAACATTCTTGTGTGTAATTGTATGAATTGTTACTCTCTATGGTTGCTTTGTTTTTAATTATTGCCTTGCTTGTCTTTGAATGATAGTTGGGTGCAGTTTTGGTGTGTGAGGAAATAAATCAAAAGAAATACTGAATTTTTCTTTTTTTTTAAATGGTTATATGCCTCGGTTGGACCAGACCTGAGGTAGTAAATCTAGCTTTCTACCACGGTTAAACTATACCTGAGGTAGTAACTATTAAATATGCCTCGGGTTGATAACCGAGGCATAAAGAATTACCTTTTTACCTCGGCGGTATATGCCTCGGGTGGGCACCTGAAGCCAAAAGGTGAAAATAACCGCTGTCATTTCCCTTCCCTACACTAGTGGAATTGGAGAATAAAAAACCTTCTCGTTCGGTTAAATGCAAATCCGAGCCATAGTAATATTGTACTAATTCAAGTAACAAGTAATCAACAACATGCCAACAAAAGGAAACCCAAAATGAATTTATTCATTCATCATAGCATACTATCTATACCCAAATGAATTGATAAACGTAATCAAAGCGCAAAATCTCCATATACACACATAGAAATGGATTAGCACATGGTCTCACCAAAATTCCCAAACCGCATTCCAGAAACCAATGAATCAATGAACAATGCCAATGTGTTTTCAATGGATAAAAGTCCTAATATCAATGATCGAAACTAAAATTCAAGCAATAGATTCAGTAATGGGTAAACCAGAGACAAAGAGTAGAAATGGGTTGAATTTAAAATGTACCAGCGGCTAATCAACAATTAACTATTAATCAATAACACTCAAACATACAATTACGTAATCTCTTCTACAATTAAACCATAATTTTGATTTTCAGCACTTAATCAACAAAGTTGTGACGACTCAAGGCTCATAACATCAACACATTCTTTCAACCTTCCAAACCCCAAATCAAACCAACCCAATCAGTTCTTGAAACCCCAAATTTCAGCAATGAATCCAAAAGCAAAACGAAACATAGAAGGACGAGAATATAATGAAGCCAAACCTTCGTCGGTGTCGGTAGCAATGGACTCGGTGAGTCAAACACGGCACAATCCCTTCCTTCTACCCTTCTCCTTCCTTCTTCCTCCTTTTTTCTCTCTCCTATTTTCTCTGTTTTTCTCGCTTTCTCCCTCTTTTTTCTCAGCTTTTATAATGTCTTCCCAAGTTAGTGAAGTGTGCGTGAGTTAGTGAAGCATTAAGTGAGTGACGGTTAGAAAGTAGTGTTGTGTGTGAGATCTGTGTGTGAGTGATTTGGTTAAAGTTAGGGTGGTTGAGCGATTTAGTTAATGTTAATTAGGTTAGTTAGATCGGTGCAATGAATGTGAGTGTCTTGGTGAGTGAAGCGAATCGTTAGTGTAAATTCTAAAACATGTGTGAACGAAGGTTTGTTAGTTGGTTTAAAGTAGTTAAGTGAGGTGCGAGTAGTAGTTGTGAATGTGAGATGAGTGCGTGGTGCAGGTGCAGTGAATGTGAGATGGGTGCGTGAGGGTACGGTGAGTGAAAAGGTGCGGGCATTGGGTGCAAGTGTGTGCTGTGTGTGAGGGTACGGTGTTGGTGTGTGAGGGTACAATGTTGGTGTGTGCATGTGGGTGAAAGTGTGGGTGATGTGAGAAAAAATAAAGTGCACGTGAGAAGTGTGTTGTGCTGCGGCGAGAGAAAAATAAGTGTATGTGTGGGAGATGAGAGGGTAATGCATGTGAATGAGAGTGTGCATGCATGGTGAGAAAAAAAAGTGGGTGATGTGAGAGAGAATAACGTGCATGTGTGGGTGAATGGGTTTAGGAGAGTGTGGTATGAGGGAATGTGGTGTAGTGGTGGTGTGGTGATGGGCCGTGTGTGAGTGATTGTGACTCAGTAGTGACTGTTAAGAGTGGTATGTGGTGCGGTGTAGGTGCTATGGGCCATGGGAGAGTGAGGGTTTGAGGTGTTGGTGAGAGATTTTTAGTGAGGTGTTAGTGTGGGATATTGTTTTAGTGTTGGGTATTAGAGTGGGAAAGTGTTTTAATTTCTGAGGCGCGGTGTGTGATTTGTGAGTTTGTGTGTGAAGCGAGGTGTGCATTGAGTTTGTGTTAAGTGTAAGTTAGTGAGAAGAGTGCGGTGTGAGGGTGTTGTGTGCAGTGAGGGTTTGTTGTGTCCTTCATCCATAAAATCACACTTAGACAACTTGGCATACAACTACTTCTCCCTCAGAATCCCAAGCACTATCCTTAGATGTTCAGTGTGCACATCATGAGTCTTGGAATAGGTGAGTATGTCATCTATGTAGACCACGATAAACTTATCTAAAAACAACCTAAAGATCTTGTTCATGTAGTCCGTGAATAAAATGGGAGCATTGGTTACACCAAATGGCATAACCACATACTCATAATGCCCAAATTTGGATATAAAAGTTGTCTTCTATATGGAACTATATCGTGTGTAACAAAGACCGAAGAAAAGTTACACATCAGTATTGTTGGATTCCTAGATTTTCTCTATCACTTAAATAACAAAGATATTTTCATATTTTCGTTTCAATAGTATATTGTGTCAATTATTTCCACATAGACAACATGTGGCACATTGTTTACGTCTAAATTTTGAACACCGATAGAGGTAGATGAACTGAAAAACCAATTGAATTTCAATTTTTAAGAATTGAATTTTGAGATGAGTTTTAACTTTTTTTTCTTTAAAAATAAAGAACGGAGGAAAATTTTTGAGAAAATAATTAAAAGAAATAATTTGTAAAAAATATTTATCTAGAAAAATAAGTGTATAAAAGTAATAATCTAGATAAGTAAATATTTGAACAAATAATTATATATATATATATATATATATATATATATATATTTTTTTTTTTTTTTGGGCAATTAATTTAGAAAGATGTGTAAATAAAAAAAATTGTTAACAAAAGAGGATTAATAAAATAGAGTGTTAATTATTATTAATTATTTAATATATCATTAATAATAATTATTATTGTATATATGATATTAATTATTATATTTTGAATAATACTTTAATTATTATATACGGTTATATATTTTTAGTTATTATTATATATATTATTACATCATATATATATTATAATTTATTATTTTTATAATTGTATTATAGGGGTCAAATAGGTCATGAACTTAACTTTCATAATATGAAATTCACCGAATAGATGGTAATATTACAAAATTGGGTACAGAAACCTTTGGACTTATATACTTGGAGAACTAAGAAAGTTCAGAACTTTCCAAACTAATAGTAAGACAAGAAACCTATGACATATCCCTAATAGAACAAGGGTGTCCACGTCATGACACAATTGTCAATCCCTTGAAACCGCCATCTAAAATATAAGTGGAACACATGGATATCACACTAAGAACATATAAAAAGCATTGGCAAATGACAAGTAAGCGAATATGATGGACATAACAGCAGCCAGAAATGTGTGCAAATCTCTCCTAAGAACTTATCTTAGACAAAATTGCATTAATTACAAAGTGTTTAAAACGAGTTGAGCCTGTAGCGTAAGTCCAATTAGACTTAACCAAAGGCCAAAAGCCTGGGCCCATAAAAGTATATATATATATATATATATATATATATATATATATATATATATATATATATATATATATTATTAATAATATATATAAAAAATCTATGTTAATATGATTACAATGAGTAGAAAATGGTAATAAAGCATTGTATCCATGCAAATTTTTTTATCAAAGACTAGATAGAATTATGTCATTATTTTGTAAATTCATCTATGTTTTTTTTTTTTCGCAAATATGTTTAAGTAAACACAATTTAATGTGATGATCAATTTCTTCAAATATAATTAAACAATATCATTCCCATAAACGAACACATCGTTAGGGTTCATCACAATAAGACGATAGTTTAGAATGAAGAAATAAGAATAGAAGGATGTAAAAAATTAAAAGAATGAGAGGAAAAAAAGAAAGAAAAGTTATTAAACCTTTGGAAGTTAACAGAGGTTAGTAAAACTTGGGAAATAACCTCTGTTAAGTATAAATGTTTTTGTTGTACTATATTGAGTCACCCTCGTAAGAGAAACTGCATTCAGTTTCTAATAACTGTACTTGTTTAAATCTATTTTAATTCAATTTATTTTATAAGATTCATACAAGAAAAAAAAAAGATCACACCCATTCACAAAAATCTTAAATCTTAGAAGATCTCTTACAATTACACACAAGACGATCTTGAATCCTATTAAAATTTTCTACTATCTATTAAATCCTACTATCAAAAATATTTTGATAACCCTAATAAAGAAAAAAAGTAAAACACATCCAAGATATTAGAAAAAGAAACAAGATGATTTTAAGAAATTTAAAGTAAGAAAAAAGAAAATAAATGATCATCTTCGACGCGATTTGTCTAATCGGATAATTTTAATGTTGTAAGGCTTAATTATTTTCTGCTCTTATTTTTAAGGGCTGCCCCTAATCAACTGGGCCTAAATGCTGGCCCATAGGGTACCAAGGCCCCTCAAGCAGCCAAGGTCCCTCATTCTGCACTCACTTGCCAAAATCAGTGCTCTCACTCTTTCCTTTTCTCTCTATAGATGTTGTGCTAGGGTTTGAGTCTTACCCTTCTTTGCGTTAACTCAACCCCATTCTTCAATCCATGTAAGTTGATTCTCCACCGTACCTTTTTCATTCCCAGCTTTGTCATCATGATTCTAACTAGGGTTCACCATGGTAACCCATTTTGAATCTATTTCACTGTTTTACAGATCGTGAATCTGCTTCGTGGTTGGTAGTACTCACTTGCTTGGGTGTCGGGATATTGTGCTAGCTTTTTCCAAGTAAGGGAAGCTAGGGTTAATGTATTTAAATTTATTTTTCCGATTTTTTGTCTGTTTGTATGACTGTGATGCTTGAATGAGGTTGTTGGTCAAATAAAAATGTATGGTGTGAGAGTATGTTTGATTGATGTGGCGCTACTCTTTTTCTGAATTGCACACTTTTCGTAAAATGAAGATTCCTACAGTGTTAACCGTTGGATCGAGCTGAAATTTTAATAGTTCTTAACACAATATTCTTGACTTTGACCGGTCGGATCTTTAATCGGACCTCTGTAGTGAGAGTAGTTTTTACCGCAAGGTCACTGTAGTTTGGTTGTTGACAACACTGCACACCTTTATTAAAATGAACTTTACTACTTCGTTAACCGTTGGATCGAGCTGATACTTTAACAGCTGATCCTTAACAGATAGTGTTTGACGTTGACCGGTCCAATCTTGAATCGGAGCTCTATAGTGAGAGTCGTTTTTATCGCATGATCACTATAGTTTGGTTGTTGACAACATTGACCTTTGTTGCTTGTTTGGTGTACAACTTTTTTTATAGTTATTCAATTAAGTTGGTTCTTGTTTCATTTGGTTCTTGATTCTATCATATTTAATTTGAATATAAATACAAAAATTTTATGAGCTTTACACAAGCTGCAGTTTTATTTCTAAAATCCCAAAATCGTTTGCATAATGTGATGTTAAGTTGGATTGCTATGTTAAAGCATGAGATGAGTGAATATGCATGAGCAAAGATGGTTTATGGCTGGTGAATGATGAGTTTAGCATAATCTTGGTATGGAATATACATGAATGGTTGGTTATATACGTGGTCATGAATTTGGTATGAATGAGAAAATCTATAGTCTGTGATGAATGAGTTTAACATGATTTGGATATGCTACATGTATGGCTGGTTCCATGGTTTGAGAATGATGAGTTGGTATGGATTTGACATGGAATATGAGTGAGGGTTGGATATAAAGGTTGGCATGACACTTATATGCATGACAAGTATTAATTGGTTGGTGGAATATGAATCGTATGTGGTTAGGACATAATTCCATAACCCTCTAGGTGAGACTTCATGGTGGTGCCTTAGTTGGTCGGGACGTAATTCTATGGCCCCTATTAGTGGGAGTTAATGGTGGTGCCCCATCTATATAATTTGGTAAGGATTCAAGGTAAGGTTGCATCCTGACACTCTAAGGAGTCAGTTAGTCTCACATAGAGTGGACTGACTCTTGTGGTGAGAGTAGCAGGAGGCCTGAAATTCATTAAGGGCTAACCTTGTGTGTGGGGGTTGAGACATTGTAACACTTAGCTCGGGGGTGAGCAGCTCGGTAGAGTAGGGAAATCCACCAAGTGAAAGCATCCGCTGAATCCAACTAAATTATATGTATCCGGATGAGTCGTGTCTGAGTCTTAGTGTATTGTTTGCAAGTCATAACATGATGGGTTGACATATGTATCTTGAACTATGAAATTGTATGTAACTGCATGATAAACTATTTTTCGGCTTTAGCTTACCCTTCTGTTGTTTGTTGTATGTTCAGTATGTGTGGTTTTCTCTTTTTGCGATTATTATCAATTTATTGATGTGAGCATATGTGAGGAACACCCGTGGTCAACAAGGAGGTGATGGTTCCGCTGCGTAGCCCACCTGGGCTGGATTCTACTATTTTGGGCTTTCTGATAGGGCTATGACCCATGTACTATTTTTTTTCCTTTAATACCCTAATAACTACGGTCAAGTTCTTGTATTTTGTTTAGTCTTGGCATCTTGATGTGCCTTGGATCCCTCTTAGTATATTTAGATATTGTAAGGTGTAAGACCCGAGAAATTTAAATAATTAAATTAATAATTATTTAACAAATGCGGGTAGTAGGAGCCTTTATGGCATTTAATGTTAATTGTTATGACGTGGAAAAGTACTAGTTCATGTGGTTGAGAGTACTTTGATTGTGTGAGAGGACTTGGGTTCGAGTCCTATGTATGATATTTGTGTGTTGTTTGAGTTATATTAATTTTAATGTGCATGATTATGTTGGGTGATAACATAATTATTGAATTAGAGGAATTAACACAAACATGACTTGCTTGAATTGGTTGTGCCTTGACATTGGAATTGCAAGGGTGTGTGTTCAAATCCTGTTTAGAACAAAATTAATCCCTTTATTTTTGCTAATATCATTGTGGCTTGCATGTGAAAGGGCATAAAAAACCCTAGTAGAAGGGCCCCAAGAGGGGCTGAAAAATCACTAAATAATGCGCCTTGAGTAGCAATCCAACCACTATTAAGCCTAATTTCGTTTTTTTCATTAATCATAATTAGGGGTCATATATAGAAGGGTTTGGAGACTGAAAAAGTGGGAGAGTGGCGAGAAGCACGAACTTTGAAGGGAAAAGGTGAGTTGGGGATTGTGAACAAAACTGCACTTTGTTTTGGGAGAGCAAAAGGAAGGTTCTTAGGTACCACAAAGCAAAAGTTGAGCAATCATTAGAAACAAGGATTTCCAGGTTAGGGGATCTTCTTTCCATGCATTTATATGATTGTTAATAAATTCAGAGTATTCTGTAATATGCAATGATTTCTGTACCCTTGCCATGCAATTGTGTTAATAATATGCTATGAATTGGGGTATTGGATTGTTTTGCTGTAATGTGATTAAACTCTTATGAGAGTGTGTGAAAATTATGGGGTTTTGTGGTCTGTTCATGGATTATGGTTCAATTTCGCTTGGTTGGGGATCAATTTGATGTCTAAATCGTGCTCTTGGTATTTGCATTCTGTGATGAATTACTTAGCATAGTGGAGTGCGGGATTTTGGCAATTGGTTTGGTCTTTGTGTGCGTGACAGGGAGCAGGTCCTCTATTCTCGCTCAAGCTAACTAGGTTTGCCTAGGCGAGAATAGTAGGAAAGAAATTTTGGGTTGTGTCTGCACATCTCGCTTAGGCGAGTGCAGCTCGCCTAGGCAAGGATTCGCGAAAATGGGAGGTTATGCTCGAGGGTCTCGCTCAGGCGAGGAGCCCATGTTTTGAGGGACAGAGTACCTCGCTCAGGCGAGAGGTACTTGCCTAAGCGAGAAGTCGGGGTTGATGCATGGGTGTTTTACTGTTTTGCCGCCTAGGCGAGAGATGTTGTGTTGAGCGAAGAGAGGTCTCGCCCAAGCGAGATAACATGTGTTGGACTACAGGCGGGTAGGTCCGTAGAGTAGGACTACGAGCGGGGAGGTCCGTAGAGGCAGGACCACGAGCGGGTAGGTTCGTGTGAGCATCATGAATCTTGAGTCCATGGCTAACCCTGTTGTATGTTAGAGGTTGGAAAGCCTTGGGGTGTGTTGTGAATGTAAACAAGGTCTAATTATGATAATATGATTGGGTGTTTTATGTTATTTCATTTATGTGATTGCTTATATGGTCGAGCTCACCCTTTCTGTTTGTGTTTGACGATGATCGTGTATTTATTTACACGGGAGCAGTTGATGATACAAGTGATGCTGCTAACACCTCAGACGGAGAAAGGGCTATACTAGGGATTTTGAGTTAGGGAATTCTTAAGATTTTCATTATTTTGGCAGATTTTGGAAAATTGTAATAAAAGTACTATGTAGTTTTCTTTAAATTATGGCGCTATTATTACCATGTTAAAATTTTCCCGCATTGTGGGAGTAATAAAGTGCGACGTTTGAACTTATATATTGACTTATTTTAATCAAGTAATTTCCAGTAAGGATGTTACATAAGGAGTCGTGGTTATACTCCAGGACCCATCTCTTATATTATCTGTGTGACATGTCATTTAATTAAAGTAATTATTTAAATGTGGTGTTACAAAAGTAATTAATTTAATAATAAAATTTTAAAAAGTGTTTTTTCCACTTATAAAATCTCAAGGTTTATATATAAAAGAATGGGAATTTTTTCGAAATTAAATGCTTGAAGATTGAAATAATTTTTATATAAGAGTGTCAGTTATAATAAATTTAATTCATTAAAACAAAAGTTAGTCCCTTTATTTCATAATTTTAATTCATAAAAGTTTAGTACTTTTTAAGGGTTAAAAGACTAAAGTATCAATTTTAAGTAGTGTTAATAGATTAAAACTATACTTATTTAATTAAACAGTGACATTAACGTATGAAATGTCTAAATACTTTCTGATATTAAAGTTTGTAATAAATTAACATATTCTTCCTTGTAAGTCCAAAAGTTTATATATAACAATATTTTAACAAATTAAAACAATTCAATCTAATGTTACAGTTTGTAATCAATTAACGTATTCTTCTTTGTAGTCCAACAAGTTTATAACAATATTTTAACAAAACCACCAACACTTACGCCTCAAAACCACCAACACTTACAGACACCGCTTGGCGTGACCACCCTTGTCGCCAGGGGCACGCGTTCCTGGAGCTCACTGTTATCCTCGCTATTGCTTGGCGGTCCAACCCCTACCGCCAGGCGCTATACTAGTATCTCGAGTTGGTTTAGACCTTTCATACTTCACTTGAATCCTCCTTGACTCTTCCATAGTCCATTACATGGTTACCAACCCTACTAGTTTCAATCTAGATTTCCGAACTTGCTTTTCTTATACCTTACTATCACAATTAACTCAATGACAAATTCACTCTCTGGATCATACACCCCTTTAAATCAACTAACGAACAACCATGCTACTCCACTTTAGGCCAAGAACCTAATCCCACCTGACTTACCACCATTTCTCATCACTGCATCAACCCAAAGTAATTACACATATCATTTAATAATAGAACTCTAAATATTTCTCCCTAAAATAGCACCCCATGATTTTCCTTCCTTAAAACAGGCTCTATGTTTATCTAATTATGAAATGGTCCAAAACAACTCCTAAGCGTCACTCAAATAGACCAAGCAAACCCTCTTTCTTACCTCTAATTTGCCTTTTAATTAGGTCTTAAAGAGGGTTAATTAACCAAAAACGAAAAACAAGTTTAATGGTGAAATTAATTGCTATTCAAGATCACTTATGGACTGTTTTCCAGCCACCTCTGGGTTGCCCATTCAGCTAGGGTTTTCTCTAACTTTTCACATTCATGCTAAATATAAAGTTGGCAAAAAGAAAGCTTAATTTGGACTCAACAAGGTTCAAACTCATACCATACTAATGTCAAATCAATGCACAACCATTTAACCAATTCATGTTTCGTGATGACTAATATATTTCTATGATTATATTATCACTCAACATGATCAAGCATATTATTAAAATTAATAGTAAATCAAATAACACACAATTGGCATACATAGGACTCAAACCCAAGTCCTTTCACACAATAAAGTACGCTCAACCATTTGAACTAGTACTTTTCCATATCATATCAATCAATATTAAATACCATAAAGGCTCCCACTACCCGCATTTATTAATTAATTATTGAATTAATTAATTTTCACAGGCCTTACACCCCCCTCTTTGTTTCGATTTGTCACCTGAGCGAAGGCCTCTCGCCTGAGTGAGAGTAATATCCCCTAAGCGAGATGGGATAACTTGAGCGAGAACTCGAGGTGCTCTCTACTTGAAATCTCGCCCAGGCGAGAGCTGTTTACTTGAGCAAGGGGCTCTTGTCGCCTAAGCGAGAACTCCTTAGCTTGAGCGAGATTGACAAAGTTGCTTGAATGCCTGTATGATCCTTGATATTTTTTTGTTTATTCTTTTTAAAAGCATGAAGTATGATGTGCAAATGCTTAAGATGATTAAATAAGATTGTTACGTGTTGGGTTGGCATGAATGAAATATGGATTTTTGGCGGGTTGGTTGAGTATTGGCATGCGATTTGGATGTTAAGAGATAACATGTGGAATATGGTGTGAGAACATAGATATGGCATGAGTTAGACGTAATTCCATGAATCTCTTGGTGAGATTTCATGGTGGTTACCGCAACTGAAATCGCGATGGGACGACGAACCAAATAAAGAAACGTGTTTGAAAAGAGATTTGGAGTCGCCACCCTAGTAATTTCTAGGAAACTATGAAAAACCGTGAAAATAAAGCAAGTCTGCAAAGAAACCAGATTTTTGGATCCGGGAGTCAATTACGCGTAAGGAAGGTGTTAACACCCTACAGCGTCGCTCAAAGGCGGTACTAAAACATTAATTTTCTCCAAAAATAATGAGACACATAATACTAAAAAGAAACAAAAATATTTTTTTTTTGATTTTTGGGCCCGACGATTCTCATTTAAAGTGACAAATCATGGTTACGTAGTTCTTTAATAGAAATTTGGAAAACTATTTGGAAAATGATTTTTGATTTTGTAGAGGTGAACCTTACAAGGACTGACCTTAGTCCTACGTATCTGACATTGGAGAATCAAGGATCACGTACTTCTTGAAAAGAATTTTTGCTTGAAAATGTTGATGTTTTTTTATTTGCAAAATTTTATGTTTTTTCTTAGTATTTTTGAATTACTTGAAAATATGTGTCACACAACGCGAACCATCGGATGGACACTAAAAGAGAAATAAAACTATTTTTGGTATTTTTGAAAATGAGTGTCACACGGTGCGGGCTACCGGACAGACACAAAAAGAGAAAGACACTTATTTTTGTTTTTTTTTTTTGAAA
Organism: Vigna unguiculata; assembly: GCF_004118075.2. Classification (NCBI taxonomy): domain Eukaryota; kingdom Viridiplantae; phylum Streptophyta; class Magnoliopsida; order Fabales; family Fabaceae; genus Vigna; species Vigna unguiculata. The sequence goes on along the minus strand of NC_040288.1, from coordinate 14,653,723 downwards.
ATGAGTGTCACACGGTGCAGACGACCGCACAAACACAATAAAGCTATAGAGAACATTTTTCATTTTTTAGATTTTTCTAATTTTTTGTAATTTTTTATAATTTTCAAATATTTTTGTTTTCTCCTTTTTCAGAAAGAAAATTATAATGGTGGAATTATAAAAAGGATAAAAGTGGAAAAACCAAAATGTGAGGGTGCTTGAATAATGTGTGAGGTGCATGAAGTAAACACAAAACAAACCCAAAAACAATAAACAAAGACATAGGGGTGCGGGATTATCACATGTGGGAGTGCGAAGAGTAAAATATAAAACAAGCCCAAAATAGGAGTAATACACAAATGAGCAGTGGAGTTAGTAAACTTGGTGGTGCAGGAAGTAGTCATTGGAGGTGTGTGTAGTGAAACATGGGCTCCAAACAATAACGAAAAACAAGTCCAAAACAAATATGGGGTGCGGGGCAAGCAAATATTAGGGGTAGAGAAATACACAAACAATCAAACACAAATAATGGAGGTGCAGAGATTAAAAAGGGGGGTGCGCAAGTAAATACCAATGGCAGCAGTCTCTTCTCGTCACCGTAGACCACCACCACGACTCCAGTAGCAGCTAGCGTCACTACACGTCCATCCGCTGGCGAGAGATGACACCATCGACGATGGCTACCACCGGAGGCATCGCCAATGAGAACCAAGCTTCCCGAATTGTTCCCTCTTCGCGTCTCCTCCCTTTGCGAGACCTGGGCGACTTCTTTTCCTTCTTTTGCACGAGGCACCCTAGGTACAATACCGTGACTAGCCGCATCTTCCCCATCGATTCATAGCAGCTACAACGACACTTTCACCTTTCGTTCGAAACTTCGACTCGTCGGTGACATTGCTGCCGGTGCTTACGTTCCCCTTTCTTTTATTTGTTCTCTACTCCGATTTGTAATTTTATGTAGGTGAAATGTGATGGTGTCGTGTAGGCATGATGGATGAGTGCATGACAATGTTGATGGTTTTGGTTAGGACCGTGTGTGGGTGCTTGGTTGTTGGTGATGGAGGTCCGTTAGTGGCGGTTTGGTGCAGGTTCGTGATGGAAGTGATAATGGGGGAATATGTGTTGCGTAGGAATAATGGGGTGGACTGAAATGAAAGGATGATGGATTATGGTGGTGTAGTTGGGAGAAAGTTGGTGTGATGACCGTGTGAAATGTCTATTCTTTATGGTTTTCATGCAAGTGTGAGATGAAGATGATGATGAGCGAGTATGAACAGAGGTTCTAATGGCCGAATGGAGTGAAAGGTGGAGATAGTGATGAAACAAAAATTGAAAATGAAGGAGGAATGTCGTGATTGGAAATGTGTGTTGGTTTTGTTATCGAATGGAGATGATGAATGATGTTGTTTTTGTTTTCCAAATGATGAGGGAAAGCAAGCATGAATGAAGAAGGTGAAAGTTGTTGGATGAAGGGAATGTGATGATATTTGTTGTGCCTGTGCTCTGTTCCCTTCCTACCTCGTGACGTGGGATAAGGCTGAAAGCAGATGTTGCTTCCTGCTCCTTCAGCCATCATGACCATGGCCAGCTAGCTACCACACTTAATTCTTAATTAACATACAAAAGCAATGGTAGCATAATTGATGCACCTCTGAACCTCTTCCAATTAACCAATAGTAGAAAAATATAGGTTTGCTAATATCAGAGACCTTAGGTTTACTAATATCAGAGACCTTAGGTTTACTAATATCAGAGACCTTACGTTAAATTCTCGTTCTTCTATTTCTCTTTTTCTTTTCATTTTTTATATTTATATTTGTTCTCCGCAGCCCAAACAACACACACATTTCAAAACCTTTGCCGCCACACCTCCACCGACAAAGGTTGGGGAACTGGTGTACTACATCTAGGCGGACTAGTAAAACCGCACGGCCAAGTCCACCTACACAAGACCCAACAGACGTAAGTAAGTCAGTAAATGGACAATCAAAAGCACATAGCGGCCTAGGCCGCTTACTTTAGAAATTAGGATGACATTTGTTGACCACTCTAGACTTAGTGATGTGATCCCAACAAGGCTTATAGCTTGGGCCACACCTAGGCCCAAATCATGCTCAAGGCCCAATCCATGGCCCACATGCATCTTAAGCCCAAGCCCATCAAGAGGCCCAATAACAAGGGGCATGTTCAAAAAGATCCAATTGGGCTTCATTCAAGATGGCCCAAACCCACATGGGCTTCTCACACTCTTCATATTGGCCAAAGAAGATATGAAGATTTGAAGAGGTGTATCAAAGAGTAATAGAATAGCAATAAGATTGGCCCATTGTTTAGGCCTTGCTTTCTAGAATAATAAGTCAAACAATGTGTAGTTGAATTATTAAAATTAGGCTTGACCAAGCCCAATAGGAGGGGTGGCCATGATCTATCAAAAGTCCAAGGTGGACTAAGTGGAACTCTTTCCTAGACCTCATGGATCATGCATCCCATGGAGCCAAGTCCACACTCCACCCATGCACCTTCTTCATCCAAGGGCTAGGAGTGTGTCTTCTTTTCCAAGCCTTCATCCAAAGGCTAGGAAGATGCCTCATTCTCCAAGCCACCATCCAAGGGTGATGATTAAAGCTTCTCCTCCAAGCTTGATCTAAGGGCCAAGAATTAGTCTAGCTTTTAGGCTCACATATAAAAACCAAAAGTAGACCATTTGTACATTTTTACTCTTGAATTTTTGTGCAATAGACACTTTGAGTTGAGAACACTACTCTCTATTCTAACTTGAGAGTCATCTTTTAGAGAGCTTACTCTCTTTACCTCTAGCCCCCTTCCTAGGCTAGAACCACCTCTAAATAATTCACCATTTCACCTATCCATTGCAAGCAAGAGCCTACAAACTTGCCTTCCACTCTTCCATGCTTCCTCCATCATTTCCGCTACAGTTGGAGCTCCATGTCTCCACCAAGCTCCATCACTTAGGATACCACATATAAGGCCCTTAGCACCAACAAGCATTAACTAAAGGTCTGGGCTAGGCACAGGCCCACCTAGGGCCCACCTGCAGCCCAAACAAAGGCCCAACCCATGACATGATCAGACATAATTAATAAACTATAAATACGCACAGACCCTAGTAATTAAAGAGACGCATTCATTAATCCCTAAATCACGAGATTTGACTTTTTGAGGAATTCCTTATTGACTTGAGCGTCAGAGTCTTCTCCGCAAGTAACCTCTCTTGGGTCCAGACTGGTGCTAACCAAGACGCCAACACATAGCATACATCAAGCGACGAGGAGCCTACTGAGGAGATTGCGGATTGAGGTAAGGTACCATTCGTCTCTGACATCTCTAATTTGTTCTCCGCAGGAACAATTGGTGCCCACTGTGGGGCACAAAGTAATACTTTACCAATCAACCTGCATTCTCTCAAAAATGGTTTCTACCCGTAGCAGAGCAGGAGTCAACAAGCAAACTGAAGCAAGTCTTGTAGCGCCTACCGGTACCAGACCGGACCTGGCCGCTATCCTTGAAGGCCAGGCCAAAATGCAATAAGAGATAGCTGATATGAAGAAGCGCAATGCTGATAAAATGGAGGCCCTCAAACAGGAAAACTCTGGTCTAAGAAGAAAGATTGAGGCTGATCCCACCCAAAAGGGAAAAGCCAGGGAAACGCCAGATGCCACAAAGTCCCCAACTTTTCAGCCTGTTGAGGAGGAAAGTGAGTACAACCAAGAACATAATGAAAGTGGACTTTTAGCATCATAATTGTCAACATACATAATTAAACAAAATAAAACAATATCATTGATGGAGATCGTACCCCACCAAATTAAAACAGTTAAATGCAGTATGTGAAAGTTGAACCAAGTCGTCTCCCAACGACCAATATTTTCATCCAAAGCTTCAATTTCCAGATGAACATAACAGTATAACTCAAGGGGAGGTTGGCAGATTCAGTTTCAACACAAAATTAAATTGCAATGCAGAGACATTTAATAGTTATATGAAAACACAATGATTCCTTGATTCAATTGAAAGTCCACCAATCCCAGATTACTAAATTAATTGTTCTATTCAAATTTTCTCCCGTGAACCTTAAGTAATTAACTAAGTGAAAATTACCATGGATTCAATGTCATTGAGCACAAAAATTTCAGGCAATTATCACCCACAAATTAAAGCAAGTTGTGAGAAAACCCATAAACATTAAGCATGAATACGAGCCATTAATGTGCACACACAAATTTGAGATTAAGCATGCATAAAAAACATATTTATCATCAAAACGCAACCTGAAACAGAGGCAATTCCGAATATAACCCAAAAATAACCAACAATCTCATGGTTTCATTTCAATTTCATCAAGGAATCAATGCAAAAAACTTAGCTAGACATGGAAAATGGAGCACACAAGCTCTTCAAATCCGGAATCACGAAAACAGAATCAAAAACCTTAACTTCAAACTCTCCAAACGCAATTTCAACATCAAAAGACAAATTTAAGAGCTTCAATTGAATGAAAAATGTTTTTATGGTATACAAATAGAAAACCCCATCAATCAGTGTTGTTCTAAGTTAATAAAATCCACAAAATGAAATGCCCAATCTACCAAATGCATTCAAAACGTAAATCCCACATTGGGTGCTATCAAATGTGCGTAGAAATGGCAAAAAATAGTGCAAAAACAACAAAAACGAGAAGAACACCTCCATGGACACCCACCAAAGCTTGAGAGAACGAAAATGGAGGTTAGAGAAAAAGCTATGCGGGTGGTGCATGCTAAGAGACCTAAATCTCGTGGTCAAATCAACTCTGCCACCACTATTTACAAAAATGCCATTCTGCCACTCAGAATTACAAAAATGCAACTACTGGGCCTCAAATGTGGCCCAATCACTTAGATGACGTGGAAATGATGTGGCAACTCTCTTCAACTGAATATTAATGTCCAAGCTACAAAATTGCTTCACCCAAATACCTAAAAATAATTAAAAACAAAAATTAGGCCAAATAATGTGAAATTAACCCTAATTCGGAGTAGTGGCCCAATAAAGCCCAATAGATGAAACAACACTAAAGATAAACAATTAAGCACTGAACAACTATCAAATAGGTACACAAAGGCCAATAGAAAGGAGGAAAAAAATGACACATCAATCATCATCTTCATATTTGGTTCTCCTCATGTTTCTTGACTAATAGTGGTGATGATATCTTTATTGTAGAGAATATTTGTGTCTTGACGAACTACAATTGTATTTGCTTTTGCGTATAGATTTGTTGTTGTAAAAGTGTGTGCATTTCTACTTGTGCTTGCATTTGTGCTTGCATTTGTACTTGGAATTGTGCTTCAAATCGTGCATGCATATCGGATAGTGCTTTTAGCTCAACTTCCACCTGTTGTGCATGTGCCTCTATTTGTGCTTGTAATTCTATTGTAATGATTTCTTCTCTATACTTTTCTACCATAGCACTTTCACATGATTCTTATATAATAAATCAATCATATGTCAATTAAAGCATCCCACTTCTCAATCCTTATTCTTCTTCCCCCAAAACATTTTAGGTCTTCTATATTATCTGAGCTTGCCCTTTCTCTTGCTTTTTTCCTTGCCTTAGCTAAAGAGTAAGAATAGTAATCCATGCATGTTAAATTCCAAACCTTTCATGCCATGCTACGATAAAATGCGATGTAAAATTGTACTTATTCTACACCAATACAAATTTATTAAAATTAATGATAATTAATGATAAGTACATATAATATAAAGATAAAAGATTATAATAACTTGCCTTAAAATCATTGAATAGGAGCTAAACCCTAATAAAATCAAATTCAACACTAAAACTCAATGATTACTCAATATCACAGCGAAATAATCTTGAATTACCTTTCAAACGATGAAACCAAATCGCAGAGTAATCAAAACAAGGATAGATAAATAATGAAGGGGAATATGAACCTCCAGTTCGCATCGATACTATGAAGGCAGGGAAACATACCTCGTTGATCCCGCGGCAAGGGAATAAAAAGCCTAAGAACAAATAGGAAGCCCATATAGAGGTGATTCCTGTGGCAAAAGTGGAGGTCCAGCATTGTGACATTTAGCGTGGACGTTGGCCGAGAAAGGGAAGGAATCTCACTTCTGCTTCGCATTAGGTAAAGAGAACAAAATGACTGACATAAGAGTGAGAAAATGATAGTGTCATTCTGATGAGTTCAAATTTTTGCCCTCAATTAATGTTTAAATTTGGGGATTTAATAGAATTTTTGTGCTTAATGATTGCTTTAATTAGTATTTGTGATTATTGGATTTATTGAGTACGTAAGGTAAAAAATGGTGTAAAAATTGATTTTGGTTGCATAAAATATTATTGAATATTCTAACGTTTGTTAATGCAGCTGGAATTTAATTTGGGTCATTAAAAGTTTGGATTTGAAATATTCAAAGTTACAAAATAAGTCCAGAATCAGAAAATTCTGGAAAAGAATAATTCAGGAGCTAAATGCACCCCTAATTTTTATTTACACACTCCTCTTGCAAGTGGACCACAAAAAACCTGTTCTGCACCCTAGTTTTTACTAAGTTGCACCCCTCCTACCACTTAAACCCATCTTAACTAGATTATGCCATGCGACAATCCTCACCTTTCAAATCAGGCTAACCATGTGCTGACACGTGTCATTATCCTTACAAACACACGTCCACCAATTATACACTGCCACGTCATCATCTCACACATGAAACCCTAACCCTAATTTTAGCCACCATGACAAACTATGCCGGCAGCCGCCGCTCTTCCATCGTCAGCCACCTCCATGTCGTCCATCTTGCCGGAAAACACCAGGACGCCACCTGCAACAAACCACCCGTAACCACCATGTTCCATTGAACCTGCACCACCGTGAGCCACCGTACCTGCGACCTCCATCCTTCTCTCCCACCTTCAACTCCATGATAGTTCACGCTCCACCATTGCCGGCCAATGCAGTTTCACTACTTGAACCTGTGCCAGATTTGCGCAACCAACCTTCATGCTACAGCTTCGACCACCTCCATCTTCTTGCCACCACGAAACCACAACGGAGCAGCAACCATGGCAGCACCTTCACCTTGCACCAGTCGCGACACCAGCAAATGAGCAACTTGTGAGCCTGTTCGAGCCTTCGCTGAAGAGGAAGAACGATGCACCGTGAGCCAGCAATCTGTCATCATCGTTCGCCATCTCATTGGAAGGGCAGCAGCCATCATTCACGTCCCTACGGCAGAAACCATAGTGGAGGAAGGAGAAAGGAGGCATAAACCCTAATTATGGGGAGAGAAAATGCACTACCATGTGTCAGCATCTGATAGGGCAGTGGAACTGGTCAACTGGTCCAAACTAGTCAACACTGGTCAAATGGTCAAATAAGAGGGGTAGAATTGGAAATTGGGCAGAAATTAAGTTACTAATTAATTAAATAAAGATAAAGTATTTCAGCAACCGAACAGATAAAGTCCAAGTCCGATTGTAGCCTATATAAAGAGACCTAAGGAAGCAGAAGAGGGATACTTAGCAACTCTCTGGTTTTGGCAAATATCGTCATCCATCACATCTCTCATTCTTCCTCCCTTTTTATTTTCTTTCCTTCATCATATTGTCATGTATTACATCAAAGCCATGGAGGGCTAAGCTTTTAAGGTTGATTCCACTGTAATTTCTTAACTGGATTCTGAGGTTAGATGAATTAATTTATTTGTTCTTTTGATTCTTGTTGAGATTTATTTTCATCTATGTCTTTTAGTTCTTAATCTAGTTAAAGTAATGAATTTTACATTATAGCAAGTTAGCATAGTGTTAAATCTAAATAACAACAATCATATGAATATAAGGATTTTTAAATTTTAATTAAAAAGTTACTTTGATTAATTTTTAGAAACTTTCAAATGATTGCATGAGTTTTTGCTAATAATTGAGAAGTTACTTTGATTAGAGGTAGAAACTTAGATTAGAATTAATCAAGAAGTTACTTTGATTAATTAACTTTTTACTAGATATAAGGTCTAAAAGAATAGATATGATTAAGACTAGTAATGTTTAATTGAGAAGTTACTTTGGTTAAATTTACTAGGACTAATCTACAAAGTTCTTGCTTTTAATTGAGAAATTACTTTGGTTAAAAGTGAGGACATCAACAAATTAATTAAGAAGTTACATTGATTAATTTGAAATCTTAAACAAGAAATCAATAACAATAATCTTTAGAAAACCAATGATGAATCCTATTTTGAAAGAGCAGTGGAATTGACCTATTTACTATTACTGTGTTTACAATCTTTTATTTGCGTGTCATTTATTCTTTGCTTATCAAAACCCCACATTTTTATAGTTACTAGTTTTAATTGCATTTTTTATAAGAATAAAAAATTTGAGATCAATTTCGTATTCGTTCTGAGACGACTCAGGGTTATCTTAACCCTAACTAGTTTGTTCACTACTAACTTGGCAATACTGAAGTTGCTAAAGTTAAGTAGTGGTAATTTGATCGCTTAGCGATAGCGATATCACATTCGTGTGTCTCATGGAAGAAGAAGAAGAAAAGAACCGAAAATCTCCATGTAGTGGTGATCCAAAAAGGTTGCTCTCATCACGTGTTAGGGTTGAGAGAAGAACATTGAATTTGAAAGAAAAAATTAATAGGCAAAAAAGAAGAATGAAAGTTGTACAAGTAGCAAGGATGAAAGTCGAGAGTGAGAGTGGAGGTGGAAACAGTATTTTAATGGAAACGAGGTGCGAAAATTATGCTAAAATAGATAGTGCTTTTTTATTTAAACATTGCCTATTAACATCGTATAGATAGAGTTGAACTCTAATTGGAAACTATGCAAAGGACAACGTTGCCTATTGGTTTATATTACAATAATTTTTTGAAAAGGCTAAAAAATAAATATAGAGAGTGCCTTTATTTAATATAGCATTGTCTTTTGCTCTTTGTTTTGGTATTTAATGCTTAACTAAATAAGCGATGGCTGCATTGCGTTGTCTATTATTTATGATAGTGTAGTGCCATGTTCTTATTTTTACGATTTTCCGTAGTTTTCCAGGGACTCCCAAAATCTCTGTTTTTAAAATAAGTCTTACTTTCGGTTCATCATCTCCTCGCAATTTCCGTTGCGATAGGTGCAGATGCATGATAGAATTGGAGGACCGAGTCAATCTCATGGTCTGGAATGCATCTCTTTATAACCTGGTCATTGCACATCTTCCACAAATACGGGTCGTCCCAAATATAATACCTAGCACGCTTTTACATTTATCACATGGAGTTATGGATGCTAAGGGAGGAAAAACAGAAACAACAAGATAATTCACAGTATTAGCAAACCATGGTGAGGGGAAAGAGGTAGATATTTTCAACAAACTTTCATAGGAAAAGTCATCTTGGATCGATGAAGCATTATCAACAAACCTCTCTATCCTGCTCAAGTGGTCCACAACAAAATTCCGTGTTTCGCTCCTATTATGAATCTCTAAATCAAATTCTTGGAACCAGAGCATCAATCTTATCAGCCGATGCTTTGATTCCACCTTCTTCAATAAGAACTTCAAAGCTACATGGTTAGTAAACAGAACAATAAGAGATCAAGCAAATATGATCTGAATTTTTCAAGTGCAAAAACGATCACAAGATGTTATTTTTTTGTTGTGGTATAGTTTGCTTGAGCGACATCTAACATCGTGGAGGTGTAGTAGATCACTTGGGGCTTCTTATCAATCTTTTGTGCTAGGATAGCTCCCATGGCATAATTTGATGCATCACACATGAGCTCAAATGGGCTTGTCCGATCTGGCGCCTAAATGATAGGAGTGGTGGTTAGGGTCTTCTTGAGGCAATAAAAAGCCTCTTTGCATCTTTCATCAAAGATGAAGTCAACATCCTTTTGCAGCAACTTGGACAATGGGAGGGCCTTCTTGCTAAAATCCTGGATAAAGTGCCTGTAAAACCCTGCATGGCCAAGAAAAGAATGAACCTCTCGCACAAAAGAGGGGTAAGGCAATTGTGAAATAACAGAGATCTTGAGAAGGTCAACTTCTATGCCCTTACTTGAAATGATATGCCCCAAAACTATACCCTGTTCTACCACGAAATTGCAGTTCTCAAAATTAACAACAAGGTTAGATTGGATACACCTATTTAGAACTCTGCCTAGACTGTCTAAACATGCATAAAAGGAGGATCCATACATGGTAAAATTATCCATAAACACCTTTATGCAATTTTCAAGAAAATCATTGAAAATGATAAACATGTACCGCTGGAATGTGCTAAGGGCATTGCATAGGCCAAAAGGCATCCTCCTATAGGGAAAAGTGTCAAATGGGCTAGTGAATATGCTCTTTGCCTTATCCTTAAGAATACAATAATGGCATTTACCTGCCAATCGTTCACACAGGTGAAGAGAACCCCTTCCCACAATTTCACATAGGCGAAATATTCATCACTGGGACTATAAGTACGATAGAAAACCTCATAATACTTAACTCCGCTTAGAGTCCTCAAGCAAGGAAAACACTTCTAACATACCCCACCCATACGTGATGTGAAATACCCAACGAAAACACCAGATGCCCCCCTTCACACGTCCAAACCAAGAATAACACCCCTTTATATGAAAGCAAGAAACTAAAGAAAAGGCTTGCTGCCAAAAACCCATCACCCAAGCATAAAGTTGCACCAAAGGAATGGCTAAGGCATGGTTGTACCCAAAAAGGACGTGGAAGAAAACAAGGCTAAACTATAGGGAAAACGAGTAGTTATCTAAGATAACATACCTTGCACCACGAACGAAAAAAAAATGACACTATATGCATGCCACGGGTGATTCTTTGCCAATCCATATACGTACAATTTATGTTACCAAATAGAGCAAACGATACTCCGACAACCAAACACAACTTAGAAGAAACATGTAATCCAAGGGCTTCATGCACTAAGACGAACCCACATGAGGTGGAATACTATTGGAAACACATACCCAAACGAAAATCAACAATATCCTACAAAGCACAATGAACTGCTCGCATCGCATGACACCCACTTTTAAAAATTAAATATAAACACCTTTAGTGTCTACTTGACTACTCACGTCGCATGGTACCCTTTTTCTAAATATTAAACGTAAAAGATTTTTAGTGTGTACTCAATCACTTGCGTTGCATGACACTTATTTTCAAAAACAAAAAATTAAATCAAATCAATATTTCCTTGATTCTCCATTGTCAATGGAGATACATACATGAAGGGCAAGTGCTTGTCAGGTTCACTTACCAAAAATCAAAAGGTTTTCCAGATCATTTTCAAATAGTTTTTCCACATAGAACTATGTAAGCTTAATTTCTTGTCATTTTTATTGAGAATACATAGGACCAAGGTTAATCCTTGGGTTCTTTTTTACTCCAAAAATATCTTTGTTCAACATTTTCTTATTTTGCAGAAAAATAAATATTTTAAAATACACACATCTCGTTTTGCATATTTAATTAAAGGTACCACCTTTGGACTTGCACTATAGGATGCTAACACCTCCCTTACTCATAACCGACTCCCGAACTTAACATCTCATTTTCGCAAACTTTGTTTTCTTTTTTGGTTTTCCATAATTTTCCAGAATAAACTGTGTTGGCGACTTCAGATCTCCTTCCTTAAACTGGTTTATTTTTTGTTCGTCGTCCCGTTGTGATTTAGGTTGCTACACTTGGCTTGTGATATTGAGGTTCCACTTTCCATTTGCTTAATTTGCAACTCAAGAAAGAATGTCAATTCTCCTACCATTAACCACTCAAATTATACTTACATCCAATAAAAGAAAATAATCCTCAATCCTTAAATGCTAACTCCACACTTCACCAAAACTAAATACACATTAAATATATAATTTAACAATAATATCAAAAAGAAGGAAGAAAATATATAGCTCACAAGATTGTTAGAAACAACCATGTTGGTGAAAGATTTACCTCCACTTATACTCAAAGTAGAGAACAACAACGAAACGGTCTTTCATTCACATAAGAAGCAATTCTTTAAACATGACAAGTATGTGATTCCAATCTTTAAACATTACAAGTATGCGTATGTTACAATCTTTTAAACAGGTGAATTTTAACAAAAACATGCATACAATACAACACTGTAGATCGGTACCAAAACATATATAACAACATAACATTATAATGCGCAAAATGAGAATGAAGGCTTTAGCACAACTAGATTATACCATATAGTAATATTTTCTCCAATGACATATGTTGTAGCAAAATCCTTCAGTAGCTTTTCAAGAGCTGGACACCGTCCAAGGGAAGTAAGAGAACTAAATAGATATAAAAATAGAAATAAGAAAAAAAGAAATAATAGCATAGAGCATGCTTACCTGAGAAACCTTTTGTTAATGGAAAATTGGGCCAATGTTTTTATTCTACACCAAATATTTTCTCCATTTCTGTATGTAGCAAAATGTATGTAAAATATCAAAATATTTTTGAGTAGTATTCAAATCCAAGCATTTCAGATAAAAATAATTAGAATGTACCAGAACAATAAACATGTGAAGCTCCACCTCCAATACGAGAAGCTCAACATTGTTTTCGTTTCGTATGAGCTTGAATCTAGGGTTCCCAAATTGGGGCATCACATTTTCCTTCCTTCCAATTAAAAAATTGTCCACCACGACCACACTATGCCCTCGTGAAATCAACCAATTTACCAAGTGTGATCCTTGCAGACCTTGCACCACTTATCACAAAAATCTTGGTGTCGCCAACAACAATGAGGTGGTTGTCGTGGGTTTAGGGTTGGATTCAACCATTGTTTTTGTACATGTGTTTAACCTTAGAGTGGATTTATTTTCCCACTCTTCTATCTTTCATATGTCAATTAAAGCATCCCACTTCTTAATCCTTATTCCTCTTCCCCCAAAACATTTTAGGTCTTTTATATTATCTGAGCTTTCCATTTCTCTTGCTTTTTTACTTGCCTTAGCTAAAGAGTCAAAATAGTGATCCATGCATGTTAAATTCCAAAGCTTTCATGCCATGCTATGATAAAATCTGATGTAAAATGGTACTTATTCTACACTAATACAAATATAAAAATTAATGATAATTAATGATAAGTACATGTAATATAAAGATAAAAGATTATAATAACTTGCATTAAAATCATTGAATAGGACCTAAACCCTAATAAAATCAAATTCAACATTAAAACTCAAGGATTACTCAATATCACATCCAAATAATCTTGAATTACCTTTCAAACGATGAAACCAAATCGTAGAGTAATCAAAACAAGGATAGATAAATAATGAAAGGGAATATGAACCTCTCATTCACATCATTACTGTGAAGGCAGGGAAACATACCTTGTTGATCCCGCAACAAGGGAATAAAAAGCATAAGAACAAACAGGAAGCCCATATAGAGGTGATTCCGGTGGCAAAAGTAGAGGTCCAACCTTGTGACATTTAGCGTGGACGTTGGCCGAGAAAGGGAAGGAATCTCATCTCTGCTTTGCATTAGGTAAAGAGAACAAAATGACTGACATAAGAGTGAGAAAATAAGTCATTTAGCGTGGACGTCCAACCTTGTCACATTTATCGTGTCATTCGTGTAGTTCGTGTGTCTCCTAGAAGAAGAAGAAGAAAAGAACCGAAAATCTCCGTGTAGTGGTTATCCAAAATGGTTGCTCTTGTCAAGCGTTAGGGTTGAGAGAAGAACATTGAATTTGAAAGCAAAACTTAACAGGCAAAAAAGAAGAATGAAAGTTGTGCAAGTAGCAAGGATGAAAGTCGAGAGTGAGAGTGGAGGTGGAAACAGTCTTTTAATGGAAACGAGGTGCAAAAATTATGCTAAAATAGGTAGTGCTTTTTTATTTAAACATTTCCTATTAACATCGTATAGATAGAGTTGAACTCTAATTGGAAACTATGCAAAGGACATCAGGTAAATTTAAAAACAAAACATAAATACAATACAACATTGTAGATTGGTAGAAAAACATATGTAACAACATAACATTATAATGAGCAAAAAGAGAATGAAGGCTTTAGGACAACTGGATCATACCATATAGTTATATTTTCTCCTATGACATATGTTGCAGCAAAATCCTTCAGTAGCTTTTTAAGAGTTGGACATCGTCCAAGTCAAGTAAGATAACTGAATATATGTAAAAACAGAAATAAAGAAAAAAGAAATAATAGTATAGAGCATGCTGACTTGAGAAAGCTTTTGTTAATGGGAAATTGGGCCCATGTTTTTATTCTACACAAAATATTTTCTCCATTTCTTTATGTAGCAAAAAGTATGTAAAAAATCAAAATATTTTTAAGCAGTATTCAAATCCAAGCATTTCAGATGAAAATAATTAGAATGTACAACAACAATAAACATGTGAAGCTCCACCTCCAACACGAGAAGCTCAACATTGTATTCGCTTCGTATGAGCTTGAATCTAGGGTTCCCAAATTGGGGCATCACATTTTCCTTCCTTCCAATGAAAAAATTGTCCACCACAATCACACTGTCCCCTCGTGAAATCAACTAATTTACCAGGTGCGATCCTTGCGAACCCTGCACCAGTTCTGACAACGATCTTGGTGTCGCCAACGACAATGAGGTGGTTGTCATGAGTTTAGGGTTGGATCAACCATTGCTTTTGTACATGTGTTTAAACTTAGAGTGGATGGAAGACTAAAAGATAGGAATCAAAGGAGTAGTGGTGGGTGTTGGGATTATGAGAGGGTGAAGGAGAAACTAATGTAAGAATTGAGATTGATGAGCGACCAAGAGTACTAAACAAATAACATGATAGTGAAATAGGATACCATAATAATTAAATGAAAAAATATTAGAGAATTACAGTTAAAAAATTAACAGTATTATAAATATTTCTAGCAGTATATTTGTTCGCGCAAAATAATGGCTACTAATAAATGTTTTTTTTCTGTAGTGATATATTCATAAGACTTAATTGCTTATTCCTACTATGTGCATTTGCTGGTGTGATTTATGTTTATTTTATTTTATTAAATTTGCTTGTGTGCAAAATTACTGTATATTTATGATAGTGAAAGAGCATGTTGATGTGGTTTGGTATTTCTCTAATATTTGCTTTTGTTGGATTAATAAAGTGTTGTTGTTACAAAGTGGTGGTGATGAACGCGTTTTTCTATAGGCTATATTTTTTGGTTGTGCAATTTTTGTTGTCTTGTTATTATAGGATGTAAGCTTTTAAAACAAAAAAGTTCAATTGGCTAACATTCATTTGTTTTAAAGGTTTATTATATGGCGTGATTTTTGGTTCCTTGGGTATTTTACAATTATAATGCAAGAGTAAGTGAGTCTAGTGTTAAGAGGATTACATGTGCAATATATATTTTTTTCTCATTTTTATGTGAATTGTGAAGGTTGTATCAATTTTATTGAATGAGCTCATAGAATTGGAGCTTTTGAATGTGAGAATAATTTCTATGGTTGATAGAGGTCGTACCCCACCAAATTAAAACATATTAAATGCAGTACATGAAAGTGAAGCAAGTCGTCTCCCAACGACCAATATTTTCGTTCAAAGCGAATTTTCCAGATGAACACAACAAAAAAACACAGGGGGGGGGGGTTGGCAGACAGATTCAGAATGCTAATCAATAGATTAAATTAAATGCTACAGTGATTAAAACCGTATTGACATCCCTGATTCAAACGCAATTTCACTTATCATAGGCCACCAAATTAACACCAACTCTGCCTTGTCTCAATCCACTAGATAATAATTCACTAAGCAAAAATTACAATCCAGCTTCATTATGCAATTAAGCAATGCACAAATCCTTAAATTCGTGACAACCAAGCTACATACATTAAGCATGAACGTATCTTAAACAAAACATATGCAATTACTCTGTAAATTAAGCATTAACAGATTCACCACATGCATTCCACGAATTCAGAACAAAAACATGGCAGATTTCACAAAACAAGCACAACCTCAAACCTTCATTGCATTTTTCATCAAGGAGTCAATACACGAATTTAGCTAGACATGGAAATGAGCAATTAAACACTTCAAAACTGAAATCACAAAAATAGAACCAAGAACCTTAACTTATCAAATCGGAAAACGCAATTTAAGAGCAAAAATAGAGATTTCAAAGCTTAAATGGAATGCAAAACGGTGTTATCATATATAAATGCAAAAACCCCATGAATGGGTATTGTTCCAAGTCAATAAAACCCACAAAACGAACTGCCCAAGCAAGAAAACGAATTCAAAACGTAAAACCCTCAATGGGTGCTATCAAATATGCATAAAAACGGTAAAAATGAGCCAAAAACGTGAAAAACCAAGGGGGACGTCCATGGAAGCTTGGAGAACAAAAATGGAGGTTTTGAAGAGAGGTTGAAGATGATGCAACGGCTGGCCTCCCTTCATGCAGACCTAATTCGTGGTCATATCACCCCTGCTACTCATATTTACAAAACTGCCACTCTACCACTCAGATTTACAAAAATGTCACTCTGGGCCTCAAATGTTGACCCATTGACTTTGCTGACATGGAAATGATGTGGCAATGATGTGGAAAGTCTCTTCAACTAAATATTAATGTCCAAGCTCCAAAATTGCTTCACCCAAATACCTAAAAATAATTAAAAACAAAAATTAGGCTAAATAATGTGAAATTAGTCCAAATTCGGAACAGTGGCCCAATAAAACCCAACATATGAAAAACACTCTAATGATGAACAATTAAGCACTAATCAACTGTCTAATGGGTGCACAAAGGCTAGTGGAATAGAAGAAAATAATGACTCATTAAAGAGTAAAGCAAAGCAAGGACATCACAAACATAACAAGAGAGACAAAAAGACATAATACAAACAGACACGACACAGACAAATGGAAACACATCTAACACAGAAGGATTCAAAGCTGCAAGGTATCCATGAACATCATCCAAGCAATTCAAAACATGTCAAGTACTCAGTTTAGCTTAAGGAGAGAATTGAAAGCAACATAACCTCACGAAATATGCACTGTATCACTCAAATCTCTAGGCTACTGTTTACTCTCAAAGCACCCTTGAAAAAAAAAACATCAAACAGACTTGGGAAGCCTTTAAAACGAACAACCAAACCAGAAACACATGCAGGTCAAGATCAGAAGGACTTTTCAAGGTTGTAATGGGGCTGAGGACAAGGTGTGGAACATATGGATAAGTAGGTAAGCAACCAAGGAAATAGAGGAGCAATGGGGAATAAGTCTCAATCAATCATGAAAGTAATCCCAAACACCAACACTTCCAACTTCGGTTCTCACACAATGCTCAAATCCAAACTCCTTTTTATTTCTTTTCTTTATTCTCTTTTCTCTCTTTTCTTTTCTTTTTGTTTTCTCTCTTTTTTTTTCTTTTTCTATACAAAGAACATGCAGAGAAACAACAATTTTTGCAATCTCACTTTGGTGTACAAATGAGCAATTCTAAGAACCAACAATAAGTGCGCGCATAACCACACTTGTTATGCGCGACCACACTTAATTGAGCACCCATTCTCAAAACAATTCCAAAGCTCCAAAATTTCCTAAGGTAGGAATAATCATGGTTTTTCAGACTAAGGGCTTGTAATGAACTGTAGAACAATGAAAGGGTATGCAAGCTCAAAAAGGGGTATCAACGGAAACAATTCAAGGTAGGCTCATCTGGCTATAGGCTCACAGAACAAAATTGCCTAAATCATATCCCAACATGCATGTGAATCAAAAAAGCATTCAGAAAGAGTCAAGCCAAGGCCACTGTGCAAGCATTCAAGAGGCATATATCACACAATCAAAGAACAGAGAGTGGCTCAAATTCCCACACAGGGTAAAATAATTCCAAAAGCAACTTGACATGCAAAGAGAAAACAAGGATATCAGTCCACAAAGTAACCAACAACTCATCCTCCAAGAGTGAAGTGAGTGTTCCAAACAGAAAGCAAAAACATAACACTAACTAACACAAATTAACAAAAATGAAACAAACAAACGGAAACAACAACAGACAGACCTGGACAAGTGCAATAAAAGTAAAGAAGAGGGGAAAGAAAACTCCCTGAATCATGGTAAGACAGCAGTGGGGTCAAGCAGGGAAGTTTCCTCCACAACAGTATCCACTAAGGCAGGATTGCTGAGGAATGGCTTCAGACGATGCCCATTCACTTTGAAGCTCTTATCGGTGGACTGGCTTTTGATTTCAACTGCACCATAAGGATAAACATTAGTAATAACAAAAGGACCAATCCACTTTGATCGCAACTTACCCCCCATGAGTCCAAGTCTGGAGTTATACAGTAAAACTTGCTGACCAACAGCAAACTCCTTTCTAGCTATGGAGCTATCATGGAATTTCTTGGTCTTCTCCTTGTAGAGTATAGAGTTCTGATATGCCTCCAGACGGATCTCATCTAACTCGTTCAACTGCAGCTTCCTTTCCTCCCCAGCTTGATCAAGAGAGAAGTTGCATGACTTGACAGCCCAGTAGGCTCGATGCTCTATCTCCACTGGAAGGTGGCATGGCTTACCAAAGACAACCCGATAAGGAGACATCCCTATAGGTGCCTTGTAAGCAATCCTGTGAGCCCATAGAGCGTCCTCAAGTCTATTACTCCAATCCTTCCTGTTGGGCTGCACAATCTTCTCCAAGATCCTTTTGATTTCTCTATTTGAGATCTCGGCTTGCCCATTAGTTTGGGGGTGATATGGTGTAGAAAGTTTATGCACAACCCCGTACGTTTGAAGCAAAACCCCCAAGGATCTGTTGCAAAAATGGGTGCCCTGGTGACTAACAATAGCTCGAGGAACTCCAAACCTGCAAAATATGTGAGACCTAACAAAGTCCACAACAACTCGAGCATCATTAGTTCTAGTGGCTTTGGCTTCCACCCATTTTGAAACATAATCAACAGCAAGCAAGATGTAAGTGAAACCAAAAGAGACAGGGAAAGGGCCCATGAAATCTATACCCCACACATCAAACACCTCACAAAATAGCATGGGTTGTTGAGGCATCTGTTGTCTCCAAGAAATGGCTCCTCCTGCTCGTTGGCATTCCTCACACGTGCTACATATCCTCCACGCATCCTTGAAGATGGTGGGCCAATAAAATCCGTAATCTAGCACCTTGCGAGCTGTCCTCTGTGTGCCAAGGTGACCACCAGGTGCAGATGAATGACAAAATTTGAGGACCGAGTCAATCTCATGGTCCGGAATGCATCTCCTGGAAACCTGATCACTGCACATTTTCCACAGATAGGGGCCATCCCAAATGTAGTACCTACCATCACTCTTGAGTTTATCACATTGAGCTCTGGATGCTAAGGGAGGAAAAACAGAAGCAGCAAGATAATTAACAATGTTAGCAAGCCAAGGTGAGGAAGAAGTAGAGAGTGTCAACAAACTTTCATCGGGAAAGTCATCCCAGATCGGTGAAGCATCATTAGTAGACCTCTCAATCCTGCTTAGGTGGTCTGCAACCAGGTTTTGTGCTCCGCTCCTATCACGGATTTCCAAATCGAATTCTTGGAGCCAGAGCATCCATCTTATCAGCCGAGGTTTTGATTCTGCCTTCTTCAACAGGTACTTAAGAGCTGCATGGTCAGTAAACACAACAACAGGAGAACCAAGCAGATAAGATTGAAACTTTTCAAGTGCAAAAACTACCGCAAGGAGCTCTTTTTCTGTTGTGGTGTAATTTGATTGGGCAACATCTAATGTCCTAGAGGCGTAGTAGATTACCCTCGGCTGCTTATCAATCCTTTGAGCTAGAATAGCCCCTAATGCATAGTTGGATGCATCACACATAAGCTCAAATGTGGTTGTCCAGTCGGGCGCCTGAATGATTGGAGTTGTGGTCAGGGCCTTCTTGAGGCAATCAAAAGCCTCTTTGCATCCTTCATCAAAGATGAAGTCAACATCCTTTTGCAATAGGTTGGACAGTGGGAGGGCCTTCTTACTGAAGTCTTGAATGAAGCGCCTGTAAAACCCTGCATGGCCAAGAAAAGAACGAACCTCTCGCACAAAAGAGGGGTAAGGCAATTGTGAAATAATTGAGATCTTGGCAGGGTCAAATTCAATGCCCTTTTTTGAAATTATATGCCCCAATACTATGCCTTGTTCTACCATGAAATGACATTTCTCAAAATTGAGAACAAGGTTAGATTGGATGCACCTGTTTAAAACTCTGTCCAAACTATCCAAACATGCATCAAATGAGGACCCATATACAGTAAAGTCGTCCATAAACACCTCTATGCATTTTTCAAGAAAATCGCTAAAAATGTTAAGCATGCATCGCTGGAATGTGCCAGGGGCATTGCATAGGCCAAACGGCATCCTCCTATAGGCAAAAGTGCCAAAGGGGCAGGTGAATGTGGTTTTCTCTTGGTCCGCAAGTGCAATGTGAATTTGAAAATAACCAGAAAACCCATCAAGAAAGCAATAATGGGACTTACCTGCCAAGCGCTCGAGCATCTGATCAATAAAAGGCAGGGGGAAGTGGTCTTTTCTAGTTTCTTGATTTAGCCTTCTATAGTCAATGCAAACTCTCCAACTGTTTTGCACTTTTGTTGGAATCAACTCCTCTTTTTCATTCTTGACTACAGTGAGGCCTGTCTTCTTTGGAACAACATGGATGGGGCTAACCCATTGACTGTCAGAAATGGGGTAGATGATCCCAGCTTGTAGAAGCTTGGTCACCTCCTTCTTTACAACATCCGAGATGACAGGGTTGAGTCGCCTCTGTGGCTGTCTCACTGGCTTTGCTCCATCGTCCAACAATATCCTGTGCATGCATGTTGATGGGCTAATACGAGGGATGTCAGCCAATGTCCATCCAATTGCCTTCTTATGCTTCTTAGGAACGTGCAACAACCTCTGCTCTTGTTCAGCAGTGAAGGAGGTGGAAATGATGACAGGCAGTTTGTCCTCCTCCTCTAAGTAGACATACTTGAGGTTGTCTGGCAATGGTTTCAACTTTGGAGTACTGGATGTTGGCTGAATATCAGGAACCAAAGGGGAGGGAGAAATGGGTTCCACAGCCTGTACCTGAGCATAACAATTAGATGCGTATGTACTTCTTGCAACATGGTTAGTGCAACCTGATTGTATAACATCAAAGTCAATAGGTACAACATCCAGAGAGTCAAACTCAGTAGATTCAACATTATCCACATCATATTCAGCATCATTAGAATCAGAATCAGAATCAGAATTAGAATCAAGAACATCAATGCATGCAAATTCAAACAACTCAGACACAGATGAATGTTTTAATGAATGCAAAGAGTGGAAATCAGAGATCAATCCATCAACAGCATCATCAATAATATCCACATGAAAAATAGAATGATCCTCAGAAGGATGTTTCATGGCATCCAGAATGTTGAATCGCACAACAATATCATCAAACTCCATGGACAAAGTACCTGCATGGACATCAATTTTGGTTCGTGCAGTTTTCAAAAATGGTTTGCCTAAAATGATTGGTGCAGAACCATGTGAAAATCCCTCTTCCATATCAAGAATGTAAAAATCAGCAGGAAAAATCAATTCACCAACACGAACCAAAACATCATCAACCAAACTTGCGGGGTGGGCAACACTTCTATTTGCCAACTGAATCACCACACCCGTAGGTTGCAGGGGTCCAAGAGAAAGAGATTTAAAACTAGACAAAGGCATTACATTTATTGAAGCACCAAGATCAAGCATTGCATTTTCAAATTTATTGTTACCTATGATGCAAGGTACACAAAATGTACCTCGGTCCTTGCACTTCTCAGGAATCTGAGGAACAGATTTACCTATCAATGTTGACACATTTCTGCCCATGTTGATCTTTTCGTTTCCTTTTAGCCTCCTTTTGTGCGTGCATAGCTCCTTCAAGAACTTTTCATATCTGGGAATCTGTTTAATGGCATCCAACAAAGGTATGTTCACCTCCACCTTCCTGAATGTTTCTAAGATCTCCCTGTCAATCTTTTCCATCTTTTTGCTAGGAATGGCTCTTGGAGGGAAAGGAAGAGGTATGAAAGGTGCAACAGTAGAGGTGGAAGGTGTAGAAGTCACACCAGATGTGGAAGGACCAACTGCATGAGCATCACGCTTTCTCTGAAGTTTGGCAGGGTCGGCTTCCTTTGGAGGTGTAGGCTCAGGAGTGGGAACTTCAATGTTCTTCCCAGATCTTAATGTAATGGCACTTACATTCCTCGGATTTTCCACCGTCTGTAATGGAAGCTTGTTAGAATTCTGAGCCTGTGCTTGGTATAGCTGAGTGGCAAATGCTTTCAACGTGGAAAAGAAATTTATTTTGTCCCTTATGTTGCTGGGTAAGTCATTTTTGTTAACTTATGAATATAATAAGTCATTTTAATGCATAACAATGAATTTATTTTCTTATCAGGCATCATTGGCAGTTACTTGTGGTTTCCCTAAGGGAGAACCTTGCTGTGTGGTTTTGCTCTTTGCATCGCCCTCCCCCCAACCATCTTAGACAAGTGATAGATTGGTAAGAACCTCAATATCAATCTTATGAATATGACATGTTATATAAAAATATCCTAACTTATTCCCTATATCATAGTTCAATTGCTGCACATAACATGTTGTTAGGGAGATCAACGGCTAAGGCAAAAGGTCTTGTATGGTGTTCTCTCCAGGTTTGATATTTCTATCCATATCTTCATGATTGTTTGCTTGATTTTCTTCCTTAATTAATTGTAACGTTGTTAATATAATGTAGTGTAATAGACAAACTGGCTCATATGAGTGCGGTTACTATATAATGCAATGGATGACAACCACTGTGCGTGCTCGTATTACAACAAATTGGGAAACGGTAATATATATTTGAATTAAAATGAATACTTTGCAATATTTCCTTTTTATATACTAACTTATAACTTAATCTATTATTTTGTAGACATTCAAGAGTCCTGCAGCAATTCCCGCAAAGTCCATCAAGTTTGGTAGGATAG
This sequence comes from Vigna unguiculata, assembly GCF_004118075.2. NCBI lineage: Eukaryota > Viridiplantae > Streptophyta > Magnoliopsida > Fabales > Fabaceae > Vigna > Vigna unguiculata. The sequence continues at coordinate 14,630,697 of NC_040288.1, read as the reverse complement.
CATGTGCCAAATATATAATTGAAATACAATACTATTGATTAGAACATGTATCTTGATTGTAAAAGATTTGTAATTGTCTTTTAAATGAATTTGAATTGTAGATGTGTTTTAAATAAGATGACAATCAAGAACAAGTATCCTTTTCTGAGAATTGATGATCTGATGAATCAATTACACGGAGCTTTGGTATTCCCGATGATTGATTTGTGGTAGGGATACCATCAGATTCTAGTGAAGGTAGATGATGTGTAGAAGACAGCCTTCACGTCCCGATATGGACACTACGAGTACGTGGTCATGCTTTTTGGTGTTACCAATGATCCAGCTGTGTTTATGGACTACATGAACAAGATCTTCAGGCCATTCTTGGATAAGTTTGTCGTAGCCTTCATAGATGACATACTTATCTACTCTAAAACTTAGTAGGAGCATGTAGAACACATAAGATTGGTGCTTGGTATTCTGAGGGAGAAATAACTATATGCTAAGATGTCCAAGTGTGAATTCTGGATAGATGAAGTACAATTTTTAGGCCATGTGATATCTGCTTGGGGAATAGCGGTGGATCCAAAGAAGGTTGATGTAGTGGTTAAGTGGGAGAGTCCTAAGTCAGCAATAGAGATCAGGAGCTTCGTGGGTCTAGTTGGCTACTATAGGAGATTCATAGAAGGATTCTCTAATATAGTGGTGCCTCTAACACAGCTTACCCAGAAGGACCAACCTTTCACTTGGATGGATAAGTGTGAGGAGAGCTTTCAAAAGCTAAAGCAAAGGTTAACGAGTGCTCCCATATTGGTTATCCTAGATGTTGGTAAACCCTTTTAGGTTTACTATGATGCCTCCCATCTAGGTTTGGGCTGTGTGTTGATGCAAGAGAACAAGGCGGTGGCATATGCTTCGAGGGAGCTTAAGGTGCATGAGAGAAACTACCCCACTCATGACCTAGAGTTGGCGGCCACAGTATTTGCCTTGAAGATTTGGAGGCACTATCTCTACAGTGCTCAGTTTCGGGTGTTCAGCCATCACAAAAGTCTTAAGTACTTGTTTGATCAGAAGAAGCTGAACATGAGACAAAGGAGGTGGATGGAATTCCTGAAATACTATGATTTTGAACTTTTGTATCATCCGGGAAAGGCGAATGTGGTGGCAGATGCCTTGAGTAGGAAGACGGTGCACACTACGCATCTTATGATCAATGAAGTGGAACTGCTAAAGAAATTCAGAGATATGAAGATACATGTGGAGTTGGGATCCGAGTTTATTAGATGTAGTACTCTGACTATATCTAGTGACTTCTTGGACTCAGTTAGAGAAAGGCAGTTATTAGATATCAATATGCACAGAGTGAGAGAACAACTTACATCAGATGAAGTGAAGGATTTTGCCTTGGGTAATGATGGTATACTACGGTTCCAAGGTAGGGTGTGTATACCAGATGATGCTAAGTTGAAGAGGTTGATCCTTGAGGAAGGGCACAAGAGTCGTCTTAGTTTGCATCCCGCCATGACTAAGATGTACCAAGATCTCAAGGAGACCTTCTGGTGGCAAGGTATAAAGAACGATGTTGCACAGTTTGTGTCCCCCTGTTTAACATGTCAAAAGGCAAAGGTGGAGCATCACAGACCCGGTGGAATTCTATAGCCTTTGGAAATACCAATGTGGAAATGGGATAGCATCGCTATGGATTTTGTGACCCATTTGCCACGACTTTTTAGGGGGCATGATACCATCTGGTTTATAATGTACCGACTGACTAAGACTCATTTCTTTGCGATGAACTTGAGGATGTCCATGGCCAAGTTGGCTCAACAGTACATTAAGGAGATTGTGAGGTTGCATGGGGTACCTTCGAGCATAGTCTTAGACAGAGATCCGTGGTTCACTTCCTGGTTTTGGCAGACTTTGCCAAGTGCTTTGGGAAGCAAGTTCACTATGAGTTCAATCTGTCATCCCCAAACCGATGGTCAGTCTAAGAGGACGATTAAGTTGCTTGAGGATTTGTTGAGGACGCGTGTGCTGGATCATTTGGGTGTTTGGCACGAAGTACTACCTTTGAGAGAGTTCACCTATAACAACAGCTTTCAAGCGAGTATTGGCATGATGCCATATGAGGCTCTATACGGTAGGAAGTGCAGGACCCCCCTTTATTGGTACCAAGATGGGGAAGTAGTGGTTGTTGGACCTGAGTTGTTAGAGCACACCACTGAGAAAGTGAGAATGGTGAACGATAGGATGCAAGCTTCTTAGAGTAGATAGAAGGCTTATGCAGATCGCAGGAGGAGACCCTTGGAATTCGCAGTTGGAGATCATGTGTTCTTAAGGGTGACCCAAACCACTAGTGTGGGAAGGGCTCTCCGCTCGAGGAAGCTTTCTCTTCAGTTCCTTGCCCCTTATCAGATCTCGAGGAGGATTGGGCTGATGGCCTACGAGATTGCTTTACCTCCTCAGTTGGTAAACCTTCACCCGGTATTCCACGTCTCGTAGTTGAGGAAGTATATGTTTGACCCATCTCATCTACTGGAAGTCGAGGATCTATAGATCAAGCAGGATCTCACTATGGAAGTACCACGGTGGCTTTAAAGGATAGCGGAGTTGAGAAGCATCGAGGAAAACCAGTCAGTCTAGTCAAGGTCATCTAGGACCGGAGGACAAGTGACTCTACTTGGGAGTTAGAAGAGGATATGAAGAAGTCAAATCTGCATCTAACTTCCTGGTAAGTTTTCATTTTTGAGGTAAAAATTTTTTGTTGCTGGGGAGGATGTAAGGCCCTCTTACTTCTTAGCCCAATAATTAAGGGTTGCCCCAATAATTAAGGGTTGCCCCAAAAGTCTAGTGCCCCATTTATATAATTTGGTAAGGCTTCAAGGTAAGGATTGCATCCTGACACTCGAAAGAGTCAGTTAGTCTCACATAGAGCGTACTGACTCGAGTGGTGAGAGTAGTAGGAGACCTGAAACACTTTAAGGGCTAACCTTATGTGCGGGGGAAAGAAACATTGTAACAATTAGCTTGATAGAGTAGGAAAGTCCACCACAAGTGCAAGCATCCGCTGAATCCGACTAATTATATGTATCCGGATGAGTCGTGTCGTGAGTCTTAGTGTATTGTTTACAAGTCATAACATGATTGATTGAGATATGCATATTGGATTATGAAAATGTATGTATTTGTATGATAAGTGATTTTTTGCTCTACCTTACCCTTTTGTTTGTTGTATGTTCTGTTTATGTGATTTTCTCTTTTTGCGATGATCAAAAATTTGTTGATGTCAGTAGATGCGAGAAATACTCGTGGTCAACAGGGAATTGGAGACTCCACTGCATAGCCTGCCTGGGCTGTATTTCTGTTTATTTGGGTTTTCTCTAGGGCTATGGCTTATGTATTGTCCTGTCTCTGGGTTTATCGTGAATCACCATTGACCCTTTTCTATACTTTGTTATTGACATCGCGGTGTGCCTTAGTTAATTTCCTCTTTTCTTTTGGACAATTGTAAGGAGTAGGGTCTATACTCCATGACTTTGCTTCTCATATTATCTGTGTCACATTTCATTTAATTAAAATCATTATTTAAATGGGTTGTTACAACCACCAAGCCAAATGTTTTCTCATATTACAATACTCACCACTTAATTATATACACATATCTGCAACATTAAATATAGTATTAAAATTTAAAATAAATAGAACAATAACTTACATAACTTAAATAATTATTATAAATACAATAATAACTCAAATCACTCAAATAATAATTATTTCATATTTCATAATTTAATAACCTAATTAAATTAAATAAATCAACGATCTTAATCAAGTCATTAATTTTTCCCTTGTGTTTTCCTTTAGTCTAATTTTTCCTGGGTTTTACACCCATTGTGGATTTTACGTTTTCTGCACTTTTGGAAGTCTGGGAATTTTCATTTTAACATTGGGACCTTGTTGAATCCATGTTTCATCTTCTATTCATGATTTGATAACTCGCTTTGTTATTGTTTCACATTTTTGCTGCACCATTTTACGTTTTCTGCACCATTTTCTTATCATTCAATGGTTGTATTTCGTTTAGGGTTGAGCTTTGGTTCGTAATCCATGGAGCACTAATTTAATGTGTTGATTCCTTGTAGAGAATGAATTGAAACCTTGAGGTTACTATTTCATATGGTAGAGTTTATCTTACTCTTCATTCGAATTCTATTTTTATGCTTAATGGATGAAACATTTTGTTTAAGCTTATTTTGCAGAATGGGTCATTTCGTTTTAGGGTTGTTATCATGCTTAATGATGCCATTACAGATGAATGAATGTGTGCTTTGCTTAATTGCGTGTTGAATTTTGGTTCTAATCTTCGCTTAGTTGATTATTTTAGGAGTTCAATAGAGTAATGATAGCAAATTAGTTTTGTGACCTGTGATTGGAAGATTTTCATTCGAATCAAGGAATAGACACTGTTTTCATTACTATTTTATCAAATTTTCAATTATAATTTATTCTAGTGTTGAATTTCTGGAATCTACCAAACCCTTCCCCTTTTGTGTTGAACTACATTTTGGAATCTTTGAGTGAAAACATTGGGAGACAACCTTGGATTAAATCCCGAGTACAGCATTTACAATGTTTTATTTGGTTGGGTACGACCTAGATCAATGAGTGAATGCAAGTAGATAAAGATGAACGGCTTGGATGTCACCTTCTATCAGTTAACTCAAGGGTGTAAAATTTGTGATAAGGGAGAAGACAAAGGATGGGTGAGGAAATTTGTCCGCTATACATTGATTGGCGATAAGTTGTTTGGAAGATGTTGTAGTCGGCCCCTTCTTAAATGTGTTACATTAGAACATGTCGAATTCATAATATTTTGAATTACATGAAGGTATTTACGGATGCAATTTAGAAGTAAGAATTATGGCGGAACGAGTACTTAAGGTCAAATACTTTTAGTCGAATATAGAGAATGTCTTTTGGTAATTATCGATATGCATTATCTGTCAGTAATTCACAACGAGCATAATTTGTCGGTAATTACCGACAGACACTATCCATGTGTAATTACTGAAGGATATATTCAACGATAATTATCGACGAGCATAATCCATCGGTAATGTCATGCGTCAACCATTGCATTTTTCGACGGGTGTGGAGACTGATATATCCGTCGGTATTGTCAGTCCCATTTTCTAGTGCATTCTATAGTTCCACCTTCCGAAACTTAAATAATTTATCAGACTACCAATCTCATAATTAATCATAGCCATCCAAGCATGTATCTTATAATATATGTCTGCATACACCACAGACACATGAATATTCTAAATATTTGCATATAAAAGTGAAACAAATGTAAACATCCATCAATCATAGTGTCATAGTTTGTTTATTCTTTAACTAATATAAAAGTAGACATAAATAATAAACTCAATATAGAAAGAAGTCCTAATAATCTACATAATTGTTTTAATTATTTTCTTCTTCTTCAGGGTCTCTTTACTATTGAGTTTGTTGTTGGACTACGGCGTACTAAAATGGAATAGGCTAGACTAAAGTGGGCTAGACTAGAGTGGGCTGGACTAGAGTGGGCTAGATTGGAGTAGGCTATTGTTGAGGTGATGTTGGGCTGGACTGGTGTTGTTGAAGATGGGTGTGGGCATCAGGACATAGAAAGGTCATGACAAGATTTTGGAGGCTTTGAAACTCCTAGCTCAAATTTTTGTAAGGTTGTTCACGTTCTTCTAGTCATTGCGTGAGTCCGTTCACGGTTCCTTTATTTTTTCCGCTAACAACGTCAACCCAACATTTTGTCCTACTGACGTCTTCCTGATTAACATCATCATTATTATCCTTTGACGCATGAACATATGACCCTTACTCAGATCTATCCTATGAGAGTCTAGTTGAAAATTCTTCTTACTAAAGAAAACAATGAGAAATTAGTGAAATAAGGTACGACATTTAAGTTTAAAGGAAATAATAGTAAAAGGAATTGCTTACATGTGTTCTCCAAGACCTTTCATCAATAAACTGGCCAGATACCTTGCAAAGATGAGTTTGGAAAAATACCTCATCAATATATGCTTCCCACCCTAGCTTTTTTGCCTTTAACAAAATAAAGCTTTATATATATATATATATATATATATATAAATATATATGCATCGGTTTTAAAAGACATTAATTATATCATAATATGAAAATAAAAGGAATTAAGGTTTATACGATGGGTGGTAAAGTGAGGGTGTTTTTTAGTTTTTAAAAAATTTGTTCACATTCGTCGTTCCACGAGAACTTGGCCGATTTCTTTAGTAGTTGAATAATGGGTTGGGTTTGTTCGGCCAATTTGGGGAGGAAGCGGGAGATGGCGGTTTGTCGGCCAATGAGGCATTGCACTTCTTTGACACTACTAGGGCTTCACATCTCAATGATGGCATTGCATTTCTCGGGGTTAGCCTCTATGCTGCGTTGTGTGAGCATGAAACCGAGGAATTTACCATGATCGACGCCAAAGACGCACTTTTCGGGGTTGAGGCGGAGGTTGTATTGCCGTAATGCAAAGAAGACAGTGGACAAGTGTTGAGCGTGTTGTTGATGACTCGGGGATTCGACGACCATATCGTCGACGTATACCTCGACACATTTACCCATTATGTGGCTGAAGACCTTATCCATTAGCCGCTGATACGTTGCTCCTGCGTTTTTGAGGCCGAATGGCATGACTTTGTAGAAGTAGTTGGCATCGTCTATAATAAAGGCGGTTTTGTTCATGTCGAATGTGGCCATGGGAATCTGGTTGTAACCAGAGTATGCATCAAGAAAACTGAGAACTTTGTTACCGGCTGCACCGTCAACTAGCCGGTCAATGTTTGGTAAGGGGTAGGCGTCCCTAGGACGGGCTTTATTGAGATCTGTGTAATCGACGCATATCCGCCACTTGCCGTTAGCTTTCTTAACCAAAATGAGGTTGGAGAGCCAGGTGGAGTAGTGGGCTTCTTCGATAAACCCTACGTGGAGTAACTTGTCAGCTTCAGCCTTGGCCGCTAAACGATGTTCTTCACCAAGTTTTCATTTTTTCTAGGAGACATATCTGGCCTCCTTATAAATGGAGAGTTTGTGGGATGTGACTTAAGGGTCGACGCCGGGTAAGTCGGCGACTGACCATGCAAAGAGGTAGGTGTTGCTGATGAGGGTGGGTGTAAGGATGTCGCGTTGTTCGGGTTGTAAGCCAGTGTCGAGTTTGATGGCACGTCCATTAGGGAGTTCCAGTGGTGTAGTTTCTTCAATCGGCTTGAAGCGGGCATCCCAGCCTACTCTGGGGTCTAGATCATCTCCAAATAAGGCTATGTTAGAGCCAGGTGGTCGTTCAATTGGATTTGTGTGAAGGATGGGAAGTTGTGGGTGGAGGTTGGCCATGTAGCATTTGCGCGCAAGCCCCTGGTCGCCGTGGATGGTAAGGATACCTCCGGATGGGGATGGGAATTTCATGGCCAGGTGAGGTGTGGATACGACTACGCCGAGAGTGTTGAGGGATGGTTGGCCGAGGAGGACATTATAGGATCTGGGCGCGTCAACAACGAGGAAACGGATAGGGATTGTAGCCACGAGTGGAGAACTTTTCCCCTGAGAAGCCATATATGGGTTCATCGTATGGAAACATGGTGGTGGTGGGGAGCTGGAGTTTGTGATATGTTGCCTAATAGAGGATCTCAACTGAGCTACCTTGGTCGATGAGGGCCTTCTTGATGGTAGAATTTTCCAACTCCACCATGATGACCATGCTGTCATCCTGCTGGTGATCGAGGCCATGGAAATCGTCATCTGTGAAGGTTATGGGGGGCATGCGGCGTTTGTGGTAGGAGTGGGTGATATGGTTGATGGATAGTATATGGCAGAGGTGTCTCTTTCTGGCGGATGAGGTGGATCCGCCACTAGCAAAGACACCAGAAATGGTGTTAATAGTGTCGCGTAGTAGGGGGTCGGTCGAGGCAATATCGGTGCGCGCAGGTTGGGGGTTGCGGTTACATGGTTGATTTGGACATTTGTCGTGGCAAGGATCACAGGGAGGGCGTCGGTGGTCAGAACGTGGAGGGTGATCGGATCTTGGAGGGTGGTCGTATCGGCGGATGAAGCGGCGGAAGTGGCCAGCACAAACCAATTCTTCAATCTTGTCTTACAATGCTTTGCATTCCTCTGTGGTGTGGCCGTGGTTTCGGTGATAACGACAATATTTAGTCATGCCCGCGTTACGGGGAGTGGTCGTCTTGCGTGGCGTTGGTGTGAGGTCGGCCTGTAGGGCTTCGTCAAGGAGACGAGATTGAGGAACGTTTAGGGGTGCATATCTGGTGAAGCGGGTTTGTCGGGGTTCTCGGGGTCTAGGATAAGGCTGGGGAGGTTGTGTAGGGGGGTTGTTGCGGTGGGTATATAGTCATTGCAGAATTTGGTATGGAGAGTTTGCATCTCCTCCATGTGGACGTAGTTGGCGGCGCAGAGTTTCAACTCATGCATGGAGGCGGGTGGATGGAGGTAGACGTTGTTAGCGAAGGGGCCTGGTTTAAGAGTGAGTGCCATGCACTGAAGGATCATTTCCTGATTGAGGTGTGGTGTGCAAGGGGCAGCCTTACTGAAGCGATCAATGAAAGCCCGAAGGGAGATGGTTGTAGTTTGATGTAGGCAACTGCCGGCGAAGTGAGTGGTAAACATGTGGGAGAGGGTGTCGAAGCAGTCGATGGAGTATGGTGGAAGGGTGGTAAACCATTCGAGGGTAGGGCCTTTGAGGGTAGTAGGAAAGGCCTTGCAGAAAACGACATCAAGAGAAGTGTAGAGGGCAACGTGGGTGATATAGACCTTGAGGTGTTCGTCTGGATCAGTCTCACCTGTGTAGCGTTCTAGTGTGAAATGTTCCCACTGGGCAGGGAGGGGGTGTTGGTGATGAAATCGGTAAAAGGATCACGGCGTCTAGGTTGTGTGGATGGGAACGGGTGAGGGGGGATGCGATGGTCAACGAGGGTGGGAAAAGTTGATGTAAAGTTGTGAGGGGGGATATGGGTGGTAGGTAGGGTGTGAGGCATGTTGTAAGGTGGGATGTGGGTGGCGGGTAGAGTGGAAGGGATATTGTAAGGTGGGATGTGGGTGGTAGGTAGGGTGGCGCTGGTGTAGGAGCCGCGATGTTTCCTGGGAGGGTGGGATGGAAGTGTGTATGATGGGTTGAGAGGATGGGAGTTTATTGAGTGGTGGTGAAGGTATGCGGAGTAGGATTGTACTCGCTTTCCTCTTCAGTGGGCTGGAAAGTTGGAGACCTTGCGGCATCAGATGTTTCCTTAGCCTTCCCCTTTTGAGTGGGATCGCTTCGATCTTCCACCTTAGCTGTGAGTTTTCCTGTTGTAGTGCCTCCAGCTCATCAGCCAGTTCTGGTTGCATCTTGGCTTGACCGTCTAGGATAGCGGCCAAGTACGGGGTGGTAGTAGCAGGTGCTGCAGGGCCTGCTTCAGCTTGCTTGTTAACTCCTGCTCTACTGTGGGTACAAACCATCTTCGAGGGAATGCGGGTTAGTCTGTAAAGTATTATCTTGTGCCCCACGGTGGGCGCCAATTGTTCCTGCGAAGAACAAATAAGATATGTCAAACACAAGCGTTACCTTATCCCAATCCGCAATCTCCTTAGTAGGCTTCCCCCTGGCTGGTACATGTCATTTGTGGGTATCTCTGTTTGGACCGGTTTGGACCCGAGTGGGGTTACCTGCAGAAGAGACTTCGGCGCTCAAGTCAGCAAAAACTCTCAGAAAGTCAAATCTCATAATTAAGGGAGTAATGAATGCGTACCTTTAATTTATTGGGTCCATACATATTTATAGATTATTAATTATGTTTAGCCACGTCATGGGCTGGACCCTTGTTTGGGCCATAGGTGGGCCTGGGTCTTAGGCCAAGCCCCTTAGTTCGATTATCATGGGCCCTTAGGGGCCTTGCTGGTAGTGCTATGAATTTGTCAAGTTCTTGCTTAATTATCCTAAGTTAGCGGCTTAGGCCGGTTACCCTTTAACGGCTTAGGCCGGATATTGTTACTCGTTCATACATGGTGATTATTTACGTCTTTGGGGCTATGTAGACGTGTTTTACGACTATAATCAGGTTAAGCCGGCTAGGTGTGGTACAAATACTAAACTAGTTAATTCAGAAAACTTTTAAAAATTAATTACTTTAGTTAAAATTTTCAATTTGGTAATAATTGTATTATTTATCTAAAATTATCTTTAGAAATCATTGAGACTAATCATGAAATATTAAAATAAGAAAATTATTATTACTTAGAATAAAATAATAGTATATTTATTGATATATAATGAATGTAAATATTGTTATGATCATATCATCACTATATCAGAAAATGTGATCATAAAACCATACATTTATGCACTAAATAATTGATTTTAATCATTACATTTTTTTAATAATTGAATTAAAATTTTCATTTTGAATTTACCTTTTTACACTCATTGCATGTTTCATAAAATATATTTAAGTACACATTTCTTCTTTTAAACAGTAATATATATCCTTATAATAATAATAGTGTGACATGAAATATCAATGTCTACCTAACGAGTTAACTCCATATAATTCATCTATGTCCTTTTGTGATTCCATAACTGCCTTTTGACGTTGAACTTTTTGTACTGCAACTGATTTTACACTGAATTATTACGTGAAATAGGGTTTCGACACAATCGAATGGCCATCCTAATATTTCCATCACCATAATCCCACAACACAGCAATTCTTAAAATTCAATAACTGTCTTTATGAGATATGGATTCTGTACCACAGACTTACACAATTTAATTACTAAATAAATGCACTACATAACACCACAAACACTTTAGAAAAGTCATTATTTATTAATTGCAGCATAACAGAACAGAAACACAACAAATAGAATTGTACACAACTTAATGTTTCATAGGTTTCAATGACATGTCTATGTTCTTATAATTAAACAAATGAAAATGGTATTTCATTTCCATCAAACAAACCAAAATACATATATATTGCTCATACGCCAACAACTATTTCGGTATCCTTTTCTTCTTCCGACTATAAACTGCGAACGGAGTTTGGATTACACGGCTTTTGAACCGTAATCGTGGATCATTCCTCATATGCACATACATATCATTGTTCGTTGCATTTTTGTCTTCTGCAGCTTCACTTGGAACATCCTCTTCATTCAAATTCATAGGAGAAACAAATTCATCTTTACTTCTATTTTCCCTCTCAGCCAAAGTTGATTTCAATTTAGCAATCGCTCCACCAAATTCATGACTATCATATTCTTGCTGCTCAATTACACCCATAAGATGCTCCTTCTTTTTCGTTCCACCAGAGACACACTCTTTCCTCTTACTTTTGTCACGTTCGCCATCACCTTTTGATAAAGCTTCTTTCACAACTAACTCACTTATTTCTTCCTTAGAAAGACAAAGATCATGCACAATCTAAAATTTAATTTAAAACAAACAACATCAATAAATTGCAAAAACAACTTAAACCATAAACAATGTAGGAAAAAATAATAGAAAAGTACCACATTATTTTTCAAACTACTTCTTATTGACACATCTCCAACTTTGTAATCAATCCAACGTAACAACCTTGGAAATTTGGATTCAATAACTGCACTCTTTCTCTTCACAAACAGGAAGTGATCAAAAGCCCATAGCTACATCATACAATATTACAATTCATTTCAAACAAAGTTACTCATTCATAACAATAAACCAAAATGCTACAAAACACGATATTGGAGAAAAACAAACGAACTTACCTGCAATAAAGATACGTATCCGACAACATGGAAGTGTTTTTGATCTGATTGCTTCTTTAAAACAACTGAGGCAGAACTCAAACTACCAACCAAATAGGAATAAACCACACCACCCCAGTTATATTTAACAAGACTAGTCAAATCATCTACAATTCTAAAAAGTGAAACAAAGACTGCTCCATTTCTATTAGGCAAAAGAAACTCAAAAATGCCTAAAAGAATGTACAACCGACATTAATCTTCTACATCAAGACACTCACACTCAGTCAATAGATAATTATATACCATACTAATTGTTACCTTTTTTTCAGAAAATTTCTTCCTACAAACACTATCAACGCCAACCTCCTCTAAATCAATTCTATCTCCATAAACCCTTAACCCCAGGCCTACACATACATCTAATAACTTAAATGCTACAAATTCGGAGTTAATCGTGAAACCTCCTCTACTCTCCACCCACACATTACTTAACTCACAAAGAAGGTTTCGACTAATCTTAACTCTTTCATGCAACAAAACAAACCACCAAAATGGTGTTTGTTGAATACATTGTTTTTGCTCCACACTTAACTTCTTGTTCAACAAACCAATATATTGTGTTCTACAAGAATGTCTGAAACTAATATGCAAATAGACATATTAGAAACCATAGGTTAAACTTATTGTACTCAAATATAAATGAAGTTACAAACCATCAAAAAAAAAATACCTGACTTATATCACTACAATCTCCAACCTCACAACCTTCACTACCTTCACAACCTTCACTAATGCCACTCATGTCAATTGGCCTGCAATTATAAAACGCATTAACTATCACTCATATCCAAAAACACAAATCCAGTTTGCTTTTTCTACCCACCCAATCCTAAATGTCCAAACCAACAAACTCAGTTTCGAACATCCAACAACACAACTGCACTTTTCATTTTGTAGCCACCTGACCCTAACTGCCGAAACCGTTCGCATTTTTGGTTACACAAAACAGTTCACATTTTCAATTAACTATCCACGACAACATTTACGATTTACAGACCATCAATTTGGGGAACAACTCATCAAAATGCCATTTCAATCATCGAACAAGAAAATACGAAAATGGGGTTTCATTTCCGGAAAAACATCACAAAAATAGTGGTTTCATTTGGGGAAGAACATCATAAAAATAGGGGTTTGTAATCGGATAGTAAAACATACCAGAGCACCCTTTGATTTGCAGAACAAGAACACTTCAAATTAGGGCTTCCAATTCTCCACACGAAGCTATGGCAGCAATCCGCACGCTCGCCGCACTCTCGCCTTTAGTTTAAACCGCAAAGGAAAGTTCTGTTTTTCTAACTTTTCCTTTTTCCTCTCTTGCGCGTGTATCACAATCTCACCATTCACTCCACCTTCTCTCACGCGTCACTGCTCCTGTTTGCTTTAAAATTATTAAAATAATAACTGCCACGTAGGCGGGTAACTTCGGGGTCAAAAAAATGGGGCATTCTATCATTATCCTGACGTGAAGTAGTATGGGGTTTGGGTTCTTTACTTTCTATTCCACTCCTTGCTGTAATTTTGTCTCTTTTTACCACATATTAGTGTCTTGGAAGAAGCCATGGACCTACACATAAAGTTATGTTCTCTTTCTTTAGCTTTTAGCTCTTTCATTTTATCCTAATGCATATCACGTTTTTATTGGTGCATGGGTGGGAGGTGGTATTTAATTGAGATAAAAGTCATGTAAGATGCTTGGTGAGAATTCTACCAACCATTATGTGTAGTAGTAGGTTCACTTAGGTAGTTTTGTTTCTTTATTTTCTCTCACCACATGTGTACTTGGTTAGTTTCTTTCTATCATGGGTTTCAGTGATTGAGGAGAGATATATGGATGAGCACATTTATGAGTGTGGGCGGTATGGGTTTCTCCATTTCCTTTACAATTTTCATTGGTTGATGGGTGCAAGGTTTCTGTACTTTTCTTAGCCACGGGTCCCACTTTTGCTTTAAAGGTGAGAGGTTACGTGAGAAGGTTGGGAGCGTGAAAGGGTGCATGGGTTTCACAATTTGTTTAAAGTGCAGTACATGGTTTTAATGTTAAATGGCAACTTTGATTGTATGTGGTATTTTGGGATGGGCCCATTGGGAATAGAATTTTGTTTCATCCTTTGCGTCATTTTGGTTTGGAGAAAAGTCTTCCAATCGCAATTCCAATTCCAATATCACGTTGTGGGGTCGTGTAGGTGTAGGTTTTGTCAATTAAATATATCTAAGTTTGTTTTAGCTTGGATGGTTATTGTATGGTAGGCCCAAGGTGGGAAATTTCTCCCAATTTTCAAGTTGCCATAGTATGCATGTGCATTTTCTTTTTATTTCGTTCAAGTTGGTGGTGTTTTTTCTTAATTTGTAAAATAGTGTTTTATGTGGACATCACAAATTCATGGGCACTACACTTTTATTCTTTTGGTTGGTCATGCATTTTAAGGGGTTAAACTTTGTGAGTTATATAGCCATAGTTGCCTAATCAATGTTATATCTTTTGCTTGGTTATATTTTAGTTGCATGGTTATGGAATTAAAATAGTGGCTTGGTACTTTAACGATTGCTGTTTATATTGGTTTGGGAATTATTAATAGAGTTCATTGTATGAATGTATTATTTGATAAGTTGATGGGTTTATGTTATGGAACTTTATTTCCCATGCATGATGTGGTGGTGAATACGTTGTTGGCAATATGTAATTCTCATGTGTTGCATGTTGAGAGTATTTTGACTTTCTTGAAAGCTCTTGTTGGAATTAAGTGTTGTGTGAGGTTTTTCGTACCTAGAGACCCAATTATGACTCTTTTGCCCATGTGAAGCAGTGGAAAGGGGTCCTCTTCGTTTGTTTGAAGTAGTGGTAGAGGATTGGTTCGAGTGTTGTACCCTCTCTCCTGTGTGAAGCAATGGGAAGGGGAAAGATGTTTCACCTTAAGAAATAAGGAAGACAGTCTGGCTGCGATAGTGGGACACATCAAACCATCTATTTCTAGAAAACTAGATGTTGTTGTGGGGTAAAAGGCCGCGGAAAACCAAAGCTTGACTATCATTACTATGTTTAAGGATTACAGATAAATATGATAGTGTGTTTGGTTTGGTATGGTTGTTTGGGTTTTGGGGGTTGTGTGTTCAAACCGAAGATTTGATTGGAATTACTATGTTTAAGTATTCTGCTTGGATGAGATGTTGAGTATCATTTGCCATGTTTTATTTTGCTGAATTTCTTTTATATACCATTGTTTATGGTTAGCTTACCCCTATTTGTTTGTTTGTGTGTTTGTTGTGTGTGTGATGATCATATAACGTGTGTGTTATACGGGAGCAGATGATTTTGTAGATAAATTTGGCATGGAGTAAGATTGGCGAGAGGCTGGGGTGAACTCGGGAGTTCTTATATTTATTTAGTTATTTTAAATCAAATACTGGAGACTATGTAATTTCCTTTTGTTCGCAATTATTATTGGAAGTTTTTTCACAACCTAACATTTTGAACTACGTAATTTAAATTAAATTATAAGTTTTGTTATTAGTACATTTTCATTGCTAATCCTTTTCTGTCAAATGCATTCATTTTATAACTTTCCGTGACATCTCAAAATTGGGGTGTTACAAATTCAGCATCAGTTAACCAATGTGCACTCCTTGCCTGCGTGATGACCTATTTGTTGAAACACTGATAATGTTAGACTGAGATGTTTCACTTAGCCACTGTGTTTCATTCCTATGATTGCACGGTGACAACGTGAAGTTTTTAAAATAGTGAGAGCAAAAGTATGTGGTTTGACGATGCAAGTAAGCTGCACAAATTGATCCTTCTACCCTAGCTTTATTTTTGACAAAACGCTTTGATTGCCCCACAAATCTTTAGAAATAAAAAATGATTACATTAGGATTGAACATGAGAATAAGGGTTCAAATTACAAAATTTAGTAATCATATCACCTTTCAAATGGATACAACCACCTATATTGCACCATTCCACCAAGCCATGTTTCATATGGAAGATGAATTAGGAGATGCTCCATTGAATCAAAGAATCCTGGAGGGAATATTCTTTTCAATTTGCAAATAATAATAGGAATATTTCCTCCAGCTTTTTTAGTGAATCCTTCCTCGGTGTCGTTCAGCACCAGTCTTTGAAGAAGTGACTAATTTCTATGAGAGGATTTAACACATGCATTGACAACGAACTGAACGCAATAGGGAGTAATGTTTCCATGAATACATGACAGTCATGACTCTTCATACCGTGAATACTACCGTTTTCAATATCAGCACATCTTGCCAAGTTTGAAGAATAACCATCTGGCATCCTAAGCTCCTTGTTCCAATGACAAACTATTTTAGGTTCATCTTTTGTTATGGTGTAATTTGCTTTTGGCTTCAACTACTTCCCATTGACCTATGACATCAACTGTAAGTATTAGCACCGACAATATAAAGTTATATCTCTTCTTGCTTTGTCATTATCTTTTGTCTTGCCACTAACATTCATCATTGTGTTGAAGATGTTGTCAAAGAATTTTTTTTCTATATGCATGACATCTAGGTTATGTCTTAGCAAGTTATCTTTCCAATATTGAAGATCGCAAAAGATACTTCTTTTAGTCTAATTGTGCCACTCTCCATACCCATCCATCCTTGTGACAGAACTTTTAGTCACTTTTGGAAAATGTTTGACTCTTCTCCAAAGTTGTGATGGAGTTAACCTCAGAGGTGGCCCATTCGTTTCAACTTCCCCTTTGCAAAATGCCCTAGTGTTTCTCCTAAATGGATAGTCACTAGGCAAAAATCGACAATGATAATCAAACTATTAACTTTTCCGACCATAATTCAATGTGAACTACTTAGTGTGCTCCATACAATACGGACATGCTAATCTACCATCTGTGCTCTAATCGAATAACATCCCATATGTAGGGAAGTCATTAATAGTCCACATCAAAGCTGCCCTCATTAGGAAATTTTTCTTCCTTGAAACATCATACGTCCAAATACATAAAAGTCACCAATCAAAGGCTCCAAATAAACATCTATCGAAGCCTTTGGATTAGACAAACTTGGTATTAGACATGTCAAAAACATATAAGGGTTAGTCATACACATCTTAGGTGGAAGATTATAAGGAGTAACAATCAAAGGGCAACAAGAATAGGGTGATGACGATGCCTGGATGTACAGATTAAATCCATCTGAACATAGACCAAGTCGAACATTACATAGATCACTGGCGAAGGAAGGATGCTTTCGATCAAAGTGCTTCCAAGCTTGTCCATTAGATGGGTGACATAGCAAACCTTGTATTTTGTTCTCATCATGTAATGTCATATATTGTGTTGTTTACATTGAAACAAACATTCTTTATAGTCTTGGAATTATAGGCAAGTAGAACATGGACTTCAATGGAATTGGTTTTTTTTTTTGCCGCTGGACTACATGGATTTTGCGATATCGAGGGTGTGCACAAAATTTGCATTGGATCAAGGATGCATAATTTTTTCATTATCATTGTCATAGAAAAGCACACACCCGTTCACACAACAATCAATCTTCTTAGACTTTAATCCCAACTTTGAAACTAATCTCTTTACTTCATAGTAATTGTTGGGCAAAGAATTATTTAGTGATGTTAGATCTAAACTTAGTTTTGCAATATTGTCCAATGCTTGGTTTGAAACGTTCTAGTTGGATTTGAAGGATAAAAGTCTAATGCATACTGACAATTTTGACTTTGTTACCTCTTCAAATACATGTTCATTTGCCTCTACTAATAAATTGTAAAACCTCTGAGTAAATTCATTTGGATACTCTTCTAAATGACTCTCGTCTTCTTGTTCAAATGAAGCATGTTGGCTAAGATCATTAGTCAACATTTCTTGCATATACATAGCTTGATTCATCTCAGAGGTGTGATCAACCGTGCTTGAACTAAGGAAACGTCTTTCATGTTCACCTAAGGGCACTTCTTCACCGTGAAATGTCCAAATTCAGTAGTTTAGCATGAATCCTTTCTTGTATAGATGCAATTTAACTTCCTCGTCTTTCAAAATGTGAGTACATTCGCACTTGATGTAGTGACATCTAATATCCCTCTCAAAAGCATAATACTTATATTGTCGAGCAGTTTGGGTAAACTGTTCAACTTCTATCACAAAAGTTTCCTTCAAGCCTCTCCTAGCACTGTAACAACGGTCACACACACAAGGAAGATGGTTGGGAACTTTTCCCATGTTCTTTGACAAGGCAAACAAGGACAATGTTACTTTTGTGGTACTGAGAGAACATGGGACTTGAGTAATAAACCTATTACTACTTAAGTCCAACATGAAAGACAACCTATGATTACAAATTTCTATTTTGTATCTTACAAACCTTCAATGGTAAGATACCTTAAAAGATAAGGGTGAGAAAATAGATTCAACTATTACTAAGCTATAATTACTTTCAGTAGTGTAGGCAAATTTAAATTATTTTTCCATTCCTAACTTGTGTGCATGATTAAACATTCAAATCAATGTTTTAGTGGTTGTATATAAGACTCAAAACAGAAAATGGATCATTCATTCAATAATTTTGTTTAAAGACCAACTAGCAACTAGATTAGTAACCAAAATAATAAATTCACACTAGCTTTAAGACACAAAGCAAACACATCAACGCTTCTTCAAAACATTGAGTTTAGAGCTTATACTAGAATCACCAAAATGGAATCACCTAGACTAGCCAATCAAAGCCAAAAACAAGTTATGTGCAACATGTTGATTAAGTATACCAAAAAAGGACTTAAGAACTCCATAACTATGAAAAATCACATTCTAAAGCTTCAAAGTAGTTACAAACAACTTGATTAAATTATGTGCAGTAGAAGTCAATCAAGACATGCTTCAGGTGCAATGTTAGAGTGAAAGATAACATACATGTTGATGTGCAACCACACCAAATCACACTACAACAAATGTTAGATCAAGTTGCTAAATGGGCAACTGTAAGATTAGAAGTGATAAATTAAGGGTGCAAATATTATTTTCAATTATAAAAAGGAAACAAGATATGGTGCCAGCTGCATACAAAGTTAGTGACTCAAGCAGGGCAAGGTTAGTGACTCAAGCAAAACTGATTAGTTAGAAGACTAATCTAAATATAAAACAGAAAACAACAATATGTAGTGGTGGTGGTGGTGGTGTGAAGTCCCTGGTGCAGAAAACAACAAAAATCATATTACCAGTGACTAAAGAAACTCAACTACCCTTAAGGAAACCCACTGCACCACTCTACCAATTAAACCAAGCACACAACACATAAAGTGACTAAGAAGGAAACCACATAACCAAATCAATACTGATAGAATGATTAATTAAAGATGAGAAAGAACCACATACTAAAAAGCTATAAATACTTAACCATGAGATGCAATAGTGGTATAGAATCTGATGGAGACATGGAATGCACGTGAATTGGAATGAAATTTAAATGGAATGATACATTTGAATTAGACTAAAGCGAAATGAAGGTGAACCTAATTTGAAATGTGAATGCACATGCTAAATTTTGGAACTGTGGCAGCAGTGAAATTAAAGGTTGTAGCAGTGATAGCATGCCACTAAAGCAAACTGCTTTTAAAATGATGAATGCAATCTTCAGATGCATTTTAAATTGAACTACTGGGAATTCAATATGTGAGTGTGCTATGGCGACAGCAAATTAGTGACTATAATCATTGAATCAACCAAACAAAAGGGCATAGTGCCCACCAATTTGATTGAAACGTGTAGTTGCCTGCTAAAATGTAGTGTAAATTTAAGATGGAATACAATGACATGGAAGCAATAAATATACGGATGTAGAATCAATGAAATGTGGCAACAAAGTGAGTCAACAACAACAGAGAATTCCTTAATAGATGTGCATTAATCGTATGGTAGCAGAAAAACAGATAAAAATGCAGCAGAATAACTTAGTGAACAAATCAAGACCTAACGAAAACTTATGTGGGAACTATTGCAAACTTAATGTAGTAAATCTGATAAGAATGATGCACAAGTTATAAATGCTAGAAGCTATAAATTCTATAAATGCTGCCAAATAGAGTTAAATCCCAATTTTCCTTAAAGAACCACTCTCGAAAAAACGAAACCCATTTTATAAAGTGGAATTGTGAAAAATCCGATTCAATGACACAAACAAAGGAAATGAAACACAATTTCATCCCAGAATCAGCCAAATCACAACCATACAAATGAACAACACCAATTCATGACAACATCAAATAATCACACCACAAATTGAACAGCCTCCCTCATGCATACATCTCTCCCAAATAGTGTCGTACTGGGAAACAACAACCTTCCATCGTAGCCTCGTTGTTCATCACAAAAACAAAAATATGAAATTAATAATAGAGGGATGAGATGGCGAAAAGAAGATAATAAACCCTACTCACAAGGAGATTCTTTGTCAATCTCGCGACAACGTAAGGATGGCAGCGATTGCTCTGTGATTGACTCCTCAAAGGCGACAACCTCAGTAGCAGTAGCAAGGAGACACCGTCCTTCTTCTCAACTCTCTGGCGACAACAGACTCATTACGGTGTGTGGTGTTTCACATAGAGGTTAGGGGGAAAATTGAAATTGGGGAAAAATTGAAATGGGAGAACGACTTTGCCGAAAGATTTACCGACAACACCATCTGTTGGTAAGGGTTAAATTATTTTACCGACGGATTAGTTGTCTCCTATCATTCATTGAGGGATTACCGACAGATATATCCGTAAGTAAATTAGACGATGATATCCTTTGGTAAATCTGTCGGTAACAAACCATTTTCGGCGGAAAAAATCCTTCGGTAATTATCCAAAGGTAATAAATCGTTTTCTTTTAGTGGTTATAGAAAATCCCTGGTTGATCCATAACAAGGAATTTGTAGCTAACCTCTAGTTGATCCACAGAAAAATATAGGAATTGGTTCTTAGCTAATCTATTGTTAACCTATAGCAAATTGAATCAATTAATCCTAGTTGATCCCTAGCAGAAGCTTAGAAAATTGTAACATCCTATCCCTAGTTAATCCCTAGGAAAATTGTAGCAAATTTCATTAGACCAAAATATTACATTCTCTTGTACTTTGTAAAATGCATTTAGTATCAAAGTAATATAAGTTAAAATATAAATAATCATGCCAAACAATTTATAGAAGACATGTCAAATTCTACTACATTGAAAATAATCAAAGCCAAGAACATAATGAAATTGGACTTTTAGCATCACAATTGTCAACATACATAATTAAACAAAATAAAACAATATCATCATCTTCATATTTGGTTCTCCTCATGTTTGTTGACTAACAGTGGTGATGATATCTTTAATGTAGAGAATATTTGTGTCTTGAAAAACAACATTTGTGTTTGCTTTTGTGTATGCAATTATTGTTGTAAAAGTGTATGCATTTCTACTTGTGCTTGTATTTATGCATGCAAATATGCTTGGAATTGTGCTTGAAAATGTGCATGCATATCTGCTTGTGCTTTCAGCTAAACTTGCACCTATTGTGCATGTGCCTATATTTGTGCTTGTAATTCTATTGTAGTGATTTCTTCTCCATATTTTTCTACCATGGCACTTTCACATGATTCCTATATAATAAATCAATCATTTTGTAAGATAAGATTAAATAACTAAATAAATTTTATCTTTAAAACATGTATACATAAAATGAATTTTTTTTCTCTATTGGGGACATGTTGACCCTATTTTCTTTTATGAAATTTCTTCTATAGTTCACCATAAGAAACAAACCCCTATGTCTATTGTAAAATATTATTTAATTCTACAGAATGAATAGTATCAAAATCCAAATGTATATCAAAATTTATCATAAGTATGTTTATGTATATTATTGATGCACTAATGGTTACAATGATTTTGTGCATTATTAGGTTCATTGGATAATCTCAAAATACACTTCCATATGCATTTCTTTGGACAAATATGTGCCTCCCTACTAAGAAGCCATGATATCCAAATGTATATACAACATATAAGTATTACTAGAAAATGAGAAAATGATATTATCTTTTTCAAGTGATGCTTGAAGCTTATTTATCCTCTAATATGCATCATAGCTTATGGCCTCAAAACCTTATTGTTTTAACCAGCAAAGCATTTCTTTTCCAACTCTTCTATCTTCCATATATCAATTAAAGCATCTCACTTCTCAATCCTTATTCCTCTTGACACAAAACATTTTAGGTCTTCTATATTATCTAGCTTGCCCATTCTCTTACCTTTTTCATTGCCTTAGCTAAAGAATTAGAATAGTGATCCATGCATGTTAAATTCCAAACCTTTCAAGGCATGCTACGATAAAATCTGATGTAAAATGGTACTTATTCTACACTAATACAAATTTTTAAAAATTAATAAAAAGTAAATATAATATAAAGATAAAAGATTATAATAACTTGCCTTAAAATCACTGAATAAGACCTAAATCACAGCCAAATAATCTTCAATCACCATTCAAATGATGAAACCAAATCGTAGAGTAATCAAAACAAGGAAGGATAAATAATGAAGGGGAATATGAACCTCTCCTTCTCGTCGATACTGTGAAGGTAGGGAAACATACCTCGTCGATCCCGTAGCATGGGAACAAAAACCCTAAGATGCTATAGTTAGCCCTCTGCTACATACTGATTCTTGATTTGTTGTTTGGAAGATGCTATAGTTAGCCCTTGCTTAGATGTGCTACATTGAAACAAGTCAAATACATAATATGGGAATTACACGAAGGTATTTATGGATACAATTCTGAAGTAAGAATTATGGCGGAATGAGTACTGAGGGTCAAATACTTTTAGTTGAATATGGAAGCAAACTACACTGAATATGTAAAAAAAATGTATACGTTTCCAGAAGCATGACACCATTATTCATAGTAAGCAATAAGACTTACACCACATCATTTGCCCATGAACCTTTGCAAAGTGGAGGGTGGCACCCTTTACTTCACTTAACGAATTAAGGCGGAACCTTTGGTGACGATTACTTCTCATCAAGTACATAAATTTGTGTGGAAAAATAGATTATGTCGGTATAGGGTGTCACATACTATAATCACTAATAATTGAAGGTAGTTCATAGATAAAGGCCTAGTCGAGTTTTGCGTCAATCACGAGATCAAACACGTCATCAAAGTTATAGAACACTCCCTAGTCTTCAACAAAGGAAACACTTTTCAGCCTAGTTTACAGTACTAATGCCATGATCCTTGTAGCGATTGGAGAACTATCCCATCACCGAGAATGGTACAAGAAGAAAACATAAAAAAGGTTGTCTCAACAACAACCTATCACTACCAAAAAAAGAAGTATTATCGATGGTCCAAATCCGTTGGTAATAACTAATATCCGTCGGTAGTCATATTTTTTCGACGAATTACCGACGGGTAGATATCTGTCAAAAAAAATGGCATAGCTAATATTTACCGACGGATAATGCCCATCGATAATTACCTACATGATTTATTCATCAATAATTATCGATGTGCATAATTTGTAGGTAACTATCGACAAACACTATTCATCGGTAATTACAGAAGGATATATCCATTGGTAATGTCATGCGTCAAGCATTGTATTTTCCGACGAATGTGGCGACTAATATATCCGTCAGTATTGTCTGCCCTATTTTCCAATGCATTCTGTAATTCTACCTTCCCAAACTCAAATAATTTATCATACCTTTTAATCTCATAATTAATCCTAGCCATCCAAACATGTATCTTATAATATATTTCTACATACACCACACACACAAGAATATTCTAAATGTCTACATATAAAAGTGAAACAAATGTAAACATCCATCAATCATAGTGTCATAGTTTGTTTATTCTTTAACTAATGTAAAAGCAAACATGAGTAACAAACTCGATATAAAAAGAAATCTTTATAATCTACATAATCGTCTAAATGATTTTTTTTCTTTAGAGTCTTTTTGCTACTAAGTCTATGGCTAGACTGTGGTGGACTAGATGGGAATGGGCTGAATTGGAGTGGCTAGACTAGAGTGGGCTTAATTGAAGTCGGCTATTGTTAGGGCGATGTTGGGATGGATTGGTGTTGTTGAACCATGTTCCTACTTTAATCTAACTATCCTAACAAGTTTCTAATGGCAAAATATGACTAGACAACAACTCACACTGGTAAAACTAACTACAACTCAAAATCTAGCTACCTAAGACTAAAAACTACCACTAAACTATGTTAAAACTGCATAAATTTAGAACTGGATTAAACTGTGGGATATAACTCTTATAAAACTACTTGGATAACTTCCAAATAGCAAAAGAAATATGGAGAACATATCATTGAGTCATAATTAACAAGGGAATTCAAATCTGCCTAGTGAAAACCCAAAAAATGAACTAGAAATTGGTCAAAATGAGCGAACACTACCAAATTAGGAAAGGAAATGATAAGCAATTATGCAAACACAATCTAGTTAGTATATGAAAAATGAAAACTAATCTAAAAGTGAGGAATAACATGGGAAACAAAAACTGATATGTGGAGACTATCTAGCTACCTAAGACCTAAAACTAAAACTAAATTGTGCTCAAAGTGTAAAAATTTAGAACTAGAGTAAACTACTGCATATAACTCTTATAAACTACATGGACAACTTCTAATTAGAAAAATAAATGTGGAGAAAAGATCACAAATCAGAATTAACAACACTACAAAAAAAATCACTGATTACCAACAACTAAATTCCGTCTATAATGGACATTATCTGTGGAAATATTATTTACCGACAGAATTTCGACGGGAAAAAATTTGTTACTAAACTGTTAGTTTGTAATATTTACAGACCGATAAGTGCGTCGTCAGGAATTACCAATAGAAGTGTCATCGATAAACCCTCGGTAAAAGGTGGATGAACATGTTATCCTTTGCAGTTTACTGATAGATAAGTGTATTGCATCATTACGACATATATAACCGTCGATGAATCCTTCGAGAATATAATCTCGTCAATTTACTCCATGCCAAAATAATTTGCAATATCATCTGCTGCCATATAACACACACGTTATACGATCATTGCACATACAACAAACACACAAAGAACCAAATAAGGGTAAGCTAACCATAAACTATGATATATAAAAGAAATTCGTAAATAAAACATGGTAATTAATACTCAACATCTCATTTAGCTAACTCTTAAGCATTATGATCACAATCAATCCTTGGTTTCAACACACAAACCCAAAATCCAAACAATCATACAAACCAAACATAGTATCACATTCATCTAACATCTTAAAACATAGTGATCATAATCAAACTTTGGTTTTCCACGGCCTCTCACCCCACAACAACATCTAGTTTCCTAGAACAAATGGTTCGATGTGTCCCACTATCGCAACCAGACTATCTCAAGGAATTATGAGTAAAAACGTCGATGCATCGCACATTAGGCATTATACTTACAATTGATTAATTAAGTTTTCTATTTGGTGAGGAAACAAAGGAATAGACATGATTAGGCATAGTAAAATTTAATTGAGACTGTACTTTGGTTCAATTTACTATGGATAATCTAAACATTCTCACTTTTAATTGAGATTGTACTTTGATTAAAATTAAGACTTTACATTGATTTATTTGTAAATCAACAACAATAATTAATTTAACAATTGTCTCTAGATAATCGATGAAGAATTGAACCCATATTTACTATTACTGTGTTTATAATCTTTTATTTGCATGTCATTTATCTATTGCATATCAAAACCCCATATTTTTATAGTTTCTAATTTTAATTGCATTTAGGATAGATTTTTATAAAACTCAAATATTTGAAATCAATTATGTATTCATTGAGAGGCGACTCAGGGTTATCTTAACCCTATCTAGTGTTTTCACCACTAACTTGGCAATACTAAAGTTGATATAGTTAAGTAGTGGTAATTTGATCACTTAACGACAGTCTTATCAAATTTGGCACCATTGCTAGGGAATATGGTTAGTATTTCTTATATTTTTATTTTTTTTTAATTCATTCATTCATTTTATTTTTTTATTTATTTATTATTTTTCTTACGCATATACGTTTTGTAAGGCCCATTAATTTCTGGTTCCTTTTCTGCCCTAAAAAGAAGGGTTGCCCTACAACAGTTGGGCCTAGAGGCTGGCCCATTGGATAAATACCAAATTCGTGTTGCCCTAATCCACTTTTGTCTTATTTTCAGAAATAGACCTAAAGTTATGCCGTCACACGCCGCTGCCGTATGGAGCTCTACTAGGGTTACATTTTCCCGATCGAACGGCGCTCAACCCCGTTTCCGTATTCTACCACCAAGGGTCGCTCTTGGTATCGCCATTCACCGCTGTTAAGATCAAGGTCTCGTGCTAGTCTTTTCCTAGGTAAGGGAAGCTAGGACCCTCGGCTCTTTGTGTTTTCTTCGTTGTTCTGTCATTCTTTCATGTCTACATGGTTTGGCTGTTGTTGTGTTCGGTTGGATTGAGTTAAAGCATGTTTTGATTCGTGGTTTTGGCTGTTGTACAAGAAATCAGTGGCGAGTACTGGTTTTCTCGCCCAAGCGAGCTAGTCTCGCCCAGGCGAGATTATCAGAGGCTCGGCCAGGTTTTGTTGCACGAATTGTCGCCCAGGCGACTTGTGTTGTTTTTGAGCGAGGAGTGCTCTCGCCTAGGCGAGAAGGAACTCGCCTGAGCGAGACCTCGCAGAGTCACCTAGCCCCTCGTCGCGATCTCACCTAGGCGAGATGGGATCCGCCTGAGCGAGAAGGTCCCTCTCGCCTATGCGAGCCCTGCTAGCTTGGGCGAGGCAGCGGGCAGGTTTTGATGTTGTTGTTGAGTGCTTCGCTGATGTGTAGATTGTTATCTGACCCCATATGCTTTACGAGATGGGTTGTGTGAGGACGACATGATTAATATGTTACATTTGAAATGGAAATGGCATGTTGGTTGATTGGGTATGAATTGAAAAGCATGGGTTGTATGAACTGTTGATTTTACATGATATTATTGTTATGAGAAAATCTTGGTTGGTGGGTGGAACATGTTTAAAGTATGGGTAGGGATTAATTCCATGTCTCTTGTAATGAGAGATATTGGTGGCGCCTCATCGGTTGGACGTAATTCCATGGATCCTCTTAAGGGGAGTCCTTGGTGGTGCCTCGATAAATGGGCGTAATTCCACGGGGGGTTCGTGGTGGTGCCACAGGGTCAGGGCGTAATTCCACGAAGGCCACGTGGTGGTGCCTCCTATAAGGGTATAATTCCGTGAAGGCCTAACGGTGACGCCTCAATGCTAGGACGTAATTCCACGGCCACGTGGTGGTGCCTCAGGTACATATCCGAATAGTCAAGTCTTAGGTTTTGATATGGACGAGTACTTCACATGTGGGAGTCTGCTTTGTATGTTTGAATGTTAATGGTATGTTGTATGCATGATATGATGACCTCTTCGCTAGCTTACCCTTTTACTTGCTTGTGTGTTATGTTTGGACTCTACCTTTGCGATGATCATCAACTTTGTTGATGTGAGCAGATGTGAGAATTCCTGGCACTGGTGATGGTAATAGGGATGTTGCAGCTTGACGCTTTGGACAGGTGTTGGGCCCACTATGGGGCCCATTACCGGCGGATTCTATTATATGTTGTTTTTGTACGAACTAGACCTAGTACTCTTAATTATGTTGCTTTCAGTATATTTCCGGTTGGGCCATGTGGGGCCCTTTTTCTTGTAATCCGGCTCTTTTTGATGTATTGTATACATTCTTACCCTAAATCCCGTACTCTCTGATTATTCAAGTATGTGATGTTTTATTAATTGAGGTTATTCAGTTTTTGGGACGTTACACGTTTACTAGAGTTTGTGTTTTTTGTAGTCTTTAGTTTTCTTTTTATATATTTCAAGCAAAGTTCTATTTTTGTTTTGATTAAGAATTTCTTTTAAGACTTAGTATTTAAGTTGTCCATTGTGACACACCTCTCGTTCCTGGGAGTAGACCCAACGACATCTTAACTTATTTCTTTCTTGAAATCTTTCTCCAAAACAAGAATAATAAGAAAAAAAATATAGAGGAACACTTTCAGGTGGACTGCATAATGCATGACTCGGGCCAACCTGGGTCAATTCTATCAATTTTTATTCAGAACTTGAAAGGAACTTGTGTAAATCACGCAAGAGACTTGAACTTGGGTGTTCTATTGAAGAAGCATCGTCATCATCTGAACCTACCATTGAAAGTGTACCGCTAGAGTCACCTCTGGTGATTAATATATATTTTGATCCATCACCTGAACCAGAAATTCAAGAAGATAGAATGGAAGAAAGAACAATAAGAGAGTTGGCTGCACCGGATGCAACACTTACACAAAACATGTGCATCCAATATCCTGATGGAGAATGTGAGCTTAAGTCTGGGTTAATCCATCTTCTACCTAAATTCCATGGATTAGCAGGAGAAGACCTGTACCATCACTTGAAGGAATTTCATGTTGTTTGTTCATCCATGAGACCTACAACAGTCACAAAGGAACATATTAAGCTTAAGGCTTTTCCATTTTCGTTGCAAGATGCCGCTAAGAATTGGTTATATTGCCTTCCACTAGGATCCATTATTACTTGGGAGACTCTGAAAAGATTATTTATGGAAAAGTTGTTTCCAGCATCTAAAGTTGTTGCTATTTTGGCAAAGATATTTATGGGATAAGGCAACAAGAAAGACAAAATCTTCAGGAGTATTGGGAAAGATTCAAAAAGTTATGTGCCTCCTGTCCTCATCACCAAATAAACGAGCATCTCCTCATTCAGTACTTTTATGAGGGATTGAGTATCACGGATAAACAAATGATAAATGCCGCAAGTGGAGAGGCATTGGTGGACAAAACACCAACAAATGCGAGACAATTAATTGAGTATATTGGGTCGAATCATCAACAATTTACCACCAGGAGTAATTCTACAACTCTAGTGAAGGGAACCAATGGAGTAGAAGCCTCATATGTTGCAAATCACAAGAAAATAGAAGGGAAGTTGGATGACTTAGCTGCCATGGTAAGGACCTTGGCAGACTTACAGAAAAGGCCTATCCCTTCTACCTTATGTTAAATTTGTGCTTCTACTAATCATCCTATCGAGGCATGTTCTATGTTAAAAGAGACAGGGACGTTAGACAGTGAACGACCCTAAGCGTATGCAGCAAACATCTATGGCAATGATAGACTACCTCAACATCAATACCACCATGATTTATCTTCCAACAAGTACAACCCATATTGGAAGGAACATCCTAGCCAAAATGGGGAAATTAGTAGTCTCAACACCAACAAGTCTATGTTCCTCCTCAACAGAGGCAACAACCACAACCAACTACAACCTCTGGTTACTCAAACATGGAAACAATGATGAAAATGATGGTTGACTTAATGAAGGGACAAATCAATGCGTTCAAACAGACAATGGAAGTAACTAATCAAAATTTGCAGAACCAGATTGGACATATGGCAAATTTGTTGAATCAGATGAAGTCTCAACAAAGCTCGAGCAATTTTCCTGCACAAAATATAATCAACCCACGAAATGTAAGTGTTATTACTCTAAGATCGGGTAAGCAAATATAAGGCCTTGGGGATGCCAAGAAGATGAAGATAAGGACAATGAAGTTGTACTTGATAATAAAAGTGGAGCATCAGATGAAGCAACACAAGCAACATCTGAAATGCCTAAACCCAATGATAACTCCAGTTTGTATCCTCTAATACTTCCTCTGAAAATTCTTCACCTTATTCTCCTCTTCCTCCCTATCCAAACCGTTTGAAACCAAAAACTAAAAAGATGGAGGAGTTAGACAAAGAGATCTTGAATACTTTCAAGAAAGTGGAGATAAACATCCTTTTGTTGGATGTTATAAGACAAATTCCTAAATACGCCAAGTTTCTTAAAGAATTATGCACACATAAAAGGCATGTTATGGACAAAGAGGTAGTGAACATCAGAAGAAACGTGTCTAGCTTAATTATCAAGCCTGCAGTCAAAATACCGCAAAAGTGTAAGGATCCATGTATGTTTTTTGTTCCTTGCATTATAGGAAGTACTAAGTTTGACAATGCTACGTTAGATTTAGGAGCTTCCATTAATGTAATGCCTTTGTCAGTTTTTACTTCACTTCATCTTGGACCTCTTAAGCCTACTGGTGTGGTCATTCAATTGGCCAACCGTAGCACAGTTAACCCTGCAGGTGTGCTAGAAAATGTGCTTTTTCGTGTGGACAAGTTAATTTTTCCTACAGATTTCTACATCCTGGACATGAAGGATGATGAAGGAATGAGTTCAACCACAATTATCTTGGGAAGACTGTTGATGATGACAACACGTACTAAGATAGATATGCATGTAGGATCTTTGACTATGGAGATAGGAGATGAGAAGGTGCAGTTCAATGTGCTAGAAGCCATGAATCACCCAACCGAAGACCATGCTTTGTTTTGTATTGATTTATTGAGTAATGTAGTAAACAATTTTGCTTTTGCCCTTTAGACATTTTTTATGGTTTTTCTTCTTCTTTGGATTTTTCTTTTTCGAATATTTAGTGCTCAATTTTAGACAAAAAAGAAAACTATAAAACAAGTGATATTAAGGACGCGATGTCACTATATGATACCTCTGTGGTGTCCGATTGTGATGTTGAGGTGGCTAAAATTACCTTAGGCAATAAAATGTTGCCATCTGTGGAACAACCACCCACTTTGAAGTTGAAACCTTTACCATCTCATTTGAAATATGCTTATCTTGAGACGGATGGGAAACTCCCTGTTATTATACCTGCCTTGCTTAATGGTGAACAGGAACAAAATCTATTGTAGGTTATCGAAGATCACAAGAGAGCAATAGGCTGGACTTTGGCAAATATTCATGGTATTAGTCCTTCTTTCTGCATGCACAAAATACTCTTAAAGGAGGAGGCTAAACCAATAAGGCAGCCTCAGAGGAGACTGAATCCTGCGCTGATGGAGGTTGTGAAAAAGGAAGTCAATAAGTTGCTACAAGCAGGTATTATGTATCCTATTTCTGACAACACTTGGGCGAGTCCTGTACATGTGGTCCCCAAGAAATATGGGATCACCGTGGTCAAGAATGAGAAGAACAAGTTGATTCCTACTCGTATTCAGAATAGCTAGAGGGTCTGTATTAATTATAAAAGACTAAACCAGGCTACCAGGAAGAACCACTTTCTTTTACCTTTCATGGACTAGATGTTAGACCAATTGGCAGGTAAGTCTCATTATTGTTTTCTTGATGGATTCTCTAGGTATTTTCATATTTGTGTTGTCCTTGAGGATCAACATAAGACTACCTTTACTTTTCCATTTGGCACATGTGCGTATAGGAAGATGCCATTTGGCCTATGCAATGCCCCTAGAACATTTCAATGATGTATGATGAGCATTTTTACAGATTTGTTGGAGCATTGTATTGAGGTTTTTATGGATGATTTTAGTGTATATGGTTCATTTTTTGATCATTTCTTGTCTAATCTTGCGAGAATCTTTGAGAGATGTGAAGAAACTAACCTTGTTTTAAATTTTGAAAAATGTCATTTTATGGTGGAAAAAGGTCACGTTGTTTCAGAGAATGGTATATCTGTAGATCTTGCGAAAATTGATGTTATTTCACAATTGCCTTACCCCTCTTCTATGAAAGAGGTTCGATCTTTATTTCTTGGACTTGCAAGATTTTACAAGAGGTTTATCAAGGACTTCAGCAAGATAGCCAACCCTCTCTCCAACTTGTTGCAAAAGGATGTACCATTTGACTTTGGAGAGAGATGCAAAGATGCTTTTGATACTTTGAAAAAGGCACTTACCACCACTCCTATCATCCAGCCACTTGACTGGACATTACCATTCAAGTTTATGTGTGATGCATCGAACTTTGCAGTGGGAGTGGTGCTTACACAAAGAGATGGGAAGCTACCACATGTGATATATTATGCTTTCAGAACATTGGACACAACACAGGCTAACTACACCACAAATGAGAAGGAATTATTAGCTATTGTGTTTGCCTTGGACAAATTCAGATCGTATATACTTGGTTCCAAGGTAATTGTTTACACTGATCATGCAACATTAAAATTCCTTTGAAGAAAGCAAATTCCAAGCCAAGGTTGATGAGATGGATGCTACTGCTCCAAGAGTTTGACATTGAGATTTGAGATAGAAGTGGAGCACATAACTTAGTAGTTGACCATCTTAGCAGGATTGAAAATAGAGAAGAGGACATTCCTATTCAAGATTACTTTCCTGATGAAGTCTTTTTAGCGTTAACTGTTGTGAAAGGTATGTTTCTTGAACCTAGGTTTGCTGATATTGTTAACTATTTGGTTATTTCTGCTATTCCTCCTTCCTTCTCCAAGTATGAAAGAACCAAGCTAAAAAGTGAGGCAAAGTATTATATATGGGAAGACCCAATCTTATGGCGCATTGGTAGTGACCAAGTCATAAGGAGGTGTGTTCCAGATATCGAGATACCTTATGTGCTTGAGGTTTATCATTTGTCTCCTTTTAGTGGACATTATGGGACACAAAGAACAGGTAGGAAAGTGTTGGATTGTGGATTATATTGGCCTACTATCTTTAAAGATGCACAGAGGGTGTATGAAAATAATGAGTAGTGTCAAAGGGTAGCCAGATCCATTACAAGAAGGAATGAAATGCCTCAACAACCCATGCTATATTGTGAGGTATTTGATATTTGGGGTTTTGATTTTATGGACCTTTTCCTCCTTCTTTTGGGTTTTCTTATATTTTGCTTGTTGTAGACTGTGTCTCCAAACGGGTGGAAGCCATAGCTACAAGGACTAATGATGCTCGAATTGTCATGAGTTTTTTTAGGTTTAACATTTTCTATAGGTTTGGGATACCACGGGCCATCATCAGTGACTAGGGGACTCATTTTTGTAATAAGCTGCTTGAGAACATGTTGAAGAAATATGGGGTGACACATCGCATTGCTAGACCATATCACCCCTAAACTAATGGGCAAGTAGAGATCTCTAACAGGGAGATTAAAAAGATATTAGAGCAAGTAGTGAAGTCTAGTCGAAAGGATTGGGCCACAAGATTTGATGATGCACTTTGGGCACATAGGACGACTTACAAAGCACCTATAGGTATGTCACCTTTTAGGGTGGTTTTCGGAAAGGCTTGTCACTTACCTGTGGAGATTGAACATCGGGCCTATTGGGTCATGAAAGCATGCAACTTGGATTAGGAAGAAGCAAGGAAAGAGCGAAAACTTTAGTTGCAAGAACTAGAAGAGATTGTGGCTAGAAAGGATTTCAAGGTAGGCCATAAGGTGTTACTATACAAATCCAAGCTTGGTCACATAAGTGGTAAGTTGCGTTCCACTTGGGAAGGACCATTCATTGTTATAGAAGTCTTCCCTTATGGAGAAGTGGACATCAAGGAAGAATCCTCAGAAAGAACTTTTAAAGTTAATGGGCATCGTCTTCGGATATTTAATGAAAATCAAGATATGGTGAATAAGACGATGGATGAGATGAACTTCACTTCTCCCGTATACCTTCCGCCCTGAGGAGGTAAGTACACTTCATACTTTTTCTTTGCATTATATAATGAATACATTGAAGACAATGCATGGATAAAGTGTGGGGGTGCGGGGAGAAAATTTATTTTCCCTCTTTTCTGATTTTGTTTTCTATTTGTATTGTTTTTTCTTTTCTAATTTTGTTTTCTGATTGTTTTTTTTTAAAAAATCATGCTTTCAATAAAACATATTGACATTGAATTTTCAAATTTTTCACTAATCGGAACAGTCATAATTATGGGAAAATAAGAGTCATGTGCTATGAGTGGATTGTTTTTGTGATTTACTAATTGAGAGTTTTTGGAATAAATCTTTTGTCAAACAATTTTGACCCTGTGAGTTTTGAGCTTTATTGTAAAGGATGGACTACCATGTGTCATTCCTATTTTTCTTATGTGACTTGCTCATGTCTTGTTTATACTCAAATGTTTAACTTGATTCTTTTGTTTTGCATCTTAGGTGAATATGCATGATTTGATATGACTGAGGCATTTCTTGTTTTTAGCTACTTGGCCAAATAAGCTAACCATGACATTGGTACATTGGTAGCCCTTTGAGCTTTAAACATTTTTTCTTGTTTTGAGCATATTGTTAATCCTTAAAAAGAAAAAGACCATGTTTTTCCTTACCACAGGAAGAAAGAAGGAGCTTGTGGATTATGTTAAGATTGGTTGAGAAATAAAGTGTGGGGGTGAGTATTTCACCCACAAAATTATAAAAATGGCAAAAGAAAAAATTGTTGATGAGAGAGTGTTGAAATGAAAAATGATTGCTTTCTAAAAAAGAGCAACAAAGGATAAAAGTGAAAAAAAAAAGACAAAAGGGATTGTTTTTGAAACTATGCTCCATAATTCTTTCTACCTTCCTACCTTTGCCTTGGCCCTATTATAACCTATGAAAAGTCATCATGATCTTTGAATGCATGTTTTCTGAAAGCTATGAATATTAGAGTCTTGTTAAGCATTAAGAGTGTTTACTTGCATAGGTATTTTGAGTAGAAACACAGGCCAAAACACTTGAGCGAATTTCGGTGAGAAAATATACATTTAACTTGACTGTTTCTCTTTCATATTTTATTATCTTGTAAACTCAAAAGATTAACTCATGTGTGAAAAACATAATCTTTCCGTTTGTATGTGCATGACAACATGATTTCTAGAAGATTGATTTGTTTCCATTTGTATTCATTCTTTTAATCTAGTGAAGATATGGAATAAAATACCCTAGAATAAAGTATTGAAATTGTTCAATTTTACCCAAGATGGCAAAAGGATAAGTGTGGGTGTGTGATGAGTTCAAATTTTTGGCCTCATTTAATGTTTAAATTTGGGGATTTAATAGAATTTTTCTGCCTAAGGATTGATTTAATTAGGATTTGTTATTATTAGATTTATTGAGTAAGTAAGTTAAAAATGGCGTAAAAATTGATTTTAGTTGCATAAAATATTATTGGATATTCTAACGTTTGTTAATGCAACTGAAGTTTAATTTGGGTCATTAAAAGTGTGGATTTGAAATATTCAAAGTTAATAAATAAGTCCAAAATCAAGAAATTCTGGAAAAGAATAATTCAGGAGCTAAATGCACCCTGAATTTTATTTTACACACTCCTCCTGCAAGTGACCACCTAAAAACCTGTTATGCACCCCTGATTTCTAATAAGTTACACCCCTCCTACCACTTAAACTCCACTCAACCAGATCATGCCATGTGGCAATCCTTCACTAATTAATCTGTCCAACCACATGATGACATGTGTCATGATCCTTCACTCACTGAATTGGCCAACCATACACTGCCACATCACCATCTCCCAAAATGAAACCCTAACCCTAATCTTTCTCCTCTCCCACCATCACCATGCTTGCAGCCGTCACCCTCTAAGGCAGCCACCACCATCTTCGTTTACGGTGCAGCAACAGCCATTGAAGTTTGTGCACCCATCATTCGCAACACCACCATCGCACAATGCGCAACTTCATCTTTAGTGCAGTAAAGTCGCTGAAATAATGCAGCGGGACCTGCAGTTTCCGATGCCCATCTTCTCCCTCGTGAGCACACAAACCACGAAACATGGCGGCACCTAAATAGCGAAACAGCAGCCATTGATTCCTTCACCTGCACAGGAAAACAACAGTCATTGCAGCAACCAGATCTACACCGCGCTGGAGTCCACCATGGAAGCGCGAACCATCACACTTGAAATAGTTGCAGCACCGAACCTTCAAACAGCCACATCGTGGAAGAAGAAGAAGCACCAACAATATACCAGTAGCAACACCTTGGAGAGCCAGGTGGAGTAGTGGGCTTCTTCGATAAACCCTACGTGGAGTAACTTGTCAGCTTCAGCCTTGGCCGCTAAACGATGTTCTTCACCAAGTTTTCATTTTTTCTAGGAGACATATCTGGCCTCCTTATAAATGGAGAGTTTGTGGGATGTGACTTAAGGGTCGACGCCGGGTAAGTCGGCGACTGACCATGCAAAGAGGTAGGTGTTGCTGATGAGGGTGGGTGTAAGGATGTCGCGTTGTTCGGGTTGTAAGCCAGTGTCGAGTTTGATGGCACGTCCATTAGGGAGTTCCAGTGGTGTAGTTTCTTCAATCGGCTTGAAGCGGGCATCCCAGCCTACTCTGGGGTCTAGATCATCTCCAAATAAGGCTATGTTAGAGCCAGGTGGTCGTTCAATTGGATTTGTGTGAAGGATGGGAAGTTGTGGGTGGAGGTTGGCCATGTAGCATTTGCGCGCAAGCCCCTGGTCGCCGTGGATGGTAAGGATACCTCCGGATGGGGATGGGAATTTCATGGCCAGGTGAGGTGTGGATACGACTACGCCGAGAGTGTTGAGGGATGGTTGGCCGAGGAGGACATTATAGGATCTGGGCGCGTCAACAACGAGGAAACGGATAGGGATTGTAGCCACGAGTGGAGAACTTTTCCCCTGAGAAGCCATATATGGGTTCATCGTATGGAAACATGGTGGTGGTGGGGAGCTGGAGTTTCTGATATGTTGCCTAATAGAGGATCTCAACTGAGCTACCTTGGTCGATGAGGGCCTTCTTGATGGTAGAATTTTCCAACTCCACCATGATGACCATGCTGTCATCCTGCTGGTGATCGAGGCCATGGAAATCGTCATCTGTGAAGGTTATGGGGGGCATGCGGCGTTTGTGGTAGGAGTGGGTGATATGGTTGATGGATAGTATATGGCAGAGGTGTCTCTTTCTGGCGGATGAGGTGGATCCGCCACTAGCAAAGACACCAGAAATGGTGTTAATAGTGTCGCGTAGTAGGGGGTCGGTCGAGGCAATATCGGTGCGCGCAGGTTGGGGGTTGCGGTTACATGGTTGATTTGGACATTTGTCGTGGCAAGGATCACAGGGAGGGCGTCGGTGGTCAGAACGTGGAGGGTGATCGGATCTTGGAGGGTGGTCGTATCGGCGGATGAAGCGGCGGAAGTGGCCAGCACAAACCAATTCTTCAATCTTGTCTTACAATGCTTTGCATTCCTCTGTGGTGTGGCCGTGGTTTCGGTGATAACGACAATATTTAGTCATGCCCGCGTTACGGGGAGTGGTCGTCTTGCGTGGCGTTGGTGTGAGGTCGGCCTGTAGGGCTTCGTCAAGGAGACGAGATTGAGGAACGTTTAGGGGTGCATATCTGGTGAAGCGGGTTTGTCGGGGTTCTCGGGGTCTAGGATAAGGCTGGGGAGGTTGTGTAGGGGGGTTGTTGCGGTGGGTATATAGTCATTGCAGAATTTGGTATGGAGAGTTTGCATCTCCTCCATGTGGACGTAGTTGGCGGCGCAGAGTTTCAACTCATGCATGGAGGCGGGTGGATGGAGGTAGACGTTGTTAGCGAAGGGGCCTGGTTTAAGAGTGAGTGCCATGCACTGAAGGATCATTTCCTGATTGAGGTGTGGTGTGCAAGGGGCAGCCTTACTGAAGCGATCAATGAAAGCCCGAAGGGAGATGGTTGTAGTTTGATGTAGGCAACTGCCGGCGAAGTGAGTGGTAAACATGTGGGAGAGGGTGTCGAAGCAGTCGATGGAGTATGGTGGAAGGGTGGTAAACCATTCGAGGGTAGGGCCTTTGAGGGTAGTAGGAAAGGCCTTGCAGAAAACGACATCAAGAGAAGTGTAGAGGGCAACGTGGGTGATATAGACCTTGAGGTGTTCGTCTGGATCAGTCTCACCTGTGTAGCGTTCTAGTGTGAAATGTTCCCACTGGGCAGGGAGGGGGTGTTGGTGATGAAATCAGTAAAAGGATCACGGCGTCTAGGTTGTGTGGATGGGAACGGGTGAGGGGGGATGCGATGGTCAACGAGGGTGGGAAAAGTTGATGTAAAGTTGTGAGGGGGGATATGGGTGGTAGGTAGGGTGTGAGGCATGTTGTAAGGTGGGATGTGGGTGGCGGGTAGAGTGGAAGGGATATTGTAAGGTGGGATGTGGGTGGTAGGTAGGGTGGCGCTGGTGTAGGAGCCGCGATGTTTCCTGGGAGGGTGGGATGGAAGTGTGTATGATGGGTTGAGAGGATGGGAGTTTATTGAGTGGTGGTGAAGGTATGCGGAGTAGGATTGTACTCGCTTTCCTCTTCAGTGGGCTGGAAAGTTGGAGACCTTGCGGCATCAGATGTTTCCTTAGCCTTCCCCTTTTGAGTGGGATCGCTTCGATCTTCCACCTTAGCTGTGAGTTTTCCTGTTGTAGTGCCTCCAGCTCATCAGCCAGTTCTGGTTGCATCTTGGCTTGACCGTCTAGGATAGCGGCCAAGTACGGGGTGGTAGTAGCAGGTGCTGCAGGGCCTGCTTCAGCTTGCTTGTTAACTCCTGCTCTACTGTGGGTACAAACCATCTTCGAGGGAATGCGGGTTAGTCTGTAAAGTATTATCTTGTGCCCCACGGTGGGCGCCAATTGTTCCTGCGAAGAACAAATAAGATATGTCAAACACAAGCGTTACCTTATCCCAATCCGCAATCTCCTTAGTAGGCTTCCCCCTGGCTGGTACATGTCATTTGTGGTATCTCTGTTTGGACCAGTTTGGACCCGAGTGGGGTTACCTGCAGAAGAG
Organism: Vigna unguiculata; assembly: GCF_004118075.2. Taxonomy (NCBI): domain Eukaryota; kingdom Viridiplantae; phylum Streptophyta; class Magnoliopsida; order Fabales; family Fabaceae; genus Vigna; species Vigna unguiculata. The sequence goes on along the minus strand of NC_040288.1, from coordinate 14,592,155 downwards.
ACTTCGGCGCTCAAGTCAGCAAAAACTCTCAGAAAGTCAAATCTCATAATTAAGGGAGTAATGAATGCGTACCTTTAATTTATTGGGTCCATACATATTTATAGATTATTAATTATGTTTAGCCACGTCATGGGCTGGACCCTTGTTTGGGCCATAGGTGGGCCTGGGTCTTAGGCCAAGCCCCTTAGTTCGATTATCATGGGCCCTTAGGGGCCTTGCTGGTAGTGCTATGAATTTGTCAAGTTCTTGCTTAATTATCCTAAGTTAGCGGCTTAGGCCGGTTACCCTTTAACGGCTTAGGCCGGATATTGTTACTCGTTCATACATGGTGATTATTTACGTCTTTGGGGCTATGTAGACGTGTTTTACGACTATAATCAGGTTAAGCCGGCTAGGTGTGGTACAAATACTAAACTAGTTAATTCAGAAAACTTTTAAAAATTAATTACTTTAGTTAAAATTTTCAATTTGGTAATAATTGTATTATTTATCTAAAATTATCTTTAGAAATCATTGAGACTAATCATGAAATATTAAAATAAGAAAATTATTATTACTTAGAATAAAATAATAGTATATTTATTGATATATAATGAATGTAAATATTGTTATGATCATATCATCACTATATCAGAAAATGTGATCATAAAACCATACATTTATGCACTAAATAATTGATTTTAATCATTACATTTTTTTAATAATTGAATTAAAATTTTCATTTTGAATTTACCTTTTTACACTCATTGCATGTTTCATAAAATATATTTAAGTACACATTTCTTCTTTTAAACAGTAATATATATCCTTATAATAATAATAGTGTGACATGAAATATCAATGTCTACCTAACGAGTTAACTCCATATAATTCATCTATGTCCTTTTGTGATTCCATAACTGCCTTTTGACGTTGAACTTTTTGTACTGCAACTGATTTTACACTGAATTATTACGTGAAATAGGGTTTCGACACAATCGAATGGCCATCCTAATATTTCCATCACCATAATCCCACAACACAGCAATTCTTAAAATTCAATAACTGTCTTTATGAGATATGGATTCTGTACCACAGACTTACACAATTTAATTACTAAATAAATGCACTACATAACACCACAAACACTTTAGAAAAGTCATTATTTATTAATTGCAGCATAACAGAACAGAAACACAACAAATAGAATTGTACACAACTTAATGTTTCATAGGTTTCAATGACATGTCTATGTTCTTATAATTAAACAAATGAAAATGGTATTTCATTTCCATCAAACAAACCAAAATACATATATATTGCTCATACGCCAACAACTATTTCGGTATCCTTTTCTTCTTCCGACTATAAACTGCGAACGGAGTTTGGATTACACGGCTTTTGAACCGTAATCGTGGATCATTCCTCATATGCACATACATATCATTGTTCGTTGCATTTTTGTCTTCTGCAGCTTCACTTGGAACATCCTCTTCATTCAAATTCATAGGAGAAACAAATTCATCTTTACTTCTATTTTCCCTCTCAGCCAAAGTTGATTTCAATTTAGCAATCGCTCCACCAAATTCATGACTATCATATTCTTGCTGCTCAATTACACCCATAAGATGCTCCTTCTTTTTCGTTCCACCAGAGACACACTCTTTCCTCTTACTTTTGTCACGTTCGCCATCACCTTTTGATAAAGCTTCTTTCACAACTAACTCACTTATTTCTTCCTTAGAAAGACAAAGATCATGCACAATCTAAAATTTAATTTAAAACAAACAACATCAATAAATTGCAAAAACAACTTAAACCATAAACAATGTAGGAAAAAATAATAGAAAAGTACCACATTATTTTTCAAACTACTTCTTATTGACACATCTCCAACTTTGTAATCAATCCAACGTAACAACCTTGGAAATTTGGATTCAATAACTGCACTCTTTCTCTTCACAAACAGGAAGTGATCAAAAGCCCATAGCTACATCATACAATATTACAATTCATTTCAAACAAAGTTACTCATTCATAACAATAAACCAAAATGCTACAAAACACGATATTGGAGAAAAACAAACGAACTTACCTGCAATAAAGATACGTATCCGACAACATGGAAGTGTTTTTGATCTGATTGCTTCTTTAAAACAACTGAGGCAGAACTCAAACTACCAACCAAATAGGAATAAACCACACCACCCCAGTTATATTTAACAAGACTAGTCAAATCATCTACAATTCTAAAAAGTGAAACAAAGACTGCTCCATTTCTATTAGGCAAAAGAAACTCAAAAATGCCTAAAAGAATGTACAACCGACATTAATCTTCTACATCAAGACACTCACACTCAGTCAATAGATAATTATATACCATACTAATTGTTACCTTTTTTTCAGAAAATTTCTTCCTACAAACACTATCAACGCCAACCTCCTCTAAATCAATTCTATCTCCATAAACCCTTAACCCCAGGCCTACACATACATCTAATAACTTAAATGCTACAAATTCGGAGTTAATCGTGAAACCTCCTCTACTCTCCACCCACACATTACTTAACTCACAAAGAAGGTTTCGACTAATCTTAACTCTTTCATGCAACAAAACAAACCACCAAAATGGTGTTTGTTGAATACATTGTTTTTGCTCCACACTTAACTTCTTGTTCAACAAACCAATATATTGTGTTCTACAAGAATGTCTGAAACTAATATGCAAATAGACATATTAGAAACCATAGGTTAAACTTATTGTACTCAAATATAAATGAAGTTACAAACCATCAAAAAAAAAATACCTGACTTATATCACTACAATCTCCAACCTCACAACCTTCACTACCTTCACAACCTTCACTAATGCCACTCATGTCAATTGGCCTGCAATTATAAAACGCATTAACTATCACTCATATCCAAAAACACAAATCCAGTTTGCTTTTTCTACCCACCCAATCCTAAATGTCCAAACCAACAAACTCAGTTTCGAACATCCAACAACACAACTGCACTTTTCATTTTGTAGCCACCTGACCCTAACTGCCGAAACCGTTCGCATTTTTGGTTACACAAAACAGTTCACATTTTCAATTAACTATCCACGACAACATTTACGATTTACAGACCATCAATTTGGGGAACAACTCATCAAAATGCCATTTCAATCATCGAACAAGAAAATACGAAAATGGGGTTTCATTTCCGGAAAAACATCACAAAAATAGTGGTTTCATTTGGGGAAGAACATCATAAAAATAGGGGTTTGTAATCGGATAGTAAAACATACCAGAGCACCCTTTGATTTGCAGAACAAGAACACTTCAAATTAGGGCTTCCAATTCTCCACACGAAGCTATGGCAGCAATCCGCACGCTCGCCGCACTCTCGCCTTTAGTTTAAACCGCAAAGGAAAGTTCTGTTTTTCTAACTTTTCCTTTTTCCTCTCTTACGCGTGTATCACAATCTCACCATTCACTCCACCTTCTCTCACGCGTCACTGCTCCTGTTTGCTTTAAAATTATTAAAATAATAACTGCCACGTAGGCGGGTAACTTCGGGGTCAAAAAAATGGGGCATTCTATCATTATCCTGACGTGAAGTAGTATGGGGTTTGGGTTCTTTACTTTCTATTCCACTCCTTGCTGTAATTTTGTCTCTTTTTACCACATATTAGTGTCTTGGAAGAAGCCATGGACCCACACATAAAGTTATGTTCTCTTTCTTTAGCTTTTAGCTCTTTCATTTTATCCTAATGCATATCACGTTTTTATTGGTGCATGGGTGGGAGGTGGTATTTAATTGAGATAAAAGTCATGTAAGATGCTTGGTGAGAATTCTACCAACCATTATGTGTAGTAGTAGGTTCACTTAGGTAGTTTTGTTTCTTTATTTTCTCTCACCACATGTGTACTTGGTTAGTTTCTTTCTATCATGGGTTTCAGTGATTGAGGAGAGATATATGGATGAGCACATTTATGAGTGTGGGCGGTATGGGTTTCTCCATTTCCTTTACAATTTTCATTGGTTGATGGGTGCAAGGTTTCTGTACTTTTCTTAGCCACGGGTCCCACTTTTGCTTTAAAGGTGAGAGGTTACGTGAGAAGGTTGGGAGCGTGAAAGGGTGCATGGGTTTCACAATTTGTTTAAAGTGCAGTACATGGTTTTAATGTTAAATGGCAACTTTGATTGTATGTGGTATTTTGGGATGGGCCCATTGGGAATAGAATTTTGTTTCATCCTTTGTGTCATTTTGGTTTGGAGAAAAGTCTTCCAATCGCAATTCCAATTCCAATATCACGTTGTGGGGTCGTGTAGGTGTAGGTTTTGTCAATTAAATATATCTAAGTTTGTTTTAGCTTGGATGGTTATTGTATGGTAGGCCCAAGGTGGGAAATTTCTCCCAATTTTCACGTTGCCATAGTATGCATGTGCATTTTCTTTTTATTTCGTTCAAGTTGGTGGTGTTTTTTCTTAATTTGTAAAATAGTGTTTTATGTGGACATCACAAATTCATGGGCACTACACTTTTATTCTTTTGGTTGGTCATGCATTTTAAGGGGTTAAACTTTGTGAGTTATATAGCCATAGTTGCCTAATCAATGTTATATCTTTTGCTTGGTTATATTTTAGTTGCATGGTTATGGAATTAAAATAGTGGCTTGGTACTTTAACGATTGCTGTTTATATTGGTTTGGGAATTATTAATAGAGTTCATTGTATGAATGTATTATTTGATAAGTTGATGGGTTTATGTTATGGAACTTTATTTCCCATGCATGATGTGGTGGTGAATACGTTGTTGGCAATATGTAATTCTCATGTGTTGCATGTTGAGAGTATTTTGACTTTCTTGAAAGCTCTTGTTGGAATTAAGTGTTGTGTGAGGTTTTTCGTACCTAGAGACCCAATTATGACTCTTTTGCCCATGTGAAGCAGTGGAAAGGGGTCCTCTTCGTTTGTTTGAAGTAGTGGTAGAGGATTGGTTCGAGTGTTGTACCCTCTCTCCTGTGTGAAGCAATGGGAAGGGGAAAGATGTTTCACCTTAAGAAATAAGGAAGACAGTCTGGCTGCGATAGTGGGACACATCAAACCATCTATTTCTAGAAAACTAGATGTTGTTGTGGGGTAAAAGGCCGCGGAAAACCAAAGCTTGACTATCATTACTATGTTTAAGGATTACAGATAAATATGATAGTGTGTTTGGTTTGGTATGGTTGTTTGGGTTTTGGGGGTTGTGTGTTCAAACCGAAGATTTGATTGGAATTACTATGTTTAAGTATTCTGCTTGGATGAGATGTTGAGTATCATTTGCCATGTTTTATTTTGCTGAATTTCTTTTATATACCATTGTTTATGGTTAGCTTACCCCTATTTGTTTGTTTGTGTGTTTGTTGTGTGTGTGATGATCATATAACGTGTGTGTTATACGGGAGCAGATGATTTTGTAGATAAATTTGGCATGGAGTAAGATTGGCGAGAGGCTGGGGTGAACTCGGGAGTTCTTATATTTATTTAGTTATTTTAAATCAAATACTGGAGACTATGTAATTTCCTTTTGTTCGCAATTATTATTGGAAGTTTTTTCACAACCTAACATTTTGAACTACGTAATTTAAATTAAATTATAAGTTTTGTTATTAGTACATTTTCATTGCTAATCCTTTTCTGTCAAATGCATTCATTTTATAACTTTCCGTGACATCTCAAAATTGGGGTGTTACAAATTCAGCATCAGTTAACCAATGTGCACTCCTTGCCTGCGTGATGACCTATTTGTTGAAACACTGATAATGTTAGACTGAGATGTTTCACTTAGCCACTGTGTTTCATTCCTATGATTGCACGGTGACAACGTGAAGTTTTTAAAATAGTGAGAGCAAAAGTATGTGGTTTGACGATGCAAGTAAGCTGCACAAATTGATCCTTCTACCCTAGCTTTATTTTTGACAAAACGCTTTGATTGCCCCACAAATCTTTAGAAATAAAAAATGATTACATTAGGATTGAACATGAGAATAAGGGTTCAAATTACAAAATTTAGTAATCATATCACCTTTCAAATGGATACAACCACCTATATTGCACCATTCCACCAAGCCATGTTTCATATGGAAGATGAATTAGGAGATGCTCCATTGAATCAAAGAATCCTGGAGGGAATATTCTTTTCAATTTGCAAATAATAATAGGAATATTTCCTCCAGCTTTTTTAGTGAATCCTTCCTCGGTGTCGTTCAGCACCAGTCTTTGAAGAAGTGACTAATTTCTATGAGAGGATTTAACACATGCATTGACAACGAACTGAACGCAATAGGGAGTAATGTTTCCATGAATACATGACAGTCATGACTCTTCATACCGTGAATACTACCGTTTTCAATATCAGCACATCTTGCCAAGTTTGAAGAATAACCATCTGGCATCCTAAGCTCCTTGTTCCAATGACAAACTATTTTAGGTTCATCTTTTGTTATGGTGTAATTTGCTTTTGGCTTCAACTACTTCCCATTGACCTATGACATCAACTGTAAGTATTAGCACCGACAATATAAAGTTATATCTCTTCTTGCTTTGTCATTATCTTTTGTCTTGCCACTAACATTCATCATTGTGTTGAAGATGTTGTCAAAGAATTTTTTTTCTATATGCATGACATCTAGGTTATGTCTTAGCAAGTTATCTTTCCAATATTGAAGATCACAAAAGATACTTCTTTTAGTCTAATTGTGCCACTCTCCATACCCATCCATCCTTGTGACAGAACTTTTAGTCACTTTTGGAAAATGTTTGACTCTTCTCCAAAGTTGTGATGGAGTTAACCTCAGAGGTGGCCCATTCGTTTCAACTTCCCCTTTGCAAAATGCCCTAGTGTTTCTCCTAAATGGATAGTCACTAGGCAAAAATCGACAATGATAATCAAACTATTAACTTTTCCGACCATAATTCAATGTGAACTACTTAGTGTGCTCCATACAATACGGACATGCTAATCTACCATCTGTGCTCTAATCGAATAACATCCCATATGTAGGGAAGTCATTAATAGTCCACATCAAAGCTGCCCTCATTAGGAAATTTTTCTTCCTTGAAACATCATACGTCCAAATACATAAAAGTCACCAATCAAAGGCTCCAAATAAACATCTATCGAAGCCTTTGGATTAGACAAACTTGGTATTAGACATGTCAAAAACATATAAGGGTTAGTCATACACATCTTAGGTGGAAGATTATAAGGAGTAACAATCAAAGGGCAACAAGAATAGGGTGATGACGATGCCTGGATGTACAGATTAAATCCATCTGAACATAGACCAAGTCGAACATTACATAGATCACTGGCGAAGGAAGGATGCTTTCGATCAAAGTGCTTCCAAGCTTGTCCATTAGATGGGTGACATAGCAAACCTTGTATTTTGTTCTCATCATGTAATGTCATATATTGTGTTGTTTACATTGAAACAAACATTCTTTATAGTCTTGGAATTATAGGCAAGTAGAACATGGACTTCAATGGAATTGGTTTTTTTTTTTGCCGCTGGACTACATGGATTTTGCGATATCGAGGGTGTGCACAAAATTTGCATTGGATCAAGGATGCATAATTTTTTCATTATCATTGTCATAGAAAAGCACACACCCGTTCACACAACAATCAATCTTCTTAGACTTTAATCCCAACTTTGAAACTAATCTCTTTACTTCATAGTAATTGTTGGGCAAAGAATTATTTAGTGATGTTAGATCTAAACTTAGTTTTGCAATATTGTCCAATGCTTGGTTTGAAACGTTCTAGTTGGATTTGAAGGATAAAAGTCTAATGCATACTGACAATTTTGACTTTGTTACCTCTTCAAATACATGTTCATTTGCCTCTACTAATAAATTGTAAAACCTCTGAGTAAATTCATTTGGATACTCTTCTAAATGACTCTCGTCTTCTTGTTCAAATGAAGCATGTTGGCTAAGATCATTAGTCAACATTTCTTGCATATACATAGCTTGATTCATCTCAGAGGTGTGATCAACCGTGCTTGAACTAAGGAAACGTCTTTCATGTTCACCTAAGGGCACTTCTTCACCGTGAAATGTCCAAATTCAGTAGTTTAGCATGAATCCTTTCTTGTATAGATGCAATTTAACTTCCTCGTCTTTCAAAATGTGAGTACATTCGCACTTGATGTAGTGACATCTAATATCCCTCTCAAAAGCATAATACTTATATTGTCGAGCAGTTTGGGTAAACTGTTCAACTTCTATCACAAAAGTTTCCTTCAAGCCTCTCCTAGCACTGTAACAACGGTCACACACACAAGGAAGATGGTTGGGAACTTTTCCCATGTTCTTTGACAAGGCAAACAAGGACAATGTTACTTTTGTGGTACTGAGAGAACATGGGACTTGAGTAATAAACCTATTACTACTTAAGTCCAACATGAAAGACAACCTATGATTACAAATTTCTATTTTGTATCTTACAAACCTTCAATGGTAAGATACCTTAAAAGATAAGGGTGAGAAAATAGATTCAACTATTACTAAGCTATAATTACTTTCAGTAGTGTAGGCAAATTTAAATTATTTTTCCATTCCTAACTTGTGTGCATGATTAAACATTCAAATCAATGTTTTAGTGGTTGTATATAAGACTCAAAACAGAAAATGGATCATTCATTCAATAATTTTGTTTAAAGACCAACTAGCAACTAGATTAGTAACCAAAATAATAAATTCACACTAGCTTTAAGACACAAAGCAAACACATCAACGCTTCTTCAAAACATTGAGTTTAGAGCTTATACTAGAATCACCAAAATGGAATCACCTAGACTAGCCAATCAAAGCCAAAAACAAGTTATGTGCAACATGTTGATTAAGTATACCAAAAAAGGACTTAAGAACTCCATAACTATGAAAAATCACATTCTAAAGCTTCAAAGTAGTTACAAACAACTTGATTAAATTATGTGCAGTAGAAGTCAATCAAGACATGCTTCAGGTGCAATGTTAGAGTGAAAGATAACATACATGTTGATGTGCAACCACACCAAATCACACTACAACAAATGTTAGATCAAGTTGCTAAATGGGCAACTGTAAGATTAGAAGTGATAAATTAAGGGTGCAAAATATTATTTTCAATTATAAAAAGGAAACAAGATATGGTGCCAGCTGCATACAAAGTTAGTGACTCAAGCAGGGCAAGGTTAGTGACTCAAGCAAAACTGATTAGTTAGAAGACTAATCTAAATATAAAACAGAAAACAACAATATGTAGTGGTGGTGGTGGTGGTGTGAAGTCCCTGGTGCAGAAAACAACAAAAATCATATTACCAGTGACTAAAGAAACTCAACTACCCTTAAGGAAACCCACTGCACCACTCTACCAATTAAACCAAGCACACAACACATAAAGTGACTAAGAAGGAAACCACATAACCAAATCAATACTGATAGAATGATTAATTAAAGATGAGAAAGAACCACATACTAAAAAGCTATAAATACTTAACCATGAGATGCAATAGTGGTATAGAATCTGATGGAGACATGGAATGCACGTGAATTGGAATGAAATTTAAATGGAATGATACATTTGAATTAGACTAAAGCGAAATGAAGGTGAACCTAATTTGAAATGTGAATGCACATGCTAAATTTTGGAACTGTGGCAGCAGTGAAATTAAAGGTTGTAGCAGTGATAGCATGCCACTAAAGCAAACTGCTTTTAAAATGATGAATGCAATCTTCAGATGCATTTTAAATTGAACTACTGGGAATTCAATATGTGAGTGTGCTATGGCGACAGCAAATTAGTGACTACAATCATTGAATCAACCAAACAAAAGGGCATAGTGCCCACCAATTTGATTGAAACGTGTAGTTGCCTGCTAAAATGTAGTGTAAATTTAAGATGGAATACAATGACATGGAAGCAATAAATATACGGATGTAGAATCAATGAAATGTGGCAACAAAGTGAGTCAACAACAACAGAGAATTCCTTAATAGATGTGCATTAATCGTATGGTAGCAGAAAAACAGATAAAAATGCAGCAGAATAACTTAGTGAACAAATCAAGACCTAACGAAAACTTATGTGGGAACTATTGCAAACTTAATGTAGTAAATCTGATAAGAATGATGCACAAGTTATAAATGCTAGAAGCTATAAATTCTATAAATGCTGCCAAATAGAGTTAAATCCCAATTTTCCTTAAAGAACCACTCTCGAAAAAACGAAACCCATTTTATAAAGTGGAATTGTGAAAAATCCGATTCAATGACACAAACAAAGGAAATGAAACACAATTTCATCCCAGAATCAGCCAAATCACAACCATACAAATGAACAACACCAATTCATGACAACATCAAATAATCACACCACAAATTGAACAGCCTCCCTCATGCATACATCTCTCCCAAATAGTGTCGTACTGGGAAACAACAACCTTCCATCGTAGCCTCGTTGTTCATCACAAAAACAAAAATATGAAATTAATAATAGAGGGATGAGATGGCGAAAAGAAGATAATAAACCCTACTCACAAGGAGATTCTTTGTCAATCTCGCGACAACGTAAGGATGGCAGCGATTGCTCTGTGATTGACTCCTCAAAGGCGACAACCTCAGTAGCAGTAGCAAGGAGACACCGTCCTTCTTCTCAACTCTCTGGCGACAACAGACTCATTACGGTGTGTGGTGTTTCACATAGAGGTTAGGGGGAAAATTGAAATTGGGGAAAAACTGAAATGGGAGAACGACTTTGCCGAAAGATTTACCGACAACACCATCTGTTGGTAAGGGTTAAATTATTTTACCGACGGATTAGTTGTCTCCTATCATTCATTGAGGGATTACCGACAGATATATCCGTAAGTAAATTAGACGATGATATCCTTTGGTAAATCTGTCGGTAACAAACCATTTTCGGCGGAAAAAAATCCTTCGGTAATTATCCAAAGGTAATAAATCGTTTTCTTTTAGTGGTTATAGAAAATCCCTGGTTGATCCATAACAAGGAATTTGTAGCTAACCTCTAGTTGATCCACAGAAAAATATAGGAATTGGTTCTTAGCTAATCTATTGTTAACCTATAGCAAATTGAATCAATTAATCCTAGTTGATCCCTAGCAGAAGCTTAGAAAATTGTAACATCCTATCCCTAGTTAATCCCTAGGAAAATTGTAGCAAATTTCATTAGACCAAAATATTACATTCTCTTGTACTTTGTAAAATGCATTTAGTATCAAAGTAATATAAGTTAAAATATAAATAATCATGCCAAACAATTTATAGAAGACATGTCAAATTCTACTACATTGAAAATAATCAAAGCCAAGAACATAATGAAATTGGACTTTTAGCATCACAATTGTCAACATACATAATTAAACAAAATAAAACAATATCATCATCTTCATATTTGGTTCTCCTCATGTTTGTTGACTAACAGTGGTGATGATATCTTTAATGTAGAGAATATTTGTGTCTTGAAAAACAACATTTGTGTTTGCTTTTGTGTATGCAATTATTGTTGTAAAAGTGTATGCATTTCTACTTGTGCTTGTATTTATGCATGCAAATATGCTTGGAATTGTGCTTGAAAATGTGCATGCATATCTGCTTGTGCTTTCAGCTAAACTTGCACCTATTGTGCATGTGCCTATATTTGTGCTTGTAATTCTATTGTAGTGATTTCTTCTCCATATTTTTCTACCATGGCACTTTCACATGATTCCTATATAATAAATCAATCATTTTGTAAGATAAGATTAAATAACTAAATAAATTTTATCTTTAAAACATGTATACATAAAATGAATTTTTTTTCTCTATTGGGGACATGTTGACCCTATTTTCTTTTATGAAATTTCTTCTATAGTTCACCATAAGAAACAAACCCCTATGTCTATTGTAAAATATTATTTAATTCTACAGAATGAATAGTATCAAAATCCAAATGTATATCAAAATTTATCATAAGTATGTTTATGTATATTATTGATGCACTAATGGTTACAATGATTTTGTGCATTATTAGGTTCATTGGATAATCTCAAAATACACTTCCATATGCATTTCTTTGGACAAATATGTGCCTCCCTACTAAGAAGCCATGATATCCAAATGTATATACAACATATAAGTATTACTAGAAAATGAGAAAATGATATTATCTTTTTCAAGTGATGCTTGAAGCTTATTTATCCTCTAATATGCATCATAGCTTATGGCCTCAAAACCTTATTGTTTTAACCAGCAAAGCATTTCTTTTCCAACTCTTCTATCTTCCATATATCAATTAAAGCATCTCACTTCTCAATCCTTATTCCTCTTGACACAAAACATTTTAGGTCTTCTATATTATCTAGCTTGCCCATTCTCTTACCTTTTTCATTGCCTTAGCTAAAGAATTAGAATAGTGATCCATGCATGTTAAATTCCAAACCTTTCAAGGCATGCTACGATAAAATCTGATGTAAAATGGTACTTATTCTACACTAATACAAATTTTTAAAAATTAATAAAAAGTAAATATAATATAAAGATAAAAGATTATAATAACTTGCCTTAAAATCACTGAATAAGACCTAAATCACAGCCAAATAATCTTCAATCACCATTCAAATGATGAAACCAAATCGTAGAGTAATCAAAACAAGGAAGGATAAATAATGAAGGGGAATATGAACCTCTCCTTCTCGTCGATACTGTGAAGGTAGGGAAACATACCTCGTCGATCCCGTAGCATGGGAACAAAAACCCTAAGATGCTATAGTTAGCCCTCTGCTACATACTGATTCTTGATTTGTTGTTTGGAAGATGCTATAGTTAGCCCTTGCTTAGATGTGCTACATTGAAACAAGTCAAATACATAATATGGGAATTACACGAAGGTATTTATGGATACAATTCTGAAGTAAGAATTATGGCGGAATGAGTACTGAGGGTCAAATACTTTTAGTTGAATATGGAAGCAAACTACACTGAATATGTAAAAAAAATGTATACGTTTCCAGAAGCATGACACCATTATTCATAGTAAGCAATAAGACTTACACCACATCATTTGCCCATGAACCTTTGCAAAGTGGAGGGTGGCACCCTTTACTTCACTTAACGAATTAAGGCGGAACCTTTGGTGACGATTACTTCTCATCAAGTACATAAATTTGTGTGGAAAAATAGATTATGTCGGTATAGGGTGTCACATACTATAATCACTAATAATTGAAGGTAGTTCATAGATAAAGGCCTAGTCGAGTTTTGCGTCAATCACGAGATCAAACACGTCATCAAAGTTATAGAACACTCCCTAGTCTTCAACAAAGGAAACACTTTTCAGCCTAGTTTACAGTACTAATGCCATGATCCTTGTAGCGATTGGAGAACTATCCCATCACCGAGAATGGTACAAGAAGAAAACATAAAAAAGGTTGTCTCAACAACAACCTATCACTACCAAAAAAAGAAGTATTATCGATGGTCCAAATCCGTTGGTAATAACTAATATCCGTCGGTAGTCATATTTTTTCGACGAATTACCGACGGGTAGATATCTGTCAAAAAAAATGGCATAGCTAATATTTACCGACGGATAATGCCCATCGATAATTACCTACATGATTTATTCATCAATAATTATCGATGTGCATAATTTGTAGGTAACTATCGACAAACACTATTCATCGGTAATTACAGAAGGATATATCCATTGGTAATGTCATGCGTCAAGCATTGTATTTTCCGACGAATGTGGCGACTAATATATCCGTCAGTATTGTCTGCCCTATTTTCCAATGCATTCTGTAATTCTACCTTCCCAAACTCAAATAATTTATCATACCTTTTAATCTCATAATTAATCCTAGCCATCCAAACATGTATCTTATAATATATTTCTACATACACCACACACACAAGAATATTCTAAATGTCTACATATAAAAGTGAAACAAATGTAAACATCCATCAATCATAGTGTCATAGTTTGTTTATTCTTTAACTAATGTAAAAGCAAACATGAGTAACAAACTCGATATAAAAAGAAATCTTTATAATCTACATAATCGTCTAAATGATTTTTTTTTCTTTAGAGTCTTTTTGCTACTAAGTCTATGGCTAGACTGTGGTGGACTAGATGGGAATGGGCTGAATTGGAGTGGCTAGACTAGAGTGGGCTTAATTGAAGTCGGCTATTGTTAGGGCGATGTTGGGATGGATTGGTGTTGTTGAACCATGTTCCTACTTTAATCTAACTATCCTAACAAGTTTCTAATGGCAAAATATGACTAGACAACAACTCACACTGGTAAAACTAACTACAACTCAAAATCTAGCTACCTAAGACTAAAAACTACCACTAAACTATGTTAAAACTGCATAAATTTAGAACTGGATTAAACTGTGGGATATAACTCTTATAAAACTACTTGGATAACTTCCAAATAGCAAAAGAAATATGGAGAACATATCATTGAGTCATAATTAACAAGGGAATTCAAATCTGCCTAGTGAAAACCCAAAAAATGAACTAGAAATTGGTCAAAATGAGCGAACACTACCAAATTAGGAAAGGAAATGATAAGCAATTATGCAAACACAATCTAGTTAGTATATGAAAAATGAAAACTAATCTAAAAGTGAGGAATAACATGGGAAACAAAAACTGATATGTGGAGACTATCTAGCTACCTAAGACCTAAAACTAAAACTAAATTGTGCTCAAAGTGTAAAAATTTAGAACTAGAGTAAACTACTGCATATAACTCTTATAAACTACATGGACAACTTCTAATTAGAAAAATAAATGTGGAGAAAAGATCACAAATCAGAATTAACAACACTACAAAAAAAATCACTGATTACCAACAACTAAATTCCGTCTATAATGGACATTATCTGTGGAAATATTATTTTACCGACAGAATTTCGACGGGAAAAAATTTGTTACTAAACTGTTAGTTTGTAATATTTACAGACCGATAAGTGCGTCGTCAGGAATTACCAATAGAAGTGTCATCGATAAACCCTCGGTAAAAGGTGGATGAACATGTTATCCTTTGCAGTTTACTGATAGATAAGTGTATTGCATCATTACGACATATATAACCGTCGATGAATCCTTCGAGAATATAATCTCGTCAATTTACTCCATGCCAAAATAATTTGCAATATCATCTGCTGCCATATAACACACACGTTATACGATCATTGCACATACAACAAACACACAAAGAACCAAATAAGGGTAAGCTAACCATAAACTATGATATATAAAAGAAATTCGTAAATAAAACATGGTAATTAATACTCAACATCTCATTTAGCTAACTCTTAAGCATTATGATCACAATCAATCCTTGGTTTCAACACACAAACCCAAAATCCAAACAATCATACAAACCAAACATAGTATCACATTCATCTAACATCTTAAAACATAGTGATCATAATCAAACTTTGGTTTTCCACGGCCTCTCACCCCACAACAACATCTAGTTTCCTAGAACAAATGGTTCGATGTGTCCCACTATCGCAACCAGACTATCTCAAGGAATTATGAGTAAAAACGTCGATGCATCGCACATTAGGCATTATACTTACAATTGATTAATTAAGTTTTCTATTTGGTGAGGAAACAAAGGAATAGACATGATTAGGCATAGTAAAATTTAATTGAGACTGTACTTTGGTTCAATTTACTATGGATAATCTAAACATTCTCACTTTTAATTGAGATTGTACTTTGATTAAAATTAAGACTTTACATTGATTTATTTGTAAATCAACAACAATAATTAATTTAACAATTGTCTCTAGATAATCGATGAAGAATTGAACCCATATTTACTATTACTGTGTTTATAATCTTTTATTTGCATGTCATTTATCTATTGCATATCAAAACCCCATATTTTTATAGTTTCTAATTTTAATTGCATTTAGGATAGATTTTTATAAAACTCAAATATTTGAAATCAATTATGTATTCATTGAGAGGCGACTCAGGGTTATCTTAACCCTATCTAGTGTTTTCACCACTAACTTGGCAATACTAAAGTTGATATAGTTAAGTAGTGGTAATTTGATCACTTAACGACAGTCTTATCAAATTTGGCACCATTGCTAGGGAATATGGTTAGTATTTCTTATATTTTTATTTTTTTTTAATTCATTCATTCATTTTATTTTTTTTATTTATTTATTATTTTTCTTACGCATATACGTTTTGTAAGGCCCATTAATTTCTGGTTCCTTTTCTGCCCTAAAAAGAAGGGTTGCCCTACAACAGTTGGGCCTAGAGGCTGGCCCATTGGATAAATACCAAATTCGTGTTGCCCTAATCCACTTTTGTCTTATTTTCAGAAATAGACCTAAAGTTGTGCCGTCACACGCCGCTGCCGTATGGAGCTCTACTAGGGTTACATTTTCCCGATCGAACGGCGCTCAACCCCGTTTCCGTATTCTACCACCAAGGGTCGCTCTTGGTATCGCCATTCACCGCTGTTAAGATCAAGGTCTCGTGCTAGTCTTTTCCTAGGTAAGGGAAGCTAGGACCCTCGGCTCTTTGTGTTTTCTTCGTTGTTCTGTCATTCTTTCATGTCTACATGGTTTGGCTGTTGTTGTGTTCGGTTGGATTGAGTTAAAGCATGTTTTGATTCGTGGTTTTGGCTGTTGTACAAGAAATCAGTGGCGAGTACTGGTTTTCTCGCCCAAGCGAGCTAGTCTCGCCCAGGCGAGATTATCAGAGGCTCGGCCAGGTTTTGTTGCACGAATTGTCGCCCAGGCGACTTGTGTTGTTTTTGAGCGAGGAGTGCTCTCGCCTAGGCGAGAAGGAACTCGCCTGAGCGAGACCTCGCAGAGTCACCTAGCCCCTCGTCGCGATCTCACCTAGGCGAGATGGGATCCGCCTGAGCGAGAAGGTCCCTCTCGCCTATGCGAGCCCTGCTAGCTTGGGCGAGGCAGCGGGCAGGTTTTGATGTTGTTGTTGAGTGCTTCGCTGATGTGTAGATTGTTATCTGACCCCATATGCTTTACGAGATGGGTTGTGTGAGGACGACATGATTAATATGTTACATTTGAAATGGAAATGGCATGTTGGTTGATTGGGTATGAATTGAAAAGCATGGGTTGTATGAACTGTTGATTTTACATGATATTATTGTTATGAGAAAATCTTGGTTGGTGGGTGGAACATGTTTAAAGTATGGGTAGGGATTAATTCCATGTCTCTTGTAATGAGAGATATTGGTGGCGCCTCATCGGTTGGACGTAATTCCATGGATCCTCTTAAGGGGAGTCCTTGGTGGTGCCTCGATAAATGGGCGTAATTCCACGGGGGGTTCGTGGTGGTGCCACAGGGTCAGGGCGTAATTCCACGAAGGCCACGTGGTGGTGCCTCCTATAAGGGTATAATTCCGTGAAGGCCTAACGGTGACGCCTCAATGCTAGGACGTAATTCCACGGCCACGTGGTGGTGCCTCAGGTACATATCCGAATAGTCAAGTCTTAGGTTTTGATATGGACGAGTACTTCACATGTGGGAGTCTGCTTTGTATGTTTGAATGTTAATGGTATGTTGTATGCATGATATGATGACCTCTTCGCTAGCTTACCCTTTTACTTGCTTGTGTGTTATGTTTGGACTCTACCTTTGCGATGATCATCAACTTTGTTGATGTGAGCAGATGTGAGAATTCCTGGCACTGGTGATGGTAATAGGGATGTTGCAGCTTGACGCTTTGGACAGGTGTTGGGCCCACTATGGGGCCCATTACCGGCGGATTCTATTATATGTTGTTTTTGTACGAACTAGACCTAGTACTCTTAATTATGTTGCTTTCAGTATATTTCCGGTTGGGCCATGTGGGGCCCTTTTTCTTGTAATCCGGCTCTTTTTGATGTATTGTATACATTCTTACCCTAAATCCCGTACTCTCTGATTATTCAAGTATGTGATGTTTTATTAATTGAGGTTATTCAGTTTTTGGGACGTTACACGTTTACTAGAGTTTGTGTTTTTTGTAGTCTTTAGTTTTCTTTTTATATATTTCAAGCAAAGTTCTATTTTTGTTTTGATTAAGAATTTCTTTTAAGACTTAGTATTTAAGTTGTCCATTGTGACACACCTCTCGTTCCTGGGAGTAGACCCAACGACATCTTAACTTATTTCTTTCTTGAAATCTTTCTCCAAAACAAGAATAATAAGAAAAAAAATATAGAGGAACACTTTCAGGTGGACTGCATAATGCATGACTCGGGCCAACCTGGGTCAATTCTATCAATTTTTATTCAGAACTTGAAAGGAACTTGTGTAAATCACGCAAGAGACTTGAACTTGGGTGTTCTATTGAAGAAGCATCGTCATCATCTGAACCTACCATTGAAAGTGTACCGCTAGAGTCACCTCTGGTGATTAATATATATTTTGATCCATCACCTGAACCAGAAATTCAAGAAGATAGAATGGAAGAAAGAACAATAAGAGAGTTGGCTGCACCGGATGCAACACTTACACAAAACATGTGCATCCAATATCCTGATGGAGAATGTGAGCTTAAGTCTGGGTTAATCCATCTTCTACCTAAATTCCATGGATTAGCAGGAGAAGACCTGTACCATCACTTGAAGGAATTTCATGTTGTTTGTTCATCCATGAGACCTACAACAGTCACAAAGGAACATATTAAGCTTAAGGCTTTTCCATTTTCGTTGCAAGATGCCGCTAAGAATTGGTTATATTGCCTTCCACTAGGATCCATTATTACTTGGGAGACTCTGAAAAGATTATTTATGGAAAAGTTGTTTCCAGCATCTAAAGTTGTTGCTATTTTTGGCAAAGATATTTATGGGATAAGGCAACAAGAAAGACAAAATCTTCAGGAGTATTGGGAAAGATTCAAAAAGTTATGTGCCTCCTGTCCTCATCACCAAATAAACGAGCATCTCCTCATTCAGTACTTTTATGAGGGATTGAGTATCACGGATAAACAAATGATAAATGCCGCAAGTGGAGAGGCATTGGTGGACAAAACACCAACAAATGCGAGACAATTAATTGAGTATATTGGGTCGAATCATCAACAATTTACCACCAGGAGTAATTCTACAACTCTAGTGAAGGGAACCAATGGAGTAGAAGCCTCATATGTTGCAAATCACAAGAAAATAGAAGGGAAGTTGGATGACTTAGCTGCCATGGTAAGGACCTTGGCAGACTTACAGAAAAGGCCTATCCCTTCTACCTTATGTTAAATTTGTGCTTCTACTAATCATCCTATCGAGGCATGTTCTATGTTAAAAGAGACAGGGACGTTAGACAGTGAACGACCCTAAGCGTATGCAGCAAACATCTATGGCAATGATAGACTACCTCAACATCAATACCACCATGATTTATCTTCCAACAAGTACAACCCATATTGGAAGGAACATCCTAGCCAAAATGGGGAAATTAGTAGTCTCAACACCAACAAGTCTATGTTCCTCCTCAACAGAGGCAACAACCACAACCAACTACAACCTCTGGTTACTCAAACATGGAAACAATGATGAAAATGATGGTTGACTTAATGAAGGGACAAATCAATGCGTTCAAACAGACAATGGAAGTAACTAATCAAAATTTGCAGAACCAGATTGGACATATGGCAAATTTGTTGAATCAGATGAAGTCTCAACAAAGCTCGAGCAATTTTCCTGCACAAAATATAATCAACCCACGAAATGTAAGTGTTATTACTCTAAGATCGGGTAAGCAAATATAAGGCCTTGGGGATGCCAAGAAGATGAAGATAAGGACAATGAAGTTGTACTTGATAATAAAAGTGGAGCATCAGATGAAGCAACACAAGCAACATCTGAAATGCCTAAACCCAATGATAACTCCAGTTTGTATCCTCTAATACTTCCTCTGAAAATTCTTCACCTTATTCTCCTCTTCCTCCCTATCCAAACCGTTTGAAACCAAAAACTAAAAAGATGGAGGAGTTAGACAAAGAGATCTTGAATACTTTCAAGAAAGTGGAGATAAACATCCTTTTGTTGGATGTTATAAGACAAATTCCTAAATACGCCAAGTTTCTTAAAGAATTATGCACACATAAAAGGCATGTTATGGACAAAGAGGTAGTGAACATCAGAAGAAACGTGTCTAGCTTAATTATCAAGCCTGCAGTCAAAATACCGCAAAAGTGTAAGGATCCATGTATGTTTTTTGTTCCTTGCATTATAGGAAGTACTAAGTTTGACAATGCTACGTTAGATTTAGGAGCTTCCATTAATGTAATGCCTTTGTCAGTTTTTACTTCACTTCATCTTGGACCTCTTAAGCCTACTGGTGTGGTCATTCAATTGGCCAACCGTAGCACAGTTAACCCTGCAGGTGTGCTAGAAAATGTGCTTTTTCGTGTGGACAAGTTAATTTTTCCTACAGATTTCTACATCCTGGACATGAAGGATGATGAAGGAATGAGTTCAACCACAATTATCTTGGGAAGACTGTTGATGATGACAACACGTACTAAGATAGATATGCATGTAGGATCTTTGACTATGGAGATAGGAGATGAGAAGGTGCAGTTCAATGTGCTAGAAGCCATGAATCACCCAACCGAAGACCATGCTTTGTTTTGTATTGATTTATTGAGTAATGTAGTAAACAATTTTGCTTTTGCCCTTTAGACATTTTTTATGGTTTTTCTTCTTCTTTGGATTTTTCTTTTTCGAATATTTAGTGCTCAATTTTAGACAAAAAAGAAAACTATAAAACAAGTGATATTAAGGACGCGATGTCACTATATGATACCTCTGTGGTGTCCGATTGTGATGTTGAGGTGGCTAAAATTACCTTAGGCAATAAAATGTTGCCATCTGTGGAACAACCACCCACTTTGAAGTTGAAACCTTTACCATCTCATTTGAAATATGCTTATCTTGAGACGGATGGGAAACTCCCTGTTATTATACCTGCCTTGCTTAATGGTGAGCAGGAACAAAATCTATTGTAGGTTATCGAAGATCACAAGAGAGCAATAGGCTGGACTTTGGCAAATATTCATGGTATTAGTCCTTCTTTCTGCATGCACAAAATACTCTTAAAGGAGGAGGCTAAACCAATAAGGCAGCCTCAGAGGAGACTGAATCCTGCGCTGATGGAGGTTGTGAAAAAGGAAGTCAATAAGTTGCTACAAGCAGGTATTATGTATCCTATTTCTGACAACACTTGGGCGAGTCCTGTACATGTGGTCCCCAAGAAATATGGGATCACCGTGGTCAAGAATGAGAAGAACAAGTTGATTCCTACTCGTATTCAGAATAGCTAGAGGGTCTGTATTAATTATAAAAGACTAAACCAGGCTACCAGGAAGAACCACTTTCTTTTACCTTTCATGGACTAGATGTTAGACCAATTGGCAGGTAAGTCTCATTATTTTTTCTTGATGGATTCTCTAGGTATTTTCATATTTGTGTTGTCCCTGAGGATCAACATAAGACTACCTTTACTTTTCCATTTGGCACATGTGCGTATAGGAAGATGCCATTTGGCCTATGCAATGCCCCTAGAACATTTCAATGATGTATGATGAGCATTTTTACAGATTTGTTGGAGCATTGTATTGAGGTTTTTATGGATGATTTTAGTGTATATGGTTCATTTTTTGATCATTTCTTGTCTAATCTTGCGAGAATCTTTGAGAGATGTGAAGAAACTAACCTTGTTTTAAATTTTGAAAAATGTCATTTTATGGTGGAAAAAGGTCACGTTGTTTCAGAGAATGGTATATCTGTAGATCTTGCGAAAATTGATGTTATTTCACAATTGCCTTACCCCTCTTCTATGAAAGAGGTTCGATCTTTATTTCTTGGACTTGCAAGATTTTACAAGAGGTTTATCAAGGACTTCAGCAAGATAGCCAACCCTCTCTCCAACTTGTTGCAAAAGGATGTACCATTTGACTTTGGAGAGAGATGCAAAGATGCTTTTGATACTTTGAAAAAGGCACTTACCACCACTCCTATCATCCAGCCACTTGACTGGACATTACCATTCAAGTTTATGTGTGATGCATCGAACTTTGCAGTGGGAGTGGTGCTTACACAAAGAGATGGGAAGCTACCACATGTGATATATTATGCTTTCAGAACATTGGACACAACACAGGCTAACTACACCACAAATGAGAAGGAATTATTAGCTATTGTGTTTGCCTTGGACAAATTCAGATCGTATATACTTGGTTCCAAGGTAATTGTTTACACTGATCATGCAACATTAAAATTCCTTTGAAGAAAGCAAATTCCAAGCCAAGGTTGATGAGATGGATGCTACTGCTCCAAGAGTTTGACATTGAGATTTGAGATAGAAGTGGAGCACATAACTTAGTAGTTGACCATCTTAGCAGGATTGAAAATAGAGAAGAGGACATTCCTATTCAAGATTACTTTCCTGATGAAGTCTTTTTAGCGTTAACTGTTGTGAAAGGTATGTTTCTTGAACCTAGGTTTGCTGATATTGTTAACTATTTGGTTATTTCTGCTATTCCTCCTTCCTTCTCCAAGTATGAAAGAACCAAGCTAAAAAGTGAGGCAAAGTATTATATATGGGAAGACCCAATCTTATGGCGCATTGGTAGTGACCAAGTCATAAGGAGGTGTGTTCCAGATATCGAGATACCTTATGTGCTTGAGGTTTATCATTTGTCTCCTTTTAGTGGACATTATGGGACACAAAGAACAGGTAGGAAAGTGTTGGATTGTGGATTATATTGGCCTACTATCTTTAAAGATGCACAGAGGGTGTATGAAAATAATGAGTAGTGTCAAAGGGTAGCCAGATCCATTACAAGAAGGAATGAAATGCCTCAACAACCCATGCTATATTGTGAGGTATTTGATATTTGGGGTTTTGATTTTATGGACCTTTTCCTCCTTCTTTTGGGTTTTCTTATATTTTGCTTGTTGTAGACTGTGTCTCCAAACGGGTGGAAGCCATAGCTACAAGGACTAATGATGCTCGAATTGTCATGAGTTTTTTTAGGTTTAACATTTTCTATAGGTTTGGGATACCACGGGCCATCATCAGTGACTAGGGGACTCATTTTTGTAATAAGCTGCTTGAGAACATGTTGAAGAAATATGGGGTGACACATCGCATTGCTAGACCATATCACCCCTAAACTAATGGGCAAGTAGAGATCTCTAACAGGGAGATTAAAAAGATATTAGAGCAAGTAGTGAAGTCTAGTCGAAAGGATTGGGCCACAAGATTTGATGATGCACTTTGGGCACATAGGACGACTTACAAAGCACCTATAGGTATGTCACCTTTTAGGGTGGTTTTCGGAAAGGCTTGTCACTTACCTGTGGAGATTGAACATCGGGCCTATTGGGTCATGAAAGCATGCAACTTGGATTAGGAAGAAGCAAGGAAAGAGCGAAAACTTTAGTTGCAAGAACTAGAAGAGATTGTGGCTAGAAAGGATTTCAAGGTAGGCCATAAGGTGTTACTATACAAATCCAAGCTTGGTCACATAAGTGGTAAGTTGCGTTCCACTTGGGAAGGACCATTCATTGTTATAGAAGTCTTCCCTTATGGAGAAGTGGACATCAAGGAAGAATCCTCAGAAAGAACTTTTAAAGTTAATGGGCATCGTCTTCGGATATTTAATGAAAATCAAGATATGGTGAATAAGACGATGGATGAGATGAACTTCACTTCTCCCGTATACCTTCCGCCCTGAGGAGGTAAGTACACTTCATACTTTTTCTTTGCATTATATAATGAATACATTGAAGACAATGCATGGATAAAGTGTGGGGGTGCGGGGAGAAAATTTATTTTCCCTCTTTTCTGATTTTGTTTTCTATTTGTATTGTTTTTTCTTTTCTAATTTTGTTTTCTGATTGTTTTTTTTAAAAAATCATGCTTTCAATAAAACATATTGACATTGAATTTTCAAATTTTTCACTAATCGGAACAGTCATAATTATGGGAAAATAAGAGTCATGTGCTATGAGTGGATTGTTTTTGTGATTTACTAATTGAGAGTTTTTGGAATAAATCTTTTGTCAAACAATTTTGACCCTGTGAGTTTTGAGCTTTATTGTAAAGGATGGACTACCATGTGTCATTCCTATTTTTCTTATGTGACTTGCTCATGTCTTGTTTATACTCAAATGTTTAACTTGATTCTTTTGTTTTGCATCTTAGGTGAATATGCATGATTTGATATGACTGAGGCATTTCTTGTTTTTAGCTACTTGGCCAAATAAGCTAACCATGACATTGGTACATTGGTAGCCCTTTGAGCTTTAAACATTTTTTCTTGTTTTGAGCATATTGTTAATCCTTAAAAAGAAAAAGACCATGTTTTTCCTTACCACAGGAAGAAAGAAGGAGCTTGTGGATTATGTTAAGATTGGTTGAGAAATAAAGTGTGGGGGTGAGTATTTCACCCACAAAATTATAAAAATGGCAAAAGAAAAAATTGTTGATGAGAGAGTGTTGAAATGAAAAATGATTGCTTTCTAAAAAAGAGCAACAAAGGATAAAAGTGAAAAAAAAAAGACAAAAGGGATTGTTTTTGAAACTATGCTCCATAATTCTTTCTACCTTCCTACCTTTGCCTTGGCCCTATTATAACCTATGAAAAGTCATCATGATCTTTGAATGCATGTTTTCTGAAAGCTATGAATATTAGAGTCTTGTTAAGCATTAAGAGTGTTTACTTGCATAGGTATTTTGAGTAGAAACACAGGCCAAAACACTTGAGCGAATTTCGGTGAGAAAATATACATTTAACTTGACTGTTTCTCTTTCATATTTTATTATCTTGTAAACTCAAAAGATTAACTCATGTGTGAAAAACATAATCTTTCCGTTTGTATGTGCATGACAACATGATTTCTAGAAGATTGATTTGTTTCCATTTGTATTCATTCTTTTAATCTAGTGAAGATATGGAATAAAATACCCTAGAATAAAGTATTGAAATTGTTCAATTTTACCCAAGATGGCAAAAGGATAAGTGTGGGTGTGTGATGAGTTCAAATTTTTGGCCTCATTTAATGTTTAAATTTGGGGATTTAATAGAATTTTTCTGCCTAAGGATTGATTTAATTAGGATTTGTTATTATTAGATTTATTGAGTAAGTAAGTTAAAAATGGCGTAAAAATTGATTTTAGTTGCATAAAATATTATTGGATATTCTAACGTTTGTTAATGCAACTGAAGTTTAATTTGGGTCATTAAAAGTGTGGATTTGAAATATTCAAAGTTAATAAATAAGTCCAAAATCAGGAAATTCTGGAAAAGAATAATTCAGGAGCTAAATGCACCCTGAATTTTATTTTACACACTCCTCCTGCAAGTGACCACCTAAAAACCTGTTATGCACCCCTGATTTCTAATAAGTTACACCCCTCCTACCACTTAAACTCCACTCAACCAGATCATGCCATGTGGCAATCCTTCACTAATTAATCTGTCCAACCACATGATGACATGTGTCATGATCCTTCACTCACTGAATTGGCCAACCATACACTGCCACATCACCATCTCCCAAAATGAAACCCTAACCCTAATCTTTCTCCTCTCCCACCATCACCATGCTTGCAGCCGTCACCCTCTAAGGCAGCCACCACCATCTTCGTTTACGGTGCAGCAACAGCCATTGAAGTTTGTGCACCCATCATTCGCAACACCACCATCGCACAATGCGCAACTTCATCTTTAGTGCAGTAAAGTCGCTGAAATAATGCAGCGGGACCTGCAGTTTCCGATGCCCATCTTCTCCCTCGCGAGCACACAAACCACGAAACATGGCGGCACCTAAAAAGCGAAACAGCAGCCATTGATTCCTTCACCTGCACAGGAAAACAACAGTCATTGCAGCAACCAGATCTACACCGCGCTGGAGTCCACCATGGAAGCGCGAACCATCACACTTGAAATAGTTGCAGCACCGAACCTTCAAACAGCCACATCGTGGAAGAAGAAGAAGCACCAACAATATACCAGTAGCAACACCTTCATCGTCTACATATCACTGCATTGCTAGCACCGTGACCAATTCAACTTCCATCATCTTCAACCAATACAGATCAGAAACCTACAACCACGATCGTGCTGGTTCAAATGCCATCGCGAGTAGCAACACATCTGCACCACGCTCATGTCGTCGAAGCAGCATTTCCACCACATTGGCAGCCACCGCAACACTCACATAG
The DNA here is from genome assembly GCF_004118075.2 of Vigna unguiculata. NCBI lineage: Eukaryota > Viridiplantae > Streptophyta > Magnoliopsida > Fabales > Fabaceae > Vigna > Vigna unguiculata. The sequence goes on along the minus strand of NC_040288.1, from coordinate 14,565,925 downwards.
CTGCAGCAGCACCGTCGAGCCTACGAAGAAAACACAACCACCATGCATCTGCACCGTGCCGAAGTCCATCAATCGTCGGAAACTCGCAGCTATCATTGAACTCTCTAACCAATGAAAACCCTAATTATGGAAAGAGAAGGTGCACTCTGCCATGTGTCAGTCTGCTATTACACAGTCAAACTGGTCGAAGCAGTAGTCAACTCTGGTCAAATTCTGGTCAATATTGTAAAAATGGTTAAACAAGAGGGGCAAAATTGGAAATTGGATAGAAATTAAGTTGCTATTTAATTAAAAAAAGATAAAAGATTTTAGCAACTTCTTCAACACTAGAAGGATAAGAAATTAAGTTGCTTATCCTTTTCTTGTAATAGTTGATCAGTTACTTTTAGCTTTTGATCAGTTTCTTGTAGTCGTTGTTTGAGGTAGGTAACATCTTCAACACTAGAAGTGGATGTAGTAGATTAGGGCTTTAGGCTACTGCTTCCACCTACAAGTTGTTTTGTACCATATATTCTTCCTTTATTTTTTCCACTGAAAACCTCAACCCAATACTTTGTCTTAATCATATCATTTGCAGCCGGATCATCAATGGTATTCTGTTGTGATCCACCAACACATGAGCCTTGTTCAGATCTGACATGTGAAAGCCTATTTTCAAATTGTACCTATTAAAAATAATAATGAGAAATTAGTTAAATTAGTTAAATTAGTTAAATTAGTTAAATTAGTTAAATATGATACATATGTCCTCCTAGATCTTTCATCAACAATCTGGTTAGTTCCTTTGCACAAATGAGTTTGTTAAAATACATCATCAATATGAGCAGGTCGTCCCAGCTCCTTTGCTTGTAACAAAAGAAGGGGTTATATACATATACAGAAGAGGAGGGTCAACATCAGAAACTGCATCAGTAGTATTTGACGTGCCAAGAATATTAGGAGAATGGATTGATGATGGGGAAGGTATAACAATATTTTCTAAAGCATCACACAATGAGGGAGAAGGTTGTTGTAGATGAAAGGGGGTATTTGTAAGACCCACAAAATTTAATTAATTAATAAATGCGGGTAGGGAGAGCCTTTATGACATTAAATGTTAATTGTTGTGACGCGGAATAGTACAAGCTCAAGTGGTTGAGAGTACTAGATTGTGTTGAGAGAACTTGGGTTCAAGTCTTGTGAATGTCATTTGTATATTATTTAATTGATTATTATTTTAATAATAATATGCTTGATCATGATGAGTGATAATATAATTCTAGATTTATAAATATTATCACGAAACATGAATTGGTTGAAGTGGTTGTGCATGGACTTCATATATCACAACAACGTTTTTCATTCCATTGAAGCATTAAAATCACTCCTTTGCTCTTGATTTGCATTTTAACAATTCATAGGTTAGGATTTGATGCCTTTTTTTTTGAATTTTGTTTTGCAGGTCTTGTGTGCTCCATTTCCATGTCTAGCTAAGCTTTTTGCATTGATTCCTTGACGAAACTAAAATGAAACCATGACATTGTTGATCGTTTTTGGGTTTATTCGGAATTGCATTGATTTCAGGTTGCGTTTTGCTGATAAACACGTTTTTGATGCATTGTTAATCTCAAATTCGTGTGTGCACATTAAAGGGCTCGTATTCATGCTTAATGTTTATAGGTTCTATCACAACTTGCTTCATTTTGTGGGTGTCAACTGCCTGAAATCTGTTGTGCTTAATGACAATGATTCCATGGTAATTTTCGCTTAGTTGATTACTTAGGGTTCATGAGAGCAAATTCGAATAAAATAATTAATTTGGTAATCTGTGATTGGTGAACTTTCAATTGAATCAAGGAATCATTGCGTTTTCATATAATTGCTAAATTTCTCTGCATTGCGAATTTAATTTTATGTTGAACCTGAATCTGCCAACCCCCCCCCCTTGTGTTTAAATCTGGAAATTGAAGCTTTGAATAAGAACATTGGTCGTTGGGGGACGACTTGGTTCAACTTTCGCATACTGCATTTTATGTTATTTAATTTGGTGGGGTACGACCTCTATTAAGGTGCAATGGTTTAAATCCTAGTTGAGTTTCTACATAGGTCACACTAATAGAGGTTACCATTATTGTATGCTGTTGGGTTGAGTACAAGGTGAAATGAATTAATTATGCCGAATGGGTGAAGGGAAAAATGAAAGAGAGTGGTATGTGACAGTGGATTTCTAAATTTTCCATGTACCCAAAATGCATTGAATAAGCAATGAAATGGTTGTAGGGGGAAGGTGATCTATTGAACATGGATTGGAGCAATTGTGGTTAAACAAATTGCCCATGCTTTTATCTATATATCTTGTGGGAGAAGAACATAGATTCTGGATGAGGTCATGCTCCCACAACATTCAAATTTGGTGAGGCACTACCACTATTCAAATGTTTTTTTAGTTAAATCATGCTCCCACAACAATCAAATTTAGTCTAAAAGGAATATTATGCCAAGATATGTTGTTTTAGGTTGGTTAAGTGAAATATAGCCTAGTGGGTTCCTTAGTCATGTTTCCTGAGGTAGATTTGCTAGCATGAATAACATTAACTTAAGTTTTATGATTCTAATGCAGCCAAAAGATGCAAAGTCAACAGTGAAATATTGATTGAAAGAAACCAATGCATGGAAATCAGCCAAAGACTCATAAAATTATGGAGAGTTAACTTTTTCAATCAGAGTTGACTAGAGAGGGTAACTTCAAACAAATACACAAATTTAATTTTAATATTCCTTTATCTACTTGGTAGTTTGTTCTTAACTTTCACACAAAAAAACCTAACAGAAAAATGAAACTCAATGAAGTCCCATAAGATATAATGGGGCTTTCTTAGTTATAGATCACTTGAGTCACAATTCCCTTCAATCAATTCTAGTGGTAACAATTTTTCTATGACTAAAAAACAAGGATTAAGCTTGTGTAGCTACTTGCTTATGTGTGCCTATTAAATTCAAATCTTACAGATAATATACTCATAAAAATGATTTTTTTTTATATCATAGACTTGTGATTGAAGAAAATTATCATATATATATATATATATATATATATATATATATATATATATATATATATATATATATATATATATATATATATATATATATATATATATATATATATATATATATATATATATATTTTAAATTCGTCATCATTCTTTCTTAGTCATGTACATGCAAGCACAAATAGCTTAATAAATAAATAATTAACAAAATAAAAAACTTACTTGGCTAAGACTTTGCAAAAATTGATGTAGAGCAGGCTTTCACAACTACTTGCATCTTTCTCTTAGATTACCTATTCAAGAAAAGTTGAAGGTTTATAATCATCCATGGCAGATTGGCAGATTAAGAAACTCACAACAAAGTCAACAAAAGCAGTGAAATAGTAATTCTAAAGAACTTGTAAAAGATTAACAAGAAAGCAAGTAAGAAATCAAAAGTAATCACACGTATTATATAGTCTAGTGTTGGCTTGGTGAGTTGTTAAGTGCAAGAAAATATTTAGTGTATATTTGTTAAGTGCAAGACAATAGTTATAATTTTCTCAAAGGAGGTCAGCCATGGCTCTATTATATTAGTGTATATATGAGTGCATAAGTAAAATTTCAAATTAGAAATGTGAACCAAGTTCAATGTTCAGATAAATTTAGTGAAAGACTGTCACACCACTACTTAAAGTTAGTTATATCACAGATCAAACTTGCCAACAAACCATGAATGATATTTAGAACACAATTTTTGCAAAATCTCTTATGTATTTTAGTTACAATGGTGGAATAAAAAATCAGTAGCCCCAAAAGCCCCAACAGCAAAAACTCGTCACACCCCAAACACTACAAAACCATCACAAAAAACATACACCAAACACATAGTGCAAACCCAACCGATTCACAACGAATTCACAATCATTCCTAATTATTTATTTCCATGAGCTAAACTTGTAAAACTTCATCCAGTTAACAATGAATCAGCCTGCTTACCTCAACAGTTGTTGAAACAGATACCATGGTAGGGACACGCGATGGTCGTAGCACTAACAACTTCAAAATCTCCCTTGATAGTAAGCCACCCTCAACCAACGAAGACTCCACCAAGAGGAATTGAAAAAATGATTATGCAATTGGAACATGAATTGCGATAGAGGAAAAGATAAGAGAAGAAAAAACCCTTACCAAGATTCCCTTCATGACCGCAAAAGGAGACGCTTGACATTAGCAACTAGAGACGCTATGGTGGGTGCTGGACAAAAATAGTGGACAATGGTAGCACCCTATCGAGGAGGAGTATTGCAGAGCTACAGTGTGGTTAAACTTTTGGTGAGAATGAAAAGAAGAGGGGGAAGCTAAAAACGATTTTAGATATTATCGAGCAATTACCGACGGACCATATCCTTCGATAAATCAGATAGTAAATTACCGACACACAATGTCTGCTTCAGTTGATGACCTTATACGTTGGTAATTTAGATTGGGTAATCCATCGTTAATTTAGACTAAGGTAATTCGTCGGTAAGTGCGCCAAAAATTCAACTATTTTTTGTTTTACCCTTACTGACACTCCCTATCGTCGACTTATACCTCGATAAACCAAGTTTTTCGACAGAAAAATATCCATCAGCTTTTATCCGTTAGTAAACGTTATTTTTCTTGTAGTGCAAGAGAATTGGTATCTACCTAGTGAAAACCCAAAAAATGAACTAGATATTGGTCAAAATGAGCTAAGACTACCAAAATTAGCAACGACAATGGAAAGAAATGATGCAAACACAATCTACTTAAGATATTAAAGATGAAAACTAAGCTAAAAGTGAGGAATACCATAGAAAACAAAAATTGATATGTTGACACTTACTTGTGTAGCTTAGTTTATGCATAACTAGTTTATGTTTTTTTTTTCAGTGAACTAGAGTGACTAACTTTTGTGGCTGATTTTGATGCAGACGTAGTGAGGCAAGAGCAGAAAAAAATATAAAAACAATGGCAAAATATGCACTAAATTCGCTGAAAAGTTGTTAAGTTGACCATGGGTTGACTTTTTACTTGTTTGCTCTAAAATGCAATCTATGAAAACTGGTAAAAACAACACCAAGAACCTAATCAACAATCTTTAAATGACTAAAGGAACCTAAGAAAGAATTCAAAATTGAAATCCTACCTACAACTCAAAATTTAACTACCTAACACTTCTAAAAGCACCCTAAAACTAGGCAAAAACTAAGGTTGTGCTAAATCTCGGGTAGAACTGGAGAGAAACTACTTAAAAGAGGTTAAAATGACTTAGGAAAACTTAAACCTAACTCAAAAACTATCTCCTAGAAGATATACCAAAAATCAGTAACTAAAACCATGACTACTGTACCAAATTAACCTTTTTTCTATAAGAATGAACCAAAGTAACCTATCAAACTTTAATCTAACTATCCTAACTAGTTTCTAATGGAAAAATACGACATCAAAACAGCTCACACTACTAAAACTAACTACAACTCAAAATCTAGCTACCTAAGACCTAAACTACAAAAATTTAGAACTGGAGTAAACTACTACATATAACTCTTACAAAACTACATGGACAACTTCTATTGAGCGAAGAAAAGGTGGAGAACTGATTACAAATTATAATTAACAAGGGAATGGGAATGTGCCTAGTGAAAACCCAAAAAATGAACTAAAAATTGATCAAAATGAGCTAAGATTACAAATTAGTAAAGGAAATGGTAAACAGTGATGCAAACACAATGTAATTAGTATATGAAACATGAAAACAAAGCTAAAAGTGAGGAATAACATGGAAAACGAAAATTGATATGTGGAGACTAACTTGTGTGGCTTAGTTTACGCATAACTAGTGTAGTTAAATACCATGTTATTTTTCATTGAATTAGAGTGACTAACTTGTGTGGTTGATTTTGATACAGAAATAGTGAAGCAAAGCAGAAAACTTACAAAAACAATGGCAAAATATGCACTAAATTGACTAAAATGTTGCTTAGTTGACCATGATTTGAGTTTTTGCTTTTTTTCTCTAATATGTAATCTATGAAAACTGTAAAAACAACACTAAGAACCTACTAAAGAAACGTAAAATGACTAAAGCAACCTAAGTAAGAAATCAAAATTGAAATCCTGCCCAAAATTCAAAATTTCGATACCTAAAATGTCTAAAAGCAACCAAAAAGTAGGTAAAAACTAAGGTTATGCTAAAGCATGGTTGGAACTTCAGAGAAACTAGCTAAATAGGGTTAAAATGACTTAAGAAAAGCTAAACCTAAGTTAGAAACTATATGCTAAAAGATTTACAAAAAATCATTACCAAAAACCATGACTATTATACCAAATTAACCCTTTTCTCTATGCATGTACTAAGCTAACCTATGGAACTTTAATCTAACTATCCTAACAAGCTTCTAATGGAAAAATATAACTACAAAACAACTCACATTGCTAAAACTAGCTACAACTCAAAATCTAGCTACAACTCAAAATCTAGCTACCTAAGACCTAAAATACAACTAATTTGTGCTCAAACTGTAGAAATTTAGAACTAGAATAAACTACTGCATATAACTCTTATAAAATTATATGGAAAACTTCTAATTATCAAAAGAAAGGTGGAGAACAAATCACAAATCAGAATTAACAAGAGAATTTGTATATGCCTAGTGAAAACCTAAAAAATGAACTATAAATTGGTTAAAACGAGCTAAGACTACCAAATTAGCAAAGGCAACGGTAAACAATGATGCAAACACAATCTGATTAAGATATGAAAGATGAAAACTAAGCTAAAAGTGAGGAATAATATAGAAAATGAAAATTGATATGTTGAGAGTAACTTGTGTGGCTTAGTTTATGCATAACTAGTTTAGTTATATACCATGTTATTTTTCATTGAATTAGAGTGACTAACTTGTGTGTGATTTTGATACTGAAATAGTGAACCAAGAGCAGAAAAAAATATATAAACATTGGCAAAAGATGCACTAAATTGGCTGAAAAGTTGTTAAGGTGACCATGAGTTGACTTTTTACTTTTTTGCTCTGAAATGCAATCTATGAAAACTAGTAAAAACAACACCAAGAACCTAATTGACAATCTTAAAATGACTAAAGGAACCTAAGAAAGAATTCAAAATTGAAATCGTACCAACAACTCAAAATTTAACTACCTAACACTTCTAAAAGCACCCTAAAACTAGGCAAAAATTAAGGTTGGGCTAAATCATGGGTAGAACTAGAGAGAAACTACTTAAAAAAAGGTTAAAATGACTTAGGAAAACTTAATCCTAACTCAGAAACTATCTCCTAGAAGATATACCAAAAATCAATAACTAAAACCATGACTACTAAACCAAATTAACCATCTTTTGTAAGCATGTACTAAAGTAACCTATCGAACTTTAATCTAGCTATCCTAACAAGTTTCTAATGGCAAAATATGACATCAAAACATCTCACACCACTAAAACTAACTACAACTCAAAATCTAGCTACCTAAGACCTAAACTGCAGAAATTTAGAACTAGAGTAAACTACTACATATAACTCTTACAAAACAACATGGAAAACTTCTGTTGAGTGAAGAAAAGTTGGAGAACGGACTTCAAATCAAAATTAACAAGCAAATTGGAATCTGCCTAGTGAAGACCCAAAAAATGAACTAAAAATTGATCAAAATGAGCTAAGATTACAAATTAGCAAAGGAAATGGTAAACAGTGATGCAAACACAATGTAATTAGTATATGAAACATGAAAACAAAGCTAAAAGTGAGGAATAACATGGAAAACAAAAATTGATATGTGGAGACTAACTTGTGTGGCTTAGTTTATGCATAACTAGTGTAGTTAAATACCATGTTATTTTTCATTGAATTAGGTGACTAACTTGTGTGGTTATTTTGATACATAAATAGTGAAGCAAAGCAGAAAACTTACAAAAACAATGGCAAAATATGCACTAAATTGACTAAAATGTTGCTTAGTTGACCATGATTTGAGTTTTTGCTTTTTTTCTCTAATATGTAATCTATGAAAACTGTAAAAACAGCACTAAGAACCTACTAAAGAAACGTAAAATGACTAAAGCAACCTAAGTAAGAAATCAAAATTGAAATCCTGCCCAAAATTCAAAATTTCGATACCTAAAATGTCTAAAAGCAACCAAAAAGTAGGTAAAAACTAAGGTTATGTGTAAGACCCGTAGGATTTAATTAATTAAATAATTAATTAATTAATAAATACGGGAGGGGTAATAATTATGACATTAAATTATGGTTGGTATGACGTGGAAAAGTGCTAGCTCATATGGTTGAGAGCATTTTGATTGTGCGAGAGGACTTGGGTTCGAGTTCTATGTATGCTAACTTTTGATGTTATGGTTTTGTTATTTAAATTTATGAAAACATGTTCTTGTATGTTATGATACTTGAATTGTGATGGTTAGCATGAAACATGATTGGTTGAAATGGTTATGCACTTGAGTGGTAACAAAGGGGTCATGGGTTCAAACCTTGGAAAGGCTAAATGGAAATTATGCTTGTTTTTATTTTGCTAATGGTGACTTTAGAGGGAAATGGGAAAGGTTAACAGAGGCAATGGGAAGCAGTACGGCCAAGGGGGGGGCTGCATTCCCATTCATGATGAGAGATGGAGGGTTATTAAAAGGTAAATGAAATTAAATTCGTTTTAATATTTTTAAGTAACCTAAAGTACTAGTTTAAAAGGAAAAAGTTGGAGTTTAGGCAAGGTTTTGGCAAGGCTGAACCTAGACTTAGAAAAACAGAGGCAAGGGTGAGTGAGAGGGGCTGACGTGAGGGAGTTGAAGGCAGAATTGAGGGAAACCAAGGGTGGCCATTGGTGATCAAGGGAGAGCTTCATCAATTGTTCTAATTTAAGCTAAGGAACCAGGTTAGGGGAGCTTTTACGCGTTAACTTTATTTTTAATTTGAATGGCATGCTAAATAGGGTAATTCATGCGTTGATTAATTTAATTCTGATTGGTATGCTGAATTTGGTATGATTATGTAGGATTTGTATATTCCATTTTTAAAGATTGTGATTCTGGGAAATTTCCAGAATTAGTTTGGTTGGTGGTGAACTGCCGCCAGACTATCTTTTCCTTCCTAGGCCAATTTAGGGTTCCTATAGAGGAACCACCTGCCAGAAATAGGGTAAAATAGTCTGTTGGACCACTGTTGACCAAATCTTTGCCAGAGTTGACCAGTGTTGACTCGTTGACTGACCAGTGAGAGACTGCCACGTGTCTGGGTAGTCTCCCTCTCAAGCCAGAGTTCTCTTCCCGCAATTAGGGTTTGGCTGCCGTGAGGGTTGCCGCAAGGGGTGTTTCGCAGATTCTGTTTGGGGCCACTAGTTCTCTGATAGATGACACGTTCGACGTCTCGTTTATTCCTGTTGCGATGTATATCGACGATGGCACGGGAGGGAGCGTGGTCGACGCAGTGAATGGTGACGAGGCTGGTTCAAGAATGGTGGTTCAAGCAGCGGGATGCACGGAGAAGATGACGCTCGCGAACTCCGACGAGTTGCAGCGACGTCGTAATGGTGTTGTCGAGTGCGGGCTGTTCTCGTAGAAGAAGGAGGCGATGGAGGCGCGAGGAAGAAGAAGGTGTGGCAGCCATGGTTTCCGGCAGTTTTGCATAGTTCGTGACGACCATGGATTCGTGTTTGTGAACGCAAGGCTGTTCCGATAGTTCGTGCACGAAGGAAGTGCAGCCATGGATTCCGGCGTGGTGGTGGCAGCGAGATCGGCAAGTGCAGTCACGGTGGTGGTGGCTGCGGGATGCGCGAAGAAGACGGAGCAGTCGCGGACTCCGATTGCCGCAATGGTGATGATGTTTTCCGGTGATGGTGCGACAGGATGGCTGCATTCCGGCGTGAGTAGCGGTGGCCGGACGCAGTCATGGCGGCCATGGAAGATGCTGGCGGCGGAAGAGTGATGGAGAGGAAGAAGGAGATTAGGGTTAGGGTTTTGGTTGTTTGAAGGAGAGAGAGAGAGTGATGATGTGGCATGTTGCGATTGGTGATTTGAGTTAATGGAAGATTGATGATGTGGCAAACTGTGAATGGTGAATTTAGCAAGTGAAGGATTGCCACGTGGCGAAATCTGATGGATTAGATCTTAAGTGACATTAGGGGTGCAGCTTAGTAAAAAGGAGGGGTGCAAAGCAGAAATTTAAAGTTAAATTACAGAAGGGGGTGTAAACCTGAAAACAGGGGGTGCAGCTAGCTCTAGCAATATTTTATTTTAATAATAGATATTCCATTTGGAAAAAGGGGTGTAAACATGAGAATTGGGGGTGCATTTAGTACCTGAACTATTTCTCTCCAAAATTCCTATTTTGGGGACTTAATTTATGAATTAAAAGATTCATTATTTACACCCTTAAGGACCTAAATTAAATTACACTTGCATTATTAAACTCAAGAATATCTAATAATAAATTTGATGCAACTAATATCAAATTTGTAAGCGCAAAAATAATATTAAATTCCCCAAAAGTTAATTATTGAATGTGAGCCAAGGTTCGACTCATCATAACTTCCAAGCGGTCTGGAAGCTGTGGCGCCTAGCGGTACGTGTCCCCCGCTAGGCGATTTAGCTGCTGTAAGTCCTAGTTGTTGGACTTCATAGGGTGTTCTACAAGGCTTCTGGTAGTGCTTTAGAGGTGAGGTTGCTGGAGTTCCTTGAGTTGTGGCTCGGAACGTATCCCTTGAGTTGTGGCTCGGGATAGGGGTTAAGCACGTGGTATTCCTTGAGTTGTGGCTCGGAATAGCATCTCTTGAGTTGTGGCTCGGGATGGCGGATGAACACGAGAAACCCTTGAGTTGTGGCTCGGGTTGGCGAGTGTGGCCGGTATGAGTGTGCTGGTTGTGGCCAGTACGGATGGGTCCGGATAGATTGCCCTCCTCAGTTGTTGGCTGACGAGTTTGGTAGTCTTGGGACGATACGACTTTGCTCGTATATGGGAACTCTACCTGGCGTTGCGGTGTATGATCCGTAGCATGTTTTCCCGCACGTGCTCTGTCGGTTGTGGCCGATAGGTATGGCAGCAAGTCACCTTGAAGTAATCATCAGACGATGTAGAACACAAATAAACGTATTGGAGATTGAATTGAGGGAATATAAACATAGAGTAATATGGAAAGTTAAGTTAAGTGTTGTGATATGTAAGCAGGTTGAGATATGTACATGTAAATATATATATATGTTTATAGCTTTGTATATATATATGTGATTTTATCTGCTAAGCTCACCCTATCTGCGTGTGTGTGGCGATGATCGTGTACGCGGTACACGGGAGCAGATGTTGGTGATGCAGGTGGCTCTGGTGCAGCTTAGTTGCGGAGAGGGGATTGACCTGGGAAACTTTCATATGTATCTATTTGTTTTTTGAAAACAATTGTAAACCCTGAGGGGTGACTTGATGTTATTGAGGTTTTAGTTTTGTAATGAACGCTTTTAATTTATCCGCACAATTAATAAAGCTTTAAATTTTCCCGCGTTTTGGGAAAATGAGGTATTAATAAATGCGCTGTTTTTTATTTATTCCATATTTGATTTATAAATTAGTAATATCCTGACCGGATGTTACATTATGCTAAAGCATGGTTGGAACTTCAGAGAAACTAGCTAAATAGGGTTAAAATGACTTAAGAAAAGCTAAACCTAAGTTAGAAACTATATGCTAAAAGATTTACAAAAAATCATTACCAAAAACCATGACTATTATACCAAATTAACCCTTTTCTCTATGCATGTACTAAGCTAACCTATGGAACTTTAATCTAACTATCCTAACAAGCTTCTAATGGAAAAATATAACTACAAAACAACTCACATTGCTAAAACTAGCTACAACTCAAAATCTAGCTACCTAAGACCTAAAATACAACTAATTTGTGCTCAAACTGTAGAAATTTAGAACTAGAATAAACTACTTCATATAACTCTTATAAAATTACATGGAAAACTTCTAATTATCAAAAGAAAGGTGGAGAACAGATCACAAATCAGAATTAACAAGAGAATTTGTATATGCCTAGTGAAAACCTAAAAAATGAACTATAAATTGGTTAAAACGAGCTAAGACTACCAAATTAGCAAAGGCAACGGTAAACAATGATGCAAACACAATCTGATTAAGATATGAAAGATGAAAACTAAGCTAAAAGTGAGGAATAATATAGAAAATGAAAATTGATATGTTGAGAGTAACTTGTGTGGCTTAGTTTATGCATAACTAGTTTAGTTATATACCATGTTATTTTTCATTGAATTAGAGTGACTAACTTGTGTGGGATTTTGATACAGAAATAGTGAACCAAGAGTAGAAAAAAATATATAAACATCGGCAAAATATGCACTAAATTGGCTGAAAAGTTGTTAAGGTGACCATGAGTTGACTTTTTACTTTTTTGCTCTAAAATGCAATCTATGAAAACTAGTAAAAACAACACCAAGAACCTAATTGACAATCTTAAAATGACTAAAGGAACCTAAGAAAGAATTCAAAATTGAAATCGTACCAACAACTCAAAATTTAACTACCTAACACTTCTAAAAGCACCCTAAAACTAGGCAAAAATTAAGGTTGGGCTAAATCATGGGTAGAACTAGAGAGAAACTACTTAAAAAAAGGTTAAAATGACTTAGAAAAACTTAATCCTAATTCAGAAACTATCTCCTAGAAGATATACCAAAAATCAGTAACTAAAACCATGACTACTAAACCAAATTAACCATCTTTTGTAAGCATGTACTAAAGTAACCTATCGAACTTTAATCTAACTATCCTAACAAGTTTCTAATGGCAAAATATGACTTCAAAACATCTCACACCACTAAAACTAACTACAACTCAAAATCTAGCTACCTAACACCTAAACTGTAGAAATTTAGAACTAGAGTAAACTACTACATATAACTCTTACAAAACTACATGGAAAACTTCTATTGAGCGAAAGAAAGTTGGAGAAGGGAGTACAAATCAAAATTAACAAGCAAATTGGAATCTGCCTAGTGAAGACCCAAAAAATTTAGTACAAATTGGTCAAAATGAGCTAAGATTACAAATTAGTGAAGGAAATGGTAAACAATGATGCAAACACAATCTAATTAGTATATGAAACATGAAAACAAAGCTAAAAGTGAGGAATAACATGGAAAAAGAAAATTGATATGTGGAGACTAACTTGTGTGGCTCAGTTTATGCATAACCTGTAGCCTCAAATTGGAGACAATTCAAGACTAATTTGACTAGCTTTGACGTCTTTTGAAAATATAAAGACAAAAGCCCTTGTGAAATGTATGGCATAGATGAGGGGACATGACAATTGTTTGTTCAGACTCGATTTGGTCCTTCTGGGCAGGTATATTTTTTGTTGACATTACACTTTGATAAAGTCATGGTGCCATTCAATATTTATGAATATTGTTTCTTAATAGGAATAGAGAAATAAAGCTCAAGCTGTCCAACAAAATAATGTTACTCCTTACAGACTTTGTCGAAGAGGGTGTGATGACTTATTGGAAAAGAGAATGATGAAAGACATGTTAAAGAAACAAATGGACATAGTTGCTGCTGAAGAAGTTCCTTCTCCTCCTAACCGACATGACAAATGGAACATGGCTTGTACAAAAGCAGGTGAACAAATGACATCCGAGAAATCAATGATGATTTCTAAAAGAATTGTAAGTTACAATGGAGATGATGTAGTAATTAAATATTTATTGTAATTTGTATTATAAGTGACAATGTATTCTTTCTTACAAGATGAACTTATAGAACATAATTCACAAGGTAATTTTGTCTCTTAGGGTCGTCGTGACATATTGAACACTACTATTGGTCCTGAAGAACACCCTAGTCGTGTGTGTACTACTGGTTTTGGTGTGGGTGTGAGACAATATTTTGGATCATGTCCTTGACCCAACACTTTTGTAGTGCCTATGACTCAAGAGATGATGGAGCAATTTTCTCAGCAAATAAGGAGACAAGTTACTAAAGATTTAAGGCGTGAGTGGGAGCAACGATGGAAGTCCATGTCCACCCACCATAATGTGTTGAATCCAAATGAAATGAATCTTCATAGAACCAAAGGACATAGAGATTGATATCTCCTATTGTTGTAAGTTGTTTGTTGGAGGTGTTCCTCATTTTATGGCCATTGGGAGAGTCTATCCAGGTGGGTCCACCATGCACATTGTGCCAACGCTAGATTATTTGGTTAGAATGGTGGTTGAAGATATTAGAGATGCCACTTCTCTAGTACAAATGCCCATAGGGGAGGTGTAAGTAGTGGGAAACACAATTGGAACATTTATCTCATGGCCAAAAGAATTAATCAAAGCAATTTCAACAAAGAAGGTATTTTTTTTCTTAATTACATTTGTACATAACTTTTAACACACCTCGTATTTAAGTTTGTTGGTATGTTTTACAGGACCCTATGATTAGACAAAAATCCTCAATTGTATCTCATGCAAGCCTTGAGCCTGATTATGAGCCGAGGATGAGCCCGAGCTTGAGCCCCTATCTACCCAGAATGGTAATCCAATTCAGGGGTTGATTGTTGCTTTTTCTGATTTGTATCAAGAACCTTTTCCCATTCCTTGGGATGCAACAATATTATCTGAGTGCACTCTAAATTTAGATTTTGCATTTATCTTATGTTTTTGTGAAATCAACCTTAGCCTTCTGAATTTGTATGAATGTAGGTATCTAAATGAATTAATTGTCAATGCAGGGCATATTGATATTTATGATTTCTTTGAGCCTCAAATTATACAAAACTCTGGGAATAGATCAATGCACACTCAAGGATATATTCAACGATGGATTCATGAATCCAAGAAAAGAATTTACATCGACCCTTATAGTGAAGGGTAAGTTGGACTCTTACTTTAGTTATTATCTAACCAATTTCAGATCACTAACTAAAATTCTTATTTGCCAGGTGTCATTGGCAATTGATTATTATTTGCCCCATAGACCGTATTGTCGTATGGTTTTGTTCATTGCAAAAGAAGCCAAGCAAAGAAATGAAAATTTTAATATAAAGACATGTGTTAATAACAAATGTAATGTGTTTTATCATGATTATATTGTAAATTACTAATGACTTTTATTTTAGTGCTATTAATGTAAGTGGTGTCTTGGATGGTAAATCCACTTCATCTTCATCTCATCTTGATTTGATTTATGTTAAGGTATGTACTTTGCATTGAGTCTACATATTACCAACTAAAATTTCTTAGTTCTTTATATATTAATTACATAAATTTCATATATTAGTGCAATAGGAAATGTGGAAGCTTTGAGTGTGGATACTACGTTATGCATTGGATGTGGACCATAGCTCGTGCTACCATTGTTGATTCATGGGCCGATGTAAGAGTTAATTCAATTATTGATGTTTAACTTTGCTTCCTATGATACACCATAATTAATATATTCCATATTTCAGGTTTTTGAGGGATTCGAGCCATTGGACAAAGATAAAGTTGAAGAAATTCGCAAGGAATGGGCAAGATATTTTTTTAGGCTAAAACATAAGTTTTGATAGCCATTAGAAATGTTTTATTTTTGATATTTAAGGTATTTTGTAACCATTTAGCCTAATATAGTTTTGATAGGCTTTAGTAACTGATTGTATCTTAGGAAAAGAAAATTTGAATTGTCTGGAATCTGGATTGTTGTGATTTTTGTAGGACATTGGATAGTTCTAAAAACCAATCTGCTATATATAAAAACACCCATGTATTACAGCGGTTCAGACATTAACCGATGTAATAAAACCCATGTATTTCAGACTATACTTTCTTGATTTTAAAGCGCTAACAACGGTTATAGCTCCACCGAGGTTATATGTTAAAGCTATTACAACGGTTACTTTGACCGATGTAATATATCAAATACTTTTTACATTGAAGGATACGACATCTGTGAGTTGACCGATGTAATAAGCCAAAAATAACCTATATAATATGCAATTTCTACACTAGTGTATCTGTTGGTAATAACAGAAGGATATAAGATCCATCGATAAAATTTTACACACAAGTAGTTTATCGACAAAATTTTACCCGTTGAAAATCCATCATAAAATACTATTTATCGATGGATATTTCCTCGACTATACACAATTTTTTTTATAGTGACATAAAAGAGATGTTATTTTATATTTGAGTGACTGTGGTACTTTTATAAAATTTAGATACAATTACTATTGAAAGTCATTAAAGTAAATATCATTCAAGCCAGTGACTTGGGACATCTCCGTGTTAATGTTTAAATGCAAGAGAATTTAAACGAATTGTCGGTAGCAAGAAAAAAGAAAAGTGTTTTTCATTCGCTCCGAGTAACGTTAAGTCTAATAAAAAAATATCTTGGCCAAAACAAACTTTATTTATAGACATGTGGTATAGGATCAAAGGCCTCCATCATACTACTTCAAGTCACTGTCCCTCTTCTCACTAACCACCGAACATGGAACAACGCTCTCTCCACGTAGTGGCCTTGCCCTTTCCAGCTGAAGGCCACATCAAACCCATGTTCAATTTAGCAAAACTTCTTTGCCACAAAAAACACAAAATCACCTTCGTCAACACCCAACACACCCAAAATCGCCTCATCCAGTCCTCAGAATTACCGTCCTTCGACAACGGTTTTCGCTTCACATTCGTCGCCGACGGCATCCCGCACGACGTTCCTCCGAACGACTACAGCGTTATACTATCACCGACCAGCAGGACCAAGGTTGCCGAGGAGTTCCGAGAGATGTTGAGAAACCTTGTCGGGAATCCTTCGCTGTGGGGCCCGCCTTCTTGCATCGTTGTGGATGGGATTATGTCAACGATTGCCATGGACGCTGCTGAAGAGTTGGGGGTCCCGGTCATCGCTTTCCGAACCTACAGTGCCACTGCGACGTGGGTGACAATCAACCTAAGCAAAGTTATTCAAGAAGGAGTGATGAATACGCAGGATCCGGGTTAGTATAAATTTTTTTGTACCCATTTTTTGTATTGCTTTATAGGATAAATATTACAGAAAAATGATATATATAACAAACTTTTTTTTTCATAAAATTTAACCAATTATTAAATAAGATAAAAAAAGAGTATTTTTATTACTTATTTTTTATAAAAAAATAAAAATTAATCGATTTTTAATTTTATTTATTAAAAGTTTGTGAAATTTATTAAAAAAAGTTTGTCAAAACCTCACTTTTCAAAATTATAATAGAAATGAATTTAATTTTTATACCTATTCTAATTGAATATAGGATTGTATTTAATTTTTTTAGTTTAATTAAATATATAAGAACTTGAGATGATTTAATTTTGAGCTTAATTGAATAAGGTCCAAGGACCTAACTCCCCAACCAATTTCCATAGATTTAAACATCTCAAAAGAATCCCACTCTATTTTTGGGAAACTCTCCTTCGTTCTTCATGGCACAAAAGTATCTTCTGCACACCCCGTCCACATAATCGCAGCCCGTAATCCTCACTCTCTGTTGAAACACGAACTCGGGAAAGTTTGTCTTCCCAGGATAGTCATATCTGATAAGGTGGAAATTGCGATCGAGTTTGTCATCCCTGGCGCCACTCCCGGCCCAGCGGCATGTCAGGTCTGCAAACCAATACACCCCAATCCCTCACCTCGGGATTTCCTCATCGCAGGTGGGTTGTTGCCAGTGGGGATCGAACCCCAAACCTGACCTTTAGCACCCTGGTAACGCCAAAGATGTCACCAGTTGCGCTGCATCTCTTTTTTATAACACCTCCTGGCCCACCCCAGCAATGTCAGTGTCAGGTCTGCAGCCCAATACACCCCAACCCCTCGCCCCAAGTGTCCCCCCACTTTGCAAGTCAGGTTGTTGCCAGTCGGGGTCGAACCCCAGACCTGACCTTTAACACCCTGGCGAACCAGAAGATGTTACCAGCTGTGCTGCAGCAAGCCCCAACTCTCTTTTGGTCCAAAACAAT
This sequence comes from Vigna unguiculata, assembly GCF_004118075.2. Taxonomy (NCBI): domain Eukaryota; kingdom Viridiplantae; phylum Streptophyta; class Magnoliopsida; order Fabales; family Fabaceae; genus Vigna; species Vigna unguiculata. Next base: position 14,547,886 of record NC_040288.1, on the reverse strand, counting down.
TTCAAGACCCACAAGCCTTGCAAGGCCCAATACATGGCCCAAAGAAAACTCTATTCTACTGGGCCAGTAGTATAGAGCCCAAAATTAAATCTTAATCTAATATTTATAAACAAAAATTCCTAGGCTAGGTCTTCACATCCTCCTTGGCCCATGTAAACTTCATCTTGGGCCTTGCATGTTCAAAAGAGGCCTAGTCTTATTGTATCCTCTTACACATAACTCTAGTGGTTGGTCCCTTAGCTAGGGGTATCTCATTAAACACTAATACGTAGTAGTGTTCTGCCACATCCATGTGTCACCCTATAGACTTGACACATGGCAAAAAAAAATTAGCAAAAAATAAATTTTTAAAAATTGAAAACCTAAAAAAACCACAGATTGAGACATGACATGTCGTTAACATCGTTCATATTTTGTTTAAAGGATTGAGGCACTTTTTCAAAAGTTAGGACGCTATTGAAACTTTTTTAAATGTAGGATCAACTTGAAACGTTCTAACCAAACTGGGGAACAAATGAGTAATTAAGCCATATTTCTACTTTTATTATAGGAAGAGTTGTGCATTGAACTAGACTCAAAGATTTTGCACTGTGATATAGACTCTGAATAGATTTTGACTAACCTTTCAGACTCTATTCGACGTCACATCCTAGAATCGAAGTTCTCTTCATATGACAAGGTTAAATCCAAATAACCTACCTTAAATATTTCTCTTTCACACTAATCTAGGTTATAGAACCTCCATCAACTTTTACCACCTAAATAGCTTCCTCTATATGAGTCCAAATACTTAGTAGAGTTTGAATAATTTTGTCAAGAAATCCTTATTCAATAGACCTTATAAAGCCACACAACATAGAATCTGCTTGCTTTGGCTTTATTTAGCCTAGCACACTTTTCCACTTTTTAAATCTCAAACCTCCAATTTTCCTTCCAAAAATATCCCTCTCTTGCTCAGGCTCACCCAACAACCAGTCTCCCTGGCTTAGTAAGTTAGCACTGAAGGTACATTCACCTAGTAAGCCATGGGTTACTCAATATCTAGTTCCCTTTGAGTTTTTGGTTTTACAAATCATATTCGCTCAGCAGGGAATCGACTCACCTAGTAACCACCCACTCAAGCAAAAATCTATGATTTTCACCCAATAAAGCAAGTTAGTCCTCAACCTAACGACCTTGATCTCTCCGAATTTTCATAAAAATATTTTTTCTCAACAGATGTTGTGCTTGCTTAGTGACCAAATCCCTAGAAGTGAATTTCTTCAGGCTCGCTCAATGATTTTTGACTCCTCTAGCGAGTTAAATGTTTTGACCTCTATAGAATTTCAATTTTTTGTTTTCACCCTACTATTGGCTAACTTGCCTAGTGATTATTCATAAAATCATAAACATGACAAATATACTAACTTGATCAATTTTTTTCAAGCAACAATAGGTTCAAATTGGTTGAAAAATAGTTCACCAAGAGCGAATTGATCCACACTACTATATTTATCCTTTAATTATTTTCTAAACACAATTAAATTCCATTTACAATCATCAAAACAATAATTCAATAGAGCAACCAACATCATTATTCATCTCATCTTATAAAAAATATAACCGTATCAATATATATTGGGTTAAAAGATAAAAAAGAAAACCTCTGGAAAAACCTTTCCCCCAAACTATTATATCTATCCTCTAATTGTTTTCTAAACACAGTTAAATCATTCCACTCAAAACCTTCAAAAACTAATTCAATAGAGCAACCAACATCATTGCTCATCTCATCTTATCACAAATATAACCATATCAATATATTGGGTTAAGAGACAAAAAAGTCCTTTGAAAAAATTTAAAGGATCGCAAAGAGAAGTAAGGCATTATTCGGAATAGTAAAAAAAGATAATGATGCAAATAATTAATGCGGAAATATAAAAGAAGACCAGATTAATACAGCGGTAGTCCGCACAATACTAGTCAGAGGGAAAGGAGAAAAGAATATAAAATAAAACCAACAAGATTAACAAAAGTAAAAGAAAACCAGAACGACGGTAGTCCGCGCTGAACTGGCTAGAGGGAGAGAGAGAAAAATAGGAAAAACATTGAAAACCTTTATTGTTCTGAACGAGGAATACAAACAAATTTTGGAGAAAGGAAGAAAGAAAAAGGCTTACAAACTTAGAGGCATTCTCTCTAACTTCTCTCTCTAATGTTTTAGTAAATGAAAAAAGGGTGTCTCACAACATGGTCGAGCACTCCTTTTATAATCATAAATTTTAAAATTTGAATAGTACCGGTATTATGACTGGAACTCTAGCTACAATGTAGGTTATTAGTCTTCTGCTAGATTGATTTCGAAACAGTCATCTTCATTCTGAAACATGTCATCTGAAGAGGCTGTTGAGGCTGAAGAGCTTGATAATGATTTCTTCAAGGAGGTTCCTTCATCATCTTTTAATAGATTGAGAATATTCTGCAGATTTTTTGCAAAACTTTCTTTAGATTTTGAAGCTGTTAAGGCGGTAGTAATTTGTGCTTTATGGTTAAGGAACAAAGAAGATTTCGGATCTGCCAATTTCAGAAATTCTGAATTTGTCAGAAACCATTTACGAACTTCTTCTGGACTTGCCTTAGAAGCTTCAAATTGAATCCACCACTTTACATAGGAATTCCTTTGTAATATTAGTAGTATATTTGGATGTTCTTTCTTTCCGAACTTATATTGCCATGAGAATACCCATGCTAAGGAAAATTTGGAGTAGAACTGCAAATCTGTAGGAATTATTGAATCCTGGTCATATTTGATTTTAAACAATTTAAATCCTTCTTTTGCTGGGGATGGAAGGATTTCTTCGATTGGTCCACAAAAGTCCCACCATTTGAGGAACCAATTTGGAAAATTATACTTGTTATTTCTTTTGAAATAAATTAGGCATGAATGGCGATAGGTTTTATTTTGATACCAGAACACCCTAGTCCAAGCATCAATATAATCCCAATAATTATGCCCAATGTGGTCAAAACTTTCTGAAATTGGCTAGTAAAACCAGATACTATAATACTGGCTATGGCTTCTTCTGTGGAATCATGAGCTGTTTGGTAGGCCGTACAAACCATTGTCATCTGTTGTAACATTTGCATTATATTGTACTCAGATTCGCCATCAATGTTCCATTCATAAACATTGTTGGCGTTGAATCCATTTGTTTTTGTGCTTGTATCTTCCATAGTAAGATCCAAAGCTGTTGGTTTAGTTAAGCTTTTCCATTTCTTATTTGTAGTGACCAAGATTGGATTGATTTGTTAAGGATTATTGAGTTCAAATTCATTATCTGAGCTTTGTTCTAGGATGGCTCTGGTTTTTTTTGGTTGTCTAATTTTGAGTTTTGAAGAAATTTCTTCAGTGGGTTGAGGAGTATCGAGAACAACTGTTGTTAGTAAATCATTAATCTTATTTAATAATTCACCATGATTTTGATCAGAAGTGGCTTTAGCTTTTAATAGGTTTTGTTTAGCCTTCTAATTTATTTTGAAAGGTTTGAACAAAGGTTTCTCTAATTGTTTTGAGGTAGATGCTTGCCCTGAAGAACTACCTTTTTTCAGAAGTTTAGTTTTTAAAGAGATTAATTTTTCTCCTAAAACTTGAAGATATTTGGTTGTATAATTGGACTGTTCCATAAGGCTTTTGATATCTTTTGAAGAAAATTCTTCATTTAGGTCTTTGGTTTTGAAGGGTGCGGCTATTACTAGATTTCCCTTATCATCCCTAAGGTTAGGGAGTTGGCATTATGTTTTTGGAGGTAGTTCGGTTTGAACCTTTTCTCCATCTTTGAGATGCCACATCGTGATGACATTAGTGGTTTTGAAATCTATGATTTCTTCTTGGAAAGGATATTTTATATAATTTTTGATGGGATATTGAGTTTTACCTTTTCAAGAAAGTTGTAATAGATTTCTTGAATAATAACCTTTTTAGAATCTTGGTAATTTTTAGAAAACCAATTTCTTTGAGATTTTAATTCCTTCGAATAAAAATTATTTCGAAGTGTTTCTTTATCAATAACGAACTTAGATTGTATCATATGGTTCATTAAGAGAGGAATAGGTTGGATATTGAATAGATTTATGATCTTCATCTTCATTTTGTTGGTAAACGGGCCTAAGTATGGAATTAATTGTTTCTATACCTTGGAGATTGGTTTCTGGAGTAATTATTCTAGAAGAACTACCCCGATGAGTATGGTGTGAGTTGTATTCTGATCTAATAACCTCAAATCTGGAGGAAAAGGAATTTCTTCTGTGAAAGATAATTTCTACTTTTCCTGTCTCAGTTTGTCTTATTTCTTGAAGTTCAATAGTATGCCTTGGAGCACTAGGGGTAGTCTTATCTAACAGCCAAGAAGTGGGTAAATCAACTTCATCCCATTTGATGAGCCTAGGAATTGTGACCTAATTTCCCTCTGATATATATATACCAATGTGATTATCCTTCCAAACCTATCCATCTTCCTTGACCATATCCAAGACATAATCAGACAACTCTTGCCACAAAAAAATAGTAAGATGGGGTTTCTCCTAATGAAATCATTCCCTTCGCCATTGAAATTTCCATTCTAATACCTTATTATTCCACTTCCTATCTCCCTAATTTAGCCTTTTGTATAAGAGAGTTAGCATACATCCTTGGAAATATTTATATAAGGGAGACTCATCTAACCAATTATAAACCCAAAACTGAATCTTATTTCCCCTTCATCAAATCTAAGAACTTTTATTATCAAACCAATTCACTTTTTTTGTTGTTTACCATAAGCTTTCCTAAGGTCTCACCATCACCACGACTCATTTTTTTTGGTTATGTTATTCATTGACCTTCAAGATCCATGCTTTAATTCCAAAATTTCTTGTATATGCTATTTTCCTATAATCATGGTCCTAACCCGTAGGAAAAACCCTCGAGTTTCTTTTTATTTCGTTTGACACTTTTGTTGGCATCTTAAACATGGACAAATAGAATAAAGGTAATGTTGTAATGAATATTTTTATGAGCACAATTCTACTAGCAAATGAAAAAACGTTACCTTTTCACTTAGCTAGTTTCTTTAATCTTTTGTACCATATCTTCCCAAATATCGCTCTTTCTTTGATTAACCCTTACAGGCATGCCTAGCTAGGTAAAAGGAATACCCATTTTATTATTGTTTAGTTAGATTGAAAATTTGTCAATTGTATAGTTACTTATTCCAACTCCTCCACTTTGGATTTATGAAAGTTAACCTTCAACCTTGATGCCAATTCAAAAAATCGTAGGATACACTTGATAGTCAAGATATTTTGAATTTCAGTATTACAAATGATCAGTGTATCAACAACAAATTGTAGCATGTTTACACCTTTTAATAGGTTTTTACCCACAACTTGCCTAACTAGTCTTGATAACCTTCTACCACTATCGAAATAGAAACAATGATAAATAAAATTTATTTTACACCTAATTATGTTAATATGTTATTAAATTAAATTATTGAAGTATGACACTATATATTATAAAAAATTCAAGTAGGTATTTACTTGGTAGATGTCAAAGTTTTTTTTCGTATTTTTGCATGGTATTGACATATAAATCTAGGTCATATAAATCATCTAGGAATAAACACCATCATATGTAACTTCTTTTGAATGAAGGAATCCTGTAACTTCTTAAAAATCAGTTATCTATTTGTAAAAATAATTTTTCATTAATAGATATTTTTAAAGTTAAATATATTTTTTTGCTTTAACTTTTACAAAAAAAAAAAAATTGGAATTAGTCTATGTTTGAAACTTTGAACCAATTTAATTCCTAACTTAAGAAATAAGGGGATTTATTCCTTGAAATGAAACGCCATTAGAATTTTGTTGAATCGTCTAAAAACATTCTACCGTGGAATGTGATGTTTTAAAAGGTGAACCATAAAAGCTTTGTTTTCCTAATTCAAGACAACCTCAACCAATTCAAGACACTCCATATTCAATCATAGTGATACTCCATCTTCGATCACTATATTATTCAGCTTCCTCTTCTTATATAGGGGATGCCATTACCAATTTTTCATCTCAGTGGAACCGAACCCTCCACCATCAACCTAAACCACATTTATTTATTACTACATGTTAGTTCTCACTCAAACCCTAGCAGAGCACTGTTGATTGAAAGTGAACGTGAGCAACGTACTGTTTTTGCAAAGTGAGCTAAAATGAGAGGGTCAGAGCTGTTTAAGGTCTTGGACACCCTATGGGTCAGCCTTAGGCCCAACTCATTAGGGTAGGCCTTTAAAATTAGAGCAGAAAATAAAGTGGGCCTTACATATATATATATATATATATATATATATATATATATATATATATATATATATATATATATATATATATATATATATATATATATTCAAACATCTTTATCTTTTAAATATCTTTTAAATGATAAAGTAGGAACATTTTGTCTTAACACTCAGGTTTCATATTTTACATTAAAAAATTTGTTAGCGATGTTCATAATATTAAGAAAAACTCCCCACGTATTCCAGCATTACTTCTCACATACATAACCCATAATGAAATGAAAGTCAACGAAGGAAAGATTCCAAAATCAGCACCCAAAAAATTTGATTCTCCCAACCTTGCAATCACTCCTACTGCATCCCTTGCTTGCAAAGACTCCTATTTCCCAAAGATTTGACATTTTCCTTAAATAAACCCAAATTTTCAACTTTTGTGGTGAATGTCAAAAAAACTAAACATTTTGATGTTAAACTTGAAGGTTGTTTGTGCCAAAATAATGAACAAATCACGGTTGAGTTACAAAAATGATGAAGATGAATGTCTGGGAAAGGTGTGAGATACAATAAAAGGAAAATTATAAACCAACATCGGCGTGGGCGTTGATGACTGCAATGGAAATAAGTTTTCTCGTCGTTGTCTTCCCGTCGATATCTTCTCCCAGTCACCTTTGTCTTCTTTCACCCAAAGAAAATGCTTCTACCTTATCTTTCCGAAACACTTTTCCCATTTGCCTCCAAAACTTCCCACACGTGCAAGGGTTATTATCATTTAATAAAAATCAATTTTTAAAACTTAAAATGCGGTGACACGTTACTCATGTCAAAACTGTGTTAAAATGTTTTGTTCAAATATCATTTCCGTTTTATGTCCCAATGTTTTTAAACTTCATTTGATATTATCTTTTCACCGTCATTCATTCTTCTTTTTCTTTTTACTATTGTTATTCATTTTCTCTTTTTCTTTACAAATTAAAAAAATGGACACCGGTATTTTAACACTATTCTTTTTTTATTATCATTTGACACTTCCCCTCGTTACTATTTACTTTCTCTTTCTTCTAAAAATATAAAAGTTAACTTTTACTAATACTATTTTATCCTTATACAAATTGTCAAATAATCGTTTTCAAACAACATTTTTCCAAAAAAAAAAAAATTACAATCATTTTACTTCTACAATAAGTCGTCAAATGGTTATTTTTCATGTTAAACAATCTTCTTCGTCTTACACTCAGTTTCATGATTGACTGTGAATTAAAATGCAGAAGATGTACAAAAGGTGCTATCAAGCATTCCAGGGTTAGAGAATTTATTGAGAGATTGTGATCTTCCATCTTATTTCAAACCGAAACCTGGGAACTCTTTTCTCGATTTCTTCATTAAAGAAACCTTAACCATGACGCGAGCTTCTGCTTTGATACTCAATACATTCGATCACTTAGAAGCTCCCATTATCACAAAGCTCACTACTGTGTTTCCTAGAGTTTACTCAATAGGCCCTCTTCACACTCACGTCAAGAACCAAGTCACCAAAAACCCTTCATTATCCTATAATGTCGCAAAAGAAGATAAAAATTGCATAACTTGGCTCGACCATCAAAGGGCAAAGTCAGTTATTTATGTTAGCTTTGGCACCGTGGTGAAGCTCTCAGGTGAGCAGTTGTTGGAGTTTTGGCATGGTTTGGTGAACAGTTTGAAGCCTTTCTTGTGGGTTGTTAGGAAGGACTTGATGAATGGAGAAGGTGATTTTTTCCATAAGAATGTGGCTAAAGAACTTGAGTTGGGTACTAAAGAGAGGGGGTTGTTGGTGCCATGGGCACCTCAAGAGGAGGTTTTGGGGCACCCAGCTGTGGGTGGTTTCTTGACACATTGTGGTTGGAATTCTACACTGGAATGCATTGCTGAAGGTGTGCCTATGCTTTGTTTTCCTTTGCTGGTTGATCAGACAATAAACAGTAGGTGTGTGAGTGAGCAATGGAGGATTGGAGTTGGTGTAGATGGGACCTGTAATAGGTTCATTATTGAGAAGATGGTGAAGGATGTGTTGGAGAATCGGATAGAAGGGCTTAGAAACTCCGTGGATGAGATTGCAAAACAAGCTCGAGATAGTGTTAAAGAAACCGGTTCATCTTCTCATAATATAGAGAGTATGATCAAGGACATCATGTCAATTAAGGGATAACAAGCATGAGCAGTAGTTTGTCGAAGAACATTAATGAAGCATATTTCTCTTTGCAATCTAGCTAGTTTCGAAATCTATGTAAGAACTGAAGAAGATCCATTTTTCAATTCTCAAATCTATGTTATGAGTGTAAATTCATGTCTTCATTTAGTATTTGGATTTTTAATTGGTTTTATGCTTAATAGATTTATTTAATTAGAAACTCCTTGGATGACCAAATTTCGTGAAATCCTCCTTCTCGACCTTTCTCCCTCTCTTTTCCATGTTTTATTACCCTCTTTCTTCATTTATTTATATGCTTCTCATGGAATACTAAGCCTCTAAGATTTATTCTATGTTGTGATTTTTTAATAAATTTTGAGATTAGATGAATATAATTATTTATTCTTTAAATTATTTTTGTGATTTATGTTTGTCTCTGCCTTTAATTTCATAATAAAGTAAAAGTAACTAATTTTATATTGTAGCAAGTTAACACAAAGTTAATCTACATAACATAACAATCTTATGAGTCAAAGAGTTTTTAATTTTAATTGAGATTGTACTTTGATTAAATTTAAAGACTTTCATGTGATTGAATATGTTTTTGCCATTTGATATTGTACCTTGATTAAAGGTAAAAACTTTAACAATAATTAATCATGATTGTAAATTGCTTAATTAGCTTTTTACTTGATAAAGAGATAAAAAGAATAGACATTATTAAATATAGTATTATTGAAATATTTGATTCAGATTTTACTTCGGTTAAATTTATTGTGATTAATCTAAAAAAACTATTACTTTTAATTAAAATTATACTTTGGTTAATAGTATGAATGCCCAGATATTAATTGAGAATTTACATAAATTAATTTGAAATCTAAAATAATAATTGACTAAATAATAATCTTAGAAAATGAATAATGGATAATATTCGAAAAAGTAGTCGAATCAACCTATATACTTTATTATTTTTTTTTATCTCTTTCTTTTCTTTATTATTTTTATATTTAGGTCCTAAATATTTTAACTTCCATCTTTTTGTTATTTTACTTTTTTTAACCCTTGGTCAAAACACAATCTTGTGCGGGCAACTAAATATTTAATAAAATAAAATGAACTTTTAATAATAATAATCTTAATTTTTTTTATTTAGTTGTGTTTATTATTTCTAGACGACTAATTTAAATATATAGCACACACTAACTAAAAGATTTTTAAAATAGAAAAATAAACTAAAGATAAGAAAACTAAATTTTATAATGAAAATAAGTTTTTAAAAGATAAACACAAAAAACACAAAAATAATTTTGTGATTAACAATAAGGATAATCAAATGAGTTTTATAATTAAAAATAATAATAATAATTTGAAAATGGAAAAAACGGTTTTTAAATAATAAAAATAATTTTATAAAATAAATTTGAATTTATAAAAAATAATGAACACAAAATAACCAAATTTATCGATACTAAATCTATAATATATATATATATATATATATATATATATATATATATATATATATATTAATTTCATAATATAAGTAAAAGTAATTAATTTTGCATTGTAGTAAGTTAGCACAAAGTTAATTTACATAACATAACAATCATATGAGTCAAGATTTTTAATTTTAATTGAGATTGTACTTTAATTAAATTTATATATATATATATATATATATATATATATAACAAAAGCTAATTTGAAAGAAAAATAGTGTTTTTACTAAAGAAAGAAATAATTTGATAATTAAAAAAATGAGAAATTTTTTAATAATTTATTATATGTTAACGTTACTCAGCTATGACCTACTTTTACTCCCACAATCCAGATTATCTCCACATTTCTCTATACATCCACACCCACTTAATATCTGAGACGATGCTAAAGAAAAAGTTTCTTGATCTCGGGAACTCTAATTCTCATCCTCTCTCATGCTTGTTCCTTGAGTTCCATTTTTCTTTCCTTAGCGTCATATAAAGAAGAAGAATCACACACCACAATAAAAAAGGAAAAGAAAGTTCCCAAAAAACACTTTCTTGAAGAGTGAAAGGTACCCAAGCATAGAGCTTAGGGAAGATAAGAGAGAACCCGCAACTAAGAAACATCTGAAGAGGAGTGTTTTCCTATGTTTAGTTCTTTTGAAGATAAGATTCCAATGTTGATATATGTATATATTTTTCTGTTATGCATTTTGCTTTCGTACTGGTTTTCGTTTCGTTTCTCTATTTCTTCCGTACAACAAATCGCAAATAAGAAAAAAGAAAAAAAAAAAAAATATATATATATATATATATATATATATATGTATATATGTATATGTATATATGTATATGTATATATATATATATATACATATATATATATATATATATGTATATATATATATATATATATACATATATACATATACATATATACATATATATATATATATATATATATATATAAAAAGAGAGAGAGAGAAATGATATTTTAACAACCTCTTTCTTACAACTTCTCTCACTACCTGAAGTGGCAGTGAGAGATTTTTTTTTTTAAATCCACGTAAGGCACGTTTTTGAATGAAGCGCGAGAGAATGAAGGTTTTACTTTTCGTGTGCGGAGTGTACAGCGGTTACCTTGTGTTGAAGAAACAATCAAGTGGCATTGCAGTTATAGGTGGTTCTTCTTCCTCTTTCTCTGAATTTCTTCCTCTTCCACTGAAGGTCGTTCCTTTCACCTCTACTGAAACCCCATTTTGTGGTTTGATTTATTTCATTTCATTCTTGACCACAATTTAGCTGGTGGAGGAGGTGTGGGTTGACGGAGTCACTAATGCTGGGGGTGGGTAAATCCCGTTCTGAATCTTGTTCGCCTTGTGATTTTTGCTCAAAAGCTGCAATTTTTGCACTGCTTTTGTAACTGGTGTGAATATTGGAGGAGGTGCACTTGGTTTTTGTTTTTAAGAAGTTTTTGCACAGTAAGTAAATGATACATTCCACATTTCTATCTTTGGTTGCCATGGTGGGTTGTGATGTAGTTGGAATTTTATTTCTGAAAGGGGATTTTTGATTTCGTTTAGGGTTGATTTATATCCATGTTGGAGCTTTTTGGTAATTGTTGTGGAAGAAAGAAATGAGGTTACTTGTTGGGTTTAATTTACGTTGGTTACTACATTTTGGTTTTGGGTGTTTGTTATGTGTTACTCAATTGGTTTTTTTTGAAAGCGAAATGGCTAAGAAACGAAAAAGAAATTCGTCATCAGAGAAATTGAAGAAGGATGTCAATAGAGGAAAGACATCTGGTAGCACAAAGAAAAATGATGTCAATAGAGGAAAGCCATCTATTAGCACAGAGAAAAAAGGATGTGAATAGAGGAAAGGCATCGGGTAGCACAAAGAAAGCATTTGTGAGTGATGCGAAAGCTTGTGATAACAAAGAGGTAACTTAAATGATAAATGTATATATGCATTAAATTTGGTATATTTGTTACAATTCTGACGTTTGTGTTAATTGTAAGTCGAAATATATTTTTTTTAGGTCCACATTGAGCACCGATGCCAAACCAAATACATTGTTGAAGCAAATTCCTTACTTAGTTGTAGTCACTACAACAGACTTGAATTGACCCCATTTTCTTCTTGCATACGAATAAAGAAAGAGTTGAACATCAACTGTGGCTTGCTAAGAGAGGTTCTGAGTCTGTGGGTTCCGAACAGGGAATTCATCCAAGTTAGGCAACAATTGGTTAAGTTAAGTACTTTAGATGTGAGTATATGTTTGGGCTTAAGTGCAGTTGGCAATGACATTGTTTTTCATAGTGATTTGAGTGGGGAAGTGGGTTTGCTTTTCCCTTCAAAGGAAATAAAGGTCAATGACATAATTGAAAAGATTCGTGACTTGGTTAGTGAGGCAGATCATGTGGAGAATGTTTGCCGACTTTATGGGCTTGAATGTCTTGCTGTTTTATTTTTTCCTAGGACTTCTAGGACTCTAACGAACCTACCTTTTGGTTATTAGATAACCTAGATTCACTAAGGACGTATCAGTGGGCCAGTTATGTTCACAATTTTATGATTTCTTGATTGAATAGATCATTGATAGTGTATAGAGAGAAATTAAATTACCACACTATATTTGTGTCTGGCTCAGTGGTTGTGGTTTAGGTATAATTTTTTTTAATTGTAATAATAAGTTGATGTATTTCTTTTTTGAGCTGTTATAATAATGGCAACTTTGTTAAAGGTGTGGGCGTGTCAGAGGCTTTGTTTGGGAGATATTAGTGGTACACTTGCCTTCCCACGATTTTTGTCTTGGTCGTTCTTAAGAATGAGGGGAGAAAGAATCAAGAAGTTATTTGAACGCAACTAGGTGCGTTATGTTCTTTATAGTTGTGTTAAGTCTAGAACTGGTAACCTATATGTATTCATTTGCTCAGTACCTGTGTATTTGAACTTTTTATGCTAAGTATGAAGTGTATAACTGCGAACCCAATGGAATTGATTTTTACATCAAGTTATCCAGAAAACTGTGATATTGGTTGTGGAAAAAAATTGAATTTTTTGTTTGTTTCTATGATTTCGTAATTTAGCACTAAGCAAAGTGTGGAATTGCATAAGTGCAATATATTGAGTGCTTGTACAGAATCAATGATGTGGTTGTTTAGCAGTACGTATTTGGTAAGCCATGCAATATTATTTGCATAATTGACTTGAATTTAATTTCACAACCTCAATTGAATATATTTAACTGCAAACATGTGTTTTTGTAACTGCAAATCCATGACATGTCATATGAACAAGTGTTTGTTATGTTTTTGTTTGCTGAGAAATATGACTTGTCATTTAGATCCAAGCTCAATGTTCGTGCAGGTTCGAATGGATTGGGCATTAACCCAAGATGAAATGAACCTTCCAATCTTGGCTGATGAGGCACCTCCAATGAAACAAAAGAAGAAAAGTGAATTGTTGGAGAAGCTTAAAGCGCACTCCAAATTGTTGCTGGAGATGAAAGAAGATTTGGAGAGGATGAAGAAAGATTTTTACAATAGGGCTGCAACACAAGGATTTGATGAGGACCACCCTGCTAGTTCAGATGCAGTTGGGGTGAGTTGTGGTAGAGATGATGGTCTACATGTTAATGTTGAAGATGGCCACATTGAGGCTGACAACACAACTGTTGCAGACGTCCAAAGAAATGCAATTGACAATGAACAAATATTGGCTGATGCAAAAAATGAAATTGATGAAGCTGTTGAAGTTGTTGTAGCATCAGAATTGGAATCTGCTGACATTGGCGCAACATCTCCATCTAAGAGTGGTACAGGTCATGGAAGTCCTGAAGCACCAATTTTTGGCATTGACAAAAGCTAATAATACTACTGAAGGTGCCCCAACTGCTGAAGAAGAGAAAACTGGTGAAGAGCAAAGGGATGTTTTTGATTCCAGTTCAAATGACAATGCATTGATAATTGTTGAGGCATTGGGCTTTGTTTCTCAGGAGCTAGACGATGTAGAAGCTGACAGCACACCTAATAGAGAGGTATGTTAATTTAGGAATTAATATTTTTAGTAGAAAGCTTGTAACATGTCTGAAATTTGGTGCAAATGTGTGATGAACAAGCCCAAGCGTCCCTTCATGAGGTGGCAAAGGCTATGTTGAAGGAAGAAAATGTGATGAAACCCAATAGTCCTCTTGGTCAACAAAGTACTCATGTAGGTGAACCAATTACTCCTCTTTCTCAAGTACCTGCTCCGTTTGTGGAGAAGGTAATGGGAATCAATTTTATTTTTTGTTATTGTTTATGTTATTTTAGTGAGTTTAATATGAACTTGTTCAAATGACAGATGTTTATTTGTCGAGATTGATGACCAGATTCCCATCCCCCACATACAAGTACTTGTGCTTAAGTTTTAATAATTTAACACGTTTTCTTGGTGGATGAGTTTGGTTGGTATAACATGAACCCATTGGAGTAGGTGCTGGTGTCAGAAGTATTACGGATATTTGTGCGAACCAATGTGTCCTGTTATGCTAACCTAGGTTATATGATTTTAAAAAGATTATTTAACACTTATTGGCTTCCATGATAAGTATTCCCCGCTAGGTGGCGTAACTAAATTATAGGCTTCATTAAAAAGGTTAACTCACATCAATTGATAAGGTATAATTTTTTCGAGATTGTTTTAAAGTTATTGCATATTAAAAACTTGCAGTTTAAGTGCAAAGCTATTTTGGCGTAAATGCCAACTTGAACTTTTTTGCATAATATTGTTTTGTCTCACACATATAAAAGTAGTACCCCTTAAGTTTTGGGAATTTAAATTTTTTTTTGGTGGATGAGGTGGGTTGGTAAAAAATGCACCCATTTCAGTAGGTGGAGCTATAAAAAATGATCCACAACGTAAGTGCCAACCACTAGTGCAGAATTCCCATTTTACCTCGCCTTATATGCCTCGGTTGACCAGAAACCGAAGCATATAATGGCGCGGTGACATTTTTGTTATTAGAGTCAAGTTTTAGGCCTCGGTTCTCCAAATACCTGAAGCCAAAGAGGGGTATAGGCCCCGGTTCGCTCAAAACCGGTGCCAAAGAGGGGTATAGGCCTCGGTCCAATAGGACCCGAAGCCAAAAAGTTGCTGGAAGTCAGGGGTATAGGCCTCAGTCCAAGGAGACCCGGTGCCAAAAGGGGGTCAATGGCTTCGGTTCCTCTAACAACCGAAGCCAAACTCTTTATTTAGGGTTCAAAATTCGCGAACCCTTCTTCCGCCCCGCACCACCAGCGCCTCTCTCTCTCTCCGCGAGCACGAGCCTTCCCCAAAATCTTCCACACGCTGTCACTGGCGCCCGAGCCCCGCCGCCGCGTCGAATCCTCCCTCGTCGACGCCTCCGATCGCCCCAACTATGGCCTCGTGGTCCTCCGCCTAGTCGTGGAGACCTCCGTGGACGAGCAGATCAAAGCGACTTCCGCGTTGGCGACTTCCAACGCGATGGCGCGCACGCCGAGGCCGTGCTTGGCGGCGAATGAGAGGCAGGCGGCAGCATCGCAAGTTGGAATGGCGGCACCGGCGGAGATGGAGGGAGAGAAAGTCGCGGAGACCTCCAACGGGAACGTTTCTGAGAGGCAGGCGACAACATCGCAGGTTGGAATGGCGGCACCGGCGGAGATGGAGGGAGAGAAAGTCGCGGAGATGGAGTGATCTTGGGTTGTTCTACTCTCCTGCAATTTGTGTTTTGGTTTGAATGCAGGGTGATCAAGCACGCGGGGTTGGACTTGAAGCAGTTCGTGGAGGGTATCAAAGAGGGTGCTGCGAGTACCAGGTGGGTTTGCAGAGTACCAGGTGGCCAATGGACAAGGGAAGCTTGGCACGCAAGGGGTTATCTCTGTCATTCAGAACATCAATGGGATGAATCAATGAATCAATGGATCAAAATCCTTGTTCTATGTAACCAGATAAAATGCTGATGTTGTAGAATGCTTAAGGTGGAACAAGTGTGCTGTGTTTTGTTTAAGGTTTTTGCTTCTTTGGTTATGTGCTGTGATAACTCTGCAGCAGCCATGAGCGAGCAAAAGGGTGAGGTTCAGTCTGGCATGGTGGCCTGCGAAAATTTGAATTAAAAAAAAATATTTATTACCTATGGCCTCGGTCCTAACTGACCCGAGGCAGAAAGCTGTGTATATGGCACCAGTTTCAAAACAACCGAGGCATAAAACTGGGTCTATGGCTTCGGGTGATAACCGAGGCCAGAAGGTTTACCTTTTGGCCTCGCCCCAATATGCCTCGGTTCCAGACCCGAGGCAAAATGCGGAAAATAACCGAGGCAGAAAGCCCTTACTGCACTGGTGAACCTAGTACTCCATATCAACTAACCTACCTTATATGATTTGAACAAAATTGTTTAACAATTCTTGGCTTCCGTGATAAGTATCCCGTTTGGAGGCGTGACTAAATTATAGACTTCATTAAAATGGTAGACTCACAACAATTCATAAGAATAATATTTATATGTTTTGGAGTTTGTTTTAAACTTATTGCATATGAAAAATAAGTGCAAAGCTGTGTTATCGTACTTGCGAACCTGAAGTTTCCTTCGAAGCAAAATTTAGGTCCACACTCCATTCACAACCTAACTGCCAAGGAACATGAAATGTCTACCCCAACCACAATATAAGCAATCACAAAACTAAATAACGGGTCCTTACATGCCATACATTGTAGTCAAATTAAAAATCAAAATACCCATAATGTTTTTGAAATAGTTAACGTTTGACCGAATAAAACTAAACTTAACATTGAGTTCAACTTGACATCCAAAACCATAATATATATGGGGTAATATTTGCCCCTATGGTTATGACTTTGATGATTGCCCTACCTAAGTGTTCTTGAATTTCTTGAAAGGATCAACTAGGCTTTTAATTCTGTCATCAATGCTGATGTAGGTCATTTCCTCTTCTTCAATGCTATCGTCTACTGTCTCCATAAGGATTTGGTCCAGATGCTCCATATTTGGATCGACATTCATTTCCACATTTTGCTGAACAATTGGTTCAACACAAGAGTTTAGAGGAAGTGGTTCAGTATGGTTAATCTGTAGCTAAACAAATTGTTGGACTGGTTCCTTTTGTACATCAACTTTATGTGAAGCTGCTACCTTTTCCATTGTTGGATCACAAATGTCATGGTTTGATGAAGACGTGACCAACCATGACACCTCCATAGAAGTTCCCTCAAGAAGGATCACTAGAAGCATGTGTAGAGGGGAGTCTTCTATTCCATCACCTTTATCTTTGGTTTGCATTACTTTAGTTTGAATTCCCTAAGTTGGTTTTTAGTTGACTTATTTTGGTTGACTTGTTGACTTTGACCCAAAGTTGACCTTTGACCAAGATTAGCTTAACTTAAACCAACATGCTAATCTTTGTTTGTCTTGTTTTGTAGGTAATTAAGAGAAAGTAGAGCATGCTAGGTGGCACATGGTGATTGGAGCATAAGGATGATGTGGAAGAGAGAGGAAAGCAAAAAGCATAAAATAAAAGCAAAAGTAGACATGTACCTTGTCTCCCTTTGCCTTTTTAGTTTATTCCTTGGAAGGCTACTTGGTCTCCTTCCTCTTTTGGCCTAGAATCCTCATGGAAATGCATCCACCAACCACATGCTCTCTTCTTGGCCATGTGGTGCTATAGCTTAGGATATTAGGGTTTGCTAGTTAATCCTTTTCATGTTTATGCATTTGCTAAAGGACCCTTATGAACTTCTATTTAAAGGGAGCTCCTTGTCTTGTAAAAGGTTTGACCATTTTGAAATTATAAGCATTGTGTTTCAACCATCCAAAACCGTGAGCTCTCCTTTCATGAAGTGAACTCACCTTTGCCTTATCTTGCTTGCAAGTGGCGGCACCATCACTCATCTCTAGGGTTTGCTTGGCTTAGATCCCCCCCTATGAGTGGCGTGCTTCATCCATTGCACCATCTTCTATGCTTTCCATTTTACTTGTTTCTTCTTTCATTTTTGTTCTTTAAATATTTTTAATCCGTGTGTTATTGAACTTGAATCCAACTCTCTTCTTCCTTTCATGAGCTTGAGAAATGAACCTTCACATCTAGATAGCTTGTTATCTAAATGTCCAGTGGAAATTTTCAAAAGGCTTTCTTATACAACTTCACCATATTCATGAATCTAAAAGGAAACAAGATAATCCTTCATGATTTGGTATCTAGAGCCTAGGTTATCTTGAATATGGTGTTTTTCTTGTGCTAACCTTTTTCTTGGTGGATTTGTTTGGCTTGGAGACCTCTCGGCCTTGTGGTGTTCAAGATGGTGTGCACATAATTTTTACACTTCACTTGAGGTTAAAGTATCCAAAAACTCCATCTCTTGATATATGTTGCTTGGTGAAGTGAAAACATGAATTTTTGGTGATTATTTTTCCTTTGCCCGAGAGCTTACTAAGTTGTTACCATGCCAAAATTTTTCTTCACATGTTGAAAGTCTTCTTAAAATGTTCCTAGCTACTTTTGAGTCTCTTGTCATATGCTTATTTGAGTTTTCTTGTTCATGTTTCTAAGTATTTGAGCTATTGCATCAGATTTATGCCTTGTGTTGTTATATGCTCCTTGAAATTGATTTTGACCTAATTTTTAAGGTACTAAGTGTTTAAGACACCATAAAATATCCTTCTCATCATCTTAAGTATCTAGTTTTGAAAAGAAAATGTATTTTCATGACAAAAACCCATTTGGCCGAGAACTATTATGATGTTTGGTGAATCCATTTGGCCATTTTTACTAGGTGTTATGCTACCAAATTTTATACTTGGATTTTGGGTGATATTGGCAAATTAGTTCCATGCTTTAACTTGGTTATGATCTTTCTTGGTGTATGCATAATTTAAGGTATAATTTTGGCTTGTTCAAATGCTTTCCAATGAGTCTTTAAAAGTGCTTTTCATTGCTTTAGTCTTGTTCAAGTTTTGTCTTTAAACCAAATTTCCTTAGAAGTTAAACTTTCTTGTTTTTGAGCTTTGTTTGCTTGACTTTAGGTAATCTTTGTTTTGTCTTAGTTGTTTTCATTTCCTTGCTTTCCTAGAATGTTGTGGTCGAGCCACTTGTCTTGCTTTTGAAAGGTTTTCATCAATTTTAAAGTGTTTTCACTTGTTTGGAAGGATTTTGAGTGTTAGCCTTGCTTGTGTGCTTTGGGAGTGTGACCAAAAACACTTGGGTGCTTGTGAAGACCACACTTGGTCTCGGGTTTGGCTTGCTTTATTCCCTAACATCTTTTTTGTCTCGGTTTTTAGTGAGTTTTGGTGTAGGATCATGAATATGGATCCAATCTTGGAAGTAGAAGAGGAGGAGGAATCAACTTCACCTTACTCCCCTCCCATGGTGACTCTTATGGCCCAAGAAAGTGAACAAATCACCCTTTCCAACATCCTACGTGAGATGGAAGTTAGTAGAAGGGAAATTTTTGACCAATTGAGGGCGGATAGAAGACAAAGTGAGATCTTCCTTCAAAAGCACATTCAAAGGCTTGAACTTAGAGAAGATGACAGGAGAAAGAGGAGATTTTCTTCCGAAGATTCAAGCCATGATGGAAGAAGAAGGAGGCACGACCATGATGGTGGGGGAAGGCGCAATTAACTCCTACAAAGACAACCTCCACCAATCAAAATTCCAAAGTTCAAAGGGGAGAATGATCCAAACATCTACATTGAATGGGAGCAAAAAGTGGACAAAATCTTTAACATTCATTTAGTTAGTGATCAAGAGCAAGTAGACTTAGTAGTTTTAGAATTTGAGGATTATGCCATGACATGGTGGCATCAATTGTGTATGGACAATATTAACCAAGAGCCATTCGTGGCCTCTTGGATGGACTTTAAAAATCTGATGCGCACTAGATTTGGTCCTTCCTACTATAGGAGGGAGACTCTATTGAAGCTCCAAAGGCTTCAACAAGGGTCCATGTGTGTGAATGAGTATTTTAAAATGATGGAATCCATGCTTCTCAAAGTAGGACTCCAATTTGAAAGTGAAGAAGAAAAGGTAGCTAGATTTTTGAGTGGTCTTAGAAGAGAAGTTCAAGATGTAGTTGAGTTGTATGAGTACTCTA
The DNA here is from genome assembly GCF_004118075.2 of Vigna unguiculata. Classification (NCBI taxonomy): domain Eukaryota; kingdom Viridiplantae; phylum Streptophyta; class Magnoliopsida; order Fabales; family Fabaceae; genus Vigna; species Vigna unguiculata. Next base: position 14,527,817 of record NC_040288.1, on the reverse strand, counting down.
CTCTTTACAAAGTTTTACACTTGGCCCTAAAATTTGAAAGTCAATTGAAAAAGAAACAAAGAGGACACGAAGAGTACTCCTTACAATGACTACTACTCTAGGACTTGGAAAGGAAAAGAAAGAAAAGATGAGAAGCCTTCTTCCAAAGACCACCCACCTAGGTCAAATGTGTCTAGAATCGCCCATGAAAATGCAAACTTTTCCCAAGGTTCAAGAACTAGTTCCATAAAATGTTTTAAGTGTTTGGGATATGGTCATATTGCTTCAAATTGCCCAACAAAAAGGAACATGATCTTGAAACCAAAGGGAGAGGTTGAAAGTGAACATTTTTCTCCCCCCTCCCCAAAAAGTTCTTCCTCCCACATTTCTTCCTAATCTTCAAGTGAGGATGAAATCAAGCCCAATGAAGGAGGTTTCTTGGTGGTTAGGCGCATGCTAGGCTAAGTGCCTAAGGATTTTGAAAACCAAAGAGAAAACATTTTTCACTCAAGGTGCCAAATCAACAACAAAACTTGCTCCCTAATAATTGATAGTGGAAGTTGTGTCAATGCGGCTAGCACAAGGGTTGTGGACAAGCTTGGCTTGAAAACCATCCCTCATGCCAAGCCCTATAAGCTATCTTGGCTTAGTGAGGAAGGTGAGATCAAAGTTGACAAGCAAGTTCTTATCAACTTCTCCATTGGAAATTACAAAGATGAGGTATTATGTGACTTAGTGCCCATGGAAGCAACTCATATTTTACTAGGAAGGCCATGGCAATTTGATAAAAAAGCTTTTCATGATGATCATGCCAACAAGTTTTCCTTTAACTTCCAAGGCAAAAAGATTACATTATTACCTCTCTCACCAAGAGAAGTCAATGTGGACCAAATTCAAATGTTAAAGAAAAGAAAAGAAGAGAAGGCGTAAGGGCATGACAAAGAGGCCAAGTAAGAGCATGATCTCCCTCAAAGGGGTGAAAAAGGTAATGCTTGCCCAAAAACCTCTTTTCTTAGTCTATTCTAGTGAATCTTCCCCCTCATTCCAAAGCCCTCCCTTTAGATGTCCCAAAGACTTGTCATTAGTCTTAGATGAGTTCCAAGATGTTTTTCAAGAACCTCCAAAGGGTCTCCCACCCCTAAGAGGTATAGAACACCAAATTGATTTTATACAAGACTCATCTTTGCCTAATAGGCTAGCCTATAGGACTAGTCCCGAGGAGGCTAAGGAAATCCAAAAACAAGTGAATGAGTTGTTAGAAAATGGATGGGTGCAACATAGCTTGAGTCCTTGTGCAATGCTCGTGATTCTTATCCCCAAAAAGGATGGAACATGGAGAATGTGCATAGATTGTAGGGCTATCAACAACATAACCATCAAGTATATGCATCCCATTCCTAGGTTAGATGATTTAATTGATGAGTTACATGGTGCAACCATATTTTCTAAAATAGACTTGAAGAGTGGGTACAATCAAATTAGAATTAAAGAAGGTGATAAATGGAAAACCACTTTCAAGACTAAGTTTGGATTATATGAGTGGTTAGTCATGCCTTTTGGCTTGACCAATGCACCTAATACATTCATGAGACTCATGCATCATGTTCTTAGAGAATTCTTAAGGAAGTTTGTTATGGTGTACTTTGATGACATTCTCATTTATAGTTTGTCTCAAGATGACTACTTGCATCATTTGAGGAGTGTGTTAGACACCTTAAGGAAGACATCCTTGTATGCTAACATGGAAAAATGTGTGTTTGGGATGGATCATGTGATCTTCCTAGGTTTCAAAATAAATTAACATGGGGTCCATGTGGACCAAGAAAAGGTGATGGCCATCAAGGATTGGCCTCGCCCAAAGAATATGAGTGAGGTTAGGCCCTTCCATGGGTTGGCTAGTTTTTATAGGAGATTTGTGCCAAACTTTAGCACCATAATCGCCCCTCTAAATGAATTGGTCAAGAAGGGTGTGGTCTATAAGTGAGGCAAAGATCAAGAAAAAGCTTTTGAAACTTTAAAACAAAAATTGATCAATGCACCACTCTTAGCCCTTCCTAACTTCTCCAAAACTTTTGAGATTGAGTGTGATGCCTCCAATGTAGGTATTGGGGCCATGCTTCTCCAAGAAGGACACCCCACAGCCTATTTTAGTGAGAAACTCAGAGGGAGTCACATCAACTACTTCACCTTTGACAAAGAGCTTTATGCTCTTGTGAGGATTTTGCAAACTTGGTAACACTATCTTCTTTCAAAGGAGTTTGTGATACATAGCGACCATGAGTCACTCAAATTTTTGAAAAGCCAAGGCAAGTTAAACAAGAGACATGCTAGGTGGATATAGTTCTTAGAGCAATTCCCAAATGTGATCAAACATAAGCAAGGAAAGGCTAATATTGTGGCGGATGCGCTTTCAAGAAGGCATTCCCTCCTTACCATTCTTGAAACTAAATTTCTTAGTTTTGATCATATTAAGGAGTTGTATCCAAAAGATGTTGATTTCTCCCCCATTCTTAGTTATGTGCTATTGAACTTGAATCCAACTCTCTTCTTCCTTTCATGAGCTTGAGAAATGAACCTTCACATATAGATAGCTTGCTATCTTAATGTCCAGTGGGAATTTTCAAAAGGCTTTCTTAAAAAACTTCACCATATTCATGAATCTAAAAGGAAACAAGATAATCCTTCATCATGGTTGAACACCTATGCATTTCATGACAACATAATCAATAATGTGTTTGAACACCTATGCATTAAAAACTTATAGGTTAGCACTTACGAACTAAGAGGTTAGCACTTATATAATAACAACTTACCATAAATGCAATCCATATGACCTATGAATAAATGCAACCACAATGGACATCATATGTGCAAAAATGAAAGCATGCTTTAGAACTGCAAACATAATAGCACACCAAATATTTATTTGCCACTTAACATAAAATCCAACCAATCAACTCAATAACAATATGTGCGAATCCTATAAATATACCATGAATATTCATTAACAATATGTGCAACTAAAATGAACATCATATCTACAAAAAAAAAAAAAATAACCCCACTTACAACTTCACATGTAACAGGTTACCATCATATTTTGGTTTCCAAACCTACCTAAACTCATTCAAATCAAAGTCATTTATGGTCAAGTGTTAAAGCAAAAAGCATGTCTATTGTGCAAACAATTTCAATATTCATTTCCAACTCATTACTGCAAAGTGGACAACGTGTGTGCAAAAGTAATACCTTAGTTTACCACTTATATATTAACAAGTTACAATAAATTTCCTAAAATAACAATGCTGCTCACCAATCTGCTCTTCAACAACACTGTTTAAAAAAAATCTAAACTTTATCATATATTAACCAAAAACAGAAACAAAAATCACTCCTTTCCATAATCATCAACGAACACAAATAATTTCTTGCAGTAGGTTAACCCAAAACTTTTTCCACCAAAAGGGAAAGGAAAAAGGGAAATGACGAACCCACTAACAAAATATCTTCCTAACCGGACCAACAACAAACTTCGACAATGAAGGAACAACAGCAGATACACTCCGGAGAGGAGATGGAGGACGAAAAAACAGTGGGCAAGGACGAAAACCAAACCTGTAGATTGTTTAACCACAAACTGCTCACCACCACTTCTCGAACCACTTCCACTTTGTTCTCTGTAACTCCTCTCTCGCTTCTCTCACCCTTCTCTCACTTTTGAAACTCCTTCTACCATTGTTTCTCTCTCTCACTTGCTTCTCTTTCAGTTTTGTAACTCTCGCTTCTCTCAATTAAACCACTACTTTTAGTTCTGTAACTCTCACTTCTCTCACTTCAACCACTACTTCTTTCTCTCTCTCACTTGCTTCTATTTCAGTTTTGTAACTCCTTCAAGCACCAATCTCTCTCTCATAAAAAACGTGCCATACGTGGATTTAAAAAAAAATTATTCTCTCACTACCACGTCAGGTAGTGAGAGAAGTTGTCAAAATTGGTTGTTAAATAATGGTGTTTTATGTTTCGTTTTAGTATTTGCTTGGACGCTTATACCTCTTTGTGTATGTGGCAATTAACGCTTGCTGAGTTTGACCTAAAGAATATGTGTGTTGTTCTTTATTGATGTAACCGTAGAAGGGTTATTTTGGCATATTATTAATGCATGGATCGTGTGTTTATGAATTATATGAAATAATGATCCAATTTTTCATAGATAATTATATGACCTGTGTGAGTTTTTTATTTTTTACATTGCAATAATGCAATTAGGAACATGACATGCACTCCTGATATAAATCCAATTTTACAACATAATTGAATTGTTTCATTTAGATAGATGCAATGGAAAAAGTACAATTTCCTAGCATTAATGCATGACAAGAATTTTTTTAAGCTATATAATGTTTGATAAGTGAATAGAAGGCGCTGGGCCTATTTGGTAATCTTTATGTTCACTTAAATTATCCTAGTAGTAATTGTAGGTATTATATGAATCAGTAGTTAAATACGTATATGTATAAACTATTTTTCTAAATTATTTTCAAAGTATTTTCATAATAATTGTTATACTTATCAATATCTCAAGCTTTCTTGATAATTAAAATCTTTCAAAATAAATCCCCTTACTATCATGTTGAGTTTCATACATGGTTGATAATAAAAATTTTCACAGGATTAATTATCATGTCTTGTTCTGAATTCGCTTGATAATTATTATTTTCATAGCTTTAATTATCATATTGGGTCCCAGACTTACTTGATAATCATTATTTTCATAACATTAATTATAATGTCGAGTCTCAGACTCAGTTGATAATCATAATTTTCATGACATGAATTATCATGTCGACTCTCATTGAATCTTCTATGATGATTTTTGTTCTTTGTTTTATATTGTGACTCTCAGACTTGATAATTAAAATCTTTCAAACTATCTTTTAAAAATCATTTCAATGATTGTCATATTGACTCTCAGACTTGCTTGATAGTTAAATTTTCATAACATTAATGATCATGTCGAGTCTCAGACTTGGTAGATAATCAAGATTTTTAATAACATTAATTATCATGTCTAGTCTCGGACTTGCCTGATAATCGTTATTTCATAACAATAATTATCATATCGAGTCTCAAAATTGCTTGATAATCAATATTTCCATAACTTTAATAATCATGTTTAGTCCTAGACTTGCTTGATAATCATTATTTTCATCACTTTAATTATCATGTCTAGTCTCAGACTTGCTTGATAATCATTATTCCCACAACTTTAATTATCTTGTCGAGTCTGGACCTCACTTGATAATCATTATTTTTCATAACTTTAATTATCCTGTTGAGTCCCACACTTATTTGATAATCATTATTTTCATAACATTAATTATCATGTCGGGTTCCATACTCGCTTGATAATGCTCTTTTTTTACACTTTATAATTATCATGTTAGGTCTCAGACTTCCTTGATAATTAATTTACAACATACAAAATTTCTCAAAAAATTTGCATGTTTACAAACCCTACATGCTTAACAACCCTTCCATATTTTCTAAATAATTTTTCATTTAGAACTACGTGATCCTTGACTCCATTCCGATTGAAGATACATAGGAAAAAGGTCAATCCTTTTCTGGTCCACCTTCCAAAGGTCACATCTTTTTCAAATAGTTTTTTCATTTAGAAATACGTGATCCTTGATTTTTCATTTTGAATGGAAATACGTAGGAGCAAGACCAAGTTCTTGTCGGATTCACTTCCCAAAAGTTTAAAATGTTTTCAAAGATCATTTTCCAAATAGTTTTTACAGAATTACGTAACATTGATTTTCCATTGCGAATGGAGAAACCTAGGAGCAAGGTCAATCCTTGGTGGCCCAACTAATAGTTTCAACAATATTCTCTTTACTATTTTGTATTTGTTTGCGTGTTTGATTTTTGGTGGAAAACCAATATTTTAAAAATGACATCAATTTTGCACACTTTTAAGGTTTTTATATAGTTTAACTTATTGATCTATGAAGGTGACTCCTTTGTATTTTAAAATAATTTTTTCTACCCCGTCATCACCGCATATGCGACAGATGGCGACTCTACTGGTATAGTTTTAGAGAGTCAATCCTAATTAATTAAGCGTGTAAAATATATGTTTATATATATATATATATATATATATATATATATATATATATGTTTTCCACGTTTATCTTATTCTCCTTTATGTACTTTTATCTTAATTTTATTGATGTGATTTATATCTGCTTTAATGTTGGGATTTATTATGTTGTGAAATTATTGAACCCTATGGTAGACGAAAATCGTTATATCTGTGTATATCTCCTTTATATCAGTTTACAAAACAACCAATAACTCATCCTCCAAGAGTCAAATCTCAGCAGATGGACTTGGACAAGTGCAATAAAAGTAAGGGAGGAGAAAGAAAACTCCCTGAATCATGGTGAAATAGAAATGGCAGCAAGTCAGGAAGTCTTATCTACAACACTATCCACCAAAGTAGGGTTTGCTTTGAAGCCTTTATCAGTGGATTGGATTTTGATCTCAACTGCACCATACGAAGAAACATTAATTACCAGAAAAGGTCCAATCCACTTTGACTACAACTTACAACCCATGAGACCAAGCCTAGAGTTATTCAATAACACTTGCAAACCAACAACAAACTCCTTTCTAGCTATGGAGCTATCATGGAATCTCTTGGTATTCTCTTTGTAGAACATCGATTTCTAATATGCTTCTAGATGGATCTCATCTAACTCACTCAACTGTAGCTTCTTTTCCTCCCCAACTTGATCAAATGAGAAGTTGCATGTTTTGACAACCTAGTAGGCTCAGTGCTCTATGTCCACTAGAAGGGGGCATGGCTTACAAAAAATGACTTGATAGGAAGACATCCCAATAGGTGCCTTGTAAGAAGTCTTGTGAGCCCAAAGAGCGTCCTCAAGTCTGTTGCTCCAATCCTTTCGGTTGGGTTGTACAATCTTCTCCAAGATGGATTTAATTTCTCTATCTGGGATGATACAGTGTAGAAAGCTTGTGCACAACCCCATACTTTTGAAGCAAAACCCTCATGGATCTATTGCAGAAATGGGCTCCCTGATCACTAACAATAGTTGTAGGAACTCCAAACCCGCAAAATATGTGAGACCTAACAAAGTCTACAACAACCCGAGCATCATTAGTTCTAGTGACTTTGGCTTCCACATATTTTCAAATATAATCAACAACAAGCAGGATGTGAATGAAACCAAAAGAGACGGATAAAAGGCCCATGAAATTTGTACCCTAGACGGGTAAAGCATAACATTCTTAAGCATGGGTGGATTTTGGATTTCTTTTTAAATAAATTTAACATTATTATTATTCTATAGTAGCTTATTTATGAAAATCTAAGATTATTGTTTTCTTGAATGAGTATGAAAGTGTCTATTTTTCTCGTCTGTATAATTTTGCTAAAATTTAGTTTTCTAGTTTGTTCATCGTCGATTGAGTTGAAATCTTGACAGTTGATTAGTAAGATGTTGTTCTTCATTTTGACCTTTCTGATCTTCATTCGGTGATTTGTAGTTTAAGAAATGTGCCACGAAATATTTGATGAAACCGTTTTTCATATTTTGGCAAGTGTGTAATTTTCTAGTCTACACAATTTTGGTAAAATTAAGTTTCCTAGTTTGTTAATCATTGGATTGAGTTGAAATTTTGATAGTCGATCGATAACATGTTTTTCTTTAGTTTGAGAGTTGTGATCTTTGTTTGGAGGTCTGTAGCTGGAGATATATTTTTTATTGAATTATGTTGATACTTCTATTGTGATAATTTTTATAGGTCCCTATTTACAGTATCCTAGATGTTTGGACATAATGAGATTATGTTATTTTCTATGTATCTATGTACGTGATGGTGGTGTATGCATCTACTAATATACCCTCCCCATCCCCATTTGTTGCATCGACACCTTCCCCATTAGGACCTATGATTCCTTTAACATCATCAATACCCTCACTATTGCCATAAGTACCAACACCTACAAGGACAGGTCAACAAATATCTATCGATGTACATGATGCACAATCACACATTGAAGATGATTCCCAAAGTCGTGCTCGTCTTCCAATGATTTCACCATATGGTCTTGGATAACGATTACTATAACAAGTTGGTTGCATTATTTGATTTCACCTTATTCTATACTCATATTTCCATTTAATTTCTTATTGTAAGATTTTATCCATGTAGGATTGCATTGCAAGCCATCACATTGAGGATTAAGCAACAATATTTGGACTCATTCTTCAATCGTTTTAAAGTAAGTTTTATCATATTTCATACCCTAATATAATTTTTTTAATTGATGTAGTATTCTCAATTATCTTTACAATTATGTTTACATAGAGTAAGGTCAACTATATCCTTGAACATGAGGACAAATTAAAAAAGAATTTTAACTCAAAAGCCTTACATAGGGTTTATGAGATGTTAATGAATACTCGCAAGCATGGAAAGAAGTCACATTGGATGTTTGATGAGGTCCAGAATGCACTACTATCAAATTTGAATTGTCCTTTTTATCGTTCAAATTGCTCCCACGCTAAAAAAAATCACCATCTAAAAGAGGTGGCAATTTACGTACAGGTGGCTCTGTTACTATACATGAGTATGCAATTCGCATGGTAAGTATGCCAAAATATAAACACTTTATTAGTTGAATTTTTTTTTCTATTTTTATGTTCAAAATGAAATTGTAAGAATAATATTCATAAGTATTGAAATGATGACTACAACTATTCTTTGCTTAAAATATGAAGAATAAGAAGCCTAACAATTCATCTTCTCTTCTCTTTCATCAACTCTGCATGACTCAACTTTAATTTTTAAAAGTTGATATGGCTAGATCTGGTTATTGGAAAAAGCATAACATTCTTAGGCATGCGTGGTAAAAAGAGAAGAATGATTTAGATTTTGGATTTCTGTTTCTTTTTAAATAAATTTAACATTATTATTATTTGATAGTAAATTATTTATGAAGATCTGAGATTATTGTTTTCTTCATGAGTATGAATTTGTTCATATGCTGATCTCGGAACATTAAATTCTAAAGTCCCATTTCTTCTTGTTTTATCTCTCTACCATGGCTGTCTTTGTTGCAACTCCCATCACTTTGATTGCAGCTTGTTTCACTTCCAAACACCATAAGGATCTCTTTGTAGTGGGGTATATTGTACAGGAATAAGACTAACCAAACATTCTTGGTTTTGATAAAAAGGAAGAGAGAAGTTTCCTTTTTGACTTGGTGTTCTAATAGTTCTTGATTTCATTGCTAGTCTTTCTTTTATGTTATTTATATTATTATAATATGTATTGTATAATATATATATATATATATATATATAATATATATATATATATATATATATATATAATTTATATTTTTTAATAATAGGAGCAATTTGAGAAGAGATTTTATCAAGCAAGATCAGATGCTATATATATCTTTTGTTAGACAATCTAAAGAGGAAGAGAAAATAAGGATTAACACTTGGATTCTTGCTGTTGGTGGAAAGAAAAAAGGTTGGATCTACAAGATTGGACAACAAGTTCAAAATTATAGGAAGGATAATGAAAGGTTAAGTCATCAATTTTCATCATTTTTCAATGTTGTTGTTCCTTACTTCCTCCTGATGTGCAAACATTACTTCAAGAACAGTAGTAGTAAGAACACCAACAAGAACAACCACAACAAAACCATCAAGACCAATGTTAAGATAGATGTGATCACAATAATTCTTAGGCATTTAGTTTTAATGTTGACCTTTTTGATCATCTTAGCACACCATTTAGGTTACATTGCGATCAAACTAGATTTGGATTCTATCTTCTTAGACCATTACTTTGTAATGAGTTGTTGGTCCGTGATTTTGGATACATGTTCTTAGGTATTCATTTGGATTATATGTTGCTATGAGTAGATTTTGGATATGCTATATTAGAACTTTATTAGAATGTCATGTGCACCATCTTCAATTGATTTAGTGATGATAAAATTTAATTTAATTTATAATTTTATTACAATTGAGACACAAAAATATAAAAGAAATATATATATATATATATATATATATATATATATATGGATGTATTAGTATAAAAATAGTGATATACGAAACAAATTTGTAGGTAAAATCTACATCAGTTACATATGGATATATTTCATATGGATATATTTCGTAGGTAATGTCTTCGACATTACAAATGGAAATATTCCGTAAGAAATGTCTTCAAACTTTACATGACAATTATATTTATGTATGTAAAGATTAGTAATTTTCTACGTACCGTTACCAATGGATATTTTGTATGTAAAATTACATATGGAAATTCTGCTCATGTAAACTACTTATGCTATCTTTACATATGGGATTTTTTTTCTGTATGTAGTCCATTGGTATCAATATTTCCTTATATGAATAAATTTAACATAGTTATTAAACTTATTCATATGTGGAAACTTAATCAATTATGAAAATTAGATATAAACACCTTTTTCTGAATACAAATACACATGAGATATATATCTAAATATAATTTCAACACATTTCTATAAACCAAATATTTTCATTTAACAAATTATAACAACAGTTGAATATGATTTTCAAATATTCATATGTAATAAGTAAAATGTATATTTTTACTTTAAAACTACCATTAATCAAGGTGTCCGTGATAATGGTCATTTCGTTAGTTCATTTATAATGAATTTGAAGAGACTATAGAACAATCAACATCAAAGAAATTAGATTCAACTTATTTTTAAATGAGATCAACATAACCTTTAAATGGCTTAAATCAAATCTCGTATACATTGGACTTACTTATAAAAAAACGTTTAACAATATTATTATTTTAGTCCTTTATTACAAAATTTCAAAGTTAATTTATAATGATATTCTTATTCTCGATTTAGCATCACATGATTCTTATAAGAACTCGTGCATTCCGTTTTTATTATTGAAAAATTATATCTTTGCAGTAGGGATGGCAAATAAACCCATCCCTATGGGTATTGTCCAAACTTGTACCCGTTTTAATGGAGAAATCTCTGCAATAATTGGGTATGGGTATGAGTATGGGGAATACCCAACTATATATATATATATATATATATATATATATATATATATATATATATATATATATATATATATATATATATATGGGTCGTCCATATCTCGTCTTGTTGCATTGCTATTTGCAGCCAACATACGATTGTTAGGTCTATTTCTACATCTAAATCCATGTTCTCAATGAAAAAAAAATTCTTTCAGCTCATGTATATATTGTCAACTTTTTTTTAACAAAATAAATTTCAAGTGTAATCATTAAGAGATTCCACATGTCTTCACAGAAAAATGTTACGAGTTTAAAATATTTTGAACATGACAACAGTCATGTTAAGTTTTATACAAAATACTAAATATTTATGGCACTAAATAGTTTAAGGATTAAGATTTATTAGCGTTAAATAATTCAATATAATAATAGAAATACATTATCACTATAATAAATACATTCTTTTGAAAGACTAGTAAATAGTACATTAAAAATTATATAAAATAATTCAACATAAAATTAATGTTTTATTGTAAAACGATAATATTGATCTATAAGATAGGAGAAGAAAGATAAATTTATTAAAGAACATGGCTTGGTTGTACACTTTAACAGGAAATATTTGAGGAAATGGGATTTAGTGGGAATTGAGTGTCCCAAGCATAATTGAATACGATAGCCCCGTTAAAGAGAGGTTGACCTGAACTAACAAGACAAGCATCACCGGAAACTTTCAAAAGTGATAGGTTAACTACTTCAACCGTTTGAAATCCTTTGCAATTCAATTGCACATTGGTTTGAACACATGCACACCTATTTGTGATACTCACAGTCCATTCTGGTTTTCCGTTTACCTAATGTCCTATTGCAGATTGGGTTACATGGAGGTCGCTCAAAGAACATTGACTATAACCTGAAAGCGTCACTTATAACATAAATCATTAACACTATTTCATAGACAAAACTTAAGTTTCTTTCATGATAGAAGATTTCACCTTGAGAGACTAAGGCAAGTAAGAGAGTTGCGATAAAAATCTTCACCATTTTTGATAACTCAAATACAAGTTTAAATTCTTCAATTTGTTTAGATAAAGAATAATCTTGTATGTGATATTATTTATAGTCCTATTTGAGTTGAATCCCATTAATTCTTTTTCATTTGAAAACATATACGATAAAAAATGAAATTAAAACTTAATAGTCATAAACTAGGAAAATAATACTAATTAGCAAAAGAGAAAATATACCTTTAATTATATACCTGATTATGCTAATATATCAAAAAATCAATGAATACAATAGGAATAAAAGAATATTAGTGACTAATTTAGTGACAAAAGATATTAGTGACTATCAATGACAAAAGACCAAATTTGTTTTGCTAAATTAGTAACAAATATGGTGATTTAATTCTCAATTAAAAAAATTGATAACAATCAAACACTATTATTAGAAAAATGATAAATGATGACTAAATTTAATGACTAAAAAATATAGTCGCTATTGGTGAATGAATGAGAAAATATTTTTCTTTTTCAATTAATGACGATTTAATAACCAAATTTTAGTTACTCAAATCGATTACTAATTTAGTCACTAAAATTATTTACTATATTGATCTCTAACTCTTTTATATTTTTACATATTTTTAGTAAGTAGTGATCATAAAAATTATTTATTTATTTAGAGGCAAGTCTCTGACTAACATATAATTAAAAATTACTTTTAGGCACTTATAAATATAAAAATAATAATAACAACAATAATTTAATAAAAATATTACAAGAAAGTCACACATTTGTGAGAGAATAATCCCTAGCTAATTCCTCCATGATCCTTGCAAAACGATTTAGTAAAGGATTAGCAAGGAAACAACGAAGGCATTATGTCGTAGCTAAATATTAGTAGCTAAGTAGCGAGGGAACTACTGCATCGCTAACTTTTTTGACTTTTGTAGCAAATATCTCTCTAAACCCTCGCTAATGAAAATATGTTAATCGTTTTAGTTAATCCCTAGTTGATCCATAACAAATAGGTTGTATCAAATGCTTTGCTGATCTGTAATAAAATAGATGTAGTAAATCCGTAGTTGATCTGTAACAAGCTTGTTGTAATGATTCCCTAGCTGAAGCATAGGAAATTGGGTATAGAAAATCGCTAACTGATTTGTAAGACACTGGTTGTAGCAAATCCCTAGCTAATCCATGATAAGCTATTTGTAGCAAATCCCTCACAGATCCATAGCAAGTCGGTTTTAGCAAATCCCTAATTGATCCATAACAAACAATTTATAGCTAACCCCTAGCTAATCTGTAGAAAAATATAAGAATTGGTTCCTAGTTCATCTATCGTTAATCCGTAAGAAATTGAATCAATTAATCCCTAGCAAAAGCTTAGAAAATTCTAACATCCTATCCCGAGCTAATCCCTAGGAAAATTGTAGCAAATTCCATTAGGCCAAAATATGACATTCTTTTGTGCTTTATAAAATGCATTTAAGATAAAAGTAAGATTAAGATAAAATATAAATAATCATGGCAAACAATTTGTAGGAGACATGTCAAATTCTACTACATTGAAAATAATTATAGCCAAGAACATAATGAAAGTGGACTTTTAGCATCATAACTGTCAACATACGTAATTAAACAAAATAAAACAATATCATCATCTTCATATTTGGTTCTTCTCATGTTTCTTGACTGATAGTGGTATTGATATCTTTATTGTAGAGAATATTTGTGTCTTGACGAACTACAATTGTATTTGCTTTTGTGTATGCATTTGTTGTTGTAAAAGTGTTTGCATTTCTACTTGTGCTTGCATTTGTGCATGCAATTGTACTTGGAATTGTGCTTCAAATTGTGCATGCATATCTGATAGTGCTTTCAGCTGAACTTGCACCTGTTGTGCATGTGCCTCTATTTGTGCTTATAATTCTATTGTAGTGATTTCTTCTCCATATTTTTCTACCATAGCACTTTCACATGATTCTTATATAATAAATTAATCATTTTGTAAGATAAGAATAAATAACTGAGGTTAATTGTATGTTTAAAACACGTATACTTAAAATGAATTGTTTTTTTCTTTATTGGAGACATGTTTACCATATTTTCTTTTATGAACTTTCTTGTATAGTTCACCATAAGAAACAAACTCATCTGTCTCTTGTAAAATAATATTTAATTCTGCAGAATGAATAGTATCAAAATCCAAATGCATATCAAAATTTATCATAAGTATATTTATGTATATTGATGCCTTAATGGTTACAATATTTTTTGCATTGTTAGGTTCATTGGATAACCTCAACATACTCTTCCATATGCATTTCTTTGGACAAATATGTACCTCCCTACTAAAAAGCCATGATATACAAATGTATATACAACATATAAGTATTACTAGAAAGTCAGAGATATTACTAGAAAATGAGAAAATGATATATTCTTTTTCAAGTGTTGTCTAAAGCTTATTAAACTCCAATGTGCACCATAGCTTATGGCTTGGAAATCCTATTGTTTTAACCAACAATTAAAGCATCCCACTTCTCAATCTTTATTCCTCTTCCCCCAAAACATTTTACGTCTTCTATATTATCTAAGCTTGCCATTTCTCTTGCCTTTTTCCTTGCCTTAGCTAAAGAGTCAAAATAGTGATCCATGCATGTTAAATTCCAAACCTTTCATGCCATGCTACGATAAAATCTAATGTAAAATGGTACTTATTCTACACTAATACAAATTTATAAAAATTAATGATAATTAATGATAAGTACATATAATATAAAGATAAAAGATTATAATAACTTGCCTTAAAATCATTGAATAGGACCTAAACCCCTATAAAATCAAATTCAACAATAAAACTCAATGATTACTCAATATCATAGCCAAATAATCTTGAATTACCTTTCAAACGATGAAACCAAATCGTAGAGTAATCAAAACAAGGATAGATAAATAATGAAGGGGAATATGAACCTATCATTCCATCGATACTATGAAGGCAGGGAAACATACCTCGTTGATCTCGTAGCAAGGGAATAAAAAGCCTAAGAACAAACAGGAAGCCCATATGGAGGTGATTCCGGTGGCAAAAGTGGAGGTTCAGCCTTGCAACATTTAGCGTGGACGTAGGCCGAGAAAGGGAAGGAATCTCATATCTGCTTCACATTAGGTAAAGAGAACTAAATGACTCACATAAGAGTGAGAAAATGAGAGTGCCATTTGCATAGTCCGTGTGTTTCCTAGAAGAAGAAGAAAAGACCCGGAAATCTCCGTGTAGTGGTGATCCAAAAAGGTTGCTCTCGTCACGCGTTAGGGTTGAGAGAAGAACATTGAATTTGAAAGAAAAAATTAATTAGGCAAAAAAGAAGAATGAAAGTTGTGCAAGTAGCAAGGATGAAAGTCGACAGTTAGAATGGAGGTTGAAATAGTCTTTTAATGGAAACGAGGTGCGAAAATTATGCTAAAATAGATAGCTCTTTTTTATTTAAACGTTGCCTATTAACATCGTATAGATAGAGTTGAACTCTAATTGGAAACTATGCAAAGGACGACGTTGCCTATTGGTTTATATGAAAATATAATTTTTTAAAAGGCTAAAAAACAAATAAGAGAGTGTCTTTTACATACTTGAGGTTGTCTTTTGATCATAAGCGATATTTGCATGGCGTTGTTTATTACTTATGATGGTGTAGTGCCATGTTCTTATTTTTACGATTTTCCAAAGTTTTCCAAGGACTCCCAAAATCTCTGTTTTTAAAATAAGTCTTACTTTCAGTTCATTGTCCCTCGCAATTTCGGTTGCGACGATCATCATCCATCAAGATAATGGACGAATGTTGAGTCATTATTTTGCCTTATTTCATTGCCTTTTTGTGCCATTCTTGAGGGTTGTTTAGTTCTTAATTGTCTTTTCTTTGTGCATTTTCCTCAATTGGGCTTCATTGGGCCATTATTCCAAATTTTGATTAATTTGGCATTAATTGGTCTAATTGTTGTTTCTAATTGTTTTTAGATATTTTGTGGAGCAAATTTTGGAGCTTGGACATTTATCATAAGGTCAAGAGAGAGTTGCCACGTGATTTCCACATCATTGTCACGTTTGTACCATCTCAGTCAGCTTGTCCATGTCACTAGGCCACAATTTTCAACCCATACTGCCATATTTGTAATTTTGAGTGATAGAATGACATTTTTGTAAATATGTAGGTCTGTAGTGATGTAACCACAAAAATTTTAGGTCTTCTTGGGTGGCAACCGCACATCATCTTCTCTAACCTCCATTTTACGTTTTGAGAGTTTTGTATGGTTACCCCTAGAGGTGCCACATGAATTTTGATATTTTAGCACAATTTTCTTTTGTTTTTATGCATTATTACAACACCCATATTGGATTTTATGTTTTCTGCACGTTTGGAAGCTTGGGCAGTTTCATTTTAACATTGAGACCTTGGCGAATCCATGTTTCATCTTCTATTCACGATTTTATAACTTGTTTTGTAATTGTTCCATGTTTTCCGCACCATTTTACATTTTCTGCACCGTTTTCTTATCATTCAATGGTTGTATTCCGTTTAGGGTTGAGGTTTGGTTCGCAATCCATGGAGCACTAATTCAATGTATTAATTCCTTGTAGAGAATGAATTGAAACCTTGAGGTTATTGTTTCATATGGTAGAGTTTATCTTACTCTTCATTCGAATTCTGTTTTCGTGCTTAATGGATGAAGATTTATGCTCAAGCTTATTTTGCAGAATGGGTCATTTAATTTTTGGGGTTGTTATCATGCTTAATGATGCCATTATAGATGAATGAATGTGTTTTGCTTAATTACGTGTTGAATTTTGGTTCTAAGCTTCACTTAGTTAATTATTTCAGCAATTCAATAGAGTAATGATAGCTATTTAATTTTGTGAACTATGATTGGAAGATTTTTATTTAAATCAAGGAATCAACACTATTTTCATTATTGTTTTATCAAATTTTCAATTATGATTTATTCTTGTGGTGAATTTCTAGAATCTGCCAAACCTCTCCCCTTTTGTGTTGAATTGCAATTTGGAATCTTTGAGTGAAAACAATGAGTTTACCTCACGAGAGGACAATGAGTGAGCTGACTACACCTGAGTTCACTTATGACTCATTGTGTATTCAGTATCTTGAGGAGGAAGTTCTTTATGTTTTAAAAACTGAATTAATACATTTGTTGCGAAAGTTTCATGTGTGCAAGGTAATACAGTCAATCTTTTGCACTACCCTCCAAGAAATGTGGAAAAGCCTTCAAGTACACATGATCTTCATGGACATCCGTGGGCTTCATGGTAGAACACACAACATGGAACTACTTCAGGTGCTTACACGAGTCCTCACAAGTTAGGATGACTTGAAGAGATTATTCTTGGCCAAATTCTTCCCTGCGTCCAGAACCACAACCATAAGAAAGGAGATTGCTGACATCAAGGAACAATCTGGGGAAAGTCTCTACGAATATTGGGAGAGATTCAAGAATTTGTGTTCTAGTTGCCCACACCACCAGATATCTGAGCATCTGCTTCTTTAGTATTTTTATGAAGGCTTGCACCATTTGGATAGAAGCATGATTGATGCTGCGAGTGGTGGTGCTCTTGGTAATTCGATCCCAACAACAGCGAGCCATTTGATTGAGAACATGGCTTCTAGCTCTCAGCAATTTGGTGCAAGGAATCATGATATTGTTTTTAGGGTAGTTCATGATGTAGGAGTTGTAGAGAACACTAAGAAGTTGGAGACCAAGATTGATGCTCTTCCCACCTTAGTCAACCAACTTGCTGCGAACCAAATAGTTGCACCTTCTATTGCAAGAGTTTGTGGCATTTGCAGTCAGTTGATCATTTAAGAGATTCTTGCCCCGCCTTGCAACAGACCATGACTTCTTCACCTTCGATACTCCTCAAGCCTATGCTACAAACATTTTCAACAATAGGTAGCCCTAGCAACACCAACAAAACAATTATTTTTCCACTAACAGATATAATCCAGGTTGGAGAAATCAACCCAATTTGAGATGGGGCAACCAAAAATAGCAGCCAAACTAAGAAGTAGAAAACTTACAACCTCCTCCTCACCAACAACAAAGAGTTGCACCTACACAACCTGCCCAATTCCACTTGTCCCTACTACCACCCCAGCTTCTGTTGCACCTTCATCTTGTACTTCATTGGAGGAGTTAGTCAGGATGATGATCCTTTGAAATATGCAATTCTAGTAGGAGACTAGAGCTTCAATTAAGAGTTTGATAAATCAAACAGGGCAAATGGCCACTCAGCTAAACCAAGCACAGTCTCAGAATTCTGACAAGCTCACATCACAAACAATGGCCAATTCAAGAAATGTGAGTGTTATCACATTGAGATCTGGGAAGAAGATTGAAGTTCCCACTCTTTAACCTACAAATGAGACAAAAGTTGACCCTGCCACACTTCAGAGAAAGAGTGATGCTCATGTAGTTGGTCCTTCCACATCTAGGGTGCCTTCTACACCTTCCACCTCTACTATTGCGCCTCCCATCCCTTTTCCTTTCCCCCGAAAGCCATTCCAAGAAAAAAGATGGAAGAGGTTGATAGGGAGATCTTAGAAACATTCAGAAAGGTGGAGGTGAACATACCTCTAGTTGATACCATTAAACAGATTCCCAAATATGCAAAGTTCTTGAAGGAGTTGTGCACGCATAAGAGGATGATAAAGGAAAACGAGAAGATCAACATAGGGAGAACATACCTTTGTTCCTCATATTCTTGAGAAGTGTAAAGACCCAGGTACATTTTGTGTACCTTGCATCATAGGTAACAATAAATTTGAAAATGTAATGCTTGATCTTGGTGCTTCAATAAATGTAATGTCTTTGTCTATTTTTAAATCTCTTTCTCTTGAACCCCTACAACCTACGGGTGTGGTGATTCAGTTGGTAAATAGAAGTGTTGCCCACCCTGCAGGTTTAGTTGATGATGTTTTAGTTCATGTTGGTGAATTGATTTTCCCTACTAATTTTTACATTCTTGATATGGAAGAGGAATTTTCACATGGTTCTGCACCAATCATTTTCGGCAGACCATTTTTGAAAACTGCACGAACCAAGATTGTTGTCCATGTAATTACTTTGTCCATGGAGTTTGATGATATTGTCGTGCATTTTAATATTTTGGGTGCCATGAAACATCCTTCTGAGGATCACTCTATTTTTCACATTGATACATTGATGATGCTGTTGATGGACATATTTCTAATTTCCACCCTTTGCATTGCATGCAATATGCATTTATGTCTGAATTGTCTGAATTTGCATGCATTGGTGTTGACTCTAATTCATATTATGAGTCTTATTCTAATTTTGATGTTGATGTTGATTCTGAATTTGACTCTCTAGGTGTTATATCATATGATTTTGATGTTACACGGTCAGAATGCACTAACCATGTTGTAGGAAGTACATATGCATATGATTGTTATGTTGAGGTATAGGCTGTGGAACCTATTTCTCCCCCCCTTCTAGTTCCCCATATTGATCAAGCATCTAGCACTCTAGAGTTGAAACTCCTACCAGACAACCT
Organism: Vigna unguiculata; assembly: GCF_004118075.2. NCBI lineage: Eukaryota > Viridiplantae > Streptophyta > Magnoliopsida > Fabales > Fabaceae > Vigna > Vigna unguiculata. The sequence goes on along the minus strand of NC_040288.1, from coordinate 14,508,128 downwards.
CAAGTATGTCTATTTAGAGGATGAGCAAAGATTGTTTGTGATCATCACTACCTCCCTCACTACTTAGCAAGAGTAGAGGTTGTTGTAAGTGTTTAAGAAGCACAAGAAAGCCATTGGGTGCACATTGGCTGACATTCCTGGAATTAGCCCATCCATGTGCATGCCTAAGATATTGTTGGAGGATGGAGAAAAACCAGTGAGACAACCGTAGAGGTGACTGAACCCTGTTATTCTAGAGGTTGTCAAGAAGGAGGTGACGAAGCTTCTACAAGTTGGGATCATCTATCCCATTTTAGACAGTTAGTGGGTTAGTCCCATCCATCTGGTTTGTAGGAAGACATGCCTCACAATTGTTAAAAATGAAAGGGACGAGTTGATCCCAACCACTGTGCAAAACAACTTGAGAGTTTGCATCAATTATAGGAGGCTCAATCAAGCGACTAGGAAAAACCACTTCTCCTTTCCATTCATTGACCAGATGCTTAAAAGTTTGGCAAGTAAATCTCATTACTATTTTCTTGATGGTTTTTCTGGCTATTTTCAAATTCATATTGTTCTTGAGGATCAAGAAAAGACCATGATCATTGCACATACAACAAACACACAAACAAACAAATAGGGGTAAGCTAACCATAAACAATGATATTCATAAAAGAAATTTATAAATAAAATATGTCCAATAATACTCAACGTCGCATTCAAGTAACACGAAAAAATTATGATTACAATCCAGCCTTGGTTTGAACACACAAACCCCAAATCCAAACAATCATACTAAACCAAACATAGTATCACATTCATCTAAGATCTTCAAACATAGTGATCATAATCAAGCTTTGGTTTTTCGCGGCCTCTCACCCCACAACAACATCTAGTTTCCTAGAACAGATGGTTCGATGTGTCCCACTATCGCAGCCAGACTGTCTCCCTCATTCCTCAAGGAATTATGAGTAAAAACATTGATGCATCGCACACCGGGCACTATACTCGCAATGAGCTGATATTAGCTGAAACATCTTTTCCCTCCCGACTGCTTCACACAGGTGAGAAGGTACAACACTCGAACCAATCCTCTACCACTGCTTCACACAGGTGAAAGAGTCTCCACTGGGTTCCTGGGTACGAAAAACCTCACACAACACTTAATTCCACCAAGAGCTCTCAAGCAAGGCAAAACACTCCCAACATGAAACGCATGAGAATTACATATTGCCAACAAAAATACACACCATCACATCATGCATGGGAAATAAAGTTCCATAACAAAACCCATCAACTTACCAATCAATACATTCAAGCAACGAACTCAACGAATGACATTCATTCTAACACAGGCATAACATCACACACAAGTAACTGTCCTCAAGCGACCACTTTAACTCCATAACCATGCAACTCATGAAAACATATGTAATTCCAATCAAACAAGGTCACACTAATAAGTATAGATCACCAAATAATATCATAACATTATTTAATATTATCATGCCAAACAATAACTTTCAAAAAAAAACCAAAAAAAAATAATAAAACAACTCTATGCACATAATCTCATAACAATAGGTTGTATGAAACATGTTTTGAAAACCAAAGAGCTACCCACACCACCAACCTTAAAATATTTACATATCTATGTGACAAAAGAAACCATGAATTGTAAGAAATGTATGAATGAAAAGCATGTGGGCCCCATGGTATTCTACCAACCAATTAACATGAAACTTGCAAAAAGAAAGAAAGAAGAAAAAATAAAGTGGCTGCACCGCGTGAAACAAAGTGAGAGAGAATGAATGTAATTTATATTAGAATGTGAAAAGAGAGAGAAAAAGGAAACATATTTTTAGATGGCCCCACACATGGTCCCATGTTCCATCAAACTAAAAGTATACTACATCATAACTTTACCCTAAGTTTTTAAGCCCTTACGTGAAAACCAAGTCTTTTAAGTGTGGTCTGCACCATGAATTGTAAGGAATAAAACTAAAAGTCCCACGTGTCCCACCAAGTAACAAAACATCATAAGTCTACCTTAAGTTTTTAAGCCCTTACGTGAAAGAGAAAGAAAAATGAAGAAAGAGAAAAAGAAAAGAAAAAATCCATGAACCCATGAAACCCACCCCTCCAACGTGAAAGAGAGTTGAAAATGAAGAAAAAGAAAAGCTATTCCCATGCAGAAAACTACTAGAACGTGAAAAAAAGAAGAAGAAGAAGAAACCAAGGTGAGAGAAAACTAATATATATGGTTTTCATTCAAGCATACAAGGTGAGAGAAAATACATGGCTCATCACGAAAACTTTGATTGGACCATACACATGCACCTCCACGGTTCCTTGTGTATCTATAAAAACCAAAAGCTTTTGAAACAAAAGGTTTGTGACCCCATGTCTTTTTTCTAGAACGTAAAATGAGAAAAAGAAGAAATTAGAAGTTGCCATATGATATCATGTCATTACCTAGAGTCTGCACCATAAGAGTTTTAAGAAAAGAATGCTCATAAGAATGAAAGTTGCTTTGGCATGTTGCACCGTGAACTAAAGAATCAACTAAATGGTATGGGTGCTCCAATAAGCCACCCCTAAATATACACTACTGCCACTCGTTTAGATTATGACCATGAATGTTTCTCCACAGCATTTGGTAGCACCCACTAAAGTCGACTCACAACAACCCCATGAATCATGCACACACCCAAACCTACACCCCAACTATCAAAGCTTCAAAGAAACGAAACACATGGCCATGCGCTTTGCATCCAAAGATCATGTATTGACATAATAAAAAATGAATAAAACTAATGCAACGTCATATATAGGAAACAATATGCATTTGCACGTCTACACCAAGAAGACCAACTACGGATCTCAAACACCAACAAACTGCATTCAGAAACCCATCACAGAGCGCATGCAGCACATACGTTGCAAGTAACACACCAACCAGCCAAGCACGAAATATCAATAGTATAGGTTCATGGATCAGAAAATAAAACGCCACATCACCATATACGAATGACTCACAAGATACCAGGAGCACAATGTGCAATATCGGACCATGAAACCATGCACCAATCAACACAGAATAAAAAGAACAAATAAGGTAAAGCTTCCCCTACTTGGATTTGGTTTTTCACTACGCGTTTCTCCTGCAGCCTCTTCTTTCACTCTCCATGTTTCTCCAACTCTCATCTCCCTCTCATCTTTTAATATTAAATCTTTTCAATTCAGATTTTAAAAAAACTAAAAAAAAAATGAAAAAAAAATCAAAATCTTAACTAGTGATGATTGCACCAACGTGAATAAGGAGAAAGAAGCTTAATGTGGAAAAGTTTCATGGACCCCACAACTTAAATGAGGAAGAAAAAGAAACACAATTTAACTGTTTTAATGCTACCTGGAATTGAACCTTTGTACCTCTGCACAAGAACCCCCAAATCAACGAATAAGCCAAATGCTTTCTCATAACATAATATGCACCACATGATTATATACACATGTCTCCAACATTAAATATAATATTAAAATAAATAAAACGATAACTTATATCACCTAAATAATTATTATAAATACAACAATAACCTAAATCACTCAAATAATAATTATTTCATAATTTAATAACTTAATTAAATTAAATAAATCAACAATATATTAATCATGCCATTAATTTTTTTCATGTTTTTCCCTTTAGTCTAATTTTTCCCAGGTCTTACACTATGCATTGCCCTTGACATATTCCAGCGGTGCATGTTTAGCATTTTCAATGATTTTCTTGAAAACTGCATAGAGGTGTTTATAGATGATTTTATTGTTTATGGATCCTCCTTTGATGCATGCTTAGACAGACTGGCCAGAGTTTTGAATAGGTGCATCCAATCTAACCTTGTTCTCAACTTTGAGAAGTGTCATTTCATGGTAGAACAAAGTATAGTTTTGGGGCATATCATTTTGATGTGTCACTATTTTTCCTTATTCCATTGCCTTTTTGTGCCATTCTTGAGTGTTGTTTAGTGCTTAATGGTTTTTAGGTATTTCGTAGAGCAAATTTTGGAGCTTGGACATTTATCATAAGGTCAAGAGAGAGTTTCCATGTCACATCATTGCCATGTTAACACCATGTCAATTAGCCTATCCATGTCATTGGGCCACAATTTTTAGCCCATAATGGTATTTTTGTAATTTTTAGTGATAGAATGACATTTTTGTAAATATGTGGGTCTATAGTGATTTGACCAAGAAAATTTTTGGTCTTCTTGGGTGGCAGCCGCACATCATCTTCTCTAACCTCCATTTTTACATTGTGAGAGCTTTGTATAGTTACCCATGGAGGTGCCACCCGAATTTTGACGTTTTAGAACAATTTTCTTCCATTTTTATGCATTATTGACAATACCCATTATGGATTTTATGTTTTTTGCACACTTGGAACCTTGTTGAATCCATGTTTCATCTTCTATTCACGATTAGATAACTTGCTTTGTTATTGTTTCACGTTTTTATTGCAACATTTTATGTTTTCTACACCATTTTCTTATCATTCAATGGTTGTATCCGTTTAGGGTTGAGCTTTGGTTTGCAATCCATGGAGCACTAATTTAATGTGTTGATTCCTTGCAGAGAATGAATTGAAACTTTGAGGTTACTGCTTCATCTGGTAAAGTCTATCTTACTCTTCATCCAGATTCTATTTTTGTGCTTAATGGATGAAGCATTATGTTTAACCTTATTTTGCAGAATGGGTCATTTCGTTTTGGGGCTGTTATCATGCTTAATAATAACATTACAAATAAATGGAGGTGTGTTTTGCTTAATTACATGTTGAATTTCGGTTCTAATATTCGATTAGTTGATTATTTCAGGAGTTCAATAGAGTAATGATAGCTAATTAATTTTGTGACCTGTGATTGGAAGATTTTCATTCGAATCAAGGAATTGACACTGTTTTCATTACTATTTTATCAAGTTTTCACTTATAATTTATTCTTGTGTTGAATTTCTGAAATCTGTCAAACCCATCTCCTTTTGTGTTGAACTACAATCTGGAACCTTTAAGTGAAAACAATAGATGGTATTGACGACAACCCAAATCTATCGGTAACAAACAATATCTGTCGGTACTCATGTTTCTTCAATGAATTATCGATGGCAAATATCCGTCAATAAAAGTGGAATAGTTAATATTTATCGATGAATAATGCCCGTCGGTAATTACCGATATGCATTATCTGTCAATATTCACACAAGCATAATTTGTAGGTAATTATCGATTGACACTATCCGTTAGTAATTACCGAAGGATATATTCATCGATAATTACCAACGAGCATAATCCATCAGTAATGTAATGCATCAATCGTTGCATTTTCCGACGGATGTGGCGATGATATATCCGTCGGTATTATCAGTCCCATTTTCTAGTACATTCTACAGTTCCAGCTTCTCAAACTCAAATAATTTATCAGACCTACCAATCTCATAATTAATCATAACCATCCAAGCATGTATCTTATGATATATGTCTGCATACACCACACAAACATGAATATTCTAAATGTCTGCATATAAAAGTGAAACAAATGTAAACATCCACAGTGTCATAGTTTGTTTATTCTTTAACTAATATAAAAGTAGACATAAGTAATAAACTCAATATAGAAAGAAGTCCTAATAATCTACATAATCATTTGAATGATTTTCTTCTTCTTCGTTGGTCTCTTTACTATTGAGTTTATGGTTGGACTACAATGTACTAGACTCGAATGGGCTGGACTAGAGTGGGCTAGACTAGAGTGGGCTGAACTAGAGTGGGATAGATTAATGTGGGCTGTTGTTGAGGCGGTGTTGGGCTGGACTAGTGTTGTTGAACATAGGTGTGAGCATCAGGACGCAGAATTTTCATGACTAGATTTTGGAGGCTTTGAAACTCTTGCCTCAAATTTTCATAAGGCTGATAACGTTCTTCTAGTCATTGCGTGAGTACGTTCACGATCTCCTCAACACTACTAGAAGAAGATGGTTATTATTGTCGATACCTTTTCTATCTAATCCCATAAAGTGTTCCTCTATTTTTTTCTGCTGACAACGTCAACCGAGATTTATGTCCTAATGGCGTCTTCCTGATCAACATCATCATTATGCTTTGACACGATCAACATATGACCCTTACTTAGATCTAACCTGTGAGAGTCTAGTTGAAAAAAATTCTTCTTGCTAAAGAAAACAATGAAAAATTAGTTAAATAAGGTAGGATATTTAAATTTAAAGGAAATAATAGTAAAAGTAATTGCTTACATGTTTTCTCCAAGACCTTTCATCAATAAACTGGCCAGATCCATTGCAAAGATGAGTTTGGTAAAATACCTCATCAATATATGCCTCCCACCCCAGCTCTTTTGCCTTTAACAAAATAAAGGTTTATATATATACATCAGTTTTAAAAGACGTAAATTATATCATAATATGAAAATAAAAGGAATTAAGGTTTATACGATATGAAGGGCATGATCATGAGTGGTATTCGAACCATTTATGTGTAGGGTCTCACAATTTTGTGAAGCTTTATCCCTCTAGGTTGTATCATATTTATTGCAATAATAAGGAGAATTCCAATGTTCTCGCAATCGATTCCATATGTGGTCCCTAATTGAATAAAGGCGCTCTCCTACAATCCTGGCTTCTCTAAACATCTTAGATAGCCTATGAGATGCTCTACTGTGGATTTTTCTTTTAATTTGACCTTTGTGCTAAAGTCTCAACTGAACATTCATTTGTAAAAATAAATCAAGTACAGATCATCTTGACAACATAATATGCATGGTATTTAAATTCTAATAGAAGTGAACATCTATTTTGCATTTAAAATAAATACATAAATAGGGAATGAAAATAAGTTTCATGACGTTTTACCTTGAATCGTTGCTAGAAAGGTTCTTTCTCTTCTAGAGATATTGCTCACCATATAGCTAAGGCGAAATGAATTGTTGCTTAATACATCTTGTAGTGGCCTGAGAAGCAACTTTAGAAGGAATAAACCTAAATATAAATGCATAAAAGTCATCAAAAGAAGCCAAGGGAAATAACTAGTCATCTAATACATATAGTATTTAAGATAATCGCCTATTACCCTCGATTAAAAGGCTCAATCATCGGTCGCTCATGGAGAGGATGGTCAACATCATCAATAGTTGAATCAAAAACATCTAGTGTAGGAGCAAGATCATGAGAGGGATTAGAGGATGAGGAAGGTCTATAAGTAGTGTTAACCACGAAAGGGGATGGTCCTAAATAGGAAGATTATGGTGCGGATGTAGATGGTGTGGGAAACACAATAGTGTGTGGTATGGGCACCACAATAGTGTGTGGTGTGGGTACCACAGTAGGGTGTGGTATAGGTATCATAGGAGGGTGTGGTGTAGGAACCACAAAAGGGAATGGTGACCGAATGGACGTAGATGTTGTGGTAGCCACAATAGTGTGTGGTGTGGGTACCCTAGCAGGTGATGATGCCTTAATGGGTGCACTTTGTGTTATTTGTCAAGGTACCTTATGATATACCATGTGATCGACATCGTACCCAACCAAACAAAACATATAAATATAGTACTCCAGAGTTAAACCAAGGTCATCTCCCAATGAACAAACCTTTCATTCAAAGATTTGCAAATGCAATTCAACAAAAAAAAAAATAGGAAGGGGGAGGGGTTGGTAGATTGAAATGCTAACAACAAATTTAATGAAATGCAATAGTGATTAAAATGTACTTATTTCCTTAATTCAAACACAATTCCATTTATCATAGGCCACTAAATTAACACCCTTACCTACTCTTAATCTACTAGACAATAACCCACTATGCGAAAGTTACAATCTACTTTCATTACGCACTCAAGCAATGCACACATCCAAGAATTCGTGATATAAAAAACAAAAACCTCATACATGCGTGTTCCTCCAAGTCAATACAATGCAAAAAACAAAATGCCCAAGCTAGCAAATGAGCTGAAAATGTAAAATCTGCATTAGGTGTTGTCAATAATGCATAAAAACATTAATAATGAGTGCTAAAACATGAAAAATGAAGAAAACACCTCTATGGGTAACCTACAAAATCTAAAAGACGTGAAAAATGGAGAATAAAGAAGATGATAGTGGTTGGTCATGGAAAATGAGACATAATTCTGTGCTCCTCCCACTAGAGATTCACATATTTACAAAATTGGAATTCTAGTCAGCAGAATTAAAGAAATGTCATTATCACTAGTGCAGGGAAGGGAAATGACAGCGGTTATTTTCAGCTTTTGGCTTCGGGTCCGCAACCGCTGCATATACGACCGAGGTAAAAAGCCAGTAGTTTATGCCTCGGTTACAACCCGAGGCATATAAAATATTTACTGCCTCGGTTTCTGCCCAACCGAGGCCTAATGCGTACCAGAAATTCAAAAAATAAAAAAAAATTAATATACTTTCTGCCTCGGGTCTGTTTTGACCGCGACAGAAAGTGAAATTTACTGCCTCGGTTCTGGTCTAACCGAGGCATATGGCCATTTAAAAAAAAAAATTAAAAATTCGAATGATCTTCTGCCTCGGTTTTGGTTACAACCGAGGCATAAAGCTATTTTTTTTTTTTAAATTCTGGTCCTATTTCATTCAAATCTAGCACATTTAACCTGCAAATTTTGAACCAGAAATACAAACCCAGCCAGAAACAATATCATATTATAATTGATGGACTCATTACAATACTTAAATACTATTCATATTGTAGCACTCATTACAATATCATGTGCTTCCATAAACAAATATACTAAGTACTATTGTACATTTGAATAATATACTTTGCCAAAGCTATCCTTAAATATTTGATGGACTTGACGGGGATTGATGTACTAGTACCAAATCTCTGCACACAAGAGAATAATTTAAATTAGTATATAAACTAAGCCAAAATTGCATATAAGTATTTCATATAGTGAAACAATTACCGTTTCCCAACCACTTGTGATACGAGCACGTACAATGGTTGATATCCATTGCATTACATAGTAACCGCACTCATATGAGCCGGTTTGTAAATTACACTACAATGAATGCACATATATAAGTAATTGATGAAGAAAAGAAATTGAATAATTATAAGATGTTCCCTAATTGCAGTTGCATTCAACTTTCTCGCATTCAAACAATTCACACAAGGACATCTAAACTTCACTTCATCATCACTTCTACCTTCATAACGTTGCGCAAATTGTATAAATTCTTCTACTCCTTTCTCATACTCAACACTGATGCGTGGCAAGTAAATCCAGTCTCGATCCATACGTTTATATACTGAAATTGTGTGAACAATTTCAGTAATCTTTAAATGAATGATCACCTCGCTTTTGTATTTAAGGTGTGACCCTATCCCATTCAAGAAGATTCACTTCTTCTAGTTTATTGGTACATATTAATTTTAAAACACATATCTTAAATTTCACGAAATTTCGCCACCATTTCGCATTGGTCTTCAGGTTACACGAAATGAAAGTGATTATTAACCACAGTCAAATATGCACCCAAAGATCAATACAAAACACAATTGACAAATATTCATGAATATTGAGATATGTATATTAAAATAGACATGCACTAATAAACTATTAAGAAGTGATTAATCTTCTTAAACTGTCCAACTGGACAATTCAAGATTGAATACATTTAAATTATTAGTATTGTCTCCTTTTAAAAAAAATACACATTCTTTAAAAAAAATACTTGGAGACAAGTAAATAATTTTCGTATTCAATCTCAAACGGGAAACTATGGCTAACTCCATGCAACGACAATTTGAGATCAAACAAAATAAATTGATTTACTTTAAAATATAAATAAAAAACATACTAAATAAACAATATACTAAACAATTATAAGCTCATAATAAAATTAAGAACCTAGAGTGTGAGACGTGAGTAGCAACGGAGGAGAATCAACTGTACCCACAGTTGGACAACAGGGATACTACATCAACACTGTCAAAAGTTTAAAATAAATTCTCATGAAATTGATACATACTAACTCCTAGGATCCAAATTATCTCCTAGTACAAACAATCCAAAATTTCTTCCATATTTTTAATAATCTCAAATTCAAGATTGAAAATATAAGAACATACAAGCAATCCAAAAAAATTAAATCCAGCGAATCCAAAAATAATCCAAATCGTAAAAATAAACATACCAAGGAGCGGGGGATTGAATGGAGGCAATGGCAACGACACCGGAAGAACCTCCTCGAGCTGCGTGCAGTGGCGGTGGAGGCAGACTGAACAGAATTGCAGTAGCCGTTGGTGATGGTTGCTCGAAGAACAAACACGCTGCGGCTCCGGTGGCAGTGCACGACTCCTCAAAGGTGCAGCGACGGTGGTGGTTGGTCGAAGAAGAAGAAGAAGTCGCGGCGGTGCGGTGCTGCGACGAAACGATGCCTTGGAACGTCGGAGGTGTGCAGGATGGTGGGAGCTCTACGTCGGAGTTGTGCGGGACAGTGGCGTAGAGCTGCGCTGGTCGTCAGAGAAGGGCGGAGCAGTGCGGTGGTGATTGGTCGAAGAAGAAGAAGCTGCGGTGCTGGAGCATCGGGACGGTGGCGCAGAGCTGCGCTGGAACGTCGGAGGTGCGCCGGACGATGGGAGCTGTGCGTGACGGTGGTGCTGGTCGTCGGAGAACTGAAGGTTGGCCGGAGAAGATGAACTCGCAGAACAAAGGAGAAGATGAAATCGCAGAACAATGAAGGAATTGGGGTTTTTTAACCCTACGAAGGGATACTACCTCGGTTATTCGAAATCGAGGCATATTCTACACTTACTGCCTCGGGTAGGCGCTGAACCGAGGCATATATTACCACTACTGCCTCGGTTATTACAGAACCGAGGCATATTCCTTCAGTGAAAAAAAAATAAAAAATTCAAATTAGGGGTCAACGCAGTGGTCAAAATAATTAAGTGTCTCTACTGCCTCGGTTAAGAGAGAACTGAGGCATATTGCATCAGTGAAAAAAATAAATAAATTGAATTAGTGGTCAACGCGTTGAGTCAAACTTTTTTTTAGCTATATGCCTCGGTTATTATGAAAACCGAGGCATAAAAGTTGAATTTAATTACAAAACTGCCACCGCGTGCTTTTATGCAGCGGGTCCGCATGAACCGAGGCACATACAGCGCTGTAAAAACTCTAAAATGCACTAGTGTATGGGCCCAAAATGCTAGTACAATCACTAAAGTGACATGGAAATGACATGGACAAATGTGGCAATCATGTGGTGACTCTCTCTTCATCTTAAGATTAGTATCCAAGTTGCAAAATTTCTCCACAAAATACCAAAAAATAATTAGAAACAAAAATTAGACCAATTAATGCAAAATTACTCAAAATTCGAAATAGTGCCCAATGAAGCCCAATTGAGGAAAATGCACTAAAAAACCATTAAGATGGGCACACAAAGGAATTGGAATAAGAAAAAATAATGTCTCATCAAAATCACCCACACTTAACCTTTTGCACTCTTGGGCAAAAACTAAAAAGCACAATGAATCAAAGCAAGGACAACATAGACAAAAGAAAGAGACACAACACAAACAAACAGACATAAAACAAACAAATGAATACACGTCCAACATAAAAGGAGTCAAAGTGGCAAGAAATCCATGAATATCATCTAAGCAATTCCAAAACATGTAAAGTACTGAGTTAAGCTAAAAGAAAGAGTTGAAAGCAACATAACCTCACAAAATATGCAATGTATCACTCAAATCTCTAGGCTACTGTTTACTGTCAAAGCATCCTTGAAAAACAAGCATCAAATAGAGTTGGCAAGCCTCTAAAATCAACAATCAAAACACATACAAGTCAAGATCAAAAGGACTTTTCAAGGTTATAATGGGGTTAAAGACAATGTGTGGAACATATGGATAATTAGCTAAAGAACTAAAAGAAACAAAGGAGCAATGGGGAATATGTCAAAATCAATTCTAAACTCCACTTCCAAATTCAATTCTCACACATTGCTCAGAGCCAAATCTCTTTTCTTTTTTTTCCTTTTTCTTTTTTCAGTTTTTTCATTTTTCTTGTCTCATTTCTTTGATTTTTTAGTATAATTTTTAAGTTCGACATAAAATGTACAAATGAGCAATCCAGGAACAAAAACAGGTATGTGCACAACAACACTTATTGTGCACAACCACATTTAAAAGAGAACACATTCCCAAAACAATTCCAAAGCTCCAAAATTTCCTAAGGCAGGATACATAATTTTTTTTTCAAGCTAAGGGCTTGTAATGAGCTATAAAACTAAGAAATAGCGTATGCAGGCTCAAAAGTGCTATCAAAGGAAACAGTCCAAGGTAGGCTCATCTGGTTGTCGGCTCATCGGAACAAAATTGCCTACATCAAATCCAAACATGTGTGTGAATCAAAAAGGCATTAGAAAGAGTCAAGTAATGGCCACTGTGTAAGCATTCAAGAGGCATATATCACACAGCAAAGAACAGATAGTGGCTTAAATCCTCACATAAGGTAAAACAACTCAAAAGAAAGTTGACATGCAATGAAAAAGCAAGAATATCAGTTTACAAAACAACCAACAAACTCATCCTCCAGGAGTAAAGTGAGTGTCCAAAACAGAAAACAAAAACTTAACAAAAACCAACTAACAAGAAACAAAAAGCATACTCCCCCACACTTAAACAACACATTGTCACATTGTGGCTCAAACACAAGATTATAAAATCAAATCTCAGCAGATGGACTTGGACAAGTGCAATAAAAGGAAGGAAGGAGAAAGAAAACTCCCTGAATCATGGTGAAATAGAAGTGTCGTCAAGTAGGGAAGTCTCACCCACAAAAGTATCCACCAAAGTAGGGTTGTTGAGGAATGGTTTCAAACGATGTTTGTTCACTTTGAAGCTTTTATCAGTGGATTGGCTTTTGATCTCAACTACACCATAAGAAGAAACATTAGTTACTACAAAAGGTTTAATCCACTTTGACTGCAACTTACAACCTATGAGACCAAGTTTGAAGTTATTCAATAACACTTGCTAACCAACAACAAACTCCTTTCTAACTGTGGAGCTATCATGAAATCTCTTGGTCTTCTCTTTGTAGAACATCAAGTTCTGATATGCTTCTAGATGGATCTCATCTAAGTCGTTCAGTTGTAACTTCCTTTCCTCGCCAGGTTGACCAAATGAGAATTTGCACGATTTGACAACCTATTAGGCTCGGTGCTCTATCTCCACCGGTAGGGGGCATGGCTTACCAAAAACGACCCGATAGGAAGACATCCCTATAGATGACTTGTAAGCAGTCTTGTGAGCCCAAAGAGTGTCCTCAAGTCTATTACTCCAATCCTTTCGGTTGGGCTGTACAATCTTCTCCAAGATCAATTTAATTTCTCTATTTGAGATCTTGGCTTGCCCGTTAGTTTTAGGGTGATACGGTGTAGAAACCTTGTGCACAACAACATACTTTTGAAGCAAAACCCCCATGGGTCTATTGTAGAAATGGTCTCCCTGATCACTAACGATAGCTCTAGGAACTCCAAACCTGCAAAATATGTGAGACCTAACAAAGTATACAACAACCCGAGCATCATTAGTTCTGGTGGCTTTAGCTTCCACCCATTTTCAAATATAATCAACAGTAAGCAAGAAGTGAGTGAAACCAAAAGAGACGGGTAAAGGGCCCATGAAATCTATACCCTAGACATCGAAGACTTTACAAAACAACATGGGTTGTTGAGGCATCTATTGTCTCCAAGAAATAGTTCCTTAAGAGATGTGCTACAAATCCTCCACACATCCTTGAAGATAGTGGGACAATAGATTCTACAACCTAACACCTTGCAAGTTGTCCTTTTTTTGCCAAAATAACCACTAGGTGCAGATGAATGATAGAATTGGAGGACCGAGTCAATCTCATGGTCCGGAAAGCATCTCTTTATAACATGGTCATTGCACATCTTCCACAAATATGGGTCATCCTAAATATAATACCTAGAACCGCTCTTAAGTTTATCACACGAAGTTTTTTATGCTAAAGGAGGAAAAATAGAAACAACAAGATAATTCACAATATTAGAAAACCATGGTGAGGGGAAAGAAGCAAAGAGTATTAACAAACTTTTATCGAAAAAGTCATCTTGGATCGATGAAGCATCATTAACAAACCTCTCTATCCTGCTCAAGTGGTCTACAACAAAATTCTATGTTTCGCTCCTATCACGAATCTCCAAATCAAATTCTTGGAACCAGAGCATTCATTATATCAGCCAAGGCTTTGAGTCAACCTTCTTGAATAAGAACTTCAATGCTACATGGTCAATAAACAGAACAGCAAGAGATCAAGAAAATACGATCTAAATTTTTCAAGTGCAAAAATGATCACAAGATGTTATTTTTTTGTTGTGGTATAGTTTGCTTGAGCAACATCCAACATCTTGGAGGTGTAGTAGATCAGTTGGGGCTTCTTATCAATCTTTTGTGCTATGATAGCTCCCATGGCATAATTTGATACATCGCACATAGCTCAAATGGGGTTGTCCAATCCGGCGCCTAAATGATAGGAGTGGTGGTTAGGGCCTTCTTGAGGCAATCAAAATCCTATTTGCATCTTTCATAAAAAATGAAGTCAACATCCTTTTGCAGCAACTTGGACAGTGGGAGGATCTTCTTGCTAAAATCCTGGATAAAGTGCCTGTAAAACCCTGCATGTCCAAGAAAAGAATGAACCTCTCGCACAGAAGAGGGGTAAGGTAATTGTGAAATAATAGAGATCTTGACAGGGTCAACTTCTATGCCCTTACTTGAAATGATGTGCCCCAAAACTATAGCCTGTTCTACCACGAAATTGCACTTCTCAAAATTAAAAACAAGGTTAGATTGGATACACCTCTTCAGAACTTTGTCTAGACTGTTTAAACATGCATAAAAGGAGGATCCATACATAGTAAATTTATCCATAAACACCTTTATGTAGTTTTCAAGAAAATAATTGAAAATGATAAACATGCACTGCTGGAATGTGCTAGGGGCATTGCATAGACCAAAAGGCATCCTCCTATAGGCAAAATGTCAAAGGGGCAAGTAAATATGGTTTTTTCCTTATCCTCAAGAGCAATATAGATTTGAAAATAACTAGAAAAACCATCAAGAAAACAATAATGGGATTTAGCTGCCAAGCGTTCACATAGGCGAAGAGAACCTCTTTCCACTATTTCACATAGGCAAAATATTCATCACTGGGTCTCTAGGTACGACAGAAAACCTCATAAAACTTAAATCCACCTAGAGTCCTCAAGCAAGGAAAACACATCTAACATACCCTACCCATACATGATGTGAAATACCCAAGGAAAACACCAAATGCCCCCCATTCACACATCCAAACCAAGAATAACACCCCTTTATGTGAAAGCATGAAACTAAAGAAAAGACTTGTCGCCAAAAAGATCATCACCCAAGCATAAAGTTGCACCAAGGGAATGGCTAAGGCATGGTTGTACCTAAAAAGGACGTAGAAGAAAATAAGGCTAAACTATAAGGAAAACGAGTAGTTCTCTAAGATAACATACATTGCAGCACGAACGAGAAAAAAATGACACTATATGCATGCCACAGGTGTTTCTTTTCCAATCCATATACGTACAATTTATCTACTACCCAATAGAGCAAACGATGCTCCGACAACCAAACACAATTGAGAAGAAACAAGCAATCCAAGGGCTTCATGCACTAAGACGAACCCACATGAGGTGGAATACTATTGGAAACACACAACCAAACGAAACTCTCAACAATATCCCACAGAGCATAATGAAGTAGGTCTTGTTCATCTTCAAGTAACTTTCAACAATAAAATAAGACCTTCTTTTGTCCTCTACTTTAGATATACTCCTACTTATCAGTATGGTGTTCATTCCACTTTCAATATATCTCATTTAATTCCTTTTGTAGGATCCATGGATGATGAACACTAAGATTTGAGGGCAAATCCTCTTCAAGGGGGAGGGGATGATGTGACCCCAACAAGCCCAACCTCAAATGCATCAACAAGCCCAAGCCCACATCAAGGCCCAATCACTAGAAGCATGATGAGAAAGATTCACATGGGCCTCTCACAAGATGATCAAGTCAATCATGGGCTTTTTACATTATTCACATGGGCTAAAGAAATCTCTAAAATATGAGATGATGCATGAAGGAAGTAGTCTAGATTTAAATTGGGCCATTGTTTAGGCCTTGTTTTTCTAGAATGATAAGTCAAATAATGTGTAGTTAAATTGATAAAATTGGGCTTGACTAAGTCCAATAGGAGATTTGGCCATGAGCTACTAAAGGTCAAAGGTGGACTAAGTGGAAGTCAACATTCCTTCCTACACCTCATGGATCATGCATCCATGGAGCCAAGTCCACACTCCACCCATGTGCCTCCTTCATCCAAGGGCTAAGAGAGTGTCTTCTTTTCCAAGTCTTCATCCAAAGGCTAGGAAGATACCTCCTTCTCCAAGCCACCATCCAAGGGTGATGATTAAAGCTTCTCCTCCAAGCTTGATCTAAGGGCCAAGAATTAGTCTAGCTTTTAGGCTCACATATAAAAGCCAAAAGTAGACCATTTGTACATTTTAACTCTTGAAATTTCTAATAGAATGTTTGTGTTGAGATCACTCCACTCTTCTATTATTTTGAGAGCACACATGGCTAACCTTCTCCTTCATCTCCTCTAGCCACCTTCCATACCATAGCTCCACTTCTACTCTTCATCTTCACCAAAAACCTCCATTGCCTAGAGCTCTTCTTGCTCTTCTCTTCATTTCCGCTGCATTTCATCTTCTTTTCGGTGTCTTCCATGGATCTCCTTCCTCTCCTACACCAAGGACGTCCATCAATTGGTATCTAGAGCCATCCAAGCCTTTGGTGCATCCATCCTCTTGGTTTGGGAAAGGTTCTTGGTCCATACTTGTCTCTTGTTTCAATTTCCGTTTTGTCTCTCTTCTCCACTGTTTTCTTCGCTTTGGCTGCTGTTTTTTTCATGTTTTTGTTGCTCTCCACCGTTTGACATTAGGCTACATGAATCTCCATTGATTCATCTTGTAGTATTCCTTGCTTCATTGGTGCAAATCTGTTTTTAGGTTCTATTTTCGTTTTTCCAGCATTTGTTCTTTGGTTCTTGAGTTTTCTGCATTTTTATTCGGTGAATTCAATCCTTCTTTGCATTTTATCATTCCAGTTATGTTTAAGTTATGTTCTATCTTTGTTTGTGCTTTAATTCATCTTTTCCACCGTTTAATTTCATTGCTTACTGATTTGATTGAGTTTCCGAGCCAAATCTCACCGCACACCATCATCACCACGCTTCTCCATCTCCATCGCACCTACAACCTCCATCATCTCGTCAACCTTAATGCATCTGAACCTCGCCGGCCACCACTGCACCATGTCGCAGCTGCACCATTCACGGAACTCGCGCTACCATGAGCCACCATCTTCGTCCGCAACTGCAGCGCCTCCACACATCTTGCAGCCACCATCGCGAGTCATCTTCTCTGCAAGGAAACCATGGCAGCAGCTTCACGAGAGGACCTCCATTTTTGTACCGCACCTACAACCATGTTCGCAGCAGCACCACCTTCGAACAACACCAGTAAGTGAACCTCGCACCTGAACGAACCTACAATAGCGGAGAAGAAACGCGAAGCAGCAGCGTAACCATTGGATCTGCACTATCCCGCATCCATGGAGATTGGCCATCAAGCATTGACCACAGATCTGTAACTCATCGAGGTTTCACGCAGCAGCCACCACCGTGTCGTCCACCATTGACGCAACTTCATCCTTTTCGGAGAAATAGAGCAGCGACGCCAGAGAAACGGAGCAGCCGTCATTGCACCTTGCACCTGCGGCAGCAACAAGGATAGGGGCAGCAAACCCTAATTTTGGAGATAGACTCTGTGCGCCACGTGTCAGGCTGCTATTGGACATTCAAACTGGTCAACTGGTCAACACTGGTCAACTAGTCAAAGTCAACAGTCAACTCTTGTCAAAACTACAAAAATGGTTAAATAAGAGGGGCAGAATTGAAAATTGGACAGAAATTAAGTTGCTAATTAATTAAATTAAAAAAAGGATTTTAGCAACCGACAGATAAAGCCCAAAGTCCAGTTGAAGCCTATATACAGAGACTTAAGGGAGCAGAAGGGGGGGAACTTACACACTTTGCAACTCTCTGGTTTTGGAGATACCATCATCCACCACATATCTCATTCTTCCTTTTCTTTTATTTTTCCTTCCTTCATCATATTATCATGTATTTCATCCAAGCCATGGAGGGCTAAGCTTTTAGGGTTGATTCCCCTGTAATTTCTTAATTGGATTCTGAGGTTAGATGAATTAATTTATTTGTTCTTTTGATTCTTGTTGAGATTTATTTTTTATCCATGTCTTTTAGTTCTTAATCTAGTTAAAGCAATGATTTTACATTATAGCAAGTTAGCATAGTGTTAAATCTAAAGAACATAACAATCATGAGTCTACGGGTTTTTGAATTTTAATTAAGAAGTTACTTTGATTAATTTTTAGAAACTTTTATATGATTGCATGAGTTTTTGCTAATAATTGAGAAGTTACTTTGATTAGAGGTAGAAACTTAGATTAGAAGTTACTTTGATTAATTAACTTTTTACTAGATATAAGGTCTAAAAGAATAGACATGATTAGGACTAGTAATGTTTAATTGAGAAGTTACTTTGGTTCAATTTACTAGGACTAATCTACAAAGTTCTTACTTTTAATTGAGAAGTTACTTTGGTTAAAAGTGAGGACGTCAACAAATTAATTAAGAAGATACATTGATTAATTTCAAATCTTAAACAAGGAATCAATAACAATAATCTTTAGAAAACCAATGATGAATCCTATTTTGAAAGAGCAGTGGAATTGACCTATTTACTATTACTATTTTTACAATATTTTATTTGCGTGTCATTTATTCTTTGCTTATCAAAACCCCATATTTTCATGGTTACTAGTTTTAATTGCATTTTTATAAGAGTCAAATATTTGAAATCAATTTCGTATTCTTTGTCAGACGACTCAGGGTTATCTTAACCCTAACTAGTTTGTTCACTACTAATTTGGCAATACTGAAGTTGCTAAAGTTAAGTAGTGATAATTTGATTGCCTAACGACAACGATATCAAGCTCACAAGAGTGTTAGAAACAACCATGTTGCTGAAAGATTTTCCTCTAGCTATACTTAAAGTAGAGAACAACAACTAAACGATTTTTCATTCACATAAGCAGCAATTCTTTAAACATTACAAGTATGTGACATCCAATCTTTAAACATTACAAGTATAGGGACACTAGTGCAAAATAAGCTTTTTATACCTACATTATTATACCTGTTCAAATCCATCAGGTATAAAATAAGAGGCGGATGACAATTTTGTAAATAATGTGAGATTTTTTATGCCTATTATACTTTCAACCGGTATAAAAAATAATGCAATGGCATTTTTGTAATATTGAAAAAGACATTTATACCGGTTATAGCTAGAATTGGTATAAATTTCGTATATATATATATATATATATATATATATATATATATATATTTAATTTTTAAAAGAGATACTATACTTGTTTCCCATTTCCCATTTCTTTCGTTCATTTCTTTTCCTTAACATGGTTCTTCGTTTCCAACGTAGTTGATTGTTTTGTCGCTCACACTTCCCGACACTCACCGTCACTGTGCGAAGTCGCCGCCATTGTGTGAAGTCGTTGCCACCGTGCGAAGTCGCCGCCACCGTGCGAAGTCGCCTACTAAGTCGTCGTCACCGTGCGAAGTTACCTCGTCACCATCGCTTGTTGTTTCTGTGCTCTTCGTCTGCTAGCATCACTGGTGCGAAGTCGCCTATGAAGTAACTCCTAGTCTGTGTCGCCCTCACCGTCCATCTCTTTTCTCCATTTGAAGGTCAACATTTGAACCCTAACCACGCATTACTGTTGTTTTGTTGAATGAGTGAAATTGGTAGATTTGTTCCTTTGCAGAAGTTAAGTGTGATTAATGTTGGAGTGAAAACGGTCAAGGTTAGCTTTTAGTTCTCGTTAATCCCTTCATGAATTTTGTCTCTGTACTTTTTTGCTCCTATTTAAACTTGAGTATTCATTTGTTGTGCTTACAATTGATTCAAGTCATTAAACTTGGTCAATTTACATTACTTGGTAGTAATCTTTTCACACAATTCTTCCATTAAAGCTATTCAATTTTCTTTTAGCGTATCTATCTGCAATGAACACTTTAAAATTGATTGTGGTTCAGATTGTAATTATCATAGTATTTTAGCCTAATCTACTTTCAGTTGGCAACAAACTTACACTAAAACAGTACATGCCTCACATTCCTTTGATGTGATGACCAATAGTTTTATAAATTAGACATTCTTAGGGTCAATTTTAATTTGTCTGAAAGCATGGAGGGTCTATAATGCATGCAAAAATATGAATATAGAATGCAGAAACTGAATTGGAATAACTTGCATGGACAATTTGGATCACCACTTGTAGTAACACGCTTCCTTTGTCCACTAGATATACCTCGCAACATTTCATCCCCTCCACAATATCAGCACACATTTCCAGCCCCAAGATCTGTAAATAACAAATAAAAAAATTCTTGGGAGTTGTTAAGAATGTATTTTTGAAGTAGGAGTTATATCACCTTAAGTACATATTGTGTCATCATTTGATTTGCTTCCTGGCTTTTAGATGTTTTTGCCTGGTATCACCAGAAGTCAGGAACAGGAAAAGACAAGTTATTCATCACAATATAAATTCAGTGAATTTGTATTTAATCATAGCCTTTATAATATCCCTGGACTATGAGAGTTTAGCAAACTTCAATAACTGAAATGATTTTCCCCTAAGCAGTTTTTACTCCTATATGAACATCATGCTGACTAATATAGGCAGAAGTTCTCTAGGGTACAAATTCATTCATCTCATGCCCATTATAAGTCACTCTCCGAGAAACCTGTAGAATAAATCAACACTTGAGTTGGACATAACCAATTGAAACAGAAAGCCAATGAAGAAAAGTGGAATTCTTTTTTCACCTTAAAATCTGGATCAAACTTTCCTGCCAGAGCCAAAAGGAGTGTGGTTTTTCCATAACTTGGAGGACCTAAAAGCAATTCTTTAGAATTGATAATTGAAATGCATTGCCCTAAACAAAAAGTGTGGCCATTGCACTAGGTTTCTTTTTTGGTGTTAAAGTAGTGGCAGCTCTTCCTATCTGATACCTGGGCTCGTGTCATTCTTCTTTGCTGTTATATAAACTAATTTTTTTATAGGTATAGTATATAAAAATATGCGTTTGTATAGGTAATAAATTTATTTTTTATTAAATTATGTATGTAACACCCCATTTAATTAAGTACGAGAAAATTAAAGGAATGTCACGATAAAGATAACATGAAATTGCGATCTAGGATCAACTCCATACAACCCATGGCACACCACGATGCCCAAAAGAAACTAGAGGAAAAGTTAACCGAAGTGCATGAAACTAAGGACAAATAGATACATGGGTCGCAACCTTAAATGAACTCATACAACAATAACAACTAGTCCACGCGGACTATGCAGCAGAGTCTTCACTTCCTTGCTGACCTCTGGAACCTCGCCCATCTGCTCCCATCAATTAAATTGATGATCATCGCAAGAAGAACAGCCACATACAATACAACCATACAAACAAACGGGTAAGCTAGAGCCAACACATATTCATCACACAGTCAAGTACACTATCATCATCCCATATACATATAACAACCAAGCATGTTATGACTCTTCATTCAATACACTACGACTCGACTCGACTCATCCGGATACGTATAACTTAGTCGGATTCAGCGGATGCTTGCACTTGTGGTGGATACCCCTGCTCGACCCTGAGCTGCTCATCTCCGAGCTATGTGTTACAAGTGTTACGATGAATCAAATCTCCCTCACCACAAGGTTAGCCCTTAATGAATTTCAGGCCTCCTGCTACTCTCACCACAAGAGTCAGTCCGTTCTAAGTGAGACTAACTGACCCCTTAGAGTGTCAGGATGCAGTCCTTTCCTTGAATCCTTACCTAGTTATACAGATGGGGCACCACCATGGACACCCACTAACAGGGGCCATGGAATTACGTCCCGACCACTGTAGCGCGACCCCAAAGGTCTCACCTAGAGACCCCAAGGAAATTTACACGTTGACACGGACCAACATTCATAACTCAACAATAAGGGAACATTAAATTATATTTTCATTTCCATACCAACCCCTGAGGTAAATTCCTCATACACATCATATATCGAATCCATACCTCTGATCATCGCCACCCCATGAGTCTAGGGCCTCATTTCATATCAATACCATGTTCCTTTAGTTCCACACCACTCATTCATTTCACATGCCAACTTTCATACTAGACCCGTCATACACAATTCGTGATTCATGCCAAGCACGCACAATACTCCATTAAATACATGTTTCTCATCATACAATTCACACCCAAACCAATATCAATCATCCAAGGATAAACGAACACCCAAACAACGCACTGCCTCGCCCAATCCCTCGCTCAGGCTGAGGGGTCTCGCTCAGGCGAGACGTGCTCGCTCAGGCGAGCCCCCCTTCGCCTAGGCGAGGGCTCGACAGGGGAAGCAGGGAGCAATGCGAGATCTCGCTTAGGCGAGACCCCTCTCGCCTGGGCGAGATGCTCGCTCACTTAAAATAAGGAGCGGGTCGCCTGGGCGACCACTCGCGTAAGCTGGTCTAGGCGAGCCCTTGTTTGTCTCGCCTAGGCGAGACTGGCCCGCCTGAGCGAGATTAACAGGTCTCACCACTATTTCACCTGCAGCAGCCATGTTCTCCATCCAAACAATTCATGCAATATACTCTCACGCATCAAAACGAAATATCACACCATAAAATCAACAACCAACTCATACACGGTTCAGAAGAGTGACTCAAAACTAAAAACCCTAACTTCCCGTACCTGGAAAGGGGTCAACAAAAGCCTTAACGGCATGACGACGGATACTGCAGCTCTACGAGTGAACTAACGAGCTGAAAACAGAAGGTAGGAACAAGGGCGCATTATTACTAAACTTTAACCGTGGAAAAAGTGGAGGGGAATCGATGGAAGCCATAAAATCTGGAAAAAGGACACTTACGTGGAGTAGGAATGGCTTGAGCGAACTTGAAACGATGAGGAGGCAAAACCCTAGCAGAAGTGCGGCTGCGGCTCTTAGGATCAGGAACAGTTTCTGAAATGAGGGAAAAGTTAGGTTTAGGGCATACCTAGTGACTTTATCTGTTGGGCCGGCCTTAGGCCCACTTACAAGGACAACCCACTAACTTTAGGGCAGAAAAATTGAAAAGGGGGTCTCACAATGTACATATATCTTAATTTATGTTATACGTATTTTACTTTTGTATTGATTTAAATATTACGTTAGCCTTATAAATAATAACAAATCATAGAAGAATGGATGTTTTAATTCTTATAATGAACTAAAATAATTTTTTAAAGAGAAAAGCTTTATAATATGACAATGAGAAAAAAATTTAATTACTTTTTTTTCTTTAAACCAATTTCTTAGTCAACCATAATTTTTCAAGACATTAAAATCTAACTAAGAAGCGGACTTCTACTACTAAATATTCTTTTGTATAGATACAGATTTTGAGATTAAACCCATGATTAAATATTTAAAAAGAAAACAGTTCCATCACATAATTAATTGAAATGTACTAATTGTTTGTTACGAAATATTTTAAATTTGATTATGTATATAGTGTAAGATCATAGGTGGAGTTGCAAATTAGTTTGATTGATTGAAATTTGAATGTCTCTATCTATGCAGAATCCAACTCGTAATTGTAATGATTTTTATGAGTAATTATGTTATGACTAGTTTGGGGTGTGAATGATGTTGATATGTTGGAATTATTTTGGGTCTTTTGGAGAATCCCCTTATCTTCGTATTGTTTGTATCTCTAATCAATACTAAAAATGATTATAAAAGACAAAGAACGTAAGTCAAAAGTAAGAAGAAGAGAAATGGAGAAATTGATAATAAGAAATGATCGAATTCGGGTCCCCCAAGGGTCAGGGATTTTGGACCCACCCTTTTCATTGCAGACAAATGTACCACTAAGATAAGAATCACAACATTGCTTTTGTTCCGTTCTTTGTGATTAAAAATAATATTTGTTTACTTTCATCATGAAAAAGGTGTTTGATTTCATTAGTCAATTCTTGCAAATCTAATTCTTTCTCATTGAATTTTGCAACATTACTCACTTTGTTGTCATGCATTTTAACTCTGCATTCATGTGTTTTTTCTGATATTGTTTATAGCGTAGTCCTTTGTGCCTATATGTCATGCTTTAGGATAGCCATTTTAGTTTTAATTGTCATTTACACTTTCTTGTTTTAAAATGCATAGTTTTTATTCTCTAAGGCATCTTCAAAATGTTTCTCCAAAATATAAATATCAAACATGTAACTTTTACATGAAGCACATTCAACCGTTTTTTTTCTTTATTTTCTAATATTGAAATTTTATTTTTTAGAATTTTTTCTTCTTCAAGAGATTTTTCGAATTTACTTTGTAAATCTTTAAAATCATCATAGTCATTTTCATTGCAGGTAGAGTTTACCTCACTGTCAGAATCATCATGATTAGCCATCAAACATAGATTTACTTCTTCATTATCAGAATCGCTAGAATTTGATGAGCTTGAGGCATTGTCTTCCCATGCTATGTATTCCTTCTTTTTAAAGAATTTTTTGCCCTTCTTTTCTTCACTTTTCTTTGAATTTGGGCAATCAGCCTTGACGTGTCCAGATTCTCCATATCCGTAGCATTTGAAATTTGAGGATGATCCTTGATTATCCTTCTTGTTGTTCTTGAATTGATTTTTACCTTTGGCCTTCATGAATTTTGTAAACTTCTTAATCATAAGACTAAGATTTTCATCATCATCTGAATCTTCTTCTTCCTTTTGCTTTTTGCCTTTAACCACTTCAGTTTTGAAGGCAATGTTCTTCTTTCTTCCAATATCTTCTTCTTCATTTAGTCTACCCAGTTCAAGCTCATGCTCCCTTAGCTTTCCAAATAGGGCCGCCATCGTCATTATCGCAAGATTTTGTGACTCCGTGATGGCTGTCACCTTTAGCTGCCAAGTCCTATTCAAAGATTTCAGAATTTTTATATTTAATTCATCAGTGTCAAAAATTTTACGAAGACCTTTGAGATGATTGACGATGTGTGTGAATCGTTTCTGCACATCGTATATAATTTCTCCTTGTTGCATCCGAAACATTTCGTATTCTTGGATCAAGGAGTTCTTGCGTGCTCTTTTCACATCGTTCGTTCCTTCATGGGTCACACTCATTATTTCCCACATATCTTGTGTACTGGTGCAGACTGAGATCCTGTAAAACTCATCTAGGGTTAAGGCAGATGAAATTATATTTCTAGCTTTTACATCATACTGAGCTCGTCTATTTTCGTCTGTTGTCCTTTGCGAGAATGGCTTTGGTTCCTGCACATCATTTACAATATTAACAAGAACAAATGGACCCTTTAACACAACATCCCAAATACCTCTATTAACAGATTCCAGAAAGATTGAACACAAGTATTTATACTGGTTTGGATCAAAAGACCCTACATCCAGTTGTTAATCTCTCAAAAACGAGATTAACTAAATCACTAACAAATATCATATTACAATCACATAATAAAAGAGTAAGGAAAGAAAACACCTCTCTTGAACACACAAGAGATGAACACCTTTCTCTGAATCACATAGAGAACCTTGACCTTAGCTTTCCTAGCAATAGCAACAACACTCAATCTCCTAGAACACCTCTCAGGAAAAGTTATCGCTCTACCCCCACTAAGTTTTTCAAAGCTTCTTTTGAGAACACTCAGAGAACTCTCCTGCAGTCACAGCACTAGCACTCTAGCTTCTGGAAAAGGTAAGTTAGAAGTAACTCTGATGTTCCTTAAATAGGGGTTTCAAAAATTAGGTAAAAAACTGAACAGTTGCGCCCAACTGACCAGGATAATCGATTATCACTAGTGATAATCGATTATTCCAATGTGTTTTCTGAAAACTAATTTTTGAGCACATAATCGATTATCAAAGGTGATAATCGATTATTCCAGTGCCTTCCTGAAAAATTGATTCAGTTTAGGATAATCGATTATCCTAAGTGATAGTCGATTATCACTTTGATTTTTTGAGAAATACCAGAATTTTCTTTTTGCATATTGATTCTAACTATTCTAATTACACTTTACAAGATAGCTTTAAACATAACAACACATGTTCTTCATATTGACTTCCAGATGGCTTTCAGGCTTCTTTTATCATCATCAAAATCTTGCATCAGCATTAAGACTTGTATTTGCTTTTGCCAACATGCAAGACCAAGTAAATCATCTCAATATTTAGAAGTTGTAAAATTCTGTCAACCTTCTCTTGATGAGGCTATTACACCTATTTCAAAGATATTGGATTTTGACAATAATTCTGATGAAGATGAGAATCATGGTAATCAATAAACCTTGATTATTAAAAATAAATTAATTTTTTTTTATTTCCTTTATTAATAATTTTTTATATATTTTATTTTAGATTATCTAATTGGGCATTTCACCTCTGATTTGTATTCAAGAGTTGAAATTCAAGGTTGAATACTACTTTTTAGCCAATTTATATTATTATAGTGTACATATAAATATAAATATCTTTTAATTAATAACATATTGTTTTTTTATGTACTTAGCAAATGTTGATGTAGGGGATTGTAACATTGAGTGTCCCTATTGTCAAGCTCAATTATGGTACAAAGAAAGATCTGATAAATGCAAAAGATTAAAATAAGTTGATTTCTCTCTTTGTTGTCAAAAGCGAAAAGTCCAACTTCCATTGTTGAAGAAACCTCCACAATTGCTTCAAAAGTTGTTGAAAGGTGAAGACACTATAAGCCAACATTTCTTACAGTGCATAAGAAGCTACAACAACATGTTCTCATTTACATCAATTGGTGCGAAGATTCATTCCTCAATCAATGATGGATGTGGTCCTCCTTAGTTTATTCTTAGTGGTCAAAATTACCATCGCATTGGAAGTTTATTGCCTGATAAAGGATCAAGTCCAAAAATTTGCACAACTATATATTTATGACACAGAAAATGAAACAACAAACAGAGTTAGTCACTTTGGGTATGCCTACATACTTTATTTTTTTTTTATGATTCATTGTGTATATTATTGATCCTTTTGTAATTTTACAGGTCTGATATACAACAATCCATATTGATAAATCATTGATAGAAGAGTTGAAAAACATGATTGACAAACACAATGTTCTTGCTCAATCATTCAGAAGCGTAAGAGATTTTATACATGATGATGACCGATCAGATTTTGGATTGAGGTTATTTAGACATCGCTTTAAGGATCCTACAGTATGCAATACGCTAATAGAAGATGAAGTCGTAACATTGATAGTTGGTGATTTGAGCACCTTAGATGTAGGAAGAGACATCATTGTCAAGAAAGTTTGTGGTCAGTTGACAAGACTACATGAAACTCATACACGTTTCATTCCTCTACAATATCCTTTGATTTTTCCATATGGAGAGGATGGTTATCAAGAGGATATTCCAATTAGAGATTGTCAAAGATATGGTCAAAGTAGAAAGAGAATTCAGATTTCTTTACGAGAATTCATTGCTTTCAGAATATAAGATAGAAAGGTTGAATTTTGTAACGTTGTACACTCACGTAGATTGTTTCAACAATTTTTAGTGGATACTTACACAATGATTGAAGCCCAAAGGTTGTCTTTTATAAGAAATAATTAAAAACTCATTCGTTTCGATATTCTAAATGGGTTACAAAAAGCTGTTAACAAAGGTGAAATTGATCCTTCTTCCATTGTAAAACGTATAGTTTTGCCAGCTTCATTTACAGGTGGCATGAGATACATGTTCAATAATTGCCAAGATGCTATGGCCATTTGTAAGAGGTATGGCTATCCAGATTTGTTTATAAGAATCACATGTAATGTCAATTGGCCTGAAATTCTTGATTTTGTAAAATCAAGAGGTTTAACTGCTTCAGATAGGCCATACATTGTTTACAGAGTTTTTAAAATGAAATTAGACTAAATGATGAAAATTTTCAAGAAGAATATTTTCTTTGGCAAAGTCAATGCAGGTACACAAACTACATTTCCATCATTTTGATTTTTTATCGCCAATTGTTTTGTATAATAATTATCTTCAAATTTTAGGTATGTATACAGTTGAATTTAAAAAGAGAGGTATGCCACATGCTCATATATTATTATGGTTAAGTGACTGAAATAAGTTAGAAAATGCAAAGGACATAGATGAAGTAATCTCTGTTGAACTTTCTCATCCAGATTTGTATCCAAAACTTTCAAAGGCTGTTAAAACATATATGATACATGGTCAGTGCAAAGCTGCTAGATTCAACTCACCATGCATGAAAGAAGGTCAGTGTTCTAAATTTTTTCCTAAAAAATTTAGACATAAAACTACAATTGATGAGGATGGATATCTTGTATATAGACGTATAGATGATGGTTTATTTGTGTTGAAAATTGACATAAATTAGGTAATGGAAATGTTGTGCCTTATAGTCCTCTTCTCTTAATGCGATATCAAGCTCATGTTAATACAAAATATTGCAACAAATCAAACTCAATCAAGTATTTGTTCAAATATGCTAACAAAGGTCCTGATAGAGCCACAATGAAAATTACAGACAAAGAGAATGATTCTACAGAAATGCGTATTGTTGATGAGATTAAAAGATATTATGATTGTAGATATTTATCTCCATGTGAAGCAGTTTGGAGAATTTATGGATTTGATATCCATCATAGATGGCCTACTGTTCAGCGTTTAACTTTTCACCTACAAGATCAACAAAAACAGTTTTGTTTAAAGATGATGATAGAATTGATGATGTATTGGAGAGGAATGACAACATCAATACCATGTTTCTAGCTTGGTTTGAAGCTAACAAAAGATATGAGGAAGGAAGGAACTTGACCTATGTTGAATTTCCAACAAAGTTTGTTTGGATGGCTCAACAAAGGCAATGGAAACCAAGAAAGCAGGGTTATAGTATTGGAAGACTGACATATGTTCTTGCAGGATCGGATGAATGTTATTACATGAGAATCTTCCTAACAAAACAAAAAGGTTGTATTAATCATGATAGTATAAAGACAATGAAGGTAAAACATTCTCTACATACCAAGAGGCTTGCCATGAATTAGGATTATTGGCAGATCACAAAGAATTCATTGATGCTATTAAAGAGGCTAGCCATCTTGCATAGGTTGTATTAGGATTAAAAGGTTATTTGTTTCTTTGTTAATCATGAATACAATGTCAAAGCCGAAAGTTGTTTGGGATGCAACTTGGAATTTACTGGCAGATGGTATCCTATATCAAAAAAGGAAACACTTGAACATACCAGGTACTAAATATAAATAATCTCCATTCTTTATTCCATATTTTTTTATTCATGACATGTCTTTTTTGTAGGTTTTCAAATGGAAGAACATGATTTACACAATCTGTGTCTCCTAGAAGTAGAAGAACTTCTAAATTCCAATAGGCGATCTTTAACAGATTATAGTTCCCTTCCTCAACCTGATGTTTCTAATTCATTCAAATTTAATAACAGGTTCATTATTGATGAAATGAATTATGATAAAGCACAAATAGAGAAGCTACATCAGTCTCTATTGCAGTCAATCACTAATGAGCAACTACATGTTTATAACAAAATTATGACAGCAGTGAATTCAGATGTAGGAAATTTCTTTTTCTTATATAGTTATGGTGGGACTGGAAAAACATATTTGTGGAAACTTTTGTCAGCTGCTATTAGAGCAAAGGGAATGATTGCACTTAATGTAGCTTCAAGCGACATTGCATCTTTATTGCTTCCTAGAGGTAAAACTGCTCATTCTACTTTTTGCATACCACTAGTAATCAATGATGAATCAACGTGCAACATCAATCAAGGAAGTCTTCGTGCTAAACTATTGATGGAAACAAAACTTATCATATGTTTCCAAGCTTTTGATAGAACATTGAGAGACATTATGAGAGTTATAAATGAAGATAATGCTGACAAACCATTTGGTGGAAAGGTTATTGTCTTGGGCGGTGATTTTAGACAAATCTTGCCAGTAGTAAGAACGGGATCAAGGTATGATATTGTTAACTCATCAATTAATTACTCTGATTTGTGGCAATATTGCACAGTTCTTAGGCTATCACAAAACATGAGGCTATCACAAAATAGTTCTTTGACCAGTCCTTGACTTTTTGACCAGATTTGACCCGCTTTGCTGCTCCATTGACCAGTTGACCAGATTTGACCTGTTTGACTACACAATCAGAGGATGACACGTGTCATTCCCTTCTCTCTCCCAAAATTAGGGTTTCTGCCCCCTTCATGGATTATGCCGCAGGTGCAATGACTGCTGCAGCATTTCCGATCAAGCTGCTGCTGGTGGTTCTTCACGGTACTGATGCAGAACGAGGTGGCTCACGGTGGCTTCGCTTTAGCAGCATTTTCCGGCATGGCTGTTTACACGTTGCGAAGAATATTGGTTCACTGCTGGAATTGAGAAGATGGATGCGTGAAGCGTTGCAGAGAATGTTTGTTCGCTGCTGCAATTGAGAAGATGGACGCAGAAATAATGCGCGGTGTTGGCTTGTTCATGTTTCTGGCGTGCAGAACCTCGGTGCGTTGGAGAGAAGCTTCAATGGTGGCTGTTCAGGTTCGCGGAATGGTGCAGATTCGTTCACGGTGGTTCTCTTGTCCTATGGTTCATGGTGGCTGTTGTAATGGAGGCGCTGTAGTTGCGGAGGGTGATGGTGTCGCTGGTGTCTGTCGGCGAGGTCTGTGAATGGTTCGCTGCGGAGAAAATGGACAAGAGCTGTGGTGGCCGAAACTGTGGTAGGAGATGCAGGTGCTACAATGGAGAAGATGACGGAACTGTGCTTCCATGGTGGTGCAAGTGTGAACTGATGGAGGTGTTGGTGGCTCGCGGTGGTCGGGAAACTTGCTGCCGACAAGGGTGGCGGCTGCCATGGTGATGGAATGAGAGGAGAAAATTAGGGTTAGGGTTTCATGTGAGAGATGGAGGTGATGATGACGTGGGTGTGTCTAATTGGTGCATGTGTGTTTGCAAGGATTAATGGCATGTGTCAGCATATGATTGGCCTGATTTGAAAGTTGAGGATTAAGTGGTAGGAGGGGTGTAAATAGACATATTAGGGGGTGCAAAATAGGTTTTTGGTGAGACCCATTTAGAAAGAGAGGAGTGTATAATTAAAATTTAGGGGTGTAGAAGTGATTTTTCCAGAACTTGCTAATTTTAGCGTTATTTAAAAGTAGTTTGTAACTTTAATCAATTTATTTCCTCACCTTGAATGAGCTTAATCTTAACTTCAACTGCATCAACAAACGTTAAAATATCCAAAAATAATTTATGCAGCTAAAAATCATTTTTTAACACATTTTTATCACATAAGCTCATATAGCCTAATTGTTAGAATTATCAATTAAATCACTCTTTAAGCACATAAATTCAATTAAATACCCAGAATTAAACACTGAATGAGGGCAAAAATACGCACTCATCAATTATAATATGCCATAGTGTATAATATACACTTTTAGGATTTTTTTGATAGCTGCAGCCATATTGAAAAGTACATGGTCATTGATACATGTTTGAATTGCATTATTTGTTGTCCACTCATGGATTGATATTTTGAACACCATGGTTGCTGCAGTATAGATATTATAATTGTTATAAAGATTCTCAATTGTTGTTATTTTAATTTTTGTTTGTGGCTTTAATATATTGTGAAGAAAAAATATGAACCTACATCTTCTTATTCGTTACTACAGTACAAGTGGCTTTACTGTTATAACTCTTTTATGTATAACGAATATAAAATATATGTATGTTATAGTTATTTGTAAATGCTTTATGTTTCAGTTTCTTTATATATTAAAGTATTTGCAAAAAACACATACAACATATATTTTAGTTACTTTACAATTACAGCCACTGTTTGCACGTGAAATTGAATTTGTGCTGCCAGTTTTAGGTAAGATTCCTTTTCAACATGATAATCTTTGCTCTTCCATTCCCAACTTCAACTTTACCATTCCATCCACAATTTTCACTTACCCATATATTTCAATCTTTGGAACTTCAACACAATCTACATATGTTGTCAGGTATGCTGTAAATTTAACCACAAAAATACATGTTTGGAAAGCATTGATATTTGTTGTTGTATGTGTTTTTTGCTGATTTATCTTGATTCCTATTGTATCAGCCACATTAAGATGTTCAGATTTTTCCCACATATATATGTTTGTGTTTATGTTTTCATTTCGTTGCAGAGATAAAATTGTTCTTGTTTTTACTATCTTTATTAATTTGTAGCCATTTGGATTTGTCGATCGACATTTTGTTGTTGCTTATGAACACGAATTAGGTCCAAAGTGGCACTTGGTAGATGTAAATGGTAAGAGCACGACAATTACCTATAACATGGATTCAAATAACCCAAAAATCACAGAAGGTTGGAGTAATATGAGAGATTTGTTTGACATCAAAATTGACTCTCACATGCGGTTTCAGTATTTGGGAAATTCTTTATTTCACGTAATCGTGTTTAAAGGTGGTTGTACACCAAGGAGTTTGTCAACATGTATGTGTCATATCAGTCATCAAGAAACAAGATCTAAATTATCAATCAAATTGACAAAGTATCAAAGCAAAGCAAGTCACTTGGTATATGCCTTATGAATTCTTTTTATCATTTCAAGTATTAATGAAAATAATTAATGCACTAACAATAACATTTGAATCATACAAGACTTGCCATCAAAGTTTGACAATTTCATTCGGGACGAGAATGTACAAGATGTGTTTCTTATAGGGCCTAAAACTATAGTCAATTGCAAAATCCTAATATCGAATAAGAATATAAGTTAAACAAAGATAGGTCAAGGTTGGAGGGTATTTTGTTCTGAAAATGAGTTAAAAGAAGGTGATATTGTTGTCTTTCAAGCAGACAATGATTTTATCGAACCAAATAAGTGTTTGTTAATGGTTGTTGTTGTGATTAGATTAAGCATATTTCTATAATGTTGTTGTTCAAAATGATGTATTTCATGACTTATGTTTATTTAACTTGGTTATATGACATATCTTTTTTTATACTTACTAAATATGGCTTCAATTGTGAACAAAAACTATGTGTGCTTCACAATATAATATTTGATTCAAAGTAATATCTCATTTGATTGGAATGAAATTTTTTATTATTATGATGTCAATAATATCATTATCTAAGTTTAACATTTTATATATTAATTTATACTTCATTAAATTCTTAAAACATTTTGTTACACATTTATAATTTATAATCAATAATAAAAATAATCCCATGCATTGAACGGGTCAAAAAACTAGTATTGAATTATATAAGAGACAATTCATGCATTTTAAAAACTAAAAAACCAACAACCCTTGGGACTCATAAGTAATGCAACTCATACCATCATCTCAAAATAGAACCTCGTCATATCCTTTTATTAATATGGCTCAACTAAATCAAGTTTAGTGTTATTATATGTTCTCTAATCACACATTAGATACGCTACTATATAATTATTGACATTTCACATACACATAGTTATGACGGTAAAGGATGATAGGTGTTGGCGTTTTTGGCTTGGTCGGCTAGGTGTGGTACACCAGTCCCCCAGCCTTTAAATGCGATTAACAGTGTTAAAGCTAAAGATGTGAAGAGGTTTGTAGCAGGTGAAAAGGTGTCAGAGGTCTAATCAAAAGAGGTTTTGTGCCATCGTTTCTGATGCTCATGACTTTTGGTGTGCCTTGTGACGATTGGTATGAGCTGTGACTTTTGGCGGGAAGAAGTTGTGGCGTTTGAAATTCATGCTTATAAATGCAGATGACGCGGAGAGTTTGTTTTTGTTGGCTCATTTGTGAGAATTTTGAAATCAGATATTTACGTGCATTAGAACTGTCCGACTAGTCCCTTCTTTCTGCTAGCATCTTTCAAAAAAGGTATGTCTAGTACTAGTGATGGTGTGTCGTTGTCATCGTCAAGTAGTGGGAGTATGTAGTCTAGAGGGAGTGTAGGTAGGCGTCTTGAGGAGGAAAGTGCTAGTCTGATGGCTATAGTGGGGAGGATTCCGATGGAGACGGTAACCGAGGTGTGGGAAGATCCTCCTGAAGAGATAACAGAAAGTAGCTAACCGACTAAAGCCGATTATGATTGGGTTGCGGCTGATGTTCGAAACCAGTCATCATTATTCCGGTGGTCTCTTTTGTTGAACTCGTGGCTGAATTGTACTCTCGTTATTGCAAAGGGCGTGGACGGTGGTATCGTGTCATTGGAACGGGTGAGCGTTGTTGAGCGCATTTGCCATGGGCAAGAAGGAGCTGACGATAAGTTTTTTTACATGTATATGTGTCATTTTTCCCAATTACATTTTAGGTTGCCACTAGATGATTTTACCATGGGGGTGCTCGCCAGTTAAACGTGGTGCCTACTCAACTACATCCGAATAGTTGGGCGTACCTGCAGGCCTTTTGTGTTCTGTGCCAGTTGTTGTATTTGCGACCGTCTCCTCATGCATTTTTATACTTTTACGACACAAGACCTCGACAACCGACTACATGGCTATCCTTGGTGAGCAGGCTGAGTATTAGCAGGTTGGACGCATTTACATAGTCGTTCAAGCACTTCAAGGATGGGTATTTCAAGGTTGTAGTGAAGGAGGGAGAAAAGTCGCATTTCCTTAATGCAGATGGGAGTACTAAATTCCCTTTTAGTTGGACGGGTAGCCCCTCTCGGTATAAGGATATGAGTACCGACGAGTTGTCGGCGCCGGATAGGGAGGTGGTGGAGGTGCTGATGAAGTTTACTGATAAACTGCCCACTAAGGGCTTAGTTAGGGTTTATAATTCGATTCATCCGATTATTGATATTGAAGGTATCTATTTGTGACTTAAACTGTCTCAATGTGTCTAAGTTAAAGTAACCAAACATTGGTGTATTCATGCAGGACATATGGCTCAAGCTGGAAAGAAGAATTTAACTCTTTTTCAAGCACTAAGGAAGGAGAAGGCGGTGAAGGCAAAGGCGGCCGGGAGTACTGAGGTCCCAAATTTGCAAGAATCATTGGGGGAGGTGCATGTTCATGGTGGCACCAAAAGGAAAGTCGAGTTGCCAACTAGGCCTAATAAAGGCAATGATGTGAAGAAGGTAAGAGTCGCCTTGTTGGGGCAAGGGTCGTCTAGTGGTGCTAAGGGACCGGAAGTCGATCTGATTGAGTTACCGGAGATGACCGTCAGAAAAGATATCGAGATTAACATGCGAGAGATATTGATTAACTCTATCGATAGTATGGAGCCAGACCACTTGGTGAGGACAATGGTGGAGTTTAGAAGTAAGGCATTGATATTGAGTCACCAAGTTGGGTCACTGTATCATAGGGAGGTGAAGGAAGGGAACCGGGAAAAGCTGGAAGATCTGCAAGGGAAAGTTGACAAGTTTCCAGAGGAAAGAGCTGCATGGAAGAAGGAGAGAGAAAGGTGGGAAGAGGAAAGAAGAGGTTAGGGACCTGAAAGGTTCGTTGTTTGGATTCAGAGACGAAGCTCAATGGGAGGATAACTGACCTCGAGGCCGATTATGATGAGTTGAAGGAAAAGTATGAAGGTGTAGAGGTGGAGCTTGAAGACTTGAAAAACTGCATTATTCAAGAGCATATTAACGTGTTTCAGAAAAGGGGTGAGGCAGGCGGCCTTCTTCTGCCAGGAGATTGATGCAGCTGATCCAAAATTTGACGTAAACAAAGATGTAGTGGACGACCAGCTCATTGATGAAGCCGAGAGAAGCCTTAGAGAGGAGGCGGAGAAGGCCGCGGTGGACGAGGGGATGAATGCGGAAGCGACCGCGGAGGGTGAAGATGACAAGGTGACTTAGGATGATTGTTATTTGTTAAAGAATTCTATGTTTGTAATAACTCGTACATTACTTCATTTGCCGTTAATTCGTACACTATCTATTTTGCTGCTAAGTTTGTAATGACTCGTACATCATTTAATTTGCTGTTAATTCGTACACTATATACTTTGCTGTTAATGTGATGTTGATTCTTGGTATGTTTGTTGTTATGTGATGCCGCTATGATATGTTATAGCAGTGTGTGGAATGATGTTATCATGAATATCCGTGTTGATTTGGGAAGTATTTTAAGTAAAGGGTATTCAACCCAGGCCGTTTACTTGTGGTAAGGGTCAAGAACTTAAAACGAATTAACATCAAATTAAGGGTGTTCGACCCAGGCCGCTTACTTATGGTAAGGGTGGGGAACTTAAAATGAATTAACATCAAATTAAGGGTGTTCGACCCAGGCCGCTTACCTGTGGTAAGGGTGGGGAATATAAAACGAATTAACATCAAATTAAGGGTGTTCGACCTAGGCCGCTTTCTTGTGGTAAGGGTGGGGAACTTAAAACGAATTAACATCAAATTAAGGGTGTTCGACCCAGGCCACTTACTTGTGGTAAGGGTGGGGAACTTAAAGCGAATTAACATCAAATTAAGGGTGTTCGACCCAGGCCGCTTACTTGTGATAAAGGTGGGGAACTTAAAATGTGTTAGAAGTAAGGTAAGGATTAGTCGTGAGCTGAAGAACCCTTTGTTTTATTCATGTAATTTGGGGTGCCTCGTTAAAACCTTCTCGGCCACAACCCTCCTTAGGGAAAAAAGACCAGGTGAGGAAAAAGAGTACACCCAGGGTTACAAGTAATCGGTACAATACATGTTTTTAACTGAAATAAAACTTGAGATGGGATATGTTCCATGTATTAGGTATCTCTTCCTCGGATAATTGTTCAAGCTTATATGCCCATCCTCCAGCATCTTCGTGTATTCGGTACGGGCCGTCCCAATTGGCGGAGAACTTGCCATCCTTCTTTCTTGCATTGCTGGCCATTCTCCAAACTAAGTCTCCCTTGGCGAACGATC
Organism: Vigna unguiculata; assembly: GCF_004118075.2. Taxonomy (NCBI): domain Eukaryota; kingdom Viridiplantae; phylum Streptophyta; class Magnoliopsida; order Fabales; family Fabaceae; genus Vigna; species Vigna unguiculata. Next base: position 14,470,888 of record NC_040288.1, on the reverse strand, counting down.
TTGGGTGTAGGTTTGCATTATACTTTCTGGTCGCTCTCTGTTTGGCGGCTAGGTTGTGTATATGGCCTTTTTCTCTTAATTCGGGTAGGAGGTCAAGGTCGGTGCTCATGTTTTCATGATTTTGAACTGGGTCGTATAGTTCTCGGTGTAGAGATGGTTCACCTATTTCAACTGGTATCATGGCGTCTACGCCGTATACTAGGCTGAACGGGGATTTATTTGTTGTTGATTGAGGTGCACATATGTATGCCCATAGCACTTCCACTAATTCTTCCGGCCATCGGCCCTTAGCACTGTCCAACCGTTTACGCAATTCTACCAATATAACCTTGTTTGCTGCTTCGGCCTGTCCATTGGTTTGTGGGTGCTCAACAGAGTTGGTTCCGTGTTTGATGCCTAGGCCAATATAGAATTTAGCAAGCTCTTTGTCTATAAACTGTCAGCCATTGTCAGTGATGATTATATTTGGGATGCCACACTGACATATGATATCCTTCTAGACGAACTGTTGGACTTATTGGGCTGTAATGGGGGTTAATGGTTTGGCTTCTATCCACTTGGTGAAGTAGTCGATAGCTACTATAAGGAATTTTACTTAGCCTTTGCCCGGGGAGAAAAGGCCAAGGATGTCCATTCCGCACTTTGCGAAGAGCCACGGGGATAGCATAGAGTCGAGCTGCTCTTATTATTGGTGGATGAGGTTGCCATGTTTCTGGCATGGTATGCATTTTTTGACAAAGTCGTGACAGTCTGCCTCCATGGTCGGCCATAAGTAACCGGTGCGGAGGATTCTGGTGGTCATGGTGCGTGCGCCAAAATGGTAGTCGCATATGCCTTCATGTAACTCTTTGATGATGTATTGAGCTTGTTCTGCAGTAACACATTTAAGAAGTGGTTGACCATATCCTCGTTTGTACAGGTCATCGCCTATCATCGTAAACCTGGCGGCTTTAGCCATCCAACTCCTATCAGCGTTAGGTAGGGGGTTATCGGTTTGAAGGTATTGGATGTAGGGAGTTGTCCAATTGTCGGCTTGGTGCGAGGTTAGGGTATAGCAAGTGTGTGTGATGGAAGGAGCGGATAGCGTTTACTGCAGTAATGATCGGTGACAACTTTTTAGCTTGGTGCTGGCTAGTTTGGATAATATGTCGGCTCTGACGTTTTTGGATCTGGGGATGTGTTGGATGAGGACTTGTTTGAAGGCAGACTGGATGACTTTCTGAACCAGGTGATACTATTGTAGGAGGGTAGGGTCTTTGATATGGAATTCGTCATTTAGATGGCCCACGATCAGCTTGGAATCAGTTTTGCACGTCAGTGATTTGACACCAACTTGGCGGGCCAGGGATAAGCCGACGGGGATGGCTTCGTATTCGGCTTGGTTTTTAAACGTCTTGAAGGCAAAGTGGAGGGATTTTTCGATGAGGATATTGCTAGGGCCTTCTAGTACGATGCCGACACCTGCCCCTTTTGGGTTTAACGAACCATCAACATAAAGTGTCCATTGGTCCTCTTTAGGGGTTCGTTGGAGATCGTTGACAAAGTCTAGGAGGCATTGAGCTTTGATGGGGCCGTGAAGTTTGTAGCAGATGTTGAATTTAGATAATTCAACGGCCCAAGACGACATCTGCCCCGCAAGGTCTGGTTTGTACAATATCTTCTGGATCGGGTAGTCGGTTTTGACGATAATGTTATGATTTTAGAAATATGGGCTAGGCGTTGGGCTGCGTGTACCAGGGATAGGGCTAATTTTTTGACCATCCGGTACCTAGTTTCGGGATCTTGCAGGGTTTTTCTGACGAAGTAAATAGGGTGTTGGGTGCCGCCGACATCTTGAACCAGCGTAGCGCTTAGGGTGTGATATGTGGCGGTGATGTAGACTAGTAGGGGTTGATGAGTGTCCAGCTTATGGAGGATGGGTGGTGAGGTGAGGGTGGTTTTTAGCTTCTGAAATACTTGTTCACAATCGTCATTCCACGTGAACTTGGTCGATTTTTTGAGCAGCTAAATGATGGGTTGAGTTTGTTTGGCTAGCTTGCGAAGGAAGCGGAAGATGGCAGTTAGTCGGGCTATAAGGCGTTGTACTTCTTTGATACTGTTGGGACTTCGCATTTCAATGATTGCTTTGCACTTTTCGGGGTTAGCCTCTATGCCGCGTTGGGTCAGCTTGAATTTGAGGAATTTACCGCGGTTGACGCCGAAGACACACTTGTCGGGGTTGAGGCGGAGGTTGTACTGTCTTAATGTGGAAAAGACTGTTGATAGGTCCTGAGCGTGTTGGTGATGGCTTGGGGATTTGATAACCATGTCTTCGACATATACTTCGACACATTTACCCATTAAATGGTTGAAGACTTTGTCCATCAGTCGTTGGTAGGTTGGCCATGCATTTTTTAGACCGAATGGCACGACCTTGTAGAAGTAGTTGGCGTCGTCTATAATGAAGGCGGTTTTGTTCATGTCGGATGTGGCCATGGGAATTTGGTTATAACTGGAGTATGCATCAAGAAAACTAAGGACCTTGTTACCGGCTGCATCGTCGACAAGTCGGTCAATGTTGTGTAATGGGTAGGCATCCCTAGGACAGGCTTTGTTAAGATCCGTGTAATTAACGCATATCCGCCACTTGCCATTGGCTTTCTTGACCAGAACGACGTTAGAGAGCCAAGTGGTGTAGTGGGCTTCTTCGATAAACCCTACGTTGAGCAACTTGTCGACCTCAGCTTTGGCCAATAAGCGTTGTTCTTCACCAAGTTTGCGTTTTTTCTGGAAGACATATCAGGCCTCTTTGTAAATGGACAACTTATGGGATGCAACGTGAGGGTCAACTCCAGGTACGTCAGTAGCTGACCAAGTAAATAGGTTTGTGTTGCTGATAAGGGTGGGTGTGAGGATGTCACGTTGTTGAAGTTGTAACCCAATGCTGAGTTTAATGGTGCGACCAAAAGTTAATTCCACGGCAATGGTTTCCTCTACCGGTTCGGGGCGGACATCCCGACCCACTCTGGGGTCTAGATCATCACCAGATAAGGCTATTTCAAAACTGGGTGGTCGCTCAATATGATTGGTTTGAATGATGGAAAGCTGTGGGCGTAGGCTGGCCATGTAGCATTCGTGTGCGAGGCGTTGGTCGCCATGAATGGTGAGGATGCCGCCAGATGGGGATGGGAATTTCATGGCCAGAGGAGGTGTGGAGACGATAACACAAAAAATGTTGAGTGAAGGTCGGCCGAGGAGGACATTATAAGACGTGGGCGCATCGACGACAAGGAATCAGATAGGAATTGTCTTTGTTTGGGCGCCATTGCGAAAAACGGTATGGAGGTCAATGTAGCCGCGGGTGGAAACCTTTTCCCTGGAGAGTCCATATATCGGCTCATCGTATGGGACCATGGCGGTGTTGGGGAGTTGGATTTTTTGGTATGTGGCCCAATAGAGGATGTCGACGGAACTGCCTTGGTCGATGAGGACTTTCTTGACGGCGTAGTTTTCTATCTCGACGGTTGATCACCATAGGGTCATCTTGCTGGTGATCAAGGCCATGAAAATCGTCGTCCTGTGGGCATGCGACGTCTGTGATGAGAATGGGTGATGTGGTTGATGGATTGGGTATGGCAGAGGTGTCTCTTCCTGGCAGATGAGGTGGATCCTCCATAGCAAAACCACCAGAGATGGTGTTAATAGTGCCACGTAGCGGGAGGGTCGGTAGGGGTGACGTCGGTGCCAGCCGGTTGGGAGTCATGGTTTGCGGGTTGCTTGGGCGTTTGTCGTGGAGAGAGTCGCGGGGAGGACGTTGGTGGTCAGAACGAGGAGGGTGATTGGATTGGGGAGGGTGGTCGTCTCTGCGGACAAAGCGGTAGAAATGGCCAACACGAACCAATTCTTGAATTTTATCCTGGAGGGCTTTACATTCCTCTGTGGTGTGGTTGTGGTTTTGGTGGTAGCGGCAATATTTAGTCATGTCCGCATTAGGAGGAGTGGTCGTCTTGCGTGGCGGTGAGATGAGGTCGGCCTGTAAGGCCTCGTCAAGGAGACGAAATCTAGGGACATTTAGGGGGCGTATCTGGTGAAGCGGGGTTGTCAGGGTTCTCGGGGTCTTGGATCAGGATGGGGAGGTTGTGGAGAGGGGGTTTCTATATAAGGTGTGTAGTCATTATAGAATTTTGTATGGAGAGTTTGCATTTCCTCAATACGGACGTAGTCGGCAGCACGAAGTTTCAACTCATGCATGGAGGCGGGTGGGTGAAGGTAGACGTTGTTGGCGAAGGGGTCAGGTTTAAGAGTGAGTGTCATGCACTGAAGTATCATCTCTTGGTTTAGGTGTGGTGTGCGAAGGGCAAACTTACTGAATCGATCAATGAAAGCCCGGAGCGTCTCGCCTTATTCTTGTCTGATGCCGAGAAGTGAGATTGTTGTAGTTTGGTGCGGGCGGCTGCCAGCGAAGTGAGTGGTGAACATGTAGGAGAGGGTGTCGAAGCAGTCAATGGAGTATGGCGAGAGGGTGGTGAACCATTCGAGGGCAGGGCCTTTCAGGATGGTAGGAAAGGCCTTGCAAAAAACAACATCATGGGAAGTGTAAAGGGCGACGTGGGTGATGTAGACCTTGAGGTGTTTATTGGGTCAGTCTCACCAGTGTAACGTTCCAGTGTGAAAGGTTCTCACTGGGTAGGGAGGGGAGTGTTGGCGATGAAATCGGTAAAAGAATGACGGCGCCTGGGTTGGGCAGATGAGTATGGGTGGGGAGGGATGAGATGGTGAACGAGGGTGGGAAAGGTGGACGTGAAGTTGTGAGGGGGATATGAGTAGTAGGGAGGGTGTGAGGGTTGTTATAGAGTGGGATATGAGTAGTGTGTAGAGTGGTGGGCATGTTGTAGGGCGGGATGTGGGTGGTGGACAGGGTGGCGGCGGGGGTAGGAGCCACAGTACTGGAAGGGTGGAATGGAAGTGAGTATGATGGGTTGAGAGGATGGGACTTTGTTGGGTGGTGGTGAAGGTGTGCGGGGTAGGATTGTACTCGCTTTCTTCTTCAGTGGGCTGGAAACCTGGGGACCCTGCGGCATTAGATGTTTCCTTGGCCTTCCCCTTTTGAGTGGGATCGGCCTTAATCTTTCGCCTTAGGCGAGAGTTCTCCTGTTGTAGTGCCTCCATCTCATCAACACTACGCTTCTTCAAATCAGCGAGTTCTTGTTGCATCTTGGCTTGACCGTCTAGGATGGGGGCCAAATCTGGGGTGATGTTAGCAGGTCCCGAGGGACCTGCTTCAGCCTGTTTGTTAACTCCTACTCTACTGCGGGTAGAAACCATCTTCGAAAAAAACAGGTTGGTTTGTAAGGTAGTATCTTGTGCCCCATAGTGGGCGCCAATTGTTCTTGTAGAGAACAAATAAGATATTTCAAACACAAGTACTACCTTACTCTAGTCCGCAATCTCCTCAGTAGGCTTCCTTTTGACCGATACATGTCGCCTATGGATATCTCGGTGTGATCGGCTTGGACCCGAGGGGGGTTACTTGTAGAAGAGACTCTAAAGCTCAAGTCAGCAAAATCTCTTAAAAAGTCAAATCTCGTGATTAGGAAAGAAATGAATGCGTACCTTTAATTCGTGGGGTCCATGCATATTTACAGATTATTAATTATGTTTGGCCACGTCATGGGCTTGGGCCTTAGCCCAGGCCCCTTAGTTCGATCATTGTGGGCCCTATGAGTCTTATTGCTGATGTTCCGAATTTGCCAAGTCCTTGCTTAGTTTCCTATAGTTAACAGCCTAGGCTAGTTACTCTTTAGCGGCTTAGGCTGCTGTTGTTCTTTTAGCGTGTTCGGTCGATGTTGCTCTTTAGCAACTTAGGCCGGATACTTTGATTCACTTTAGTGTGTGTATGGTGATTGTTATTATTTACATCCTTGGTAGTTACACAGACGAGTTTTATGGTTATTATTCGACTAGGCCGGCTAGGTGTGGTACAAATGTATTAACAAATTATCAAAATATATTTTATTATTATATAAATTAATCCTTATTTGTAAATTTTGTAAATTTTGTTTATTATATATATATATATATATATATATAAACTAACATTTAACTAACACAATTATTTTTTCCATTTAAATATTATTATAAAAAATATTAAAAAATTCTTTAATTATATTTAAAATGAAATGATTAATTATCATTTCGATAATTATTTATTATCTTTTACGTTGTTTTCTATATTTTATATTAATTTATTCGAATAAAAGAATTATTAAATTATTAATTAATTTATATTTTTTACATATTATTATATTTATGGTACAATTTGTTTTATTTATTTTTTAAAATTTTAAATATAAAATAAATTGTATTGTATATATTTTATTTATAAAATATGAATATTTAACTTAATTTAATTATACACTTAATGTAATGTCCCAATTAAATATATAAATCCAATTTAATAAAATGCCACCTACATAATTATCCAGAGAGTACGAAAATTGGGATATGAAGTGCACAGTACCCCAAACATATTCATAACAAAAGAAAAGAGGCGCCACATTGCCTAACACGAGTACAATAGTTCAAAAGTAGCACAAGTTCTTATCCAGAACAATAGAAATCTAACTAATAAGATTCTCTTAGTTGCGGCCTCATAGTGAGTCCAACACCCGTCCATAGACATCAAGCTGCAACATCCCTATTGTCATTACCAATGCCAGGGGTTCTCACATCTGTTGACATCAATAGAATCGATGATCATCGGAAAGGAGTAAACCACACACAATCATATAAACAAGCAAAGGGGTAAGCTAGTGCAAAAAGGTTCTTATATCATAACACTTAACATACGAGTTCATAGATAAGCATAATCAACATACATCCGCACAAGAAGTACCAAACTACATAAAACACCAAGACTTGATTATCCGGATACAAACGATGAGGCACCACCACCAAACTTTGGAATTACGTCCTAGCAGTGAGGCATCACCACGAGGCCTTCGCGGAATTACATCCTTACATGAGGCACCACCACGAGGCCTTCGTGGAATTTTGTCCTGGTCTTAAGGCACCACCACATTACCCTCGTGGAATTATGTCCTGTCGCTGAGGCACCACCATGAACTCCCCCTAGGAGGGACCACGGGATTACGTTCATTAGGTGAGGCACCACCATGAATACTCCCTATAAAGGTGATGGGATTACGTCCTACCCGCACTTTACCCATGTTTCACCAGCCACTCTTAGAGTTCTCATACACATCAATCTCATGCCAATATGTATATATATATTTACCAAACCAATCAAGCATATATCACACCAAGCCCATGCAAACCACATCAACTTACAGTCCCAATATAGGCTTGAACTGTCTTAAGCATACATCAACCAATCATGTGAGACATACATATATATATATATATATATATATATATATATATATATATATATATACACACTTAGAAATGCCAAATCTCGCTGAAGCTAAAGAGTCCTCGCTTAGGCGAGAGGAACTCCTCGCTCAACCTAACTACTCTCGCTTGGCCGAGACTGCAACAGGGAGCACATCGAGGTCTCACTCAAGCTAGCCCAACTCGCTCAAGCGAGACTGCTCTCGCTCAGGCGAGTGGCCTTCGCTTAGGCGAGCCCTCGAAAAAGAGAGGGGAGTGAGCTGCTGCTGTTCTCGCTCAGGTGAGAGCTCCTTGCTTAAGCGAAAGCTTTCGTTTTGAGCGACCAACTTGCTCGCCTGGGCGAGTTCAGTAGAGCTCACCATTCTCTCTCGCGCAGAAATAGATCCACATCATTATAGCAGTACAAACCACGCATTTTCACACAACTAATAACACATATCAACCATCTAGTATATAGAATCAACCAAACAAGCATCTAAAACTTAAAAACAATAAAGCCCTAGCTTCCCTTACCTGGAAAGAGCCCAGCAGCTCCAAGAGTAGGGTTATGAACTCGAACAGCGACATAGAGAGAATAACAGGGTTACTACGGTGAACCCTAACAGAAACCACAAAAAAAAACTTAGAAAGGAGGGAGTACGGTTCAAGGACCAACTTATGTGAGACGAGGTGGGCTTTTGAGCTAGCATGAACAAGAGGGAGTAAGGTACTATGTTTTGCAAGAATGGCAGAAATGAGACGGGTTAGGCTGCCTTAGGGGCTTTGGCCTAATAGATTCGGCTAGGCCCCTTTAAATTTTTAGGGTAGAAAAAGAGGGTTTTACACTTAAAATCCATTTAATATTTAAATATTTATATTAAAAGAATTTTTTTTAAAATAATGATATTATTATACAATTCTTTTATATATAAAAAGATAAATAAATAAAAATGATATTAAATATAAAATGATAGTCAACAAATTAAAAACATTCACGTAGTTAAACTAATATTAAACTTAATTGTTTTATATTGATATTATATTGATATTTGTGTAGTTAAATTAAAAATGGTATTAAACTTAATCCTATGAAACTTTAAATGTAGTTAAACTGTCGGAGACATCCATGTTTAAAAAACCTTCAAAGTTCGAACAAATACTTTTGTCTTTGAATCACCTTGTTTTTGGTTGATTTTCCAAACATGCATTGAAGGTTGCCTTCAAAGGTCGGAGACTCACTGGCACCAGAAGCTTGCAGGCTTTGAAAGTTGTCGGAGTTCGTACGACGACGAAGTGCGAACATTAGGGTTTTGATTTCAGTGTAGATACAGTGTCGAGAAGCGTGGAAGAGAATTTGAAGAGGTTGCATCGACGATGAGTTTGGTTCCTAAATCAGGTTAATTGTCTCAACCTCTGTCGTTCACCTTCTTCAAAGAGAATGAAGTTTCTTAATGTATTAACTATTTTGGGAGGTTGCAGCAACTTCATCGAGTTCAAGTTTAGTTTATTGAAGCGATTGTTTAGAGTGATTGAGATCGATTGGTTGCTCTGTCAACTCACATTTTTTTCATCTGTTAAAGGTTAGAGTCTTTCGTTTTCAAGATAAAATTGTATTAACCATTTCTGTTTGCTAGTGAGATTTGATTTTCATTCATTTCTGCACAACATTATCATATTTCTTCAGCTTACAAATTTGTTTATTTAGCCTTTCACTGTGCGTGTTGCATCTGATTCAGAGCACCTTCAAGTTGCACGGTAGGCTATTGCTAAATGTATGTACATTATTGTAAAATTTACGTCTTCAAAACTATAGATAAATGTGTTTTATTAGCCTATAAGTACCACCATTCTGTAGATGAAAGTTTATTCACTTGTAGATTACACTCACCACTAGTCCTTTATCATGTTAACCTTAGTCAGGAAGAAAGTATTGCTCCGCCTGTAGAATGGTGTAACAGATTCTTCTGTACAATTTTGATATAGTTTCCTTAGGAATTGATGCAGTGATGCTTTATTAGTGTCTATAGAAAAGGAAAGAGGCTTGATCATGCAACACCTGATTTGTTCCAATAACAAAGACAAATGCATTATCAAATTGTAGCCACCGAGTATTCAGGTATCGAGCATTAGCTGTGTAGTGCCCCTTTGAAGGCTCCCTTCTAGAGTAATTGTAGCAACAAGTTCATACTTTCGACCCTGCAGAAGCATAAAAAACACTCAGCCACTATGCCCTCGTCCAATCAAACTTTCAATATTACTCTAGAAATTATTCTGGATGGTGCGGTGGAATATTAAAGTATCAGTTATCACAACGCTACTCAAATATCTTCTTACATTATTAAGTTTCCTTTTCTTAAGATTAAAGTATCAGATATCACAGAGTAGAAACATTCACTTAAAATCATCAGCAGAATATACTCCCTTGCCTAATTTTTGTTGAAATTAGTGTGGTAGGAAGTTGTTCATGGTAAGAAAATGTATTAGAAACTTAGCTATCCAACCATTTATTTTATAAGAGAGATTCCACATATTAATGGAATAAAGTGAATTCGAAAAAAGTAGCAATCTTTGAGGATGCAAACAAATTTATTATGCAAAAATTTCACAGACCAATTACCAAAGTTAAATCTCCTTATAAAAAATCAGTATATCATTGAAAATAAAGTAGTTTCATTCTGGAAACCAAATAGAGAGGCCATGGTTTATTAACACGATCACACATATACATCTGAAACATAGAGGCTAGAATATAAACAATGGTGTAATAGATTGTTTTGTACAGTTTTGATATAATTTCCTTGAGAATTGATTAATGATGCTTTATTAGTGTCTGGATTATATTTATTGTCTCTCTACATGAAGCTATTGATTTTACGCTCCATGTAATTGAAATTTGGACATTGGATAATAGCACAAGAAACCTTTAGTGCAGTGTTTATTTGACTACTTAAAGCCTTAAACCGTTTGATGGGAGCATTAGCCAAGTTATTTTACTTTTGGAAAACTGAAGTTGATCATCTTCTTCTATGATGAATAGAATTATTTATTTCATATTTCATTTATTCTTTTTAGTGAAGTATTTCAACTCAAACAATGCACGCATAAATAGCCTATTGACCAACTTCAAGTACGCTAAGATAAAGTATTTTTGTCTTCCACATGATTCTTTGTATGCTATAGCCTTTGTAGATTATGATCAAGATAGTAACAAGGTTTGTAAAGATTTGCTTAAAGCAAAAGATGGAATAGATTGGTTAGCTCAATACACCTCATCTGTTGGAAGGTAATTTCATATTCTTGTACTTTCATGTATTACCGTTGCCTTTTTTTTTGTTTTCATTTAAGGGATAGAGGTTGCATTTAGTTTGAAAACTTGTTTAATAAACTAAAAATAAAAACATTGTTTAATAAATTGATTATAGATGCCAAATGCATATTGCTTGTTTCTCTTTCTTTTATGTTTGCCTGGTTACATAACTATCATTAAAACCTTGTTAAGTATGTTTCTGCTTGCATGTTTTCAAATACTCATCTTGCAATGTTCTGTAATGTATGTACACATGTAATCTACTTGTCAAACATTGACTTTTCTTTTTTTATTGGAAAACACCAATCTTCTAACATTTTTGTATTTTAAAAATTAGTGTTTAATTAGGCTACATGAGTTATAGTGTGTTTACAAATTACTGGTGAGTTACATCTAAAATTGTATGAGAGACTATAAGTTCTTTTCACATTGGTGCATTTCTCTTTTATAGTGTGTTGTTTTAGTTTGTTTATTATTCACTTATATGTAAGAAAGAATTTTATTAAAATCATTTTAAAATTCCTTGTACCTTAGATCCTTTACTTTTTACTCTTGTTTACTGTCGCAACCGAAATCCCGACGAGACGACGAACCAAAAATTAAAATTTGAAAAAATAAAGACTTTGGATTCGCCACCATATTTTATTATGGAAAACTACGAAAAAAACCAAAAAGATAAGACAAGGTCTACAAAAAACCAAATTTTGGGTTCGGGAGTCGGTTACGTGTAGAAAAGGTATTAGCACCCTACAACGTCCGTCCTAAGACGGTACCTTTAATTAAATGTGCAAAAGGATGTGGTTTTCAAAATATTTATTTTTCCCCAAACAGAGTAATTAAAGAAGATACAAAAGAAACAAAAATATTTTGTTTTTTGTTTTTTGGGCCCAACGAGGATTAATCCTCTCTCCTACGTATCTCCATTCACAATGGAGAATCAGGGTTACGTAGTTCTTTATAATCTTTTAGAAATTATTGATTTGATTTTTTTATTTTTTATAATTTTGAAAACCTTTTTATATTTTTTTTGTATTTTTAATTATTTGAAAATGAGTGTCACACGATGTGAGTGGCCGAACAGACACTAAAATTAAACAAAGAAAACTGTGTTTTTTATCTTTAGTTCTTTATATTATTTTTCATATATATTTTCTCAAAAAATAAATTCAAAAATTGGTGCCATGCGGCGCGAACAGCCGAACCGACACTAAAAGAAATGAAGAAAAACTATTTTTTATGATTTTTAGAATAAAATATTTATGAATAGTAGAAAATCATATCCCAAAAAAGACCAAAGTTTAGGTGTAAAACAAAAACACGTTCAATATTAAAAGATAATATAAGAAAAAAGCGAATGAATATTATTTTTTTTTCAAGAGAGATAATAAAAGAGGTGTGTGGGTGGTAATGAGAAACAAAGAGGAAGAGTAGAGAATATCTTTTCGGTCTCCCCTTACCATATGACAGAGTGTGTATACTCACACTTTGCAATATCAATGCAATCTTAGTCTTAATTGTAATGAACAATATAAGGAAGTTGTTGGTCATGATAGCAGCACATTATGGGAATCAAATCGCAGCAAATCAGAGCACAAAGTCAATTAAGATTAATAATATTGATTCTAACCGTCAACAAATCAGAGCACAGAATCAATCCCAATTAGTAATATTGATTATAACAATTTGAAGAAATATTTCTTCTAATTATTAGAATCATATCACTAATTTCTCTTTTTTTCTTTTTTTTTCTAAAATTAAAGTTTGAAAAATCTCTAAAGAAAATTTTTTTTCACATTGTTTTTAATTTTCCATTAACTAATTTTTTTTGAAAATAAATTTATTCACCCAGACGAAATTGGGTGTTGACAGTTGCGCTTCTTTACTTATATTTTATTAGATAATATGAAAATTTGACTTTTTCATATTATCGTAATAACGGATAAGTAAAGATAAAAACACTGATTTCGTTGGGGTTTCAAAAGAAGACAAATTTGAAGACAAACTTGGTCATACCAAGTAGAGGGTCTCGGTTTGACACACTAATTATTATTATTTTTTTTACTTTTTGAAAAAACCAAATTAGATCAATCACCTTGAAAGGATTTATTCAAAAGATTCGGTGACCATTACCATGTAGAGGGCCTCGATTTGAAAATTTTGTTTTTTTTTTTACTTTTTTAGAAAAGATTAGACCAATCCTAAGGAGAGATTCTATATCCAAAAGATTCAGTGACCATTACCGTGTAGAGGGTCATGATCTGACAAATCACTTTGTTTTATTATTTTCTTTTCTGACTTTTTAAAAAAATAGTTTAGACCAATCCCAAGGAGAGGGTCTATATCAAAAGGAAAGAAATTAATGACCATTGCCTCGCAGAGGGTCTTGTTGTAAAGAGATCGATGACCATTGCCTCGTAAAGGGCCTCAATGTGAGAAAAGAATCAATGACCATTGCCTCACAGAGGGTCTTGATGTAAACATAAGCGAATCAATGACCATTGCTTTACAAAGGGTCTTGATGTAAAGAGATCGATGACCATTGCCTCGTAGAGGGCCTCGATGTGACAAAGAAATCAATGACCGTTGCCTCACAGAGGGTCTTGATGTAAAAGAATCGATGACCATTGCTTCGCAGAGGGCCTCGATGTAAAGAAAGGAAATCAATAACCATTGCCTCGTAGAGGGTTTTGATGTGAACATAAGGAAATCAATGACCATTACCTTGTAGAGGGTCCTGATATATAATAGGAGAACCTGAATTTTTCTTTTGAAGTGTCGACAAACACCACGTGAATGCCTAACATTGGTGAGACTTACATAAAAAAATTATCATTGTTGAGTATGATGGATGATTTAATGATGCATGACATGTTATGATTTTCTTTTTGAACCTATATGATGATGCATACATGGATGCATGGGTGAAATTTGCTTTTTTTTCATTTTTCCTTTATTTTAATTTGAGAGCAAAGAAAACTAGGCTTAGAGGCTAGAAAAAAACTGTGAGGCCAAACAAAACTGGATTTAGGGGTCAATGTGGAAACTGGGCTTGGGGGCTAGTGTGGAAACTGGGCGTGAGGTTAGTGTGAAATCTAGACTTAGGAACTAGTGTGGGAATTGGACTTGGGGGCCAATAGAAATTGGGCTTAGGGTATATTGGTCATTCATATGAATGAAAAGGACCAAAATTTGAGAAACATCATAGAAACCAAATTGTGTGTTTTTTAATTTTCTTCCTTCTAAAACGCAAGGATTCAATAACCATTCATATGAGTGAAAAGGGTTTTGATTGGAAAGGTGGAAACTATTTTATTTAAAAAGAGGAATGACTCATGTATGCATGACTTGGTATGATGTATGAATTTTCTTTTGCATTTTTTTAAAAAAAAATTCGAATTGGCCCCCATTTCATTGTTATTTCTACTTCATAGAATCGTTCAACTTTGATTTTTTTTTTACTTTTCCAAATCATTTCTTTGATCTAATCAGCTACTAACGAATCATTTTTTTAATCATTTTTTTTGAAACACTATTTGAATGACATGCATGAAGTTGCCAAGGGTTTTAAAAGGTTTGGATGAGGTGATGAAGATTAACTAGGGAGTTGCCCCAATTTGAATTGGTCTCAGGGCACAAAATGTGTTTTGGCTTTCCCCAGTCACTAATGGTATGAAAAAAATGATGGTTACTTCAAAAATTTGCCCCTAGTCTGAGAGACTAGGATGGTCTTATGGTGCAAAAGCATGTTTGGTTTTTCCTAGTTGAGGAGATGGAAAAATGACAAGGTCTTCACAAGTTGCCCCTAATGCAATCACAATCTTCAATGTAAATAAATGCCCCAATTCAAAATGAATGATGGGAATATATGAATCGCAAACAAAGTGACTGCCCCAGTTTGGGTTTAGGATTGATAAAGATGGACTATGTAAGGTTGGTGAAGGTTTAGGCTTGGAGTGGAGGATACTGTATGAGCAAAAATGGAATTTCATGAAGAATGAATTAAAAGGGGACAGCCCAAATTTAACCAGATTGTTTGATTGTCTGTGTTGATTTTGGAGCTTTGAAAACATATCAACCAAACATAAACTGCCCCAGTGTTTAAAAGAAAATCTCTGAACACACTTTTCAATCCGTTTTTTTTATAATTTTTTTTAGAACAAACCTGTTAGCAAATCAAAATTTTTCTCTAAATTAAAACCTTCGAAAGACAACAATCAATCTTTGAACTGTGTCGAGTTTATTAGGCTTGTATCGTGGCTAAGGCCAGGGGTATGGAAGTAAATATTAGTAAAGGTCCAAAAAGTGATGTGAGGGTTGTTTCGAAAAGGATATTTGAATAATGTTTCATTCAAAATTTGTTTGACTTCTTTTTGTTCACCTTTTTTTTATATCTTTCTTGATATGACCAATAATATTTCTTTTTTTTTTTTGTTATATTTTTGTATTGGTGAACTACTAGTTAGATGAAAAAAACTGCAAACATTATGTCAACCCTCAGTGGGAGGGTGATCCTTGTTTAGGGTAATTTGAAAGAAATTTTTTTGAAAGGCTCAAATTGGGTAAAAAAGGATAATTATTTTTGTTTTTTTTTCAATAAAGAAACATGGCCACACATCATTTCAAATCATGGTTGTTTTTCTTAACAAAAACTTTAATTCAGAGGAAAATGATCTAGTTCATGTGACAAGATGACCCTTGTTTTGTTCTTTTTTTTTTCCTATTTTTGCCTAGATTGTCCTTCAGAATTTTCAGTCTAACTGATTTTTCTTCATTTTTTTTTTGTGTTCAGAGAATTTATGGTAATCCTCTTAGTTTTGAAATGGTTGAAAAGCCAAGAAGGGGGGCTTGAATTGGCTAGTTAAAACTTTAGGCTATTTTTGCAATCTAAAAACCACCTTTAATTGAATCAAGTAGATCACCAAGTTAGGATGCAAACAGTACTGAACTATACACTTTCAATCGATCAAAAACAGAGTTAACAAATTGATTTTACTAAACAGATTATGTTCTAGTATAATCAATCGATTGAAACTGAAATACTGGGGAAAATGCAGAAATGCGAATTTGAATCTTAAACCAGAAACAATGCTCAAGAATGATCAAGATCAGTTCCAAATGATCAAACCTCAGTGGTAGCACAACCTAGCCTACCACAAACCACATTCTCCAAGCTTTAAACCAAGCCAAAAGCTTCAAGAATTGATCCAAGATCAATCTTCAACAACTACAACACCTATGATCACGAAGGAGAGAGTTTCTACAAGTTTCAAGAACCAAATCGTGCTCTAAAATGATCAGCAGACCTCTCTTTCAAAAATTACAGCTTTTATAGTCAAACTGTTACGAAATTCAACAGGTTGATTTTCAAATCAATCGGTTCATTTCACTTGACTTAAGTGAAATCAGTCGATTAAAAACTAAATCAACTGATTGAATTTGTTGTAGTTTAAGACTACTGTAGCCAACCTTTTAACCTATTAAAAAAACATTCAACAGATTAAAAGAGACATTTTAACCTGTTGAAAAACCATTGAACAGATTAAAAACACAAGAAAGACCAAACTACATCTAATTAATGCTTTAAGGTCTACAACATGAATTACAAACTACAAGCACACTTTCTTAATGATGTAAGTACATGGAGAGCACACATTCCAGCCTTGATCACCATGGATATCATCAAATCTCCTTTCCTTCATCAATGTAGACTTTATTCCAATGTTTATGGCTTCAAGATAGTTCAAAAGAGCTTCATTCAATCTTCATCAAATCTTCAAGAAGCAAACCACCTTGGCTTCTCATGTCAACAATCTCCCCCTGATTTGATGAAGCCAACCTCTATTCCATCTATCTTCTTCTATCTTCCATTGCAAAATGCTTCTTCCATTTGTTGGAAACCAATTTATGAAGTAACACCTTAGCTTGAAGCTTGTGAACCTGAAAAACCATTTTACAACAACAATACACACAAGCTAGCAAGTATACAACTGTGATCATGCTCCCCCTATCAATAATATGGGTTCAAATTCAGATTTGATTATTGATTCCAAGTTTTAATGCTTAGTTTAATGTGATCAATTATCCATTTTCCAATTTTTCTCCCCCTTTGGAATCATCAAACAGAACAAATGCATAAAGATAACAAGCATTGCATATCATTTGATTAATACTGGAAGGAAATACAGCCAACAGAAATTGAAAACCAAAAACAAATGCATAAAGCTGATACAATCAGCCAACTCAAAGGAAAAACAACCAACTGAAACAGACAGAACTCGAACTGAAAAATCACAAACACAAGGATGCAATGCATGATCCTAAACAACCACCAGACTTAGTCATCCTAAGGGTCATTTCTGGTCTGGAATGAGTGGAGCATATCATGGATATCATGGATTTGGCCATTCAATGCATTGAACCTCTTATTGCAATAGTTGTGATGTTCATGTTGAGACACATTAAGCTCATGCAGCTGCTTCAGCACCATCCTTTCAAAATATGATTACGCAGGGCCTCTATCCTCTGGAGGATTGTAGGGAATCAAGTCCATGGGTCCAACAGTTGGTTCTTCCTCTTGATTTCCACCACTTGGACCGGCTTCATGGTCATGTGCACCACCACCAATAGCTCCAGCAGTTGTTCATCCATTTCCCACCTTGATAAAACCCATTTTGTGCAGATTTTGGTTGGAGGTATGGTTCAATAGTCCAGTTGACTCTTCTAGCTCATCCTCTACATCGATACCAAAGTATTCAATGAATTTAGACACCAAAACCACATATGGAAGCCTAAAATCCATGAGCCTTTTGGCCTTGAGCATGTGATCACGAAACACATAGATCCAATCCACTTGAATATTGTGTTGAATGCAGTACATGAGTATTAAATCTCCCTCATTCAATGATGAATGGTTGCTACCACGTGGAACAAGGTTTTTTGTGACAATCATACCAAGTAACCTTTGATCCACCTTGAGACCACCAATATGGAAGTGTTTGATTTCAGCAATAGGATTTCTCAAGCATTGGCCATAGTATTGCATCTTGTTGAATTCTGGAACAACCCTAGTTTCACCTTTTCTCACTTGCACACCCCTTGGTTTGAGTCCAACCACATCTTTCCAAGCTCTCTTGTTGATCTCCATTTGAACACCCTTGATGTTGGACAGTAGGACATCATTTTTGAACTCCAAGTTGGTGAAAAACACCTTCACCAAATCTAGATATATTTTCCCTGATGCTGGACAATAGGACATCATTTTGATGCTTTAATTGTTGGAATAGGCTCTCAAAGCCTTCAGCCCTTAGCCAAGAGAACCTCAACACCATAGGAATGTTGATCTGCTTCCTATTCATCTCAATGAGGAACACTTGAATGTTGTCCTCATGATCCTCAAACCATGCTTCAATTCTTCCATGGCTTTCATGATTTGGAGACCTTGGAGTAGAAGGAGTGAAGTGCTCATCATCAGATTGGGTAGCTTTTTGGGAACGACGAGGCATGATGAGTGTTGGTGTGGCTGTTTCTAAGAGATGTATGATGCAAATGTAGCAACACAAGTGCAATATTGATAATTCAACAAACTGATTTTCAGAAACAGTTGATTAAATGGTGGAAATTTTTCTAATTAATTCGTTTTATGTTACCCAAATCAATTTAATGTAGTCCAAAACAGTATCTCGTACATTCATGACGTTTTCAATGTGTTTTTATGAGAGAATCAATCAGTTCAGATCATGTGAGCTGCATGCACATTGGAATTGTACACAAGAATGCTTTTTGGTCAAACAATTCAGTAAAAGTAACACATGGCTGATGAAATGGGCAGTTAAGAGCAGATAATACCTGACAAAAAGATGCTTGCTTTGACTAAGTCAACTTAACAATTCAATTCGTGAGTAAAGGCACAATTTAAGTAAAATCAACACGTTGAAAATAGAATCAGTCGACTAAAACAACATCAGAGCATCAAAGATTAAAAACAAAATTCTGTTAAGTGAAATCAGTTGACTGATTTTGAAAATCAATCGATTGAAAATCGTGAAATTAAACTTCATTTTTCCAGATTCAGTTTTAATGAAATCAACATACTGAATTATGAAAACATCAGATTAAAAATCATAGCAGATCAATGTTTCATCATCTAGTGGCAGTTTAAGTGAAATAAACATGTTGAAATGAAAAATCAACAGGTTGACTATGCCAGTTTTTAACTTTTGTATACCACAGCAGATTTTTATGAAACCAATGCGTGAGTACATAAGATTAACATGCTACAAACACATCAGACCACAATCTTGATGTCTAAAATGCCTAGTTCAGTTCTTAGCTTTTTAAACCTATCTCTAGCCAATGGTTTTGTAAACAAATCCGCCAATTGATTTTCAGTTTTAACAAACTTGATTTCACAATCTCCCTTTTGAACATGATCACGAATGAAATGATGCCTAATCTCTATGTGCTTGGTTTTAGAATGTTGTATTGGATTCTTGGTTAAGTTGATTGTACTAGTATTATCACAATAAAAAGGTACCTTGCTTAGCCTTACACCATAGTCCAAAAGTTGATGTTTCAACCATATGATTTGTGCACAGCCATGTCCAGTAGCAATATATTCAGCTTCAGCTGTGGAAAGTGCCACACAAGCCTGCTTTTTGCTATTCCATGATATTAGACTTGATCCAAGCAAATGGCAAGTACCACTTGTGCTTTTCCTATCCAATTTGCACCCTACATAGTCTGAATCTGAAAAGCCACTAAGAGATATGTTAGAATCACATGGATACCATAAACCAACATTGGTTGTTCCTTTGAGGTACTTTAGAATCCTTTTTGCAGCCTTAAAGTGTGATTCCTTAGGATTTGCTTGAAATTTAGCATATAAGCATACTCCAAACTGAATATCTGGCCTACTTGCTGTAAGATAGAGCAAAGACCCAATCAACCCTCTATATTTGGTTGAATCTACTGGTTGGCCAGCCTCATTTGCATTCATAAGGCAATTTGTTGCAATTGGAGTGGCAGCTTCCTTGCAATCCTCCATTTTAAACTTTTTCAACAAGTCAAAACAGTATTTTGATTGATTTAAAAATGTTCCATGCTTGAGTTGCTTGATTTGCAACCCTAGAAAGTAGGCAAGCTCACCCATCATGGATATCTCAAATTCTCCCTGCATAGCTGCAACAAACTCTTCACACAATGTGTTATTATTTGAACCAAAGATGATATCATCAACATACACTTGAACAAGTATAACATCATTCTCATGTTTTCTAATGAAGAGTGTTTTATCCACTGCACCTCTAGCATAACCTTTTGATAAGAGAAAATTGCTTAGCCTTTCATACCATTGCCTTGATGCTTGTTTCAAACCATATAAGGCCTTTTTCAATTTGAAAACATGGTTAGGATAGAGATGATCCTTAAATCCAGGAGGTTGTGAAACATACATTTCTTCATTTAGGAAACCATTCAAGAATGCACTTTTCTAATCCATTTGATGCAATTTAAAGTTACACATGCAAGCATATGCTAAGAGTAATCTCACAGCTTCTAGCCTAGCTACAGGTGCATAAGTTTCATCAAAATCAATGCCTTCTTCTTGATTATAACCTTTAGCAACTAGTCTAGCTTTGTTTCTTACTATATTACCATCTTCATCCATTTTGTTTCTAAAAACCCATTTGGTTCCAATTATATTCATGTCATTAGTTTTAGGAACTAGAGACCACACATCATTTCTTGTGAATTGATTGAGTTCATCTTGCATAACAACAATTCAATTACTATCATTCAAAAGCATCATTCACATTCTTAGGTTCAATTTGAGATACAAATGCAACATGTTCACAAAATACAATCCTACGTCTAGTAGATACTCCCTGTTTGATATCACCTATGATGTTGTCCTTTGATAAACCTCTAGGCTGGATCCAATCCTTGGGCAATTTGCTGTTTGCAGCTTTTTCAGTCGACTATTTTGCCTTTTCAACCGACTGATTTCCTGCAACAGTGGACTTTTCTGTAGTAGAAATCTGCTCCTGTAGTTGATCTTCCTCATCTGCATTCTTTGACACTTGATCTTGCAGTTTTGGGTTAGTTTCATCAAATACAACATGCATAGAGTCTTCAACAGTCATCAATCTCTTATTATAGACTCTATATCCATGACTTTGTGTAGCATAGCCTAGAAAAACACCTTCATCTGCTTTTGCATCAAATTTGGCAAGACTTTCTTTGCCATTATTTAAGATGAAGCACTTACATCCAAATAATTTTAGGTGACTTAAAACAGGCCTTCTCCCTTTGAAAAGCTCATAAAGGGTTTTCTTCAAAATTGACCTAATCAACACTCTATTTAAGACATAGCAAGCAGTGTTGACTGCATCAGCTCAAAAGTACTTAGGTAGTGAGTTTTCATTCAACATAGTTCTAGCTAGCTCCTCAAGTGATCTATTTTTCCTCTCAACAACACCATTTTGTTGTGGTGTTCTTGGTGCAAAAAAATTATGGTTGATACCATGCTTTTCACAAAAGTGTTCAAACTTTTCATTTTGAAATTCCCCACCATGATCGCTTCGAATAGACACTATCTTGGAACTCTTTTCATTTTTAAGCATCTTGGCAAGTCTTTTGAAAGCATGAAAAGTGTCATTTTTGGCAGCTAAGAACAAAGTCCATGTGTACCTAGAGAAATCATCAACAATGACTAATGCATAAAGATTGCCAGCAAGACTCATGGTTCGAGATGGACTAAATAGATCCATGTGAAGCATCTCTAAAGGTCTTTCAGTTGAAACAACATTTTTAGATTTAAAAGAGACCTTAGCTTGTTTTCCTTTTTGACATGCTTCACACATTCTATCCTTCTCAAACTTGAGTTTTGGTAGTCCTTCAACCAGCTGTTTTCTATTCAGCCGATTGAATGCTGCATGTGTATGTGACAAAGTCTTCTATGCCATAACCAAGTATCATCCTCTTTTGTAAGCAAACAATGGATGCTAAATGATGCATGATGCAAGTCAAGTAGATATATATTATTGACTCTCTTGCCTATCAAAACAATACTATCATGTGCATCATATATCAAACAACTATTTGGTTCAAACATGACTTTAAAGCCTTTATCACATAGTTGACTTATACTTATCAAATTGTGTTTGAGTCCTTCAACCAGCAGCACATTCTTGATGTTGAAAGAGGATCCATTGCCTATGACTCCATTTCCAAGGATTCTTCCTTTGTTGTTGTCTCCAAAGGTTACAAACCCTTCTTCCTTCAACTCCAACTTCGCAAATTTGGTTTTATCTCCTGTCATATGTCTTGAACAGCCACTATCAAGGTACCACAAATCTTTCTTATCACCTTTCATGACCTGCAAAACAGATTTGGATTATTTGGTACCCTTTGATAGGTTGGGTCCATCATGGTTATGCCTTTCTAGATCCTTTTGGGATCCATTTCATAATCCCTTTAGGAACATCATATTTTCTAGCATGACAATTCTTAATAACATGACCTTTTTGCATACAATAGTTGCATGAAATGAATGGCATGTCACTTGGCATGCTTTTAGAAAAGAAACTAGAGAACTTCTTGGTTTTCTTTTGAAAAGAAGGATGGAAACCAAGTCCAGCTTTACTAAATACACAATTTTGTGAACCAAGAACAACTTCTAAGTTTGTTTCTCCTCTTGTGAACCTTGCACAGGTCTTTATAAGGTATTTCACTTGATTTTTCAGCTGACTGATTTCTAAAACAGTCAGTTGAATTACTGTAAATAATTTCCAAATGTTCAAAATTAGTTTTTAAATCAGCTGTTTCTTTTCCAGTTGACTAACTTTGTTTTCCAGCCAATTGTTTAAGCCTTTCAACCGATTGTTTAATGCAGAAATCTTGTTTGCTTCATTATGCAACTCTTCAAAATCATGCAACAATTGATTATAGTCATTTAAGTCTAGAGAAATTACTTGGCTTGAGGAAGATGACTCACAGCCAGCCATGAGACACAAGTTGGCTTCTTCACTCTCATCGTGTGAGGAGCTACTTGTTGTTGAATTATCATTGTCTTCCCATGCAATGTATGCACGTTTCTCCTTTTGCTTCTTCTCCTTTTTCATATCAACACTCTTCTCCTTTTCTTTGTTAGTTTGGACATTCAATTTTGATATGTCCTTGTTTTCCACAGTTATAACATGTAAAATTAGAAGAGTTTGATTCATTGTGTTTGGAAGTATACCTCTTGGGATTACCTTTGATACCTTTCCTTTTGAGATACTTACCAAACCTCTTGAAAAGGAGATTCAAGTTCTCACTCTCACTTGATTCAGCCACCTCATCCTCAAGTTCCTCATTTTTTCTTGGTGCTAGTCTTCAAGGCTATGTTCTTGACCTTTTTCTCACTTGACTCAAGCTCATTAAGCCTTTGCATCTCAATCTCATGCTCCCTAAGCTTACCAAACAATGCAACTGTAGTCAAAGTGGATAGATCTCTTGTTTCTAAGATAGCCACGACCTTTGGTTGGCAAGATCTATCAAGACACTTTAGCACCTTGATGTTTAACTCTTCCTTGTCAAATTCCTTACCCAAGCCTATGAGATGGTTGACTATGTGAGTGAATCTCTTTTGCACATCCGCTATGGATTCTCCTTGTTTCATCTTGAATACCTCATATTCTTGAATCAAGGCATGCTTTCTTCCTCTCTTAACATCATTGGTTCCTTCATGAGTCACTTCAAGAACCTCTCACATTTCCTTGACACTCTTGCATTGTGAAACACGAAAAAACTCATCCATGTTGAGAGATGAAGTGAGGATATTCTTTGCATTGCAATCATATTGAGCTCTCCTCCTTTCTTCCTCATTCCATTGAGTCCATGGCTTATTAACCTGCACATCATCAACAATATGCTTAGGAGTATATGGTCCATTTATGATTGCATCCCATATCCCTTGATCTATTGACTCAATAAAGATTTTCATCCTAATTTTCCAAAATTGGTAATTAATGCCACTAAACATAAGGGGTCTATGAATTGGGGCACCTTCACCAAAGGGTAACTTGTTTTCAGCCATTTCAAGTAGTTCAAAACAGATTTAGGACCTTACTTGATCAAATTTCAAGTACCTTGCTCTGATACCAATTGTTAGTTTTGAAATGGTTGAAAAGCCAAGAATGGGGGGTTGAATTGGCTAGTCAAAACTTTAGGCTATCTTTGCACACACACAAAGCTTGAGAAAGATCAAACCTCAATGGTAGCACAGCCTTGCCTTCCACAAACCACTTTCTCCAAGCTTCAAACCAAGCCAAAAGCTTCACGAATTGATCCAAGGTCAATCTTCAACAGCTGCAACACCTATGATCACGAAGGAGAGAGTTTCCACAAGTTTCCAGAACCCAATCGTGCTCTAAAATGATCAACAGACATCTCTTT
Organism: Vigna unguiculata; assembly: GCF_004118075.2. Taxonomy (NCBI): domain Eukaryota; kingdom Viridiplantae; phylum Streptophyta; class Magnoliopsida; order Fabales; family Fabaceae; genus Vigna; species Vigna unguiculata. Next base: position 14,446,776 of record NC_040288.1, on the reverse strand, counting down.
CAAAAATCACAGCTTTTATAGTCAAACTGTTACGAAATTCAACAGGTTGATTTTCAAATCAATCGGTTGATTTCACTTGACCTAAGTGAAATTAGTCGATTAAAAACTAAATCAACTAATTGAATTTGTTGTAGTTTAAGACTACTGCAACCAACCTTTTAACCTGTTAAAAAACCATTCAACAGATTAAAAGAGACATTTTAACCTGTTGAAAAACCATTCAACAGATTAAAAACACAAGAAAGACCAAACTACATCTAATTAATGCTTTCAGGTCTACAACATGAATTACAAACTACAAGCACACTTTCTTAATGATGTAAGTACATGGAGAGCACACATTCCATCCTTGATCACCATGGATATCATCAATCTCATTTCCTTCATCAATGTAGACTCCATTCCAATGTTTATGGCTTCAAGATAGTTCAAAAGAGCTTCATTCAATCTTCATCAAATGTTCAAGAAGCAAACCACCTTGGCTTCGCATGTCAACAAATCCTTTTTAGGGTATGTGTCCCCTTTATGATGATCCTCTATGGAAATAAAAACAAGGTTTGTGGTGAAAGAGAGATGGATAGGGAAATAGATCTGAGAAATTTCATGCATGCAAGATTAGATGGGTACATCAAAAGAAATGATAATAAAAAATATTTTATTTTTTTATTAAATCCATTGATTTGACCAAAGAATGTTTTATTATTTTCTCATTTTTTATAAGAGAGATTCCAAGAATTTGGTGACAAGAAAAATGGGAAACAATTTGAATTTATTGTAGTGCAATATTTTTTTGTTTATTTTTTTTTAAATTATGCATATGCATGTTGAAACTATGAACATGGTACCATGGATGACCACGGAATGGGAATGCAAATGCATGTTTGTGCATCGTAGAGCACTTATTCATGTGATATGTTAATGAAATGTATGCTTATGCCTAAGGAGGTAGTTTTTTATTTTTTTTATAATGGTGTGATTGTGATAAATTTATTATTATATACAAGGAAAGGTGAGGGTAAAGGACGCAAATAGTCTCCCTTTAGTGCCTTTATTTAACATGGGTTTGATGCTTAAAGTTCTAAGGGAAAGTATATGTGCTCACAAGGATAGTTCCCTAATACCTAAATATCAAGGTCACTAGAGCTATGGCCCATTTCATGGCATTTCCCATGATAGTTGGTAAACAACAAGAAGTGGGAGTACCAATGAAGCAAACAAACTCTAGTTGGGGTTCTCACAATGACCACTTGGGAAGTACATCCACTGTGACACTACTACACAATCCCCTCTAATTCTAAGCAACTCAGACCCGGGTATAGGGCCCCACTCATGTAATGAATAAAATGTATGTGTGTGAAGGGAGAATACAATGTATACCCAAGCCCCCACCTGACAATTATTCAAAATATCAAAGAATATACACATACAATTATTATTAAATATAAAAATAGATAAAAATACACATACCCAAAAAGAAAGAAAAATGAGAAACAAAAAATATGAAGAAAAACCACATCAATCTTGCACATATAAATAAATGGTCTAACTCTCTAGCATCCCCAGTGAAGTTGCCATCTGCCACAACCGAAATCGTGACGGGACGACGAACCAAAAATTAAAATTTGAAAAAATAAAGAGTTTAGGGTCGCCACTATAGTTTATTATGGAAAACTACGAAAAAAACCAAAAAGATAAGACAAGATATACAAAAAACCAAATTTTGGGTTCGGGAGTCGGTTACATGTAGGGAAGGTATTAGCACCCCACAACGTCTGTCCTAACACGGTACCTTTAATTAAATGTGCAAAAGGATGTGGTTTTCAAAATATTTATTTTTACCCAAAAATAGTAATAACAGAATATACAAAAGAAACAAAAAATATTTTGTTTTTTATTTTTTGGGCCCGGCGAGGATTAATCCTCACTCCTACATAGTTCTTTATAATCTTTTAGAAATTGTTGATTTGATTTGTTTTATTTTTTATAATTTTGAAAACCTTTTTATGTTTTTTGGTATTTTTAATTATTTGAAAATGAGTGTCACACGACGCGAGCGGTCAAACAAACACTAAAATTAAACAAAGAAAACTGTGTTTTTTATCTTTAGTTCTTTATATTATTTTTGATAAATTTTCTAGAAAAATAAATTCTAAAATTGGTGTCACGCGGCGCGAGCGGCCGGACCGACACTAAAAGAAATGAAGAAAAACTATTTTTTATGATTTTTAGAATAAAATATTTATGAATAGTAGAAAATAATATCCCAAAAAAGACCAAAGTTTAGGTGTAAAACAAAAAAACGTTCAATATTAAAAGATAATATAAGAAAAAAGGGAATGAATAAAAAATAAAAAGATAACGACAGTGACATACCTTATACACTTTTCAATTATTTTGTATATTATAACTACCTTTTTCTTTTCTTTTCTCCTTTCTTTTTTTTCAAGAGAGATAATAAAAGAGGTGTGTGGGTGGTAATGAGAAAGAGAGAGGAAGAGTAGAGAATATCTTTTCGGTCTCCCCTTACCATATGACAAAGTGTGTATACTCACACCTTGCAATATCAATGCAATCTTAGTCTTAATTGTAATTAACAATATAAGGAAGGAGTTGGTCATGATAGCAGCACATTATGGGAATCAAATTGCAGCAAATCAAAGCACAAAATCAATCAAGATTAATAATATTGATTCTAACCGTCAACAAATCGGAGCACAAAATCAATCACAGTTAGTAATATTGATTATAACCATTTGAAGAAATATTTCTTCTAATTATTAGAATCATATCACTAATTATTAGAATCATAACCACATGAAGGAGTGTGATAATTAATAACAAATTGGGCTCTTTCTTCTTTTTTTTCTCTTTTTTTTCATCTCTCTTTTTTTCTTTTTTTTTCTAAAATTAAAGTTTGAAAGATCTCTGAAGAAAATTTTGTTTCACATTTTTTTTTAATTTTTCATTAACTATTTTTTTAAAAAAATAAATTTATTCACCCAGACGAAATTGGGTGTTGACATTTATTGTAGCAGAATAAAATTTTCTGAAACGTCTATCATAAAAGGAAAATTTTAATACAATTCATCTATAAATATAATATTTTTTCATCAATAAATATAAGTTTTTTTACTCAATCTATATACTTATTTAAGTTGATTCTTGAGTCTTTCTTAAAAAATCAATAAAGAAATTTGAAAATAAGAAGTTACATAAAATTTATAAACAACATTCACTTGCAATTGCAAATTGCTTTCTTTGTTTAATTACACCATGCACATGATAACTACGTCTCTACCATTGAATATAAAAGCTTCAATAATTAAAATTATTAAAGCATCTAGAGAGTGTGATAACCAAGCTATTATAATATACTTTTATTTCACTTTGGCAGTTGATGTAGGCTTTTTTTGTATGCCATATTAATTTATTTTGTAATTGATTTAGCATTCATGCTTTTTTTTGTTTGCCATATTAATTTATTTTGTAATTAATTTAGCATTCACTAGTAACCTATTTTCACACATATATATATATATATATATATATATATATATATATATATATATATATATATATATATATATATTTCTTTTCCCATACAGGTTTGATCTATATTGGATTCTCTAAGCAATGGTCGCGGACTAATATTTAGGTAGATTTCTTCTTTCCTCAAGATATATTTATCTCATTTATCACATTTTATTTATAATGATTTTTTTCTTTATTTTCTATTTTTACTCCTGAAATGTGCATTATAATAGTATCCTGATTATGTCATTAATTAATATTCAATGTGTTCAGGTTAAAGTATTCAATTTGTTTTAGTTGCTAGCTTAATTTAAATTAATATTTTTTTAATGTATCTCAGACCAATGACAAGTCATGAGCCCTAATAGAACATGGATGTTGCAAAGAAAGGATCGATCTAGCATGATAAGTGAAGAATTTAGGAATGGAGTTGATGATTTCATTCGAATATCTACTTGAAGTTAGATTTTAACATGAGTGTAAATTGTTATGATCGAATGATTTCCATAATTAAAGGCATGCTTCCGGAGTCAGAAAGGTTGCCTGAAACTTTGTATAGATCGAAGAAAATGGTTAATGAGTTGGGATTAGGATACGAGAAGAGAAATGCATATCCTAATCATTGCATGTTGTATTACAAAGAAAATAGTGAATAGAATGTTTGTTCGATATGTAAAGAACCACGATTTAAATCGAAGACATCTACAAATAAGAAGGATGTTCCTTACTCAATATTGAGATATTTTCCTCTTGTTCCAAGACTTCAATGCCTATACATGTCTAATAATACTTCAAAATATATGCGTTGGCATGCAGATGGAGTGCGTCAAGATGAATCAGTGATGACACATCCATCTGATGTAGAGGCTTGGAAGCAATTTAACTATACAAATCCTACATTCTCACAAGATTCTTGGAATGTTAGGCTTGGGCTTTGCATAGATGGTTTTAATCCATTTAGCAATACAGGTACCCCATACTGATGTTGGCTTGTTACATATAATCTTCCACCAAGTATGTGTATGAAAAAAGAATATATATTTCTTACACTTGTGATTCCTGGACCAAAGTTACCTAGTAAAAGTTTAGATGTGTATCTCCGACCTCTAGTTGATGAATTAAAGATGTTAAGGGATATTACGGTAAACACTTTTGATACTTGGAAAAAACAAAATTTCATTATGAAAGCAACATTGTTATGGACAATAAGTGATTTTCCTGCATATGGAATGTTGTCCGGGTGGAGCACTCATGGGAGAGTTGCTTGTCCATATTGTATGGAGAATAGTAAATCATTTGGTTTGAAGTATGGTAGGAAACCTTGTTGGTTTGATTGTCATCGTCAACATTTGCCTATTGATCATCCTTTTCATCATGATCGATAGTCTTTTAAGAAGTCTGTAGTAGAAAACTCTTTACCTCCACAACACTTAAGTGGTATAGATATCTTAAACAAAGTGAATCAACTTCAAGAAATTAACTTTGGCTTATAAAGCAGCCTGACTTCGGTAGAACTAATAATTGGGTAAAGAAAAGAATATTTTGGGAATTGCCTTATTGGTCCACCAATCTAATTTGACATAATTTGGATGTTATGTATGTTGAAAAGAATGTGTTAGACAATGTGTTCAACACTGTTATGGGCATAAAGGACAAGAAAAAAGATAATGCAAATGCAAGGCAAGATTTGAAGTTGATATGTAAACGTCCTAGGTTAGAGTTAATAGTTGAGAATGAAAAGTATAAAAAACCAAAGGTAACATATGCCTTGAATTTGGATCAAAGAAATAAGGTGTGTGAATGGATAAAAAAATTGAAGTTTCTAGATGGGTACTCATCTAACATATCATGTTGCATTAATTTAGATGAAGGAAAAGTATACGGAATGAAGAGTCACGATTGTCATGTTTTAATGCAAAGACTTGTTCCTTTGGCCTTTTGTGACATGTTGCAAGACCACTATGGAAAGTTTTAACTGAATGGAGTATGTTCTTCAAAGAGATTTGTGCAATTGGAATACGTGTTTCTATCATGGACAATGTCAGAGTTTCCATCATTGAAATAATTTGAAAGCTTGAGAAGATTTTTCCACCAACATTTTTTTACTCAATGGAACATTTGGTAATACATCTCCCATATGAAGTTAAGGTTGGAGGACCTATGCAGTATAGATGGATGTATCCATTTGAGAGATGTATGTTGTACTTGAAAAGGAAAGTTCAAAATAAGGCAAAGGTTGAAGGATCTATTTGTGAAGCATATATTTGGGAAGAAATTTCTAACTTTGCTTCTTTATATTTTGATCCAAGCATTCAAACAAGGTACACTAATGTTCCTCCTAATGATGATGGTGGTGAACAAAAACTGGATGATAAATTGTCTGTTTTTATACATCCAAGTCGCCTTATTGGCAAAGGTCAACAAGATTCTTAAAAGATGAAGAAATTTAGATTGTTGAGACATATATCTTAGTGAATTGTAAAGAATCAGAATCTTATCTTTAGTAAGTTTTCTTTTTAATTTATATGTTTATGCATTTTATAATTATATTAGTTATGTTATTAATTACCGTATTGTTAGAGAATTCGAGGATTCACTAAAGGAAAGAAATCCTAATATATCTGAGGATGAAATACTCATTGCTCAAGATAGAGATTTTAGTAGATGGTTGAAACAATAAGTAAGTAGTCTCTCCCATACTATTTATAATGTACAATTTAATATTTATTAATTATAATAATGATATAATTATGTGTTTTCACTTTTTCAATCATTCATGTCTAGATCAAAAGATTCGAGAGATAAGTTATGGCCATTGAAGGTTGTGACTTCTTATAATGGTTTGATTGTTAATGGATATAGATTCCATGCAAAGGATTATGGACATAATAAGTCCACCATGAATAGTGGGATATGTGTTCGAGGAAACATATATGGTGAAAATGATTTGGACTATTATGGTATTGTTGAGGAGATATTAGAATTATCATATAAATGGTAGCGAATCTAACTACCATTTATAGGTAAAAAGAATCAAATTTTGTTATGTATTTAACAACATTTATCTTCATGAAAAACAAATGACAATTCATTTTGTTTAGATTAAGAGAAAAAAAAAAAAGAAGACAATAAATTAGCTTCTATCAACAATTTATAGTTTCAATGTGTTTTTTTAGGTGCTACTTCAATTGATGGTAATCAATCACCACCTACCACCCTAATGTTTGATGGTGGTCAATCAAATGTCGATCCAACATCTAATGATGTACCTACTCAAGATCCTTCAAGTGTATATTCTAATAATGAAGTTGATAGGAGACTTGTCATATTTGTAAAAAAAGTTATCAGACTGTAAGTACATCCAATCAAATATTCAATTCAATGTTGTTAATTTTTGGTTTGTAAAATGATTATTCGAACATGCAGAAGAAGGTTTGTTCCCGATTCTGTGACTCGAGATATCATATTTGAATTATTGATGAGAATGCCTAATCTAGCTGAGAAATGGAAAACTTATTCTGCTGATATGAAAGAAATCTTATTCAATGATTTTAAGGCAAGTTACTATATATAATCTTTTATCTTTATATTACATTTACTTATCATTAATTTTTATAAATTTGTATTGGTGTAGAATAAGTACCGATTTGCATCAAATTATGACCGTAGCATGCCAAAAAAAGGCAAGAGAAAGAGCAAACTCAGATAATATAGAAGACATAAAAGGTTTTGGGCCAAAAGGAATAAGGACTAAGATGTGGGACACTTTAATTGACATATGGATGACACCAGATTGGAAAAATAAATCTATTGCTGGTAAAAATAATAGGGTTGCCAAGCCAAAGGCTGTGGTGCACACTAGAGGGTCAATAAGCCTTGGACAACACTTGAAAAAGATGGTATGACTTTCTAATAATACTTATATATTTCATGCATTAAAGATATCTTCACCACCGTCTGCCATGAAACATGGCGAGAAGAAAATATGAAGATGATTTAAATTTCATGTCGTAACTTGTACAGGTTAAGAAATTAATAATTGCACATTATATACAAAGTATTTGGATGATAAAAGCATAGTACAAAATAATAGAGTGAGTCTTGAAGCTGATTCGCTGAAATATTCTACATCCAAAGATCAAAATACGGTAATTGGGTCAATGACGTGCTATGGTGTAATATAAGAGATATGGGAGGTTGACTGTACTATGTTCAATATTCCATTGTTCAAATGTAAGTGGATTGATAATAAAAGTGGTGTCAAAATCGATGAATCGGGTGTGACTCTAGTTGATTTTTGAAAGGTGGGTCATCGAGACGAGCCTTTTATCATGACACATCAACCATCTCAAGTTTTTTATGTAAAAGATTCTGCATATGAACATTGGTTTGTTGCTCTTCATGGTAAGAGACAAATTGATGTTAATGAAGAGAATTTGAGTAACCTTCATATTGCTGATACTCATCCATTTAAAACAACGATAAATTTTGATGAGGCACCGGTACTTGACGATGTATAGGCAATTCGGGAAGATTACGATAAGGGAATATACATATGACCAATCCATAACTTTATGTATGAAACTGAATTTTTTGTATAAATTTATGTGTTTTGTTAAATAATATGTTATTTGTTATTTTAAATATTTGTTATCAATCTTTTGTATTTTTTTCTTTTAATTACAAATATATGGCTAACCATCAGACTTAATCATTGGAGGATGAAGTGCCCAAAAAGATAACCACCAGAGGAGCCACTAGATTTAGGAAGCTCTTGTTGAGAAAAGCTAAAGGTAAGAAGACTCATGTCATTATTGACGTCATGACTAGTTATGCTTCAGGTTGTAATGGAGAACTCGTCAGAAGCTATTTAGGAGTACTGGCACATGACAAAATATCCATCCTTACTCCTGGTTTCGATCTTGTGTTTGAAGTTCAACGAAACATTATATTGGTAAAGCACTTATTCATGTGCATTTTCTTTATTGCAGATGATATTTTATATTCCAAATGTGGTGACGCTTAAACATAAATGTTTGTCGGCTGACGCCGAGGATTTTCGTGGTTTTAAGACAAAACTAACGTCTAGGTATATCTATGGATCTAAAAAGAATGAAGATTCACACGAGATCTATAAGGCAATTGATGAAGACACTTCGAGTTAGTTTGTTGAGTCTCGTACATCTGAAGGATGGAAGGTTAGTTTACTTGAATTCAATTGTTGAAATTTTGTACAAGTTGAACTAATTCATAAAATGAATTATATGTTACAGCAAAAGAGGACAAAAGCCCAAGCAATACGTGCTCAAAATAAAAACTCGCACTTATTGTCTTGTGGTCAGTATAGAAAGCTTCAAGAAAAGATATTGAAGGAAAAAAGAAAAGTCTAGGCCCCCACCTTCTAAAGATGATTTTCCCGTGCCTCCTTCACCACCATATTGTCATCAAAAGTAGAAGTTAGCCCGTCTACAATCATCAGACACTTACACTATTGAAACTGTAGGAGAAATCTCTGAAAAAATTGTAAGAGTTAACTTTACTTTAAACAATAATATCATTTTATACTGATTTTATTTTAATTTTCTTTTGTTATATTGCAGGACTCCTTAGTTGAGCAGAGGTCCCAAGGTACTTTCATTCCAAAAGGTCATCATGACATTCTTGCTACTGTAATTGGACGGCCTGAGCAACCTAGACGTATGGGTGTTGTTAGAGCAAGAGTCTACATTCGCCAATATTTTGGTGGTTCCTCTAGTCAGTCTTCATGGACACACAATGCTGAGTATGAAGAAAAACTAACAAAACGACTGACAGAAAAAATCACTGAAAGGGTTATGCGTTAGTTCAAGCAGCATTTTGGTGGTCATGGCATCCTTCCGCAACTAATACCCCAACCATAACCTTTTATGCCCCCAACAGGTAAAATTAACAATCATTTTGTGCTAAGTTATGATCTTCCATAATTGTGATGGCAAGTTCTAGGGGAGGATGTAGATGACGCTCATCGATGTGAACTATATGTTCTGCATGGTACATGGAAGACACTAGTGGCTCGTGGAACAGTATTTGCGGCAACCAATGTTTTTCATTGTATGGAGCTAATGAATGATGAGGCTAAGGTCACGGTAGAGGAAGTCATTGTACCAGATGCTTTAGTTCTTGTGCCAATAAATGAGGAATATACTGTGGCACATGCATTTCAGTCTTTCCTCGCCTAGCCTAAAGATTTGGTTGGTTCTATTTCTGATCCCTCGATATGGATCCCCAAACTTATCTTATAATACTTTGTATTTAAAGTTTACATGTTATTTATATTCACAATCAATTTTTTTTCATGTAATAATAGTCGCATGAAGTCGAAAGTCCTAAATCTATGAAGATTCTAATATCTTTAGACGATCCTCTTGGTGCATTACACCAACTTGCTGACATCATAAGTGATAAGTCGATGGCAGTTTTATAGGATTCTGATGTATTTGGGAGAGATAGTGACATCCCAATTTACCTGCATAAGCAAGATGTCTTAGAGCTTGCGTCAGAGACAAAAGAATTGAATATTACCCTTATTCAGTTATGAATGATGTAAGCATCTAAACCATTCATTATTTTTAACTACTTTATCTATTAATTTATATTAAATAAATATTTTTGTTCAGGTATATATTTGGTGTCAGTAACAATATGGGGTTGAGTGATGTATATATGTTCATAGACCCTTAACTAACTCATGCAGACAATAAAATTGAAGACATTCAAGCATATGTTACCTAGTGCTTTGGACGAGGGAAGGAAATATATTTTGTCCCCTATATTACTGGGTATGTGTAGTTTGTTGACTTCTAATTATAATCTGTCATTTTAAGGTAAAACAATGAATTTTTGTTTAGATTGCAAGCATCATAACTAATTGTGATTTCAATGAAGGACAACAATATTATGTGGCTTTGTTCCTTGCACAGGCCTCCCCCTAAGCATCTCAAACAAGTTATAGATTGGTAAGAACCACCTTTTTATGAACTTTCTTTCTTATATAATTTTATCTTAATACCTTACTTTTTTCATAGTTCAATTGTTGGACATAGCATGTTGTTAGGGAAATCAACTGCTATGACAAAAAGGCTAGCATGGTTGGGCCTTCAGGTTTGTTATATTGGTCTATGGTATTATAGTTATTCAATTTCTTTCCTTTCTCAATTACTTATAATTGTGCCTTCATTGTAGTGTAATTTACAAACCGGCTCATATGAGTGTGGTTACTATGTAATGCAATGGATATCAACCGTTGTACGTGCTCGTATTACAAGTGGTTGGGAAACGGTAATAGTTTCACTATATCAAATACTTATTTGCAATTTTATCTTAGTTTAGATACTAATTTAAATTGTTCTCTTGTGTGCAGAGATTCAGTACCTCTACATCAATCCTCGCCAAGTCCATCAAATATTTAAGGATAACTTGTGCAAAGTACATTATACAAATGTACAATAGTACTTAGTATATTGTTTATGGTACCATATGAGATTGTAATGTGTCCTACATTAATATGAATAATATTTAAGTATTTTGCCACATTTTCTATTTGAATAGCATTTGGCTTTTTGTTTCTGGTTGGTTTTGGTTTTCTAGTTGAAAATTTGCAGTTTAAATGTGGTGATTATGAATAAAACAAGATCAGAATTTAAAAAGAAAAATGACAACTTTATGCCTCGGTTGTAACCAAAACCGAGGCAGAAGGTTATAACAATTTTTTTTAATAACTAATATGCTTTGGTTGGACCAGAACCGAGGCAGTAAATCTAACTTTCTACTTTGGTTGGACGAGACCCGAGGCAAAAACTATATTTAATTTTTTTTTTATTTCTGATACACAATTAGGCCTCGGTTGGTGGAAAGCGAGGCAGTAACTATTCAATATGCCTCGGGTTAATAACTGAGGCATAAAGAAGTTTCTTTTTACCTCGACAGTATATGACTCGGGTGTGAACCCGAAGCTAAAAGTTGAAAATAATCGTTGTCGTTTTCCTTCCCTGCACTGGTTTGAACTTTCTTCTCTTTTCTCCAATTCAGAGTCACCCACTAGTTTTGGACAAACACAAGTGCATCAATGTAGATTTCTCTCCCAAAGGTTAAAAGAGTAAGAATCTCAATGCTTCTCAAACTAAATTTCCACTTTTATTCTTATTTCTACTCTCTGATGCTCCTCATAAATGTAGATGTATTTGTTCTAGAGAATTTTGTTATATGTATATAGATATATATATCACACTCTCTCTCTGGATTTTGATATTTTTGTTAGATGTTTGCTTGGCTACTCTTTAGCATAGTCGTTTAAGTTAATTAATGATTGCAATCCCATTTGTTCTCGCGTGCTTCAATCTTCACTGCACATACTCACGTACCATGCCTTTCCATCACTCAAATACACTTTTTTTTCTTTTTCATGATTCAATACTAATGCATATCTTGTGTGTCTTTTTCCCACAAATTACGATCATTAGATTCATTTTTGTTGTCATTTGATTGAGAGCATATAGTGTCCCAAAGTACACACTTAATTATTTCTTCTATTGTTTCTATGTTTGTGTTTAATGGAGAGAATATTTTGATTTAAAGTGAATGTACTTGACTTGAAAAAAAAAAGAGAACTTTGGTGGTGCATATCTTTTGATCAATAGGACAGATTTATAGCTTAAAATCCATTTTGGATTTGAGGAATCAATTTGAAAAGGAAAATCACCGTATATGCTATGTACTTTGCTATATGAGAAATAAAATATACTATCAATTATTTAAGAAAGTTGCTAGTATGATTTTGAAGACAATTGTTTTAGAAATTAAAATATTTAGTCCCAATTATAGTTTTGACCATTGCATTAGATAAAATTACATTTTCGATCTATTTATTTTTCTACAATTTTAGTGCCTTAGTTTTTAAGTATTTGTAATTTTGTTTAATTTTATATTTTAAAAACATTGATTGTTATCACATAATAAGTTGGAAAATAAAACTTAAAAAAAAGGAAAATATGGGATTTTTTTCTATAATGGAATAGTGTCCTCAAATTATCAAATATTAACTTTGTTCACCAATGGATTATCGAAGAAAGACATTGATAAAGAGTTTGAAAACTAAGATTGAAAATTAAAATTGTTTCCTCTACCTTCAATATATTTTCAATATTTATATTTATAAGTTTCCCTATGACATTTTATAATGAATTAAAAGATGTATTCATTTAATTTTCAAGTTGTCATACTAAACATACTTAAGTTGTCAGCATCGAGTAAAAGTGAACATTTTTAAAACTTAAAATAATTAAAGCAAAGTTTACTAGAAATTAAAAACTATGAATTTTTATCATTACAGTTTATCAACATGACTTCTAAGTATATATCATGATTTTCATAAAAAAAAGTTATAGTATATATTAAGTTTTGTAACTAAAAAGTAAATACATAAAATGAAAAATAAAAATAAAAGTACAAGGAAAAGAAAATATTGGTCCTTGAATATGTGTAGAGAGACTTCATTAAGCAATGCCATGGTGATAGTTTGTAGTATTTGACTCCATTACTGCTTGAATAAAGATGCACTCCAATGCTTTTCTCATTCTCTTGTGGAATTTGAAATCAATCAAATCATTATTTATTTTGTTTAATTCAAAAGATTAAACACCGATAAAAAAAACAAGGATTTTATGCTTAATGGTTTCATATTCTCTATTACTGCAATGGCTGAATTCAATGCATCAGAGATAGATTTTGTGTCTACCTGTTAACAAAATCAAATAGGAAGAAAATTTTAAGCTTCAATATTACGACCAAAATTGTTCTAAATTTTAGAAAACAAAAACATAATTAAACATTATGATTAGTATGTCGTATATAATAAAGAACATTACCTTAAGGTAGGTTAAAGGGATTAAGTTGGAGAATAATGACAATTTTCTTGTCAATTTGGCAACAGATTATTGATTTCTTCTCTCTAATGGTGCCCATTCACTAAGAAGAAAAGTATAAGTCTTATAACGATGACGATATTGGATTTTGAAAATCTTCCTCCAGTGGTTAAATAAGGTTAGATGTAGGAAAAATCCTTAAAGGTGAGTGATATGAAAATTAGGATATGTAGAAGAAGGTATTATAAAAACTAACAGATTTCGAGACGTTAATTAGTTGTTGGAAAACTAAGAAATTTTTGTTTGTCAGCTATGGATTTTGAATAGTCTTTTTTTCTTAGATGATTACTTCTTTTGCCTTTCTTATTCATAATTCTTTGTTTTCTATTTCAGTGTTTACAACTTCTAATCTCATTGAGTCCCTCATTTATATCCAATTCTTTACAACTAGTTTTTTCTCCTTGAACTCAACTAGACCTGTTTAGTAATGGATAAGTCATGGATTGATATGCCACGAAATACAACTGAATATCTAGATGGGTTAAATAAGTTTCTAGATTTTGCATTTGAATACCGATCTATAAATGGTACAATAAGGTGTCCTTGTCCTAGATGTCACTATAATAAATGGGAAACCAGAGACGTTGTCTTTGACCACTTAATTTGCAAACAGTTTCCAAAAAATTACAAACTTTGGATTTGGCATGGAGAAACATATGACACAATGCAATCAAGAGACACAAATGTAGTAAATGTGCCATCACAAAATGAAAATCCAGTGATAGATATGATAAATGATGTATTTCGGATGAATAAAAATGATGATGTGGATTATGATGCATATGAAGGACCTTCCAGATTTGTAGAAAGTATACAAAATGAAGAATATGTTGAGTTGCTTAGAGATTGTAACCAAGAGTTGTATGAAGGATGTCAAAAGTATTAGAAGTTGTCTCTTGTATTAAGGTTGTATCATAGAAAATGTTTGTGTGGTATAACAAGGCTCTGACGATGATTTCAGAGTTATTAACAAACACATTTGAATATGGAAAAATTCCTACTTCATTTTATGAGGCAAAGAATGTGATACAAAAGCTTGGTCTTAATTATACCAAGATAGATGTTTCCCTAAAAAATTGCATGTTGTACTGGGGAGAAGATGAAAAATTGGAGAATTGCAAATATTTTAATAAATCTAGAGGGAAGAAAAAATGCACTAGTGGAAAAAAGAAAATACCAGTAAAGGTATTACATTACTTTCCCTTGAAACCAAGGTTACAAAGATTATTCATGTCTCAAAAAATAGTAAAGTCCATGAGATGGCATATTTTAAACAATAACCCAGATGGATTGTTGAGACATCCAAGAGATGGTAAAGCATGGAAGAGTTTTGATCAACCTCACCTTGAGTTTGCTCTAGAACCTAGAAATGTTCGCCTTGGCCTTGCAACATATGGCTTCAATCCTCGTCGAACAATGAATAATAGTCATAGTATATGGCCAATGATTTTAGTTCCCTACAATAGACCTCCTTGGAAGTGCATGAAACAATCATCTTTTATTCTTTCAATGATAATTCCAGGAAAAAAAATGCCAAGAAACAAGATAGATGTGTATTTACAACCTTTAGTGAAAGAGTTGAATGAGCTATGGATAGAAGGAGTTGAAACATATGATTCTTTTTCAAACGAAGTGTTTGTAATGCGAGCATCTCTCATGTTGATTTTCCTAGACTTTGTACTCTATTTGGGTGGAAAACTTATACAGGTTATGCTTGTCCAACATGTAATTTTGATGTTTTTCCTTGTCGATTAAGACGTAGTAACAAGTGGTGTTTCATGGGTCATCGAAGCTTTTTAGAGAGAAGCCATAAATTTAGATTGATGAAAAAACAATTTGATGGCACAATTGAAGAAAGAGGTGCTACAAAATTATTATCTGGGTTAGAAATTTTGAAACAACTTGATGCCATAACATTTGATAGAAATCTTGAGTCAAGTAGTAGAGGAAACCAATGGAGAAGAAAAAGCATATTCTTTAATCTTCCTTATTGGAAGGACAATCTTTTACGTCACCTTGATGTTATGCATATTGAGAAGAATGTGTGTGATAATGTGTTGTATACAATGCTTAAAGATGAAAAATCAAAAGATCATCTTCAAGCTCGTCAAGATCTAAAAGATATGGGGATAAAAGAAGACCTTTAGCCGGATGAAAATGGAAAATACATTCCTTTGTTATTTACAAAGACAAGAGAACAAAGAAAGATATTTCTCAATACATTAAAGAATGTGAAGATGCTAGATGGTTATTCAAGTAACATATCTCGTTGTGTTCATGATGAAAACTATAGGATATTTGGCCTTAAGAGTCACGATTCTCACATCTTAATGCAACATTTACTTCCAATAGCTATTCGAAATGATTTTCCTAACCATGTGACTGTAGTGTTGTAGAGTTTTCCTCATTTTTCAAGGAGTTATGTTGTAAAAGATTGAATATCTTAAATCTTGACAAGTTACAACATCGAATTGTGCTTAGTCTTTGTCCTTTGGAAATTATTTTACCTCCATCATTCTTCATTGTGATGGTCTATTTAACTTGTCAACTTGTAGAAGAAGTGAAATTAGGAGGACCAATCTATTATCGTTGGATGTATCCAATTGAAAGGTAAATACATGTAGTTATGTTTAACCTATTTATTTTTATTAAAATATTGGTTAAATTATTGTTTCTTTTTGTAGAATGTTAGGACATTTGAAGTCCTTTGTATGAAATAGAGCACAACCTGAAGCATCTATAAGTTAAAGTTATTTAGCTGAAGAGACTCTCAATTTTTACTCATTGTATGAACAAGTTGAATCAAGGTTGAATAGAAGTCGACATGTTGATGATCATCCTAATGAAAGTGAACATCTTCAAATTATTTATCCTCAAATAGGTAGATCAATGGGAAGTTCATCGACTTTCACTCTTACACAATTAGAGAAAATAAAGCACATTGATATTTGTTACTAAATTGTTCAAAAGTTCAATCCTATGTTGAGTAAGTATTTAGATATCTTGTATGTGGTGATTAGTTTCCATGGATTCAATTAAACATGATATTCTCTTATGGCAGTGAATTCAAAATATTCACCAAGAGAAAGACAAGAAATCAAACACTTTCAAATGCAAAGTTAGAAAAGATAGTTAGTAAAGAATTTGCAAATTGGTTTCATCAAAAGGTAAGTTTAAAAATATACTAGTGTATTTTATGATTTAGTTTATGACTAATATGATTTCTGATATAGGTTGCAAATCCAAACAATACAAATGTAATTCTAGATGAATTAAAGTATCTAGCTAGAGGCCCAATGCCAATTGCAAAAAGATATTCTACATATAATATGAATGGGTACAATTTTAGAACAGTAGGGTGGGATGAAGTTTACAAACACAAAATAGCGAAGTTTTTCTAACTTCAAACGCATCATGTGTTACAAGCAATAATGATGAAAATTTGAGGCTGTCGAATTTGCCATACTATGGGAAGTTAGAAGACATAATTGAGATTAACTATTATGGTTTTCTTAGAGTTTGTACTCTTTAGATGCAAGTGGGCTAATACTACACGTTCTAGAGGATTCAGAAAGGATGCTTGGAAATTCACTTTGGTAAAATTTTCTCAATCTATTCATACGGGTGAACTTGAAGAGTATGACTCATATATTGAAGCTTCACAAGCACAAATGGTGTCTTATGTTGATGATGAGGTAAATAAGGAATGGAGTGTTGTAGTCCACATGATGCCAAGGTTTTTGTATGATATGGGAGAAGTTGGTGAAGATATTCTATTTGAAAGTAAGTCATACCATAAGTAAGATTTGAACAATTTATTTATAAGTGAAACTGAGGCAATAACATTGGGAAATGATGATATAGATAATGAATTTGTTATTACAAATGATTCTGAAGACTTCCTTCAAGGAGATACAAGTATGTTTGAATAATTAGTAAACGTATCATGGTAAGATATTTCTCTTCTTTTGTTGTTTAGGTTATTAGATTGGTACCTTTTCTTTTTTTCTTTTTTCTTTTCATTATATATTTTAATCAACTATAATTCTGGGAATTTGAAAGGGTCTAGGGTATTCGTTATACAGTAGTGACTATGAAATAGATTACTTTTGTTTTTTATTCATTCACCTATTATGGAAGTGCTACTATCGTGTTGATAATAGGCGGGTGCATTTTTGGTTAATTTCATTTTTGAAAGTTGTTATAGATAACCCTCATTAATTTCTAGGAAACAATGTTTTATTTACCAAAAGAACGAGGTAAAAGTAGAAATTGATGCTACTGAAATTTGAAAGGTGATTTATTTAACTTCTCATGAATATTTGATGAATTTCTAAGTTGGTTGGGCACTTTATAGATAGCCTTTTTCTTTTATTGGTGGTTGTGATTGAATATTATGACATGACATATGTTGAAAAAAAAAAATTCTTTCATAGAATTGTGTATTGTTGCTTGATCTGTTGATGCAACCCTTCCTTGTAGATTAAGGTTTGGTTCCCTCTGTTACAATTCATAATTATCGTAATGCCCTCCAAACACCATTACAATATTATGAATTTGGAACCTGTGTCTTTATTTTTGCATAAACTACTCTAGAAACACTTATAGGAGAAGTAAATTTGAAGTTAAAAACTAAAGTGGGTACATGCATTGCAAATATTCTATCACACTAGCTTCTCCAGAAGTTGATTTTACATACGCATTTTTTTTCATGCAAGTGCTTTTGTAGAAGTTTATCTTAAAAGATCCTTTCCTAATTGAAACAAACTCCGAATTTGTTGTTTGAGAATTAAATCTATTATTTTGATCCATCCTCTTATCTATTTTTTTATAGATGTCCTACTTGAAGCATTTTCTTGGTGATGGAATTGAATTTCCAGTACTAATTTTACATTACAAATTGCATTTTTCAGGTCTGACTTGTACCTCATCAGCTAAGTCTTTTTGTGGCATATCAAATTACATTTAAACTAACCAGACTTAAAAACAAGCTATACTGATTGACTCTGTTTGAACAAAATGACAGAAATCCTTTGCTACTTTATTATAATTTCTCTTGTTGATCTTCATTTGCAGTACTTTAGAATTGTACTCTAGTCTAAATAATCATGGCTCCTAAAACCAAATGTCTTAAAAAACTGCATCTACTCAAGAACCACTTGTTCCTCCTATTGTGTTTCTTATACCTCCACAACCATACATTCCTCCACCTATACCTCCTACTTAACAACCACATATCCTTCTATGTTGATCCATCCACATGTTCCTCCTCTTATGGCTCCTACTCCACATCCACATTTTCTTCCTTCTATGGCTCCTACCTCACATCCACATGTTCCACCTCTAGTGAATACTACTCAACAACCACATGTAGGACGTGAGTCGAGTAGAGTATGGACTATAGATGTTATAGATAATTTTAAGTTTTATTCTAATTATAAATAAGAATTTATAATTTTTTTAAAAATTTCTTGCTAATTATATCACCATTTGATAGATGAACAAGGAAATACAAAAAACAAATCAGTTGACGAAGCAGCTTGGTGAACGTATAATTGTGCCATTTGATAGACAATTACTAGCCTATGGAGAAGCAGCTTCACTTCTTTCTTCAGCATGTGGTCGTATTGCTACAGATTCAAATAATGTTCCCATTAACTTTGATAGTTGGCCAAAGGTTCCAAAGTCATACAAGGATGATTGTTTTAACATTTTAAAGGTACATGTTGAGTATAATGTGGTTAACTTTGCTATTCTTGAATTTGTTTTTAGCTCTAATGCATTTCTATTATTGATTTTAGTTCTTCTATGCATTTTACCAATTACAATTTTCCTTGAAACAATTTGCACGGATTAGAATGTAGATTGACATTTGTTCTTTTCTCATTTCGGTTGTTATTGCTTATCATGTCTACAGATTCATCGTTTCTTATTTTTTCTACAATTTTATATACTAACTTTTGTTTTCTTTTTTAGAATTTATTTCATTTCCAAGCATCAGAAAGGTATATTGAACGTTATTGTTCCCTTTGCATGTCAAATAAGTATAGAAATGAAAAGATGAATTTGTGGAACCGTGTTTATGATAGTTCATTATCAAGAGAACAATTAATTGTCAATGTCCCCGATGGTATTCAAAAAGATAAATGGTCTTCATTTGTTGATTATCATCTGAGTGAAGAGTATAAGGTAGTTTTCACAAATGATTGTTATGAATAACTATTTTTTTGTCTTTTCTTTTAATTAATAACTTTCTTGTCTCAGAAATTAAGGAAGAGAAATATTGAATTTAGAAAAGCGCAAAAAAATCCTCATATTGGTGGTGCAAAGCTTTTGTCTACAAAACAACATGAGATGGTAATTATTTGTTCATTGTTGAGTTTAATTAAAATTCAAGGAGTGTTTTATTGTTCTTATATGCTCATATTTATTAGGAAATAAACCTTGGACGTGTTGTGGGTAGAGGAGAGTTGTATATTGAGACTCATAAGAAAATGAATGGATCTTATGTTAATGAAAAGGCAAAGTCTATTATGGTAAGTTTAGTTAAAGTATTTATAAATTTGTATAATTTTGCAATATATTTTCACTCTAATTTTTATATACTACTACAATATTCTGATTTTTCAATTGTATTCTATGATTGGGAATTAGATAAATTTGAATGCAACAAACCTGTTCTTTTGATAAAATATTCAATGGTTAGATCACAAGCTGGTTTAAACATTATTTATTGAATCTTTAAACAAGTTCTAAAATGATTGATGTTGGAAGAACTTACTGCACGAAAAGTTTTCATTTGAAATAATTCCCTGTCTTTGAGTATGTTGGATTATAATGGCAGTTGTCTTTTATTATAGTTTGTGAATGAAATGTAGAAGAAATCAATGTGTACTTTTATATTTACAAGAGAATATGATAGAAGAAATGAGTCAAAGTGTTAATTCTAATGAAATGTCAGATGATGATTGTGTTAGTAAAGTGTTGGGAAAGGGTCTAGAGGTGAACGTTGCTTAGGACTAGAAGGTCTTCATAGTGTTGCATTTCAATCCACGACTAGATTTAGTAATGCAGGGCACAATTTAACAAATTCTGGTTCTGAAAGTTCTCAATTGAAAGAGGAAGTTATTAGTCTGAGGGAAAAGTTAGCAACTTTTGAAGAAAATTTAAAGACATTAAAAAGTGTCCTGCTTGCATACATCCAAATGAAGGAAGGGCATATTCCTCATGAGTTGGGTGTCATGTTTGATAACTAGACTAATGTAATTGTAAGTGCTTTATAGTTTGTGTGTATAATTTAATATCTTGTGTATTCTTTTTAAATATGCTAGCATGATATGATTTTAAATTTTAATTTCATAGGTTAAAGAGAGTGGCCAAGAACTGCCAACATCGCACGGAGGGTCATCACTTGATAGTAATTTTCATAGAGTTTGAAGTATATGTTATGATATTCTGATATCTCTTGCATGTGTTAGGATTTTTTTCAATCCTTCATTCTGCACTTTATAATTTGTAATTTGCATTGCAACATACTATTTCCTTGCTTACTGGCTAAAAGTATATGGGATTTTGGAGTGTTGTTTGGTGTAGTTAATGGAAGAGTTAACAAAAAATCTTGATCACTTTTTTATGGAGAAAAGAAACATAAGCCTTTTTATTAAGTAGGTAAATATTTGTAAAAAGCATGTTGTCCAAGCTTCTTTCATTGATCCTACCCATGTCGAAGGACTTTCATATATATTTAATAACTTAATAAATAAGTAAATAGAGAATATTATTTTCTGTAATAAATAAGTAAATAAAAAATAATTTTAAATAAAATAGATAAATGAAATACTAGTTAACATATGAGTGAAAAACAATTACTAAATACTTTTAGAATATTAAAAAATTTAAAAATATTTTACACATTTTTTTTATGGTTTTTAATTGTTCAAATATGATATATTTTGTAGCAGTTTTTAGCTGTCAAAATACGGTATATTTTGTGGCAGTTATTAACCGTCAAAATACATTATATTTTGTGGCGGTTGTTAACTGTCAAAATATGATATATTTTGTTGCGGTATTTGACCGTCAAAATATTACATATTTTGTGGCGGTTTTTAACTATCAAAATATAATAAAATATCATAAAATAAAAGTAAATTTTTTATCTTTAACCGCTAGAAATATCTTTTTTTCTTTTTTGACAGCAATACCAACAGTTAATTTTTTTTTGTCACAATCTGTTTTTGACATGCATAACTTTGACGGTTTTTTAAACTGTCAAAATATTTTGTGGCGATTTTTAACTACTAACATTTTTAATTTTAACTGTCGCAAATGTCTACTTTTTTGTAGTGGAATGGGCTGGATTGGTTGGGGTGCGAGAAGAGTTCCATTTATTCAAATTGAGCAAGGATTGTCCAGGTAAGGGGAGCTGCTTTCGTATGTTTTTCATTGTGTATAATATATTGTGCCTTGTTTTGACCAAAATTGCATGAAATCCTTTCTACTTACGCTGTTTTCTTAAGTTTCTAGGTTTCCGCCTAGAAATTTCCTGATAGTCATAAGTGTGCCGCCAGGCGACACATCAGTTTTGACCAAGTTTATAGGTTCTACTATGAACCGCCTGGCGACGATGAGTTTCCACCAAGCGGTGCGACGCTGTCCATGATTCTTTTGATGTGTGGTTTGGTGCAGGAGTCATTGCAACTTCTGGAATTGGTTGTTGTATATAGTGTTCGATCATTAATAATATAAATTGAATGATTGAATTGTATGATAAAGCTTTTTAGTAAAGATGCGAGTGTAATCATTGAATTATGATAGGGCTTGAGAGAGGTCTATTAGGAATTGATCCCAACGGCTGATTGTTAATTACTCGTAACAATAAATTATGCATTTTTTTTGTATATGCATATGAATTCGACCTAGTTGAATGGTTAGACGGGGTGGATAGAATTCCAAAAGAAATAGGTGATAGAGGTCGTACCCCACCAAATTAAAAAAATTAAATGCAGTATGTGAAAGTTGAACCATGTTGTCTCCCAACGATCAATATTTTCGTCCAAAGCTTCAATTTCCAGATGAACATAACACTATAACACAAGGGGGTTTGGCAGATTCAGTATGCTAATCAACATATTAAATTAAATGCGATAGTGATTAAAAACGTATTGACATCCTTGATCAAACACAATTTCACTTATCATAGGTCACCAAATGAACACCTCTGCCTTCTCTCAATCCAATGTATAATAACCCACTAAGCGAAAGTTACAATCCAGCTTCATTATGCAATAAAGCACACATCCTTAAATTTGTGACAGCCAAGCCACATACATTAAGCATGAACATAAACAAACCCAAACATATGCAATTAAGCTGTAAATTAAGCATAAAAACTTCAAAGCTTCATTGCATTTTTCATCAAGGAGTCAATACATGAATTTAGCTAGACATGGAAATGGGCAATTAAACACTTCAAAATGAAATTAACCAAAATAGAACATCAAACCCTAACCTATGAAATGTTCAAACACAAATTCAAACGCAAATTCAAGAGTAAAAGAGAAATTTTAAAGCTTCAATTGAACGAAAAACGCTGTTGTGGTATAAAAAAGTAAAAGCCCCATCAATGGGTGTTGTTCCAAGTCAATAAAATCCATAAAATTAGAGGCCCAAGCTAGAAGTTGAATTCAAAACGTAAAACCCACATTAGTTGTTGTCAAATGCTCATTAAAACGGTAAAAACTAGTCCAAAAACGTGAAAAACGAAAAAAACACCTCCATAGACACCCACCAAAGCTTGAAAATGTGAGAATGGAGGTTGGAGAACACAAGTTCTGGCTACCCATGCTAAATGACCTAAAATCTCATGGTCAAATCAATTATGCCACTACTATTTACAAAATTGCCACTACTGGGTGTAGAATTGGGCCTCAAATGTTGGCCCATTCACTTAGATGACGTGGAAATGACGTGGAAATGGTGTGACAACTCTCTTCATCTGAAGATTAATGTCAAAACTCCAAAATTGCTTCACCCAAGTACCTAAAAAGAATTAAAAATGAAAATTAGGTCAAATAATATGAAATTAACCCAAATTCGGAACAATGGCCCAATTGAGCCTTGACTTTTTGATGCTCAGCGCTAGATATAGGGTTGAGATCTTCAATTTTGATTTTTTTCTTCTTTCTTCTCTCGTTGACAACTTCTTTGGTTTGAGACACCAGCTTCTTATCATTAAATTGGACACAAAAAGGGGATTAGTACTATAATTAAATCTATGTAACCCATATTGTATTTATTCACAAAAGTAATGTAAAAGTGAGGATTAAGTGGGTTTAAAGCTCAACAGGAGTTGATTCTGTTAACAAAAAATAGCTAAGATAATGGTAAAAATCTACATTATCAACTCCCCCAAACTTAGAACATATCTTGTCCTCAAGCAAAAAGGTAACTTAGTCTGTATGAACAACACAATTGCAATGATCTAGCAACTCAAGATAACATATTTAAACAACTAAAACAGATGTCAATCATGCTTGCTCTTATATGAAAAGATTGTTTGGCACATGTGTTTCATTAGCAAGGCAAGCTTAATCTATGGTGCTCACAAAACAAAAGCTTCACAAGTGCATGCAGAAGTTTATAAGGGATCAACAGTCATGGCTAAATGTTTCCTTGATCAATGGGAACCACTTCTCATAAGAACAAGTGTTTCACTCAAGCCCACTAGTGTATGAATATAAATAACATTCTCTCTACCATCACAATGTCACACAATTTAACTTTTCTTTTTGTTCAAAATGGCTGAAAACTTTAACAAGCATGCTATCATCACAAGGTCTTTTAAGGCTTGTATCGTGGCTAGGCTAAGAATGAAATTTGGTTTTTTAGGATAACAAAACTACCTTGAGCTAAGAGAGCAACTACTCAAATCATGAAAGCGTTTTTCTCCCTTCTCTATTGAAACAAACGAAACCAAATCCCAACTTGTTTGCACCAATTTTTATTCTTTGCAGCTTTTAATTTTTTGAATTGAACCAAAAGCTTTAAAAAAGTTTCTCATGCCCTCTTATATCATTAATAACTCCCCAAAACTTGAACCATACTCATGACTTGCAATTATTTGTTCACTCAAGCTCAAAGTAAGGTAGTCAATATCTTCACTGAGCTCAAGGTTCCAGGGATGAGAAATTTTGTCTTTAAGGGCTCAAAGACATAAAGAGCTTGCACAAGGGTTCTACTTGAAAAAGCTTGGCTTAATTATATAACAGGAAAAAGAAAGATGGCTTTGATCATCTGTAGCATGCGAGTGAATGATTAGCAAATGAACTCAAACAAAATCAATTATGAGTCCAAAGTGATAGCATTCACACAAATCAACTCTAGGGCACAACCTCTGACATGGTACTTTGTGTTAGTTTTGAAATGGTGATTTAAGCCAAGAAAAGGGGGGTCTGAATTGGCTTTTTAAAACTTTTTCAAAAGCTTAAATCTTTTTTCAATTGAATCAAATAGACTAGAAAGTTAGGATGTAAAAGAAGCAGACCAGAGTACACTTTAAATCGATTAAAAAATAAAATAGTAGACTACTTTATTCTTGAGCTATGAAACAGCGATTAAAAAAACAAATCAGTCGACTAAAATACTGGAGATTTATGCAAAATGCAGAATTCGCATATTTAACTCAAACAACAATCTTTTACATACAAGAATTGTTCCAATCAATATTTTTAACAAGTATACAACCTCAGATTAAACAAGAACGCATTAAATCATACCAAAGAATGAATTGCTTGGTTTTCTTTAGTTTTTAAATAGATTCAAAGTGAGTGAGATGAGGGAGAGAGAATTGCACAGTTGTTTTTATACTAGTTCACTCAATCACAGAGCTACATCCAATTTACCAGGACAACCTGAGCCTGGTTTCCACTATATTCAAAAGTTTTACAAATCACACACCAAGATTACACTTTTGAACAAAATAACTTACAAGATTTTTGACTCACACAAAAATCTAGACGCACACCCTGCAAGAATCACTCTTACAAAATTTAAATCACATCAGGCAAACCAATCAGAGGCACAAGAACAACAAATCTAGCCAACCATACATGTGTCCTTCAAGATAATCACAAGTCAAAATGCCTCCAAGATCAACCAAGATCTTCAATCCACATGTTGCAACTGTGTATTCCAGAGAGAGAGTTTTCCAGCGATGAATGACAAGATTTTGCCCTCAAAAACTCAGAAACACGGGATATATAGTCAGGTTTAAGTGAAATCAATCAGTTGAATTTTCCCTACACTCACTTGATTTCACTTGACTTTAGTGAAATCAGTCGATTGAACACTATAAGAAAAATTGATATTACCGACGCTCAAAATTCGCTGGTAATGGTCAAAATACGTCGCTAAATTAGAATTACCAACAGATTACTGACGGTAAAAAATATGTAGGTAAAATTTTACCAGCAGAAATCCTGTTTCATCAATAATTACTGACGAAATAATTTGTCGGTAAAAACGCACATTGTTCATCTTTTCCTCCTCCCTCTTTCTTTTTTCCTTTTACGATTTATCTTATAATTCTTTGTTCTCCCAACTACACTTATTCTTGGTAAACCATCCTTGCCACCGCAACCACCATCACCATCACCACTGTCGTTGCAACCGTTGTCGTCATTGTCGTCGTCGTTGTTGCCACCACCACCTTGTGACCGCTACGCTTGTGGAACATCTCTTCCATCCTTCCTAGGATGATACCTTAGGAAAGTTAGTTCACCTCCAAAAGGAAAACTACACCAAATATGATAACTAAACCAAAAGAGGGCAAGAAATAAAGCAAGAAAAGCTACAAATTAAGGATGCAAAAGTCAAATGGTTGAAAGTCAAAGTGGCCAAAGAATTGACAAGTAAAAAATTAAGGCATAGAAAGAAAGTAAGCACATCAAAATGAGCACCTAAAGAAAGGTTCTAGAATGGATTGACAAATTAAAAACAAAAAGGAAAATGGAATAAATTCCAAAGAACACTAAAAAAAACATGGTATTACCAGCGGATATTTATCGATGGAATAAATTCCTTCGACAAAATTTTATTTATCGATGGATTTACCAACAGTTGTGTATGCTGAATTTACCGACAGATACATTCGTCGGTAATTCGGTGAGAATATATAGTGGACCACTGATTTGTCGGTAATATTGTCGATAAGGTAGTTGACCTTTACCGACGGCCATATCCGTCGATAAATCCTTTGGTATGTCAGTCGATAAAAAACTGAAATATTTCACTCCCTCCCCCAAATCAAATCGTTTTCCCCCAACATCACAAGTTTTGCCCCTCTCCCAATTCTCTGCCTTCTCTCGCCCTAGCCTCTCGCCCCACTTGGAAGAAGCTCGCCTGCCACCGGAGATTCGATCAGAACAATAGTGTCGTCGGTGCCAGCTGCTTCAACTCTTCTCGTGTTATCTCCTCTTACTAATCTTGTCGCCGCTATTATCCTCAAACCGGCACATCGTTAACGGGCGGAGAAGTTGTTGGTGAGTGATTTTCTTTTTGTTTTTTCCATTCAATCCATCTTGTCCTAGTTATTGGACTTTGTAGGGTGTTCTACAAGGCTTTTGGTGTTGCTTTAAAGGTAAGATTGATGGGTTCCTTGAGTTGAGCTCGGAACGTATCCCTTGAGTTGAGCTCGGGATAGTGGTTAAGCACGTACATTCCTCGAGTTGAGCTCGGAATGGCATCCCTCGAGTTGAGCTCGGGATGGCGGATGAATACGAGGAACCCTTGAGTTGAGCTGAGGTTGGCGAGTGTTGCCAGTGTGAGGGTGTTGGTTGTGGCCAGTACGGATGGGTCCGATAGATTGCCCTCCTCAGTTGTTGGCTGACGAGTTTGGTAGTCTTGGGACATTACGGACTATGTTCGTAATTGGGAACTCCACTTGGCGTTACGGTGTATTATCTGTGGCATTGGTTCCCGCACGTGCTCTGTCGGTTGTGGCCGATAGGTTTGGCAGCAAATTACCTTGGGGTAATCACTAGAAGAGGTAGAACCCGAATGGTCTGGTTGTGGCCAGATGTTAGAGAATTGATTAAGAGATGGTACCTTGATACTTGTGGAGTTTACATCTGTTTAATTGGTTATTTGATATGTTATGATGTATGTTGTTTTCATAAGCTCACCCTATCTGGTTGTGTTTGGCGATGATCGTGTACGCGGTACACCTGAGCAGAGAATGTTGATGCAGGTGGAGCCGGTGAGGCTTAATCACGGAGCGTGGGAAATGCTTGGGAGTTTTATATATTTTTGTATTATTTGAGTAGGGCTATTTTGTAAACTCTTATGAGAGATTTTATTAAGTTATTTCTGTTTTATGAACTATGAATTTTGCTTTTATTTTCGGAAGTTAATAAAATTTATATTTCCCGCGTTTTTGGGAAATGAGGTTTATTCATAAATGCGGTGACTTTATATTTTAATTGTTTTATTTATTTAAATCAGTAATATCCTGACGGAATGTTACAATCTCATACTGACGGATGTCAGATCCGTTGGTAATTACCGACAGATGTTGGATTCGTCGATAATGTTTTCAGACAAGCTTGTTACCGACAAAATTTGTCATCGAAAATTCGTCAAAAATTAACAGTTACCGACGGATATTTGCTCTTACCGACCGATCTTGCTGTCGATAATACACAATTTTCTCGTAATGGAAGCTTAGTCTAATCTCAATGTTAGACCAGAAACAAGTGAATTAATCCACCTTTGTTAAACCCAATTGAAAATAAACTAAAACAGCATAAAAAATGCACTTTAGTATGATTTATCAAAATGTTGTCAACTACAAAATGGAAACAAATGTCTTATTCATTTATAGTTAATACAGTTTTGAATTTGCACTTCTCAATTAATTGTGATAAATCAAACAAAATAATAGTGTGTAGTTTAAAACAGATTACTCGAACAGAAAAAAAATACAATTGCCAGTGATGATTCTAATGCACAATTTTGGCCACTTTCTTTTAATCCTTTTGCACACTTCTTTTTTACACTTCTTCTTTGCTCTTTTAGTGCTCTTTTCTTTCTTTTATCTCTTTTTACAGTAGCACTTTTAGCACTAAAACAAAATCATCACTACCAAAGCTTCATCATGTAACATGTGGTTGGAAAACAAGAAGCAAAGTAGAAGGAAACTTAAAGGAATCAAATGTGGAATGAAACTCAACAAAACATCATGGAAACTTAACTCTAAGATGTTGATAAAAGAGAGACCCACGATACCCTGTAAGAACATATGACAGTTTGATTGTGTGCTTTCTTATTCGTTAGAGATCGGTATAAATACACAAATTGTATAACCTAAATTAGGTATCTAATTATGCATAACATACTTATAGGAAATTACGAAATTAGCAACCTATTGACATGAAGATAGTTAGCTTAATTATAGAACAATACTTTCTAATTGACTTAATTAGAGAGTAATATCTATTATGTCGTATATTCTCAACATGTGTAATTCAAATTTGAATAGATACATTGTTTATGGATTCAAAAACATAATCATTTAATAAAAGAAAAAGAAAAATCATCTACTAAATAGTGTATTATAACGTGTTTTTTTATTGTTAATCCAACATTACTAATTATATCAATTCTATTACATTTTCAATTTCATAAAATTTAAACACGATGACTATTCAAATGTCATTAAAGTAAATATCATTCAAGGCACTATTTAAAGTCTCCATGTTAATGTTTAAATGCAAGAGAACTTAAATGAATTGAGTTATCACTAGCAACACGGGAAAAAGGAAAGTGTTTTTCATTCACTCCGAGTAAAAGTTGCAATGCGGGCTGACCCGACCTGCACTTGGTCTACAAAATGTGGGTCGAACTAGCTCGCCCAACATTTTTAACGTAGGCTAAAAAGTTTGTTCTGCCTTGCATATGTGCGGGCCCACAAGCTCGCGGATCAGTTTGCCTTTTTTTATAAAAAAAATCTCATCATAAAACTTTGCATGTTCAACAAATTGGGAAACTTTGAAAAGTTTATAAAATTAAGCAAAGACTTTAGAAAGTTGGATAATAAATTGATAATTTAACATTTTCATCGTATTCATATTTGTACTTTGACATACATCTACATTCTTCAAATTTTAGCATATTCAAAAATACATAATATTTGTCTTTTTCAGTCATACAAATATTTAAAACGTTCATACAAAAGTTTAAAAGAAAAATAACCAATATACACAAGTACAAGTTTTTTTATATGGACCAACAGACCGACCTACGTGGTCTGCGAACCAGTCTACACAGACTGCAAACTCTTGCAGGTCAGGTTTATGCAGATCACCAGGCTCAATATTCTGGTCCGCCTTGCATTTTTTTTATTAGCCTATAGATCAAGCCCACGTGTCATTCCTAACTCCCCTCCAACGAACGTAAAGTCTAATAAAAATAGATTTTTTTTCCCAGACAGCATTGTTCCGCTTTTGTTTTACGTGGATAGCACACTGTGCATTAATATTACATGGATGGCACACTTTTTATCTTAGTTGGGAATTCGGTCCTCCGGGAGCCGAATTCCAACTTGTTATGTTTTTTTTTTTGTTCCAAGTCAGAATTCGGTCTCCAGGGATCCGAATTCTGAACTTGGCTTTTTTTTTTAATTTAGAATTAATTTTTTTAAAATTTTTGTAATAAAATAGATATAAGATTTATTTTTTATCTTTTATCTTTTGTAAAATTTTTATCTTAAAGGTTAAATATATATTTTTTAGAAATAGATATAGAATTGTATTTTTAGTTATTTTAGGTATTATTTGAAAGAAAAAAAAGTAATAAATAATATTTTTTTATTTTTAGATTTGTTGATTTAAAAATAGATTTTATATTGTGTAGTAAGTTATTTTATGTGCAATTTAAAAATATAAAAGTCAATTTAATTTAATTTAATTATTTTTATAATTTGTGTAATATTATTTATTTTTAATAGATGTTTATAAATATCAAAATTACAGTTATCTTTTAATTTTTGATAATTTTAAAAAATTGTATATTATAAACATTGAAAATTTGTTAAAAATATTTTAAAAATGATGGAAATAACTAAAATAATTTAAAAGCATTTCATTATTGTATTTTAAATAATTTTGTTATTTGTTTTTGGCTTATGTAAAATAAGTAACAATAAAAGATAATAAGAAAAGATGTACCATTGAATTGAATCAAGTACAAGTTTATTGAACACAATTAAAAGTACAACATAAACTAAGTGGTTTGATGTGAATCATCTAAGTGTAGGGTTATTAGGACAATGATTTCTTGTGTGTCCTTCAGTTCTACAAAAGGAACACTTTTTTGATTGTCTTCCTTCCTTAATGTCCATCTCAGTCCTAATTCTATTTGATTTAGGACGACCCCTCTCGCTCCTTTTTGTGGTAGGATGAGGCCAAACCTGTGGCCCTTGGTATGGTGGCCAATATTCTTCATGTCTTAACTCGCCAAATAAATTGTCAAATACTTTCATGATGACATCCAGCCTATAATGGGGACTTATGTACATGCTGAAGTCGTGATGTGCATGCTTGCAAGCTGCAATAACATGTGAACATGGTAGATGTATTTTTTGAAACTTTCCACAATCGCACCACCTTTCATCTAATCTAACCACAAATTTTCCTGCAGGACGTACTTCTTTGGGATTGACCATCTCTTCCACTCTGAATCTTGTGGTATTTCTATCAAATTCAACGACATGGTGCGTGTTTGACTTGGAGTCCGCATCTTGTAGGAAGTTGGTCGCTTCAGAGTACACATGACCAGCACTGGCCATTGCAGTTATTTTCCTACCTCTTTTTGTGAAGTATGTGTTGCACCTGGTGTACGTGGCCAATACTATGGATGAAATGGGAAAATTCCTTGTCTTCTTCAGGACAGAATTTATTGCTTCAGCTAGATTCGTTGTTATGTGACCCCACCTTCTTCCTTGATCATATGCAAGACACCACTGCTCCCTTGGAATTTGGTCTACCCAAGCTGCTGCTTTTGGGTTGTCTTCTCTAATGATGTTGTAGTAGTAGTTACATCGTGGCTCCGTCAATGCGTACGCTACAAATATAATTATAAGAAGAATTTATTTTCTAATAATGGGTGTGAAAAATTAACAGCCAAAAAGATTAAAAAGACAAATTTACATATAATAACTTACCCATGTTGACGAGGTCCTTTTTAAGAGTTGTATTCTTGAATCTTTTTGTAAAATTTTGTGCAATGTGTCGAATACAAAACACCTGCACACAGTTCCCTTCAGTCCAGCCACTATTGGGCCTGTTGAATGTTGTACTGATTGAATTGTGGTGGTCTGACATTAAGCACAAATTTTGTTGAGGCGTAACGTGTGTCCTTAGGTTTTTAAGGAAAAAAAAACAAGCTTCGACGGTTTCACCCTCTACTATAGCAAATGCAATGGGAAAAATGTTATTTCTCCCATCTTGTGCAACAGCTACTAGAAGGGTGCCCCTATACCTTCCGTAAAGGAAGGTTCCATCCACTTGCACTATTGGTTTGCAAAATGGGAAGCCATCAATGCATGGTTTGAATGTCCAGAACACTCTTCGAAAGTGTTGTTGGTTTTCTACGACCTCCTCCCCGTTTGTAATTGGACTGGTTTTCAACTTGTATACAAACCCAGGCAAATACGTTTGCATGGCTTGTAGTAAGCACGACAATCGGTTGTAAGATTGTTCCCAGTTTCCGTACACATTTTCAATTGCTTGTTGTTTTGCTAACCATGCCTTTCTGAAGGTTGTGTTATATCCCATAGAGGTTTGGATGGAAGAAATTATTGTTGCAATTGGTGTGGATGGGTCTGACTCCACCATTTGCCTTACATGTTGAGATATTATTCTTGAGCTCAGGTGCCTGTGGTCTTGCGTTATGAGTTGTGTTGCACATGTGTGCACACCTTCAACCTTTCTAATTTCCCACACTTGGTCCCTTGTACGTAATATTGCCTGACATTTCCAAGGACACACGTGTTGCACACATTGCACCCTCAACCTTGTTGTGTTTGAGTGTGTGGTTTTGTAGGTGCAATGGTTTGTTATGTGGTACCTATTTAAAGCATCTAGAAGTTGTTCCTTTGTTTGAAACCTCATTCCTTAGGTCAATGTACCAACATCGTGCTCAAAGTTATCATGCAACATTGTGTGGTGGTCATAAGCGTTTGGGAATTCCTGGTGTGGGGTCTGGTTGTATTCTTCATATAATTGGAAGTGTTGTGGTGGGTTATAGGGGACATGTGTCTGAGGGTGAGGGTGAGGGTGTTGTTGTTGTATGGGGTGGACATCTAGGGTTTGGTCATGGTCGTTGATCAAAAAGTATATTGTCCTCATCTTCGCTAAACGCGTCTAAGGATGTTGTAGGTAAACCTAGGTTTTCAACTTCTATGATAGCTGAAGGAGGGGACCTTTGGGTGTTGTGATGTGCGGGAGTTTGAAAAGTATTTGAGGTAGACGGACCGGTTAGTAGTTCTGTATATGACTATATATCATTTCCCCAATCCCCTAGGTAGGTAGTGTTAAGGTCAAATAGTTCTTGTTGCGGTTCGGTGTTTGCATGTGGATAATGTGCATCAAAATGTGTTAAAGAAATATTTTCATAAGGTCTCGTACCTGAGTTGTAGGTGGTGCAGAGTTCAATAGATGTAACAGTTGGGGTGGCCTGTATCATGTCGAAAGCGCCATCTAAGTTGTCGTCATCTTGGATCTGAGTGGTTGTGTATGTCACATGTTGGCCACAAACTTTAGTCGGAAATTTGAAGTGAATAAGTGGAACTCCATCCCTTGGATCTCTATTTGCCTTCTCCATTATTATGCGAATAAGTTTGGATAAGCCGAAACCTCTATGGATGCAGATCATGATTGTCTATGCAGATGCAAAGTAGACACCAGTTTGAGCGTCACTGGCGATTTCTCCATCGTCGTATACACAGACAAACATTGACCCTTCCATCTGAGGTTGTGGTGAATCTGACTTTTGATGATTTTTCAGAGCGAAGAGAAATTGCAAGATTAAGATTGTGAGTTTAGAAAGTGAGGGTAGTCTTTTATACCAAAATTAAAGTTATCATGTCACTTTCTATTATGTGAACATGTGACTTGCACGATAGTTAATGTTATCATGTAAGTTGCACAAGCTTTTATGTACTCATGTGATTGACACGACTTCTTATGTACCCATTTGAGGGGCACAAATTATTATGAACCCATGTGACTGGCATGACCTCTAATGTTAGCATGTGACTTGACTACATTTTATACGAGATTAGCATTTCATTATCGCCATTTTGTAAGTTCAAATTCATTGAAATTAAAAGCTGCATAAACATTTGATGAAGAAGAACATCATAAATAAAAATAAATACTTCAAATAAGAAAATATAAACCTCAATCTAAATTGAGGGACATGTTGAAGTTATTACAAAAATCAAAATAAACTTCGTCAAGGATTGCGTTGTTTTTCCTTGCTGTAATAAATGCCATTATCTCAACTGGAAGATGACATGCTTTTGTCATTCCCATGTAAAAAATGGACTCAACATCGTCATCTCCACACATCGTACAAGATCGGTAGTGTGTAATGTCGCCCGATATGAAGATCAGTAACCTGTAACGTAAGTCTACTTCATAGTCGTCCAATGTTGCACAATTGAATTCCTTGAGGATTGCCTGCTTAAGTTGGGACAACGTCATGGTATTTGTTATGGTCACCCATGCCGTGTTGGAGCTAATGAATTTATCGGAATAGTTATCTTCAACATAGATGCTGCCATTGAAGTACACCAACACAGTGAATGTTGTAGATGTCATTGGGGGGTAGGAGTTTGCACTGACTTGATTAGATTGATGAATGAATTGATGAAGGGAATTATTTATAGCCTGAATGGCTCAGTGTGGGTTACAGCAATGACATTTTTTGTTTGTTTATGCTATTGGTTTAGATTTAAAATAGACTAATCCAACGCACAAGATTTAGATCCACTTTGTAGAAAAAGCTTGGATTTTTTTTCATAGTGGTTTGTGATGTAGTGATTTTCCCCATGTGTTGCAGCTTTAATTATTTGGCATGTGATATGTCAGGTTAAAATTAAAAGCACTAGACCTGATGAGTGGTAGGCTTTAGTCAATGTCATCACGTGATACCAACATCACATGCATAGTTAATATACACACTGCACGATGAATGTCAATCAGACTTTATCCCACTTTACTTTGTCACGTGAACCCACTTTAATGCAGGGGTCAAGATTTTTTTTTGACTATCAAGTAACCAATCCGCTTATAAATTAGTAGGTCGTTCAGTTCATAACCATAACTGCTTATTACCAAAACAAGGATGGTGATCCATCACGAGAATAACATTCACAATAGTTTTCTTGTTGCTGTTAACTATGAAGGTCGCATTAATTGTGCTTTTTATGTGTCTACTACTATGAATTTACAAATGTTGAAAGAAGAAATTACAAGCTATCGTTGCTGCAGTCAAGGAAGAAGAGTCAAAGATATATGGTTTCACAAGCCCGTGTTAGGAGAAGGGGACCAGTATGAAACAATTAAGCTCCTCACGGATGATGATGTTCGCGACATGGTTGCCTTCTTCCTTCCACTCCCACATGATCTCCCAATGAAGCTTTCAGTGACCTTACATCCTCCTGAAAGTGACAACATGGATGCAATAAACTCAGCTGCAGGCAATAATATCGATGACTAAAGCTTAGTTCTTTATGTGTTTAGGGAAGTCTGAATAGTGTGTTTAGTAATATTTATGATTAGTACTTAATTTTCATTAACGACTTTAGTGTGTGCAATGTAACGAAGTATTTATATTTAGTTGAACTTTTTTTAAGTACTAAGTACCTATTTTTCGATGACATTATGTATGGATTAATATTTGTTGTCGTATCTGAAACTTATGTCATTGGTTTAATAGCGTCTTCTTTGCATGGTGTACATGTAAAAAAATCTCCTAAGTTAATTATGACTTATGTGATGGTAGAAATGGGGAGTTATGTTGGATATTTTGGTCATCAGTTGTAGTACTTTAAAAAAAGAAAAATGTGTGTGGATATTCAGTGTTTAGGTTTGGAAAATTGTATCAAGGAAAATGTGTGTCAGTGACTACATTGTGTGATCTTAAAACAATATTTTAATTTTTTTAACCACCTGCAAGTGCAATTCATAATTTGGAACACTACTCCCCACATATTAATTCTTGACTCCCCACTTACGGATGACTTGAGGATTTAGACAATTGTTAAGTAAGACAAGCACCCACGACAGATAACAAAAATTATATGATAGAAATTTTGTTTAAGAGACTAAATTGTGTGATCACAATACCATATTTAAAATTTTTTAAATATGCACGTCCAGTCTAGAATGTACAATGGTACTTCCCACATATTAATTATTTACTCCCCACTCATGGATAAGTTGAAGATATTTACAATTTTGAAGCACCAGAAACACGTTTGATGTGTGTCAATCCCTACATTGTGTGATGACAATACAATATTTTAAATTTTTAAAAAGATGCAGTCCAGAATCTACAACACTATTCCCCACATATTAATGCTTGACTCCCCATGTATGGATGAGTTGAGGATTTTGACAATTTTTAAGTAAGACAAGAACCCTTGTTAGTGAATGGAAATTGTAAGATAGAAAATTTATGTAACTAACTGAATTGTGTGATTGTAATACCATTTTTATTTATTTTTAAAAATCTCCAACCTCGGAACATAATTTTGAACTTCACTCCCCACACATTAATGGTTGACTCCCCACTTACGGATGACTTGCAAATTTTGGTAATTTTAAATAGCCACGAAGACCCACGATGGTCAATATTCAGTGTTTTGGTCATGGAATTTGGAAAACAAAATTTGAGTAATTGACTGTATTACGTGATCACAATTCGATTATTCAATTTTTTAAAAAGCTGCAACCTTGGAACATAATTTTCAACTTCACTCCCCACATATTAATGGTTGACTCCCCACTTACGGATTACTCTCCACATAATTTTCAAACTTTATGTTCAATGTCATCCAAATTAAACTTTTGCATGTTCAAATTTTGGGTCCTCTATTCCAAAAAATTAAATAGACAAAAGTATTTATCCCATCATTAAGACCACAAATAAAATTGTCAAAGACATTCACTTTACTTCATTCTCCACCCTTTTTCACAACTGAGGAACTATTGTCTGGTTAATTTATCTGAAAAGGTGTGTGCACCGTGTAGTCACCTTCATACAAGCTTTAGTCACCATCATGTTGTGCAAATAACATGTAAGATTAAGTCTGAAAAGGTCTTTGCACATGACAGATTGTCAGATTCACATTAATGACCATTGACATGACAATGCACCAACCTCAATCTAAGGGAAGTCATTCCTTTGAGTAATCCAACGGCTATGTTTTCCCTCATGAAGTCTTGCATTGTCTATAAATGATTAATGTTATTGTTTTCAATTCTTGCTATCGACAGAAACCTACAAAGAGTGAAAAACAATGTTGCTATGGAGACAACAAGAGCATAGGGCTGCATACATTTCTTCTCGGGTATGTGAACTTCATTTCTTATTAACACACATAAGTTTTTATGTAATCACATATTTTACTTCTTTGTTTAGGACACGGAAGGGAGCATTGTGTCGTCTTACTGTCACTCCATGCCTGAACCTCATCCAAGTATTGTGCCTATAATACAAGAAGCAGGGTTTGGCGGTGTGGCTAAATTGCGACATCTAAAGGTTGACCACGGTTTAGTGACTGCCTTGGTAGAAAGGTGGAGGCCTGAAACACACACATTTCATTTTCCAACTGGAGAATGCACCATAACCTTGCAAGATGTCTCACTTCAATTGGGGCTTCCTGTTGATGGACCCCCTGTCATTGGTCCAACTATGTTGGATTGGGACGAGATGTGTGAAACCTTATTAGGTATAATACCGGTTAAGGGAGAATCGATTGTCGGTTCTATGATCAAACTAAAATGGTTAAGGGATAATTTGTTTCCTATAGATGAAAATTCCAGTATTGAGGTCATTCATGCACATGCTAGAGCTTATATATTAGGACTTATTGGAGGGGTTTTAATGCCCGATAAGACTGGGAATAAAGTACATTTAATGTACTTGAAATATTTGACTAATCTTCGAAGAACGAGGAGATATAGTTGGGGTTCGGCGTGTTTGGCTGTGTTGTATAGGGAGATGTGCAGAGCAACGGATGGACCTGCGAGGACTATGGGTGGATGTGCTTCGTTGTTACAATCATGGGCATGGTTTCGGATGCCCTTTATTGCACCCATTTCAAGAGTTCCACCAACTTTCCCGTTAGTTTGCCAATGGAGCGGCGGTCGAGTACTAAACTACAGAAATGTCCCTCACAATGATTTAGTCGGATACCGGACAATGATAGATCACATGCAACAAAATCAGGTAACATTTACCATTTCTATATTGATAAATGGTTGTAAATGAATGACTAACATTTTCAATTTTTGTTGTAGTTTATTTGGGTTCCTTATGAGGGTTTGGGCTATATTATTGATGTTGAAGCATATCGGGACCAAGCAATATGGACGTCATGCACTACTTTAATTTGTTTTGCCATTGTGGAGTGGCACCAGTCAGACAGGGTCAAGTTACAATTTCGGCTATCACAAGAGATCCCTGAAGAACCCAACAATCTTGATCATCTACATAAATTAGACATGAGGGGAAGACAAGATGAGAACTGGGTTACTAGACATGCGCAATGGATAGAGGTTTGGAATAACCGGCATGACCTAACATTGAATGGATTACTAATGCTTGGGCCACTTCAACACACAATTGAGTACATGTCATGGTACATTTCAAACTCATTTTTGTATTTGTCAGTTCCACAAATGTTAAATGATCCTAGAATGCATCGTGCATCGACATCAGCAAATGTCCCTCCACCACAACAAACTAGGCATGACTTCAACACTCCACCTCCACCATCAGGTATGGATGGAAGAAGGAATTCAATTTCTTCAAACACAGAACTAGGTGTACGAAGTATGTTTGCAACTTATGATGAAACACCACCTTCTGCACAACCGTGGTTGCGTACATATCCTCAAAGTCCAAATTTCTTAGAAGGGTTGGATCAGCCTCAAGAAGACTCAGTTTACTACGTCCACAATCCATATGCAGAAGCATCATCATCTGTTGCGCATGATGATCATCAACCTCAGGAGGAACATGAACCACAACCTTCACACGTAGAAGAACCTAGACTTGAAGTGCATAGGAGGAACCCCACTAGAAACAGGCGTTGGACACCACTACGGTGATTAAAAGGACAAAGATGAAGTTTAATATTTTATTACATATGAAATAGGTTGTGTTTATGTGTTTGTAAGAGTTTACCGTGTTTAACACAATTTCGAAGATCAACAATGGAAAAATTTAATAATTGCAAATGCTTTATTGCTAAATAGCGAACAACACTTTCTTTAGATAAACTCAACAAGTTCAATGATCTTAAAGACCAATGTTACAACATACAAGAAAAAAAAAACTAAATAGGTACAAAGTTGTCACACTTCTCAACTTTCATGAAGTTGACATAAAAAGATATTGTCACCGTAGGGACCATCATTGAGTGCCACTGAATGGCATGTTGAAGATCTTCGTCATTCCTTATAAAAAGGAACTCATCAATGCCTTCCGCAACAAATTCAGGAGGGACATGGTACCACAAATGAAAATAGTTTTTTTCTATGATACAATGACAACGAACATTTTGTCTTAACACTCAAGTTTCATATTTTACATTAATAAAACTGTTAGCGATGTTCATAATATTAAGAAAACTTTCCACTTATTCCAGCATTACTGCCCACATACAAAACCCATAATAAAGTGAAAGTCCACGAAGGAAAGATTCCAAACATAGCACCAAATTACTCCTATTAAAAAAAATTAATACTACACAAATTATTAAAAAAAAATTAAATTAAATTGACGTTTATATTTTCAAATTACACATAAAAAACTTACTACACAATACAAAATTTATTTTTAAATCAACAAATTCAAAAAGAAAAAATATTATTTTTTTTTTCTTTCAAATAATACCTAAAATAACTAAAAACACAATACTACATCTATTTTAAAAAATATATTTAACCTTTAATGTAATATTTTTTACAAAAAAAAAAACAAAAAATAACTCATATATATTTTATTAAAAAAGTTTAAAAATATTAATTCTAATTTATTTAAAAAAGAAAACAAGTTTAGAATTCGAATCCCTGAGATCGAATTCTGACTTGGAATAAAAGAAAAAACCTTCATAAGTTGAAATTCGGCTGTCAAATGACCGAATTCTGAAAAAAAAAAAAAAAAACTGTGTCATCCATGTAAATTTAAATTACAGAATGGAAGTAAAAAAACTGGTCAACCATACTTTTTGGGAAAAAAAATCAATAAAAAAATCCTCCAACGCGCTGCGCGCGGATTATACAAGACAAGCTTTTGCCGAACGTATCTTTTCGATGTTGGCCAAAACAAACTTTATTTATTGACATGTGTGGTGTAGGATCAAACGCCTCTATCGATACTACTTAAAGCCACTGTCCTTCTCCTCACCAACCTCCAACCATGGAACAACGCCTTCTCCACGTAGTGGCCTTACCCTTTCCAGCTGAAGGTCACATCAAACCGATGTTCAATTTAGCAAAACTTCTTTGCCACAAAGGCCACAAAATCACCTTCGTCAACACCCAACACACCCACAATCGCCTCCTCCAGTCCTCTGGCTTACCGTCCTTCGACACAGATTTTCGCTTCACATTCGTCGCCGATGGCGTGCCTCACGACGTTCCTCCGAACGACTTCAGCGTGATACTGTCTCCGACCAGCAGGTCCAAGGTTGCCGAGGAGTTCCGAGAGATGTTGAGAAGCCTTGTCGGGAATCCCCCGCAGTGGGGCCCGCCTTCTTGCATCGTTGTGGATGGGATGATGTCAACGATTGCCATGGACTCTGCTGAAGAGTTGGGTGTCCCGGTCATCATTTTCCGAACCTACAGTGCCACTGCGACGTGGGTGACAATCCACGTAAGCAAAGTTATTCAAGAAGGAGTGATGAATATGCAGGATCCGGGTTAGTTTAAAATTTATTGGACTCATTTTTTTATTGGTTTATAGTATAAAATTATAATAGAAAAGAATTCAGTTTTTTTTTTTATCTATTTGAAGTGAATAGGATTGTTTTTAATTTTTTTAGTTTAATTAAATATATAAGAACTTGAGATGAGATTTAATTTTGAGCTTAATTGAATAAGGTAAGAGGACCTAACTCCCCAACCAATTTCCCTAGTTATAAACATCTCAAATGAATCCCACTCTATTTTTTGGAAACTCCCCTTCGTTCTTCGTGGCACAGAAGCATCTTCTAGGTACCCGTCCAAATAATCGCAGCCCGTACCGCTCTGTGACCATGACACGAACTCGGGAAAGTTTGTCTTCCCAATAGATTCATATCCGATGGGGTCGAAATTGGGATCGAGGTTGTTGAAATATCAAGCGAAACACAGACAGCACATGGATTGGAAAGTCAAAATACAGACATAGGAAACTGAAGAGAGAGACCGAGGGATAATGAAAAAAAAAAGAGAAAAAAAGGTAAAGGATGACAAAAACAAGTTAAAGAGAAAGGAAAAGTAAAATTAAATAAAAAAAAATTTAGATATTGACATGCGGGAATTTAAAGGAAGGGTTAATATTGTACCATTTTAAACAAAATTTAGATTAAACAAAATAAAAATAGATATTAAAAAACATTTGAAATTTGTCTTTAATAGATTAAATTACTTAATTAAACTTGAGTTGCCTTTTGACACTACTATCTCTTTGTTTTTACATCTTGAAAGTATAATACCTTACTTTGGAATTGTAATTACCTAATGATATTATTTTACTAATCATCTCACAAATGGTAGATATTTCATATAGAGATAAATTTATTCACAGTCCTCCTTTGAGTAAATTTCTCCAAATTTAATTTACACACCATTTATAGAAATATATAAATATATAAATATATATATATATATATATATATATATATATATATATATATATATATATATATATATATATATATATATATATATATATATATACCGTATGGTTCATCGGTCAGGCGGACTAAGGTCAAGCGGCCGTAGGCCGCCCGCTACAGGTAGACCTCACCTGGGGACATTGATGTGACCATCTCTCCGAAGTGCTTTAAGAAGAGCCCACGACCCCTTGCGCTCCGGACGAAGTGTCAGCTCTGGATACGCTAAATCGGCTATCCGTCAGTCAGACGGACTAAAGATCCCCTTCGTCTTCATTTCCAGTTGCACTTTGTCTCCATCTCAATGGAGACCCACACTCGAAAGGGTAACCGATAAGACGCACGACCCTCGGTCGGGCGACCATACCAAAACCTGGATCAGTAAGTTAGAAGTAAATTATAATAAAGTTAGTAATCAAGTTCAAAAAGCAATTGGGTCATGATTAAGAAAACCTAATCACAGGCCCATACCGGAAACTATAAATAGAGGCCCAATGTAAGTTGGTAAGCATCTTTAATTCACATTTATTACAACATTCATTGCTATCTGCCGATCGACCTTAACTAACTTAAGCATCGGAGCCTTATAGACAGGTATACCGATCGCCAGACTAACCAAACGGTGGAGGAAAACGACTGCACTGGACGAAGGATTTGACCAACTCATTGAGGAGAATAAAGAGAACAAAGACTTGAGGGTAATTTGAGTGTTAATATATTAGCTCCTCACTTTTGAGCACTCCTACATGGGTTATTTTCTTCTCTCGTGTAACATATGATCACAAGAGATAAAAACTATAATCACAAAAACACATAAGCTACCATTTTTAAAAGATCAAAGTTCACTTTTAGAAACAAACATTTCATAATATCTTAACAAAACAAAACATGTCATTTAGATCAAATAGATATTTCTAGGCTTAATTACTCGTTTGGTTTCCACTTTGGTTGGAATGTTTCAAGTTTTATCAAATAGATATTCCTAACCTTTGAAAAAGTGCTACA
This sequence comes from Vigna unguiculata, assembly GCF_004118075.2. Classification (NCBI taxonomy): domain Eukaryota; kingdom Viridiplantae; phylum Streptophyta; class Magnoliopsida; order Fabales; family Fabaceae; genus Vigna; species Vigna unguiculata. Next base: position 14,404,107 of record NC_040288.1, on the reverse strand, counting down.
ATTAGATCTTTTTCAAAAACAAAAATTACTAACAATGTTAATGGCATGCCACGTTTCAATCTATAATATTTTTAATTTTTAATGTTTTTTATTTTTTAAAATTTTTGTTTTCACGTTTGTCCTGGTGGAGCTCCAAAGATGCGTGAAGAACTCCATGGCAGCGGAAGTTGGATGAAGTAATGGATGCAAGTTTTGAAGGCACTTGCAAGCTATGGAAAGTGAAGGAGGTTATAGGATTTTCTAATTTATGCTAGCCTAAGGAAGGTGGCTAGAGGTAGAGAGAGGAAATCTCTAGAAAGGAGTGACTCTCAAAGGCAAGAGAGGGAGGAGTGCTCTCAACTCAAGTTGCATCTATTGCTTAAAATTTCAAGACTGTGTACAAATGAGTGAAATTTTGGCTTTTATATGAAGCCATTTACACATGAGAAAGGAGAGCCATTGGATGGAGTGGGCCTTGATCTTGGCCCTTAGATTAAGCTTGGAGAAGGAGGCAAGATCACGCCCCTTGGATCTTGGCTTGAAGAACAAGAAGGATTCTTAGCCTTTAGATGTGATGATCAACCTTAATCAAACCATGAAGCAAAGGAGTCTCCTTGTCTTGATAATCTCGGCCATGTATGAAGAGAATTGGGCCGAGCCCAATTTGAACCCCATCCTATGTTCCTTGCATGTCTTATGTATTATTGGAAAACAAAACCCAAACAATGGCCCAATTTAAATCTACACTACTAGATTTACATGCACTTCTTCAAGTCTTTGTGATCTCTTTGGCCCATGTAAAGAATGTGAGAAGCCCATTGAATTTTTGATCATCTAATGGGAGGCCCTTTTGAATCTTCTTCATCATTGATCTTGTAATTGGGCCTTTTAATGGGCTTGGGCTTGAAGGTGCAATTGGGCTTGGTGGGGTCACATCATGTCCCTAGGTCACATGTGGCATTATCAATGTCACGAGGTAAGACACTGCCACATGTCAATGTTAGTGTCAAGTTTCATTGTCTTAATTTCAGTTTAGTCCTTAAGAATATAAATATATAGATGTTAGTGTGAAGTTTCATTGTCAATGTGTGTGTGATTCAATTTAGTCCTCATTTTTCTCAAAATGAAACTATATTGCCCTTCTTCAAATTGAAACCAAAATTATTATTTGTAAAGATGTTATACTGATATTTTTTATTTAAAATTATTTTTTAACATATTACATTATTGTATACTATTAACCCATATTTTGTTAATCATGACTTTTTTTTTACAAAATTTTAATATAACTATTAGTATAAAATTTATACAGATAATAAATTTGGTTCCAATTAAAAGAGGACCAAATTTATTATTTGCATAAATGGTATTAATTATTTTTTTCTCATAAAAAACATGGATTAATAATATATTAGTTTTAAATACTTACATTTTTGTTAAAATATTTATACTTAATTAGTTTAATCTTTTAAAAAAGTAATGGATTAATAAAATATAGATTAATAATATATCAGAATGTTGTATGTTAAAAAGTTATTTTATACAAAAATATCAGTAAAAACATTTATCCAACTAATAAATTTGGTCTCAATTTGGAGAGACACAATATTGCTCCATTTTGAGAAAAAGGAGACTAAATTGAATCATAGATACATATTAAGAACTAAATTGAAATCAAGATAATGACATTTGACATCGACACTAATGAGTCCATCTTCAAGGAAAACAACAAGAGAAATCTATGCACAATTGATGAGACTTACATGGAGTAAGATGAAGGCGCAGAAGCTAGAAGATATGGTGAAGAAGTGATTTGACTATAGCGTTTGGGGGGGCACTCTCAAGTGAGGTTAGGCAAAAACTCAAGGAAGGAGGTTAGAAGAATTCACTATGGGGAGATCTATCCTAAGTTGATTCACAAAAGGAGAATGTCTTGAGTCATCTTAACAAAAAATTTGTACTATATTCATGAATGATTTTACAAGACCCTAAGCTTCTATTTATAGGAGAAAAGAAGAGCTAGGTTAGCTAGAAAAAAATGGAGGAAAAAAGGATCTAAAATGTGGTATTTAAAGCCAAAAGGAGAGCATGAGGAAGTTCTGACTTATCAACTAAGCAAGTCACATGGAGGTTGCTCCTAAGCACTCAAAGTTGTAGCTTGATGGCCAAGTTAGTGCACGAACGATCTAGAATCCTTGATGGCCAACTCTCTTTTTGTCTAAAACACTTCCAACGCCCCTAATCCTTGCAAGGTCCAATCATGGCTCAAAGAAAAATTTATTCTACAAGGCCCATAATATAAAGCCAAAAATTAAATCTTAATCTAATATTTACAAACAAAGAGTACTAAGCTAGGTCTTCACATCCTCCTTGGCCATGTAAATTCTATCTTGGCCTTGCATGCTCAGAGGAGACGCAATCATCTTGTATCCTCATACCCATGACTTTAGTGGTTAGTCCCTTAGCTAGAGGTCTCTCATCAAACACTAACACATAGTAGTGTCTTGCCACGTCCACGTGTCACCCTAGGGACCTGACACGTGGCAAAAAAATAAATTTTAGAACAAAAATTTTAAAAATTAAAAACTTAAAAAGCCCACTAATTGAGACTCGGCATGTCGTTAATGCAATTAATATTTTTTTTGAACGACATAATTGAGACACTTTTTCAAAAGTTAGGATGTTATTGAAACTTTTTTAAAAGTAGGTCCAACTTGAAACGTTCTAACCAAATTGGTGAGCAAATAAGTAATTAAGCCACATTTTATTTATTATTATAGGGACTTATGCGGTGAATTGGACTTGGAGATTTTGCACTGTGATATAGACTCTCAATAGATTTTGACTAACCTTTCAGGCTATACTCGACCTCACATCTTAGAACCTGAGCTAATTTTCCTTCCAAAAATCTCCCTCTCTTGCTCAGCGACCACATACCCTTGTCCAACAAGACCAACTAGGAGTTTTCAAAAACCTCAGGCTCACCCAACAACCAGTCTCCCTTGCTTAGTAAGTTAAGCATGAAGGTACATTCACCTAGTAAACAAGTTTTAAAGTTCAAAAGGAACATATAGAAATCTAAAAGTCAAACTGGTACATGGGCCATAGCCCTAAAGAAAAGCCCAATAAGAATATGAAGTCCAGCCCAAGAAGACTATGAAGCAGAATCATCTCTCCCCTGTTGACCACGAGTACCTCTCGCATATGCTCCCATCAATAAATTGATGATCATCACAAAAGTAGAAGAATAACATACAAGGCATTCAAACAAGAAAAGGGTAAGCTAGAGCCAAAATGATTTCATCAATGCAATCAGATATACTTTCACAGTCCAATATACATACATCATCAAAGCATGTTATGACCTTCCAAATCAATACACTAAGACTCGACTCGACTCATCCAGATACATATAACCTGGTCGGATTCAGCGGATTCTTGCACTTGTGGTGGATACCTCTGCTCACCCCCGAGCTGCCCATCCATTACTCTCAAACCATAGTTGTGGAATTTCATCTCATGCCAATACCATGCCACTTTAACACCAACCATCTCATTTGTTTCACATATCGAGATCATGCAATCATATAAATCCAATTTGTAACCACAACTTATATCATGCATTTCATTTCGTAGGTCTCATGTGTTATATAGGGTACATCATAAATCAAACATGTCATTTAGCCAAGCGAAGGAAAACAACACAACTCACAGCAGATCTCACTCAAGCCAGGAGCCCTCACTCAAGAAAGAGGAGTGCCCTCACTTAGGCGAGATCGCGACAGGGGCATAGGAAGGCTTTCGCATGGCTTGCTTAGGCAAGCCCTCCTCGCCTGAGCGAGACAATCCCTCGCCCAAAGGTGAAGTTCCTCGCCTGGGCTAAAACAGGAGCAACAGGCCCAAAGCTGTCATGCGTCCTCGCTTAGGCGAGCGTCTCTCGCCTGAGCGAGATAGTGCCTCGCTCAAAACAAGAGCTTTCGCTTGAGTGAGAGCTCAAGTGCAACTCTGATCTGTTCCTGCAAGTCTTGCCTAGGCGAGAAAGGCTCGCTTGGGCGAGTGTGTCGAACCTCGCCACTGTTTCTCCCTGCCATAGTCATATTTCATACCCAAACAAAAATGCCAACCAGCTCATGCATCCACAGCAGGATACAACTCAACCAATCACGAAACAAACGCAAAACAACTGCAATCACACCAACAAACAAGAGGGTTCTAGCTTCCCTCACCTGGAATGAGCTAGAATAAGATCTCGACACCGAACAACAGAACACCACTGCTCTAGAAAGAGATTACAACACTGTAAAAGTGAAGCGGACAGAGTTAAACGGGTTTATCAGTACGAACCCTACCTGGACTACGAAGAGTACATTGAAGGAAGAAGAGCATGGCTGAGATCAACTTACATGGACAGAAGAGAGCTGTATGCACTTGGGAACGAACGAGATCCAAAACCCTAGCAGAGAAAAATGGCAACCGCTCTAAGGGTGTGTGGGTTCTATTTTTCGAAAATGAGCACAAAGTTTAGGATTAGGGCAGATTAGGTCTGATCTTTCCCCTTTGGGCCAACCCTTAGGCCCATAAGATTGGGGCAACCCTTAAAAAAAAGGCAAAAAATAAATGGGCCTTACAGTGATACTCCATCTTCAATCACAATATTATTCAGCTTCCTCTTCCCATATGGGGGACACCATCACCAATTTTCCATCTCTGTGGAACCGAACCCTCCACCATCAACCAGAACCACAATCACTCACAAACCTCACCAATCATCTTCCATGCATAACTGAACTCTCATCTTTATTACCAAAAATCACAACAAAGCAAAAAACAAAAATACCACCAATTCTAGATTAATTTAAAATTATTTAAGCATTCAACGTTTCCAACTTTTGTTTATCATTTTCCCCCTTCACTTTCAAGCTCTCAGTGTAAATTAAAAATCAAATAATTATAAAATTGAAACTAGTTAAAACATGGAAGAAATATAGGGTTTAATGAGAATAGGAAAGGAAGGGCAGTGGCAAGGCGAAGTTGTGATTCTCAGGTCTGAGAAAGGAAGTCCTATGAGTTTTTGGAAGAGGAAAGGAAGGAAGGCGATGCCGATGTTGACGACTTCCCTAATCTTGCTACAGTGGTGTCAACAAGGAAAAAACCGCTGCAGCGTTGCGTTTGACACATTTTTAAGGAAGGACAAGAAACCCATATGCATAGGAAGAGCGATGTCCGTCGCGACGGTGACGAAGGACTAAATCCACTTATTTTTTAAAATTTGGGATTAAATTGGCCCAAAATTTTGAAGTAAAACCAATTCTAAATTTCTATGAAATTTAAAGAGCAAAAATCATATCTAACCCATTTTTTTATTACCACGCGTGTAAAATCTCTTCTAGAGCCACTAAATAATAAAAACATTTCCTTAATTCAGGTTCAAATTTAATGTTTTATGTAGAAACATTCTTCATTTATTTGTAATTAGGCTATTTTTACTTTTGGGAAAACATTTCGTGTACATATCTCTAAAGTTTTTATCCCTTTCAATGATAAAAAAAAAATCACTTTTAGTGATTCTATTCTAAATTGTTTAAATTATTTTGAAAATTATAAACACACGCTCTTTGAACACTTAATATAAAATCTAATATTTTTCATTTTTATTTCATTCACCTCAATTTATTTTGTATTTAAAATAAAAATAATTTTTTTCTTAATATTAGATAATCGTAGAGTAAAAAATACACTAGTGCATTTTGGAGCATTTACATCGCAGTATATGCCTCGGTTCCTGCGGACCCGCTGTATATAAGCACGCGGTGGCAGTTTCGTAATTAAATTCATCTTTTATGCCTCGGTTATCATACTAACCGAGGCATATGGCTAAAAAAAATGACTCATGCTTGACTCATAATTTGAATTTTTTTCTTTCTTTTACTGAAGCAATATGCCTCGGTTCTCTAATAACCGAGGCAGTAGCGAGACAATACGCCTCGGTCAAGCGCCCACCCGAGGCAGTAAGGGTACAATATGCCTCAGTTTCGAATAACCGAGGTAGTATCCCTTCGTAGGGTTAAAAAACCCCAATTTCTTCATTGTGCAGCGACATCTTCTCCGATTTCTCTGCGAGCTTCACCATCTCCGGCCAACCTTCATCTTCTCCGACGACCAGCGCCACCGTCCCGCACACCTCCGACGCACAGCTCCCACCATCTCGCACACCTCCGACGCTCCAAGCCAGCATTTCGTCGCCTGCACCGCACCGCACCGCCCTTTTCTGACGACCAGCGCAGCTCTGCGCCACCGTCCCGCACAACTCCCACCGTCCCGCACACCTCTAACGCACAACTCCCACCATCCCGCACACCTCCGACGCTCCAGGCCATCGTTTCGTCGCTTGCACCGCACCGCCGCGACTTCTTCTTCTTCTTCGACCAACCACCATCGTCGCTGCACCGTGGAGGAGCTGTGCATTACCACCGGAGCCGCTGCGTGTTCTTCGAGCAACCATCACCAATGTCCACTGCGATTCTGTTTAGTCTACCTGCACCGCCACTACACGCACCTCCAGGAGGTTCTTCTGGTTCCGCTGCGTGTTTTTTTTTTTAAATTTCTGATGCTCATTAGGCCTCGGTTGTGCGAGAACCGAGGCAGTAAAGATTAAATATGCCTCGGGTTGTAACCGAGGCATAAAATACTAGTCTTTTACCTCGGTCGTATATGCAGCGGTTGCGGACCCGAAGCCAAAAACTAGAAATAACCGCTGTCATTTCCCTTCCGTGCATTAGTGATAGTGTATGTATTATTATCTAAATTACTTTTTATTTTAAAATAAAAATGTAATTATATATATATATATATATATATATATATATATATTTCAACATCTTTACTTTTTGAATGATATTTTTATTTCGAAAAGTTTTTTAACTTCATTTTATATTATCTTTTCACTGTCATTCATTCTTCTTTCTTTCTTTTCACTATTATTCAATATCTCTTTTTCTTTATAAATAAAAAAAATTGTTTTATACCATCATTTTACTTCTACGATAAGTTGTCAGATGGTTATTTTTTATGTGAAACAATCTTTTTCGTCTTACACAATTTCCTGATTGACTTGGAATTAAAATGCAGAAGATGTACAAAAGGTGCTATCAAGCATTCAAGGGTTAGAGAATTTATTGAGAGATCGTGATCTTCCATCTCTTTTCAAACTGAAACCTGGAAACTCTGGTCTCGATTTCTACATGAAAGAAACCTTAACCATGACGCGAGCTTCTGCTCTGATACTCAATACATTCGATCATTTAGAAGCTCCCATTATCACAAAGCTCACTACTGTGTTTCCGAGAGTCTACTCATTAGGCCCTCTTCACACTCACGTCAAGAACCAAGTCACCAAAAACCCTTCAATATCCCTTAATATTGCAAAAGAAGACAAAAGTTGCATAACTTGGCTCGACCATCAAAGGGCAAAGTCAGTGATTTATGTCAGTTTTGGCACTGTGGTGAAGCTTTCAGTTGAGCAGTTGTTGGAGTTTTGGCATGGTTTAGTGAATAGTTTGAAGCCTTTCTTGTGGGTTGTTAGGAAGGACTTGATGAATAGAGAAGGTGATTTTTTCCATAAGAATGTGGCTAAAGAGCTTGAGTTGGGTACTAAAGAGAGGGGGTTGTTGGTGCCATGGGCACCTCAAGAGGAGGTTTTGGGGCACCCAGCTGTGGGTGGTTTCTTGACACATTGTGGTTGGAATTCTACACTGGAATGCATTGCTGAAGGGGTGCCTATGCTTTGTTTTCCTTTGCTGGTTGATCAGACAATAAACAGTAGGTGTGTGAGTGAGCAATGGGGGATTGGAGTTGATGTAGATGGGACCTGTGATAGGTTCACTATTGAGAAGATGGTGAAGGATGTGTTGGAGAATCGGATAGAAGGGCTCAGAAACTCCGTGGATGAGATTGCAAAACAAGCTCGAAATAGTGTTAAAGCAGCTGGTTCTTCTTCTCATAATATAGAGAGTATGATCAAGGACATCGTGTCAATGAAGCATGAGAAATAGTTTGTCCTAGAACATTGATGAAACATATATCTCTTTGCAGTCTAGCTAGTTTCGAAATCCATGTAATAAATTTTAGTTTATAACTTAATATGTTATTTTATCATTATAAATATAACATGTTTCTTTTCTTCTCATTTTGTTAGATGTTGGGAAGATAAATGAATCCATTTTCAGTTCTCAACTATGTGATGAGTGTAAATTTATGCCTTCATTTGGCTTTTAATTTTGAATTTTTAATTGGATTTTATGCTTAAAAAATATATTTAATTAGAAACCATTTTGAAGTTCTCAATTTCGTGCAACCCTCCTTCTCCGCCTTCCTCCCTCTCTTATCCATGTTCTACCCTCTTTCTTCTTTCATTCTTATGTTTCCTACGAGTGCTAAGTCTAGTGGGTTCATTCTGCTGTAATTTCTTAATGGATTTTGGGATTAGATGAATATAATTGTTTGTTCTTTAAATTATTGTTGTAATTTATGTTTATTTGTGTCTTTTTTATTTTCTACTAAAGTAAAAGTAAATATTTTTACATTGTAGCAAGTTAGCATAGTGTTAATCTACATAACATTATCATATGAGTCAAATAGTTTTCAATTTTAAAGACTTTTATGTGATTGAATATGCTTTTTTCAATAATTGAGACTGTACCTTAAAGATAAAAACTTTAACAAGAATTAATCAAGACTATACTTTGTTTATTTAGCTTATTACATGATAAAGTGATAAAATATATAGACATGATTAGACATAATAATATCTGATTAAGACTATATGATGTAAACCCCATTTGAAAAAAGTCTGATTTAGGATCTTTAGGATTTGAACCTTGTAGAAAATTTGGAATATTAGTGAGAAGGTGGTTTGGAAAGTGGTTGAAATTCCAGGTTGGACAATATTTTAGAAACATCGATATCTCAAGAATGAGGTGATTTCAATATTTTAGAACTCCAATTGAGATGATTTCAAAATGAGGTGAACGTTCACGTTCTGAACTTTAATTTAGGCTCAAGAATCACTTATTTGGACGAGTAGAACTAATGATATGACCACAAGATAAACTTGGACATAAGTGAGTTTCTAAATTCAAGTGATGGAAGAATAAGAGGTGAATATGAAAGGTGAAAGGAAAGAATCACTCTTTCCAAGGGATGAAACACACAAAGGATGGGAAAGTCCTTCGATACAACCAAGGGGTTCTTAAATAACTCAAGAACTTAGGAGAATCATTCTTACTAAGATAAAAGATTTATACTCTAATATTTCTAAATAAAACTCAACTTGTCCCATTGATAAAAATGCTTTAACTTATATAGAAGCTTAGCCATCAGAATTATAAAAGATCCATTAAGTGAAATTAAATGTCACTTAAGCTAATAATGATCCCACTACTTAATGGTCGAATGTAACTGAAGTTGTATTAACCAAAAGTCACTAAAAAAACTTAAAATAAAACTAAACTAAATCCTATTAAATTATTAACCCAAAATATAATTTGGTCAACCAATTTTACAAAGGATTGAATCATTATTTAAATAACTTAATCACCTAAAAACTGAAACAAAATAGTTTGTTAGTAGTCCTCCATTTGGGCCATGATGCAACTCACCACCTTAGTCCTTTCTCCTTGAAACATGGGCTTGTATTGAAATAACATTGACAACACATGTTGAAGAGCTTCCTTTTCTTTTCTTGCTATATCCTGTGGTGGAGCTCCAAAGGTGCATGAAGAGCTCCATGGGCAACGGAAATGGATGAAGGAATGGAGGCAGTTTGGAAGGCACATGCAAGCAATGGAAGGTGAAAGAGGTGATAGGATTTCCTAATCTATGCTAGCCTAAGGAAGGTGGCTAGAGGTAGAGAGAGGAAATCTCTAGAAAGTGGTGACTCTCAAAGGCAATAGAAGGATGAGTGCTCTCAACTCAAGTTGCATCTATTGCTTAAAATTTCAAGAGTGTCTACAAATGAGTGAAATTTTGGCTTTTATATAAAGCCATTTACACATGAGAAAGGAGAGCCATTGGATGGAGTGGGCCTTGATCTTGGCCCTTAGATCAAGCTTGGAGAAGGAGGCTTGATCTTGGCCATTGGATGATGCCCATGAAAAGGAGGAAGCATTCCTAACCCTTGGATGCTTTGGATCCATGAGGTGTAGGAAGAAGTATTGACTTCCACTTAGTCCACCTTGGCTCTTTTGATAGTTTATGGCCAAATCTCCTATTGGGCTTAGTCAAGCCCAATTTTATCAATTGAACTACTCATTGTTTGACTTATTATTCTAGAAAACAAGACCTAAACAATGAGCCAATCTCATTGCTATTCTATTGCTCTTTGATACACCTCTTCAAATCTTCATATCTTCTTTGGCCAATGTGAAGAGTGTGAGAAGCCCATGTGGGTTTAGGCCATCTTGAATGAAGCCCAATTGGATCTTTTTTAGCATGCTCCTTGTTATTGGGCCTTTTGATGGGCTTGGGCTTGAAAGTGCATGTGGGCCATGTATTGGGCCTAGGCGTTGACCCAAGCTATAAGCCTTGTTAGGATCACATCATCCCCTCCCACTTGAAGAGGATGTGACCTCAGGTCAAGAGGATTATTTAAGGCTCACAACAACTAAAACTGGGTTCCGCTAGGATCAAAACATATTTGCAATAGTCATCAAACAGAATTGGATTAAAATCATGAAGACCATGCAATATAATTGATTGGGGAATGTGTGAAAGTGGGCTTATAAATTTGGAAGATGTTGGTATTAGGTCCACTTCACAAAAAGAGTGTTTCACACTTTGACTTGGATGATTTTTGAAAAGAATTTTAAAGTCAAAGTGTATTTTGGCACTATATTTTGAAGAGGATGTAATAAGGGAATGAGATAGAGAACAAAAAGTTTGAGAAGGAAACAAAACAAGAGATTTAATGAAAAAGTGAGAAGAGTTTAAAGATGGGAAAACTCCCTTTGGAACTTGGGTCTTCATGAAAGGAATTGGTGAAGGATTACACACCAAATCCCTAACAATGAGTTCCCTTGAGGTTGAATTACTCTTTAACTCGACCAATTTTGATTTTCTTTCAAACTCACTCTCTTTTTTTTAATTTCTCTCTTGCTTCAAAGTCTTTTCTCTCATTCTCTTCTTTGGCTTTTCTAATATTATCCTTTTTTGCCTTTTCTTCTTCATCTCTTTTCTTCCTCTCTTTTATCTCTTTCTCCTCTTGTTCTCTTTTAGCACAAAGCTTATCAAGCTCTTCTTTTTCTCTCTTCTTTTCATACTCTCGAAGCTTTTTAAGTTTTGCTTGCTCTTTCTTATGTTTTGCTCTCTTTCGTTGTTCACTTAAGAGCAAGTCCAAATTGTGCTTAAAATCTTTTTCTAGTCTAGAAAACTTAGCAAGATTTTGGATGAAAGCATCCCCTATGTCAATGAAGTTTTCTATCTTAGCTTGTTGCTCTTTAGTGATCCTAAATGAAGGGGGAATGAAATGTTTCCACATGCATGCTTTTAATTCAGAAAATGTGTTAATGCATGATTTTCTCCCCTTTTTCACTCTATATTGCCTCTCTTGCAACCACTCAGATGCATGTCCTATAAACCTAGAAGTAACATGCCTAAGAATGTCAAATTGACTATAAGTACTAAACAATGGTTGCACCAATTTCTCGGTATCCCACATCCTATCTCTAAATGATATTGGTCTTATATCCTCCCCAAAGAATGGAATATCACTATGAAATGTATGATGTAACTCATGACTACCATGCTTATGCAACCTAGGACTATATGTAGAATATGTACTCATGGTGATTGAATGAACTTATACAACTTGAACAAAGTGTGGTAGAGGAAATCAATCACAAGTGGACCTCCAGGTTAGGCATGGTGAGTCTTTAAGACTTCTTAAATACCAAGGCCAATCCTTGCCAAGATACACTTGTAAAAGGTGTCAAAGATCACACAATTGTCTAAGTGCTAAGTAAATAGAATCACTTGAGTCACTAAGCACAAAACAAGCAAACAAGACTCAAAGAAATTTAACACTAAAAACGGACCCCTAAATGGCAAAATATTAGAGACTTTGGTCTCACAAATCAAGCCAGTATGCAACGTGAAAACATGAATCTAAGCTATGTGACCTAATGTAAGGAGAGAAAGCACTTAGAACTTTCAACACACTTACAACTAAAAGCGAATTACTAATGGATGATAAAGGTTCTACTTAGGAGATAGGATTGAACACCTTGTGGTTCCCCAAGACACCTAAGTAGGCCAAAATACAAGTTCAAAGAGAATTAAAATTCGTACACAAAATTTAGGTAAAGAGGAGCAACCCAAGAGCACCAAACTTTTAGAGAACTTTGAGTAGAAAATAAGGCACAAAGGATGCTCCAAATTGACCAAAAGAAGTGACAAAATTGTAGAAAAACTAGTAAACTAAAAGATGCAACAATTACAAGCCATAATGGCCAACAAAAATGCTTGAAATTGGTGTTGGAAGCTACTCCCGAGGCCAACTTGAACACCACAATTTTGGACAGCAAAGTGCTGCACTCCCAAGAGCACTTTGGTGCCAAATGAAGCCTTAGTTGATGGCTTTGAAGTATACACCAATTGGAGGAATATTTTGACCCCTTGTGGATGCAAAATGCAACACCAAACAGCAACAAAACCTGGCCAAAATAATGAACAAAAACAGCAAACAAACTATGCCAAAGGCATTGGTTAGCTCTCACTCAAAGAAGAAATTGTTGGCTCAAAACTTTCCAAAATATGGTGAAGGTGAGAGGAAGAATTCAAGCACACTCTCTAGAGATTTACTTCTCAACCCCTACCTAAAATGCTACCTTAGACTAGCAACCAATTTGGAAAACAAAGTCACTTAATTCACCATCAAGAGCATTGAAGTCAACATTACTTGCCAAATGAAATGTATAACACAAGAAAAACTAATTAAGAAAGCTAAACCACATTGAAATGATTTGACAAGACTGAATTGAATAGCCAAAAACAAGGACAAGCAAGAAATTAAGGCTTGAAATAAAGGAAAGCACAACAAAAGGAATCCTAGAATGGAACTAGAATAGAGTAAAAACCAAAAACAGAACCTGCAGTGCTCACAAAATGCTTATGGTATTCATTGCATGTGTGCCAATGTGAGGGAAGTAATTCACTCCAAATGAAAGCAATTGATGGCAATATGGAACACACACATAAACAAGCAAATGTATAGAGCAAGAGCACTGAAATTCTGAAGCAAAACACACCAAAAACGCACTAAACAGTGATTTTCCCGAAAACACAGCACTAGAAAACGCTGACAGATGCCTTAACATTGTCGATTTATCATATTTTTTGTACTGGACATATTTGAATGATTCTTTTTGCTACTTTTTCGTCCAGAGGTTAAGCAAATTAGGCAAAAATCAGAAGGTGATTCGGTGCTATGAATCGTTACAGTTAAATCACACAAGAAAAGTGTACGTCAGGACACAAGTGAAAACAACAACTTGACACTGAAAAACGCAGAAAGTTGCCTCTACTTCAAAAATTTGTATAGAATTCAATTCTCAACATAATTGAATGATTCTTGTTGGAGAATTTTTGTTTATGACTTAGCGTTTCGAAGCAACAATCAGCTTAAATTTTGGTGCACTGAGTCACTCGTGACACTTCTCAAACAGAAGGTGTGCAGTGGAAAAAAAGTTGAAAATAGAAGGAAAGGCAGAGTGAAAGTGGAAGATGTTCAATAGACAAATCAATTCGATTTGGAGCTTGATTATGATCTAGAATCAAGCATAGATAAAGATGAACATCTTAGGACACTCTAAGGCACAAACCAATCGATGAAATGACATTAAAACAGTGAGGAAAGTTGACTCAAAAACCACACGCATAACATGAAGCTTCGTTGCGTTTTGGAGTGGAGTTTGGCACGGTTTCACTTAAGCAAGTGCAGAAAATGATTGTAAACGGTGGAAAATTGAAACGAAAAAAGAATCATCAAATAAAAATGACAAGAAACATAATGGAAGCAATAAAATGGTGCTGAAATGTAAAGGAAAGCTAGTAAATGATGTGAACCATCGCAAGCAAGGAAATCTACAAATAGAGTGTAGAACACTCTTGTAGTCTCATAGTTGCATGGAATCAATGGAGAAACATAATACAATAGACATTGAACGGTAAATGTGAAAGAAAAACAAAAAAGAAGAAGAAGATGATGAGAACAAGACGAAAATGATGGAAACACAAGACTAGGAAAGAACCTTACCAAACCTTGAGAGACCATGATTTGATGGCTCTTGATACCATTATGGTGGAGCTCCAAAGATGCATGAAGAGCTCCATGGGCAACAGAAATGGATGAAGGAATGAAGGCAGTTTGGAAGGCACTTGCAAGCAATGAAAGGTTAAAGAGGTGATAGGATTTCCTAATCTATGCTAGCCTAAGGAAGGTGGCTAGAGGTAGAGAGAGGAAATCTCTAGAAAGTGGTGACTCTCAAAGGCAATAGAGGGAGGAGTTCTCTCAACTCAAGTTGCGTCTATTGCTTAAAATTTCAAGAGTGTCTACAAATGAGTGAAATTTTGGCTTTTATATAAAGCCATTTACACATGAGAAAGGATAGCCATTGGATGGAGTGGGCCTTGATCTTGGCCCTTAGATCAAGCTTGGAGAAGGAGGCTTGATCTTGGCCATTGGATGATGCCCATGAAAAGGAGGAAGCATTCCTAACCCTTGAGGTGTAAGAAGAAGTATTGACTTCCACTTAGTCCACCTTGGCTCTTTTGATAGTTCATGGCCAAATCTCCTATTGGGCTTAGTCAAGCCCAATTTTATCAATTGAACTACTCATTGTTTGACTTATTATTCTAGAAAGCAAGGCATAAACAATGAGCCAATCTTATTGCTATTCTATTGCTTTTTGATACACCTCTTCAAATCTTCATATCTTCTTTGGCCAATTTGAAAAGTGTGAGAATCCCATGTGGGTTTAGGCCATCTTGAATGAAGCCCAATTGGATATTTTTGAGCATGCTCCTTGTTATTGGGCCTCTTGATGGGCTTGGGCTTGAAGGTGCATGTGGGCCATGTATTGGGCCTTGAGCATGATTTGGGCCTAGGCGTTGACCCAAGCTATAAGCCTTGTTGGGATCACATTATCCGGTCACAATTCCTCCAAGTCCTTTAAGTAGGTCCTTTCCCTTGTTCATGGTCATGTCCTCATCACTATACTTTGGTTAAATTTATTGTGATTAATGTAATAGCTTCTTATTTTTAATTGAGATTTTGTGCTTTGGTTAATAGTAAGAACACTAAGAAATTCATTGAGAATTTATATTAATTAATTTGAAATCTAAAACAATAATTGATTGAATAATAATCTTTACAAACCCAATGATGAATCATATTTGAAAAGTAGTAGAATCAACATATTTTCTTTATTATTCATTTTATTTATTTTTATTCCTTTTACAATTTATTTCTTTCTTTTCTCTATTATTTTGATATTTAATCTCTCGTAAACATTTTACATTTCTTCTTTTGTTATTTTATTCTACTAACTCGTTTTGTATAGTTTTTATAAGAACTAATTTGTATGAAATAAATTTTATGTTCGTTGGGATTTGACTTTCGGTTATCTTGACCCATACTAATATGTTTTGTTGCTTTCTTAACAATATTGAAGCTGATATAAGTAGTATTAACTTGATCGATTAAATGGTAGTGTTATCACCCCCTCTTAAAGTGGGTTAGAGTATTGGCTAAGGTGGATTTGACTGCACTACAAAACTTTAATTAACTCCTATATACAAGACCAGTAGCCCAAGCTGAAGGTCAAATAAAGTTGATCCATGAGGAAGGTTGAATCACTTCGGCCTAAGCCGAAGGTTGATACAAGTTGGCCTAAGTTGAAGGTCGAGATGAGTTAGCCAAGTCTAAAAGTTAAGACAAATCAGTACAAGGCAAAGTTGAAATGAATCAGTCAAGGTCAAAGATCGATGTAAGCTCATTGAGGTCAAAAGTCGAGCCAAATCAGCCTGGGTCAAAGGGTTAACCCTTCAGCTCCAGATAACTTGTCTTTAGCCTTAATCCATGTAGATTTAGGTTAACCTTCAACTTAGGATGACCTGCATCGATCTTCAACCTGTATTGGCTTAACTCAACCTTTCAGCTTGGGCCACTTAACTCGGGCTGACTCAACTCAATTCTTTGGTCCAAACAACTTAGGTCATCCTTCGTCTCGAACAGCCTTGGCTCGACATTTGACCTAGACTGAATCTACTTTACCATTGACCTGAGTCAACTTGGGTTGACCTTCGCCTATGCCAACTCACCTCAATCATTGACCTGACTTGCCTCGACCCAAGCGGGCTCGCCTTGACCTTCCACTAGTGTAGTTTTCGCTTTTTACCTCAGCTTTTAGGTCTTGGTTCCAATGCATCCGAAGCCTATATAAACGTGGTGTCATTTTTGTAATTAAATGGAACTTATAGGCTTCGATTGCAAGTAAATCGAAGCATATAACTACAACTGGGAACTTATAGGTTTCGGTTAAAAATTAACCAAGGCCTAAACCTATGCAGAAATTCAAATTTTATTATTAATTAATCAGGTGGAAGTTATAGGCATCGGGTTTAAAACAAATGAGGCCAAAAAGGGACCTTATATGCCTCAGGTGGAATTATAACCGAGGCCTAAGGTTATATGCTTCAGTTATTAATTAGAACCAAGGCCTAAAGTTTAATTTAGGGATTTATTGCGAAAACTTTTTCGCGTAGAACTTCATCTTCTTCCTCTCGCGCGCTGCTTTCTTCTTCTCCACTCTGCGACTTCGCGTTGGCTCGCCCTCTACAACTAGTTCTTCATCGCGACGGTGGACGGTTGTTGTGGTGGTAGTGTCGTTAACAACGGTGGTGTTGGGTGGTTCTTCCTTGCATCAATGATGGCTCTGTTGGTGGGTTTTCCATCGACGACAGCGACTCCGTGCGACGTAGTGGTGTGTAGTGGCAACATCTTTGTTTCGTCTTCTTGGCTTTGACGACAGCGGGTCCTCTTCGAATTTGTGGGGCTTCTTCGACCACTTCTCCATTTCTCGCATATTACTGAATTTCGATTCCACTAGTGAGTGATTTTGTGATATTTTTTTCTTCGTATTACTGTCTATGTGCAATCGGTTTATTGTTCGTTTGTGTGCATTGAAGGTGGTGGCATGAATGCTATATGTTTTAGGCAATTTAGTGAAATGAAAGATGGTTGGAAGAAAAGTCCATGTAGTTTGTTGTAATGGATTGGAATGTTATCTGTTTTGCAGGTGATATTTATTCAAATGTTGTAGTGTGCACCAAGTTTGGAGTGCTAGCGGTTGGTATTGCACCTAATTGGCACGAAAATGCCTTCTGTATCTTTATTATTGTTCATGTGTCACGCTCGCAGGTACATAATCTTCTAACCTTTATTTTTAATAATGTGAGTCTATATTTTTCTATTCCACTTATTTGGATGTTAGATATGTTATTCATTATATGCTTAAATATATCGTATTAGCCTTAGTTTCCCGTTTGAGATTGAATACGATAATTATTTATTGTCTCCAATTTTTCATAAAAATTGTATTTCGTAAGATATAACTTAAAAGGAGACAATACTAATAATTTAAATGTATTCAAAATGAATTGTCCAGTTGGACAGTTTAAGAAGATTAATCATTTTCTAACAGTTTATTAGTCCATATATATTTTAATATACATATCTTAAAATTCATGAATATTTGTCAATTGTATTTTGTATTGATCTTTGGGTGCATATTTGATTGTGGTTGATAATTACTTTCATTTTGTGTATCCTGAAGAATAATGCGAAACGCTAGCAAAATTTTGTAAAATTTAAGATATGTATTTTAAAAGTATTATGTTCAAATAAAATAAAGAAAGTGAATCTTCTTGAATGGGATAGGGCACACCTTGATTACACTAGTGACGTGAGCATTGATTCAAAGATTACTGAAATTGTTCACGCAATTTCAGTATATATACGTATGGATCGAGATTGGATTAATTCCCCATGCATCAGTGTTGAGTATGAGAACGGAGTAGAAGAATTTATACAATTTGCGCAACGTTATGAGGGTAGAAGTGATGATGAGGTGAAGTATAGATGTCCTTGTGTCAATTGTTTGAATGGGAGAAATTTGAATGCAACTCAAGTTAGATAACATTTTATTTGTGATGATTTCCTTAGAAGTTATACAATATGGACATGGCACAGCGAATTAATAGACTTTCCAACTATTTCCCGAACTGAATATGTTGTCAATTCCATCATGGAAGAGCGAGTGCAAGAAGACAATATGGAGGACATGATACGGGGTGTTGGCGTAGAAGCATTTGCACAAGCGCATGTCTATGACACGATGTCTGCTGATGCGGAAACTCCATTGTATGTCGAGTCAACTAAGTTCACGTGGTTTTCAGTGGTTTTAAGACTTATGAATTTGAAAGCGACCAATGGGTGGATGGATAAAAGTTTAACATAATTGCTCGTGCTCTTGAATGAAATGCTTCCCGAGGATAATACTCTACCCACTCGAAACAATGCACTAAGAAAATTCTTTGTCTGACGGGTATGAAGTATAAAAGGATACATGCACGTCCTAATGATTGCATATTATACAGAAAAGAACTTGAAGATTTAAAAAAAATGTCCAAAGTGTGGGTCATCACGGTACAAGCAAAAAAGAAATAGTGAGGATATTGCTCAAATAGAAAAGGAAGGATCTACTTTGAAAGTAGTCTGGTACCTTCCAATCGTGCCCAGACTTGAGCATTTGTTTGCAAATCCTAAAGACGCTAAAAACCTTAGATGGCATGCTTCGTCATCCAGCTTATTCAATGCAATGGAAAAAATATTGATTTGGAATTTCCCAAGTTCGGTCAAGAATGTAGAAATGTTCAGTTTGGCTTAGCTACCGATGGAATGAATCGATTTGGTAATTTAAGTACAAACCACAATTGTTAGCCCGTTATATTATTCATTTACAACTTATCTCTTGGACTCTACATGAAGAGAAAATACATGATGTTGTCTTTGATGATATCTGGTCCAAAGCAGCTTGGAAAGGACATTGATGTATATCTCAATCCACTAGTTGAATACTTGAAGTTGTTGTGGGTTGATAGGGTTGGAGTATTTGATGTTGTTGCTTCTGAAACTTCCAGGATGCATGCAATGTTATTTTGCACCATTAATGACTTTCCAGCTTATGGTAATTTGTCGGCGTACAGTGTCAAGGGTAAAAAAGCATGTTCTATATATGAAGAAAACACTACATCTCATCAATTGAAAAAAGGAAGGAAGACCATGTATTTGCGCCATCAAAGGTTTTTACAAGCTAATCATCCTTATCGAAGGTTACAAAAAGCATTCAACGGACATCAAGAGAATGACGAATCACCAATTCCATTGACTGGCCTTCAAATTCTTGAAAAGTTAATAAAGTACATCATGTATTTGGAAAAACATCTAAGAAGTCATCTGCATCGAGTCCTTGGAAGGAAAAATCAATATTCTTTGATCTTCCATATTGGTCGAAGTTACAAGTTAGGCATTGCATGAATGTCATGCATGTAGAGAAGAATGTGTGCGATAACTTAATTAGTACACTACTTAACATTCAGGGAAAGACAAAAGATGGAGTAAATGCTCATTTGGATTTGGTTGAAATGAAGATCCGAGAAAACTTAGCACCAAGGGAGGTTGGTAGGCATACCTATTTACCTCTTGCATGTTACACTATGTCCAGACAAGAAAAGATAAGTTTTTGCTTATGTTTAAAGAGTGTCAAGGTACCTCAATGATACTGTTCAAATATTCAGAGTTTAGTGTCCGTGCAAGACTTGAAGCTTGTTGGCCTAAAGTCTCATGATTGTCACATCTTAATGCAACAATTGTTACATGTAGCTATTCGTGGAATTTTACCCAAAAATGTTAGACAAACTATAACACGTTTGTGTGCATTTTTCACTTCAATTTGTAGCAAAGTCATTGATCCTTTAAAGTTAGATGAACTTTAAGCCGAGATTGTTATCATCTTATGTCAGCTGGATATGTTTTTCCCTCCATCATTTTTTGACATCATGGTACATTTACTTGTTCATTTGGTAAGAGGGATCAAGTTTTATGGACCAATATACTTAAGATGGATGTATCCCATTAAACGTTACATGAAGATTTTAAAAGGGTATGTGAAAAATTAATATCGTCTAGAAGCTTCAATGATCGAAAGGTATATTGCTGAAGAAAGTGTCAAGTTTTGTTCAGATTACATGGCAAAAGCAAAACCAATAGGAGTTCCTCAAAGATCATGGTTGAACAGGTGTTCTATAAGTAACAACATCCAAGGTGTGAGTGTGGTTAGCAAAGATTGTGAAAAGTTGTTGCAAGCACACCTATACATATTGAACAACATAAATGAGGTCATCCCTTACTAATCTCCATACAAAGCCATTATGAAAGACAAAAATCCAAGACAATCACAGAAATGGCATTTGATGGAGCATAACAGAACATTCATGCCTTGGTTTAAATCTGAGGTTTTGAAAGATTCGCAATCTTCTGAGACTTTGATGTGGTTAGCGAATGAGTTGAAACATGATGTCATATGTTGTACAGGTTATGAAATTAATGATTGCACATTCTATACGAAGTCTTTGAATCACAATATAAAATAGTGGAGTCAGTCTTGAAGTTGAGTCGCTACAATTTTCTACATCTAAATATCAAAATCCTGTATTTGGATCAATGACATACTATGGTGTAATACAAGAGATATGGGAGGTTGACTATACCGTGTTTACTATTCCAGTATTCAAATGTAAGTGTGTTGACAATAAAAGTGGTGTCAAAATGAATGAATCATGGATGACTCTAGCTGATTTTCGAAAGGTGGGTTATCGAGACAAACGATTTATCATGGCAAAACAAGCATCTCAAGTTTTCTATGTTAAAGATCCTGTGTCTGAACATTGGTTTGTCGCTCTTCATGAAAAAAAAAACAGATCCTAATGAAGAGAATCTGAGTAATCTTAATATAGTTGTCACCCACCCATTTAGAAGAACGATAAATGTTGATGAAGTCCCTTTAGTTTATGATGTACATGCAATTCGAGAAGATCGCGATGAAGGAATATACATATGACCAATAAATAACTTTATGTATGAATTTCACGTTCCTTTTAAAATTTAAGTGTTTTGTTAAATAATGTTTTTTATGTGATTTTATATGTTGCATATTAATGTTTTGTGATGTTTTCATTTCACAAATATATGGTTTGAGCATCATAGTTCATCAAAGGACGAAGCAATCACTAAGAGACCCATCAGAGGAGCCACTAGATTGAGACAACTCTTAATTAGAAGAGGCCAAAAGCTCATCGAATTTTTAAATAAATTAAAAATTTAGTGACATATATGGCCTTGGTTGCAGGATAACTGAAGCAAAAGGTTGGATATATGGCTTCTGGTCAACTTGAACCGAAGTAGAAACGTAGAGATATATGGCTTCGGGTCAAGTTGAACTAAGGCAGAAGGTTGATCTATGGCTTCGGTTCACACCCGAGTCCAAAAGCCTTCCCCTTTTGGCCTATCCCAATATGCTTCGGTTCGGGAATTGGTGCAGAATATTAAAAACAACCACTGTCAAATCCCCATCCTGCACTGGTGTTCGTCCCTTCGACACTGGCTAGTTTCGCTTGAGCTTCAATGCAAGCCAACTCCATTTGACCTTTAACGTGTAGCAACTTGTGTAAGACCCGAGAAAATTAAGTAAGTAAATAAATATTTATTTAATAAATGTGAGGGAAGGAACCTATAAAGTAATTAATGCGGAGAATTATGAAAAAGGAGCAATGGTAGCTCAAGTGGTTAGACACGCTTGGTGCATTTGAAGGGGACTTGGGTTTAAGTCTTGCGTATGCCATTAATCTGATGTTTTAATTATTTAATTTATTGTAGGCGCATATATGAACACGTGGCATGATGTTATGAGTATATGTGTGCATGATATTCTTATTATTATTGTTAATTTTATTTTATTTTATAATTATTTTTACTATTGTTTTTATTATTATTGTTATTATTATCATTGTTTTGTTTTATTGATAATTTTATTATCATTATTGTTGTTTTGTTATTATTGCTTTATTTATCATTATTATTATTTTATTTTATTAATATTACTTTTTATTATTATTATTTCATTTCATTTTACTTTATTATTATTTTTATTATTATTATTATTATTTTTAAAATTTCGTTTTATTATTATTATTATTATAATTAATAGTATTATTTATATTCTTAATATTATTATTTATATAATTTTTATTATTATTTTTATTACTATTTTTATTTTTATAATTTTAATTTTATTATTATTATTATTATTATTATTATTATTATTATTTTCATTTCATTTTATAATTATCTTTATTAATATTATTTTTTATTTTTTTATTTTACTGTTATTTTATTATTATTGTTATAATTATCATTGTTTTATTTTATTTATGATTTTATTATCATTATTATTTATTATTATTATTTTATTTTATTATTATTATTATTATTATTATTATTATTAGTATTTTATCTTATTATTTTATCTTATTAGTATTATTGTTTCATTTTATTTTATTATTATTTTCATTATTTTTATTTTTATTGTTTCGTTTTATTATTATTATTATCATCATCATTATTGTTATTGTTGTTGTTGTTTTATTATTATCATTATTACTATTTTATTGCCCATGCGATATTTTGGGGCAATGGTTATGTGTTCTTCTTGGTTTGTATATTGTTTGATTGTCCAGGATTGTGTATTGGGTATATAACACTTTGTTTTGATGATTTTATGTGGATTTATTGTGATTCTCCATGATGTATAAAAGAAAGAATATGGTTGTGTTTGATGTATGATGTGATATTGTGTAGTTGAGTTCAACTTAATGATATGGAAGTGTATTTACTTATCATGGATGCATGTTTTGCATGAAAGGAGTGTCATATTCTAGAGTGTCAAATACTAGTAAATTACCAATTACTGCTGTGGTGTCTGGCGGAACGGTTTAAACCGCCAAGAGATAGGCCACAAAATCCAGTGGGTTAGCGCCTGGTGACGCCAAGTGTTCTGCCAAGTGGTCTAGAACGTGAATTAACCTAGCGACGTGAATGTTGTGCTAGGCGGTTTTGGATGCAGTGATGGAGTACACGAGGGATTCTACATAACTTCGTCTAGAGGTCTTGATATGATGCTTTGATGGGGCCTAGTTACGAGTGCAACTTGTATTGGGGTAACACATGGCCACTCGAGGTTGGAAGTCCAGTGGAGTGTGCGTAATCATGGCTCGTGCAGATGGGTTCCGAAAGATTACCCTCTTCGGTGTTATCTAACGAGTTTGGTAGTCTTGGGACAAATACAGACTGTAGTTCGTATTGGGGAACTCCACTTGGTGTCGCGGATCGTGGCTGTGGCAAATTTATTCCTGCATGTGGACTATTAGCTGATGGCTTGTAGTCAGAGGGGCGAGTAGACACTCGTGATAGCAAAGATCAATCAATGTAATCATCAAAGGGTGTAGAATCAAGAGGCATCCAGAGGAAAATTTGGAAGTCAAGGATTAAGGATTATGAGTTGTGAGTCTTAGGAAAAGTGTAAGACCCACTAATTTAAATAATTAAATAAATATGAATTTAATTAAATGAGGGTAGTAAAAGCCTCTACGGCAATTAATGCTAACCTTTATGATGTGGAAAAGTACTAGCTCAAGTGGTTGAGAGTACTTTATTGTGTGAGAGGACTTGGGTTCAAGTCTTATGCATGCCATTTATGTGTTATTTAATTTTATTGTTTATTTTTTCTGATGATGTGTGGGAGCGTGATGAGTAATAGATAGTGTTATATGCATAAAGATTGGCATGAAAGATGACTTGGTTGAGTTGGTTGTGCACTTGAATTGCAATTGTGTGGTGATTTTTCAAACCTTGGCTTGAACAAAATAACTTTCTTTTTGTTAAAACTTACCCTAGCATGGAGGTGAAGAGGCACGGAAACCCTAGGTGGCAGCTAAGAAGGGGCTAGAAAAACAATTCTTTGAATGCCAATTAAACCCAATTTAAAAGCCATTTTCGTTTTTACCTTCATTAAGACATTTTAAGGCATAATTAAGAGAGAATTAGGGTGAGAGAGAAAAGCTTTCGAAATTGGAACATTGTGAACAGTAGGAGAGGGAAAATTCAGGATGTGGGGGCTGCCTTGGAGGTTAGTTGCAGAGAGATTGAAGCTAGTTTAATGGGTTCACGGCGCCAACATCAAAGGGAGAGTTTAGTTTTTGTCTCGGGCAAGGAATATTCAGGTTAGGGGAGTTTCTATTGATTGTTTTAAATTTTAATTGTTTATACTTGTGATGTGCTAAGTATTTGAGAATGACATTGTTCGTTGTCATCTGCATTGCATCTGGGTTTCTGGAATTTTCTTGAAAACCGCCTGGCGGTCGCATGAGACCTGCCAGGCGACACCACAGCTCTGGTGTCTATTAAGAGTGCTGTTAAAATTGTGTGTATTAGGGGGTTATATGGGATAACCTGGTGGTATGTTGGAAATCAATGAGGTAGTGAAGTGAAGGAAACCTAAAGCATTAGATATCAAAGGATGTAAGTATGAGTATGTAATGATAGGGATGCATGTTTTAAATCATATAAGGAGGTATGAGAACCTGATAAGTAATTGTAATAACTTAGAAGATGTGATGAAATCGTGTGGATGATTAATTGGTATTGAGTTTGTTTATTAGTAATGGGATGAATATCAAGTACAAAGTATGATGGTGTTTAAGAACAACGTGTTATTAAATAAGAAATATGATATAAGGAATGTATGTGATAGTGTGATTCTGTGATATGCATATGTTTAGACAGGTGAGAGGTATGTCCCTATAACAGCCTAGATTGTAATCCTCTTTATTGGTGTTGTGTTAAAATTGTATGTGTAATATGGATTCATTAGCATGATTAAACTTGTGCATAAGTATCAAGTTATAGAACTATGATTGGATTACTATACTGGTGCTATAATTTGTGCTTGGATTGTTTGGGGTCCATTAGAACCCGTTTGATGTGCCAAAAACTGGTAGCATTGCGCTACTGGTATGGCGTCTAACAGTGCGAGGCAAGCCGCCAGGCGATAGACAATCAACTTAGTGGCAGTGGCCACTAGACGAGATGGCGCCTGGCGGCAGGATGGGTTTCGCCAGGCAGAAGTGAAGCAGTAGTAGTACTGGAAGCTGTGAGGTGCCTGGCGATAGTGTTGGTTCTGCCAGGCGGAAGAAGTGTTGTAGAGGCTCTAAAGGGTGCTTAGCGCCAAGCGGCAGGCTTGGGGTCCGCCAGGCGATGACGGGGCAGCAACACTCCTGCTTGGTGCTTGGCACCTGGCGGTGTGTGATGCCCGCCAAACGGTCTGGACCCAGATTCCGCCTAGCGGCGTGAGATGCGCGCCAGGCGGTTTTTGTTTAGTGATGGTGCGCGAGGAAAGGCTTCTACATAGCTTTAGGTGATTTTCATGATGCGAGGCTTTGGCTGGGGGCCCAGTTACGAGTGTAACTTGTATTGGGGTAACACGTGACCACTCTAGGTTGTATCTTGGTGGTTTAGAAAGTCCAGTGGAGTGTGCGAGTTGTGGCTCATACGGCAAGGTTTCGGGTGATTGCCCTCTTCAGTGTATTCTGATAGAGCTTTGGTATTCTGGGAACAACTACAAACTTATGTTTGTTTTGGGGAGCTCCACTTGGTGTCACGGTGAGATGTTGTGGCAAAGTTATTCCCACGTGTGGACTATCAGGTGGTGGCCTGTAGTTGGAGGGTCGAGTAGACACTTGTGCAGCGAAGATCGATCATTGATCTCACCTAAAGGGTATAGAAATGACATACGTCTAATGCAAGTGTTGGAAATGGAGAAGTAAGGAAAAAGGGAGAAGAATACCAACCCAGGTTTTAATGTTGAAATGACTTATTTAATATTAATTTTGTTTGGTTTATTTAAATGAGCTCACCCTATCTGTGTGTGTGTGGTGATGATCATGTAACTTGTTACATGGGAGCATATGTTGATGCAGGTGAGCAGGCTGATGCATAGGGACGGAGTGGGGACCTCTTGGGAGTTTTTACTGATTTTATTTTGTCAGAATATGGATTTATTGTAATAATTTCATAGACAAATATATTTGTATTCCGGTATTGCCGTGGATTATATTATCTAATTTGGCGCGTTGGACTTAAAGTTTTAAATTTTTTCCCGCATTTTGAGAATTTTTGATAATAAATGAGGTTGTTTAATTAAATTTTATTTTGTTTTTACTTTAACAAGTAATTTCCGGCTAGGACGTTACAAAAAACAACGCTCTTACCAGGTTTTGGTGAATAGGTAAGGGTTATGCTCTTGCCGGGTTTTATTGAGCAGGCAAGGGTGGTTGCTTATAAGTCCTAAGGAAAGTAATGTTCTTACCGGATTTTAGTGAACAAGTAAGGGTTGTTGCTTGTTCTTCCCAGGAGGCGTTAGGGCGTAGGAAAGGAAACTAGTTGGTTGTGAGAGAATAGTATACTATGTGATGAGACTTGGGAGTATTAGAACTGTTGGAATATTGTATGGTTATTTATTATATTGTGTAGTGCAATTTTATTTTGTTGAGCTCACCGGATCTACTTGTGTTTAGCGATGATCGTGTAATGCGTTACACTGGAGCAGATGATGTTGTAGGTGTTGCTGGTGAATCATAGTTTCGGAGAAGGGCTAGCTTGGGGAAAAACCTTTATAATGTTTTCTTGTTTTATGAATTTTAAACATTTTGTAAACATTTAGCTTACCAGACTCAAAATTTGTAATCGATAATTATAGTTTGTGGATTTTAGTTTATTATGGTATAATAAATGCTTTAAATTTTCCCACGTTTTGGAAAAAGCAATTATCATAAATACGATTTTATACTTATTCCCTATTTTAATTATTTAAATTTGTAATATCTGGCCGGGATGTTACAACTTGGGTGGACCTTCAACCCGAGTAAACTCAACTCAAGCTTCAATATGGATTAGCTCAACTCAATTCTTCATTATAGCCAACTCGACTTGACACCCTAGCCAACCGACTTGACTCAAGGTTTAATCCTGGCCGAGTCAGCTCGAGCTTCGACCTTGACGAACTAGAACTCATCAACCTTGATCTCACCTAAACGCATTTTGACCCAGACCCAACCTAAATGGCCTACTTGACTTGGTTCCAACCCAACCATGTTTATCTTAAAATCGACTTTCATAGATCGACCGATAGGTTGATCTAGCCCATGTGACTTTTATTGTTATTTTGGCCTTGTAGACTTTTTTGTATGTGAATTTTTAGTTTTATGGTTTTTGCGGCTCTGACCCATATAGATCAGGACCAAACCAAGCAGGCTAAACTAAATTGATAGTTTTATTTATAATACCTTAAGCAATGGGTCCAAATATGTAACCTATTGATAATTGTCTCAAACTCTATTGGAACCGAGGGTTGTAGTGGCTTCTATGTGGAAAATGGTAATAGTTATGCACTAAATTGCTTTAATCACCATTTTATAATTGAATAGGAGAGATATGAAGCTTTGACACGACGGTGTGATTGTGTTTCCCAACTTCCGACGCAGTACGAACACATAGTGGGTGGTGTTAGACACATTTCATTGCGTGACACGTCCCTATTCATGGACACGCCGAAACAGACACGATGCTATGAGAAACAAGAATAATGTGTTGGTGGGGGCTTCTCCCTACACCTCCAAACACTTTTACTGCACTCCCAAATATTAATTGTGCAGTCCATTTTACCCTTCTGACTCACCTCTTTCTTAAGTAGGTAAAAGTAATTAAAATAGTTACTACGTTAGGTGAACTGAGAGTTGAGAGTTGAGAGTTGGATTTGGTTCTTATGTTGCGCCCTTCTCCCTCGACAAGTCACTTTCATTGTTGTTTTCAGAACTACGGCTTTCACAGTCAACTGTGTTTGCACTTCCGCTGGTTACATCAGGTTTATCGAAACGTTCTTCCATTTTTCAGTTTTTTAAGTTTTATCTTCTTAAGGTATGTAAGTTATTGTTTGACGTCCATCATCCATCCTTTTGAAATACTATCATATGCTTGTTCAACTTTCATATATCAACACATTTTATACAATAAGCTTTGTATAAATCGAATGCATTTTACATATTTTGTTTAGGGAATGCATGTTTGTGAATGGTTATGAATGGGTGATTTGTGTTTCAAGATGCAGATAGAAAATGATAGATAATGACATCGAAAAGAGAAAAAAAAACTTAGAAAGCATACACCCGGCTTTCGACATCTGGTTCTGCCCAAAAACGGATTTTGAAATACGGTTCAAAAATTAAACGGATTTTGATATCCGATTTTACAGAAAACGAATTTGTACACAAGCACTGGCAACACCTGGTTGCCCAAAAACGGATTTAGAAATCCGCTTCACAAATTAAACGGATTACGATATCCGATTTTTATGAAAACGATTCAATTGTTAAATTTGTAAATTGTTTATATTTTTTATGATTCATTATATATTTTATTTAATTTATATTTTTTTCCAACTTTTAAAAATAAAATATTTTGTTCAATCTTTAATTCTTCATTTTTAATACAAACCAACTTACAGAGGTAATGATAACCACATATTTGATTTTACACAAACCAGAAATCGAAATCCGGTTTGTATTTTGCTTTATTGAATTTTTTTTTGAAATGCTTTTTTAATTATTTCAAATATTTTGTTAGTTGTGTTGTGTTAGCTTTAGGTATAATATTTTATTTATTTAACGTATTTGTTTTATATTTTTATTTTTAATTTTATTAATTGGTTGAAAATTTAATTTCCTTTTAATTTAATGTTAATAGTTTTTTAATAATTTTTTTATTTGTTATTTATTTAAATTTTATATTTAATGTTTATTGTTTTAATAATATTTTTTTATGTTTTGTTTTAATTTCAATGTTGTTTTCTTGATGGATAGCACATATAAAACCAACAAATATCATTTGCCACTACTTGAGATTGTTGGGGTCACATCAACAGGGTTAACTTTCTCGGCAGCTTTTGTATTTTTATCAAGTGAACGACAAAATAATTTCACTTGGGCTCTAGAAAGATTTAGAGATTTATTTATGACATCTGAGGGTGGTCCACACGTCATTGTTACTGATAGGGATCTAGCTTTGATGAATTCTGTTGGCATTGTATTTCCTGAATGTTATCATCTATTATGTCGATTCCATATTCAAAAAAATGTGCAAGCGAAATGCAAAATGTTAGTGAATTTTGTTGAGGCATGGGATGTTGTCCTGAAAGCTTGGGAAAATGTGATGGATTAAGAAGATGAGTCAAAGTTTACTCACTATGTTGATCATCTTCACCATGTTTGTATTTCATGGCCTTTATTCTTTGAATATGTGAATGAGTCTTGGATCATTCCGTATAAAAAATACTTTATGAAGGCATGGACAAATAAAGTAATGCATTTAGGAACTACAACAACAAACAGGTATGTCTATATCTTAGTTTTGGAAGTTCTTTTCTTATATGTTTTATGTTATTGATCATAACATTTGTATCAGGGTTGAGTCTACTCATTGGAGTCTGAAGAATGTCTTGGGTAGTAGTATGGGAGACTTGTGTTCGTGTTGGGATGCAATTCATAACGTCATCATCTTGCAACATAACCAAATAAGGGTGTCATTTGAACAGAGTCTTAATCTAATGAGCGACGCTTTTAAGGCATACAGGTATAAAGGATTGGTTGGATATGTATCGAGATATGCTTTAGAACTCATTGCAGCAGAGGTGGACCGAGTTAAGCATATAGGATTTGATAGTCATCTTTGTGGATGCGTCCTAAGACAAACTTTTGGTCTTCCATGTGCCTGTGAATTAGCACGTTATGACCCTGGCGTGATTCCTCTGCCTGAAGTTCATATCCTATGGACAACATTAACCTTCTCAAATATTTCATCTATGCCAGCGCAAGGACAATTATGCATTGAAAGGGAACTGTATCTAGTGCTTAATAAATTCAAAGAAGTTGACATTGCAGGAAAAGTCTTTATCAAACAAAAGTTACTTGATATTGTATGTCCTTCTAAGACATCAATGATACCTCCAAGCAATAAAGTTAAAACGAAGGGTGCACAAAAGAGTCATTGATCTCAAAGGTCTACAAAGCGTGAACCGTCATATTTTGAGCATATAGACGCTTTGCATTCAACAATTGAGAGTTCTTCAGCAAAGAATCTAATTAAATCTAAAGTCAAAAGTGGTGAACGAAAAATACCTATGTTAGATCAATTTCATCTGATTTGTCACCCTTATATTGTTGATGTAGTCGATGTTGTTGTAGATTCACACTGCGGGTTTAGATGCATTGCTGCATTGTTGGGGATGGGTGAAGAGTCATGGCCACTTATCCGAAATGATTTGTTTAAAGAACTTAGTCAATGGCGTGACAAATATGCAACATTAGTGGGGAGTTATGACCAACTTGAACAACTAAGAAACTCTTTGCTAGTTTATTCACAATCAGGGGTACATGGTGTTATACTTCACAATTATTTAATGATGATTTTTTACCATTATATTTCAGAATAATTTATTTATTTAATAATAGGCTAAGACTAACAAGTGGAGGACTATACCGGACATGGGGTATGCAATTGCTAGTCGATATAATGTCATCATAGTCTTTTTTGTCATCAGTTCAAAATTGTACTATATTCCCACTGCGTACTTCACCATCGTCTAATGCGAGACAACATCGACTTATCTGTATCGGACATTTTCATGGTTGTCATTTTGTGCAGGTAAAGTTAATATGAATCTGTATACCTAATGAATATAGTTTTTTTCATTTACTATTTTGTTATTTTCAGGTTCAACTAGAAGAAGGTTGTCTTATACCCATGATGGATATCATATCATCCCGTCAGTGTTACCCTAAGGCAAGGGCCTGGTCATCTTTTTATGGGCGTCAATACTAGTTAAATAGATCTTATGCAGGACTGAAATTTGTATTTTGTTTATTATCATTTTCATTATCGTTTGTATTTTTAAGATTCTCTTTTGGAGAAAGAAAAATAATTTGTAATTATTTAGCGTATAAATGAAATGCTTACTCCTCTAGCCAAGGGACAAATATATTTTGGCCTTAGTGTGATTATAATATAAAATGCTTAAATTATGGACGAATGGTTTTTCTTAAAATAAATATAAAGTTCAACACAACTAAATACAAAATCAAATGAAAGTTCTAAACATCACAAAACGAAATAAAAAGTTATGTAGAACTACATGATCGTCTGCCTCGTACAGTGCGACCTCCTCTACCTTCTTCATACGCCTGTTGAACTATTTGTAATAACTCGTTCATTCGTTCCCAGGCAACCGTGCCCTCGTTGACATCCCGACAGTCAATCATTTGTTTTAGGTCGGTGACGATGCATCTCATTGTGCCCTGCAATGACCGCACAATTAAGCAGAAGATAAAAATTAACATACATAAATACAAAAAAATATAAACTGATCACATACCAATAAACCTCTGGGAGATGACTCAGATGTTCTGCCCAATGGAATATCGTTTGGGAGATGTCGGCGTTGTCGGGGCACAAGATTAGGTCGCTCGTCCTCCACACCAGGAATAATATAGGGATGAGATACCCTCCTAAACCACTGTAGGTATGTAGTCGCACCTACTGATGGAGAGGACGTTGGTGTGACATTAACGAAGACATATTGTCTCAAATGTATCCACCAATCATCAATGGTGGGAATGTCAGCATCTGGAACTGCTCATACCCAAATTGTCGCAAGACACGCTCTGGTAGATGACGGTGAACAATGGTACCGATCCTGATGAACCCAGAAAACATGCATATTATCATAAAGACACGAGTATCTCTGTGTGATCCATATGGAGCCCATATCACTCCATCATATGTCAAGGCATCTAGTTGAGTCCTGACATCGTGTAGGTTGGACGTCTGCCTTCCAATCACAAATCGTGCGGCTCGGGAAGTGAGCAACTGCTGTCTTCCCAAAGTAGGGAAGTGCTCATATATCCAACTCTAAAACATTAAATATAATAAAAGTATAAGGCATATGTGTACCTGTAAGAGAGTTAGATATCCAAACATTTGCTTTGTCCCAACAAAGCTAGCATCACCAAGTTGCTCGTAGAGGTGTGCAAGAGCAACAACTCACCACGCGTATCTGTGACACGACCAGACATCTCTAAACAACTCCAAGTAAGACACACTAACAAAGGTGGTGCTCTTGTCAGCAAAGTTAGTGCATCCAATAAGGTGCAATAAATACGCCAATGCTGCAAATTCCCATTGTTGTTTTTCAAAACAATCATTGTAAAGGTTCCTCAACCAATTGAGTCTAAGTTGGGGACCATGACATTGTTTGAGCTCAACTGAAGCTATGGGTCGCTCCACCCTCAGAAGCGTAATAACAGTCTTCAATGCACCATCATAGTCGAGGGGTTCATTGGGACAAAATTCTCCGACAATAGGTAGATGAAGAAGACAAGAGACGTCATCTAGGGTGATGGTCGTCTCGCCAATGGGTAGATGAAAAGTGTTGGTTTCCTTGGGCCATCTTTCTATAAACGCCAATATTAAGCCCTTATAGACGTAATCATAAGAAATGTCACATAGAGGCTTCAGACCCGAATTCAGCACAAACTTTTGAATACCAAGGTGACAAGCTCCAAATTGATTTAACTTTTTACCATGTGAGATCAATTTTATTTCACCTCGATCCTACACAGAACAATTGCATGTAAAAATTACCCAGGTCATGAACTATAAACAAAAATAAATATATATACTGACCTGGCCTTCCTACACTACACGAGCTACATGATCGTTGTAGCTCGTCAAAATGAAGTGTCAGATGGACCTCTAGGAAAGCCAACTTCTTCATTTCCCTGTTGATGATCAACAACATCCTCGTGCTGTTGAGTGACATCCTCATGCTGCTCAACAACAGGAGGATCAGGTAATGCTGCAGCTTCTCGAGTTACATGATGGCCACGACTCCTATAAGTAGAAGTTGTAGGTCTGCGTCTAACATCACCATGTACAGAACTATTCGCTCGTGTTTCCTCTTCCTGTCTAGAGGTACCAGGTGGGTGTGTGGAGGCTCCACGTGTTCTAGCCATATCTTTTGAACAACAACTTAATAAGAAATAAAATTGAAATTAAATAAAATATTATATAAAAATAATTAAACAACACCTTAATAATATTAATCAAATTGAAATTAAATATTATATGTAAAATAAATAAAAAACTAAGCTAGCGGAATTGGAATGCCGATATACAAATATCAACCGGATTTCCATTGCTGGTATATAATTTTACTTAATATAGTTATATATTATATAAACAATCTAAAATTAAATAATTAATATATAAATATAAAAAAAATTAAAATTAAATCTTATAAATAATATCAAATAAATAAATAAAAACATCAAAAGCTAACAAATAATAAATAAGTAAAAATAATTTTAATATAATTAAATATAATTAATCTAGATATTATAAAGGCCAACATTTAAATAAAAATTTATCATTATTAATTAAAAATTAACAAAGTAAAAATAACTAAAAAATATATAACTAAAAAATATATGAAAAAGAAAATTAAAAATAAAGTAATAAAATGAATAAAAAAATTAACAAATTAAAAAAAATAAAAATAAATACATAAAAGCTGAAGTTTAAAATTCAAAAAATATTAAATATTAATAAATTATATTCTAAAAATAATTAAACATTAATAAATTATATTCTAAAAATAATTAAACAATAACTAAATAATATTAATTGTAACATCCCATTTAATTAATGCGCGTAATTAAAGAAACGTCACACAAATATAATATAACAATGCAGTGCTAGAGTTTAAACATAACGCCTTACAAACCAAGGCACAGCGCGATGCCACAAAAAATAAAGGAAACATGTTAAATAGTTTACTGGAATCCTAGAGAGATATAAAGGCGGACAAGTACATGGGTCGTAGCCCTAAAGATAGCCCAAGAAGGACAAAAAGTCCAGCTCAAGAAGGTTAAGCAGCGGATTTGTCTCTCCCTTGTTGACCACGGTTACCTCTCGCATCTGCTCCCATCAATAAATTGATGATCATCGCAAAGGTAGAAGCGCAACATACAAAGCAACCAACAAGAAAAGGGTAAGCTAGATCCAACAATATTTTTTATCATGCAATCAAAGATACCTTTGTAGTCCAATATACATATACAATATACATCTACCACACAAACATGTTATGACCTTTCAATCAGTACACTAAGACTCGACTCATCCGGATACATATAGCCTGGTCGAATTCAGCGGATGCTTGCACTTGTGGTGGATACCTCTGCTCACCCCCAAGCTAAGTGTTACAATGAATCAATTTCCCTCACACACAAGGTTAGCCCTTAATGAATTTCATGCCTCCTACTACTCTCACCACAGGAGTCAGTCCGCTCTAAGTGAGACTAACTGACTCCTTAGAGTGTTAGGATGCAACCTTACCTTGAATCCTTACTAGACCATATAGATGGGGCACTACCATGGACACCGAAGAGTGGAGTACCACAGCTCTAGGAGAAGATCATAGAGGTGAGTCACGAACGGAGTCAAGCGGAACGTGAACTGAATGTATGCTTTGGAACCCTAGCAGAGGCGACATCAGCTCTAAGGGAAGGGGGATATGTTTTTACGAAAATGAGCACAATTTAGGGTTTGGACACTTTAGGTGAGAAATCGAATTAGGCCAACCCCCTTAGTCCCATAAGATTGGACATTCTATAAAATAAAAGGGGCAGAATTAATTGGGTCTTACATTAATCAAATTGAAATTAAATTTTATATGTAAAATAAATAAAAAAAGTAAACTACCATAATTGGAATGTGGGTAACTTTAAACAAAAATTTAGTTTAACAACCAAACTTCGATTGCCGATATATAATTTTATTTAATATAATTATAAATAATATAAACAATCTAAAATTAAATAAATAATATATAAATATAAAAAATTGAAATTAAATCTTATAAATAAAATCAAATAAATAAATAAAAACATTAAAAAGCTAACAACTAATAAATAATTAAAAATAACTTAATAATACTAATCTAAAATTAAATTTTATATGTAAAATAAATAAAAAAGGTAAACTAGCAGGAATGTCTGTATACAAATATCAATTTTAAATAAAAACATAGTTAACATACCGGATTTCCATTCCCGGTATATAGGTTTATTTAATATAGAATCTAAAATTAAATAATTAATATATAATATAAAAAATTGAAATTAAATTTTAGGCTTAAATATACATTTGGTCCCTATTTTTGTTGATTTTATTCAATTTGGTCCCAATTTTCGTTTTATGTTCAATTAGGTCCTCATTTTCGTCAAATTATGGTCAATTTGGTCCTTTTCACTAACGGTGTTTAAATAGTTAACGTTTTTGAACAGTACATGTCACGTGTCAGCTCCTGTTTTTTTTTTGTTTTTTTTTTATTTTTTTTTAATTTTTTTTAATTTTTTTAAATTTTATTTTAATTTGAAAAAAATGGTCCACGTGTCAAGTCACAGTTGTACCACGTGTCAATGTTAGTACCACATGTCAGCTTGTGGTAGTATTTATTTTTTTGTTCAATTTAGTCCCTATATTCGTTATTTTTATTCAATTTAGTCCCAATTTTTGTTCAAATAAATCAATTTTGTCCCTTTCAAATTGACACTAAATTTAATATCTTTTATACAAATTATATTAATATCTTTTATAAAATTGACCTTTGAATTTATTATTTTTTAAATTCAATTATAAATTATTAAATTTAATTATAAATTGAATAAATTCTTATATTTAATTGCTAAATAGAATATAATTATTTAAAATATTATAAGAATATAATTATTAATTTTTTTTCTAATATCTATATTCTAAAGTATTTTTAAAATTGATATATAAAAATATTTTAGAAAAATAAACTAATATTTGTAAAATTAACATTTACATATAAAATATTTTAGATTTTAATATCTAAAATGCAATAAAAATATTAAATATTTTAAATTTAAATGTGAATTTTATAAATGTTAATATATATTTTTAAAATTTTAATAATTATATTTTAATAATATTTAAATAATTATATTTTGTTTAACAATTGAATCTAAGAATTATATTCAATTAATAATTAAATATTATAATTTATAATTAAATTTAAAAAATAACTAATAATAATGTCAATTTTAAAAATTGAATGGTTTTATTTTGGCAAAATTTGGGACTAAATTAAACAAAAATAACGAATATAGGGACTAAATTGAATAAAAATAACAAATATAGGGACTAAATTGAACAAAAAAAATAATACTACCACAAACTGACACGTGGCACTAACATTGACACGTGGCACAACTGTGACTTGACACGTGGACTATTTTTTCAAATTAAAAAAATTTTAAAAAAAAAATTTAAAAAATTTAAAAAATTTTAAAAAAAATCAAAAAACCAGGAGCTGACACGTGGCATGTACTGTTCAAAAACGTTAACTATTTAAACACCGTTAGTGAAAAGGACCAAATTGACCATAATTTGACGAAAATGAGGACCTAATTAAACATAAAACGAAAATAGGGATTAAATTGAATAAAATCAACAAAAATAGGGACCAAATGTATATTTAAGCCTAAATTTTATAAATAAAATCATATAAATAAATAAAAACATTAAAAGCTAACAAATAATAAATAAGTCAAAATTATTAGAAAAAAATTAAATATAATTAATCTAGATATTATAAAGTAAAATATTTTAAATAAAAATTTATCATTATTAATTAAAAATTAACAAAGTAAAAATAACTACAAAATTTAAAATAATAAAATTTTATTTAATATACTTATATAAAATATAAATAATCTAAAATTAAATAATTAATACATAAATTATAAAGTAATATAAATTAAATCTTATAAACAAATGAATACAAAAATACAAAAATTTAAATCATCAGCGGACTACCAATGCCGGTTAAAAAGAAGAAGCTGATTTTGAATTTCCTAATCGAGCTTCGAATGCCGGTAGAAAATTAAACCGGGCTTCGAATGCCGGTACACAAAGAAAACGGAATTTGAATTCCGTTTAATCACTTAACCGGATTTCAAATGCCGGTGCACAATTTTAAATATGTTTACCAGGTTACGAAAGCTGGTTAAAGTTTTTACCGGTTTAAAAAGCCGGTTAAATATTTTACCGGGTTTCAAAATCCGGTGTACCCAAATCTGTTTTCACTTCTACTTAAACGATGCTATAAACGATGTTACACATGGTATATTTTTTCCATGTTCAAACAATAACCATATTCATTAACATTTCCAAGTACATTCAAACAATAACCATAAATAGAAGAATAATGCTTACCACTCTTGGAAAAACAAAGAACCTTTCCTTGCACATTTCTTCAGTGCAACTGCCGGTTTGGGTTTGGATGCAAAAGGTCTCCCCATCAACAGAAGCTTTCAAATTGGGGGTGTGAGACTAAACGTCTCTTTTAATGAGGAGAAAGTGGAGGAGGGAGGTTAAAAGGTGTTGGGTGTGTGACATTTATGACAGCCCGTGACTTCAGAGTAGAGCAGAGAATCTTTTTTAAACTTTTTTTATCGTTGAACAGTGAAAGTTTCAGAGGGGTACTATTGGAATTTTGAAATTTTTGGGGGTGTAGTAGAAGTCTTTGGAGGTGTAGGGAGAAGCCCCTGTGTTGGTTTAGTTTGCTGAAAGGCAAAAAAATTGAGTTGTGTTTCCATCACCGACATTGCAAATTTTTAAGCAGTTGGAGAAAGAAGAAACTTGCAGACAGTAAGAAGAAGAAAGAAGAATAGAAAAAGAGTAAAAGGAGTTAACACGAGGAAATGTGTAGAAGAAGTAGAAAAAGGTACTAATGATATTAATAATTAATAATTTGATTGAATTATTTGATAGTTTAAATAAGATTTACTTTGATTCTTTCAATTCACATGTATAGTCTAATTTACATATGTTAAGCTTTCTTTACTTTTTAGGTCTGACTATATGTAATAGGGATCACATGTCTAGACAACTTTCCCGGAAAAGAACAAAAAAGTTATACAAAATTAAAAGAAAAAAAATATAAAAACTTCACATAAAGTTCAAAGTTCATTTTATTTTAGGTTTAATTACTACACTTCGGTAGGAAAGTTTCAAGGTGTTCCTCGCTTAGTTTTTTGTTTCAATTGTGTTCCAATTTTCAAAAAATTGACTCAATTAAGTCATTTTTAAAACAAAAAATATTAATGGCATTAACTGCATGCGACGTGTCAATTTGTAGTTGTTTTTTTGTAATTTTTTTTGTCATCCACATATCAGGTCCCATGGTATGGCAAGTGATGCTATTAGTGTCACGTGGCAGGACAGTCCCACATTGCAGTGTGAGTGCCACGTTTCGTTGTGTTGTACTCAATTTGGTCCTTATATATGTTTTCTTGATTTAATTTAGTCCCAATTTTTTTTCAAATAAAACTATATTGTTTCCCTCTAAATTGAGACCAAATTTATTATTTGTATAAATGTTATATCAATATTTTTACTAAGATTAAAACTAATGTATATTATTAATCCATCATTTTTTATAAGATTAAAACTAAATAATAACATTTATAAAAAGAATAAATTTTAATAAAAATATTAGTATAACATTTTTTATTACGAATAATATATTTGGTCTTAATTTAGAGAGGGACAATATTGGTTCATTTTGTAAAAAAATAAGAATAAATTAAATCAAAAAGACATATATAGGGATTAAAGTGAGTACAACACAATAATACTTAACATTGTGACAATGCCACATGTCATACCACAGGACTTGACATGTGGACAACAAAATTTTGTGCAAAAATAAAAATAAAATAAATAAATTAAAAAAATAAAAACTTAAAAAAAATGAAAAAAAATATAAACCATGGATTGATACATGATATTTCATTAGAAAAATTTGCAATTTTCTTTTTTTTTTTTTAAAAAAAAAAACGAAATCGCAATTGAAAAAAAAGCTAAATAGGGCCAACTTAAAATTTCCAACTAATGTGGGGTTAAGCAAATAATTAAGACTTCATTTTATTTTTAAATTAGGAACATAAAATTATAAATTTTACAATTAGAATATATTTTTCTTAAATGATAAATTAAAGTCCTATTAATTATAAAAATTATAAAAAAATAAATTAAACTTTTACTAATGCAAAAAAAAAGATTAAATATTTTTTACAATAATCATACTAAAAACATAAAACATAATATTAAATAGTATAATAATTTAGTATTAATTTAAAATATAGAATATATTACATTATAATTTTAATTTGTTACATGCTTTTTTATATTCAAATAATAAGTTTTCATTAGATTAATTTATTTTAAATTTTTTTATTTTATTTTGATATTTAAGTAAAAAATTTATTCGATTTATTTTATTATAGGAAATTAAGATAAGTATACCTAATCAAGCTATAGAAAAAGAAGATGAATCAAACTTCTGTCGATATATATTTCAAAGATAACAAAAACTCCATGTGGTGGAAATAATGTGATCAAGTGTAGTTTGTGTAGTTTATCATTTAATAGATCTTATACTCGAGTTAGAGCTCATATGTTAAAAATCATGGGAGAAGGAGTTAGAATTTTTCCAAACGTGACTCCGTAAAAACTTGTTGAGTTTAAAAGATTAAACAATGGAGTAACATTGAAAATAGAAAGTTCAATGAAAAAAAATCTCTCTACCACCTGTATTTGATGAAGGTTGGACCAAAAACTATGGTATAAATTATTATTGATAATGCAATAGTATGTAAGGTAACAAGTATACTCATAGAATCAAAATTTGCTTCACTCTATTGGACTCCTTGTGTAGTGAACACCTTGAATTTTGCATTGAAAAATATTTATGCAATAAAAATATAAAAAAATAGTGATACTTATAAAATAATTCATTTGATCACAAAAAGTGTTGAAGATGCTACATTTATTAAAATATTTATTGTGGAACACTCTATGATATTACCATTGCTCAACAACTTCACTCATGGAAGTTTCTTTCTATTGCTCCAACAATATTTGCTTCAACCATCATCATGTTCAAAAGGTTTAGAAGTTTTAAAAAATGACTCCAAGAGATTTTTATTAGTGATGAATGATCTTCTTATGAAGAGGATAATTTGGATAGTGCATAATTTGCGAAAAAAAAAAAAGCTTTAGTGATTGATAATTGGTGGATGAAGGTTGATTATATACTTGTTTTTACTCAGGAAAAATAGATATAGATATGGCTACTTTTGAATTAGTATATGAAATGTGTGAAAAAGATCATTGATGAGGTTTTCTTAATGACCAATTTATAACAAGTGTACTGGTGTGTTATAATATCAATCAATTGTTATATCCACACAGATTTGTCAAGATTATCCACTATTTACCCTTAGATTTAGTTAGGGGTGGCAAAACGGGCTTGACCCAACGGGCCAACCCGTTAGCCAATGTTAAAAGGTCCGAATTGGGTTGAAGATTTAACCCGTCAACCCGTTCTGGCCATCCCATCGAACCCATCAACTTAATGGGCTAAAGTACAGGCCAACTTGTCCTGACCCGTTGGCCCGTTTTAAAAGAATAAAATAAAATAAAAGTAATTAAAAATATTAATCTTTTATATTATATTTTTTAAATATGTAAATATATAATAGTATTGCAATTTAAATCATTAACAGCTAGAAATTAAGTTTCAATTATTAGTCATAAATGAATAATTTAATATGTAAATTAATAATTATTTTAATTTATCTAATTAAAAACATTAACTAGTCAATTAAAAGTTTAAAAAGTAATTTATTTCATTAAATATTGCTTTAATAATAATTTATATGTATTTATAAACAAATTTTAAATAAAAAATTAAAAAAATTGAAAACAAATTAAAAAAGTTTTAAAAAATTTAAACAAACAGTGGACGGTTCAGCCTGGTCCGACCCATTAGCCTATCCTATACGGAACAGGTTGTGATTATTGACCCATTTTTGTTTGACGGGTCAATCCGACTCGATCCATTTTTTATGGGTCATAGACAAGTCAGGCCAAAACGGGTTGAGTTGGCCTATTTTGCCACCCCTAGATTCAATGGAACAATGTTTTTGTAAAGAGATTTTGACTAAATAAATGAGTAAAATATGAATTTAAGAAAACAATAATTAAAATTATGAGTATTTAACTTTGGTAACTATTGGTTATTAAAAACTTTGGTAACTTTTGAAAGCTTAAAACACCTTTTACTTGAATCAAATAAACCACGAAATGAGGATGCAATAGCTACTGGACTGCACACTTTTAATTGATCAGAAAATAGGGAAATCGGCTAATTTCATTAAATAGTTAATAGTACAGTGTAAACCAATAGATCAAAACATTAAATCAGTGGACATAAATACTAGGAATTCTGCAGAATTTTGAATTTGCAGTTTAAACCAAAAACAACATGAAAGACTTATCAAGATTGATTCAAATGAGTAATACAAATATGAGTCGAGCCTTAGGTCGTGCTAAAACATACACGAACAATTAAAAGGTGATTCAATTCAATTTTTTTGAAACTTTAAAGCACAAATCAAAAGAGAGAAGTGTTAGAGGCAAGCATAAGAACGCAAGGTTTTTATACGGGTTCACTCAAATTTGAGCTACACCCAGTTTGTCGAAGCAACCCGAGCCTGACTTGCACTATTTCAAAAGATTTACACAATCCACAAGATTACGCTTTCACGATATGCAAAAATACAAACCAAGACTCTTGAATCCCATAAGAATCTATACAAGCACAACAAG
The DNA here is from genome assembly GCF_004118075.2 of Vigna unguiculata. Lineage (NCBI taxonomy): Eukaryota > Viridiplantae > Streptophyta > Magnoliopsida > Fabales > Fabaceae > Vigna > Vigna unguiculata. The sequence goes on along the minus strand of NC_040288.1, from coordinate 14,362,028 downwards.
ACCACCCTTGTAAACATGGAAAACCACTACATACAACCTAGAAACTTGAGAAGACCAAACCTAAATGAAGGCTCTCCCTAGTCAATCAAACCTTCTTCTCCAAGTTCCAAAACCAAGCAATATTGCTCCAAGAAAGATCTAAGATCAATCTCCAATGGCTGCACTTTTGTATGATCTTTGAGCATCAATCTCCAAGCTTGTGTTCTTCATGTGAAAACCAAATTTAGCACACGCATACACTAGGCTTGATCAACACGTGAATCGTCAAATCTTCATTTCAACAATTTAATCATGGGTCCAATATTTTATAATGCATCAATGGCTTCTTATATCTTCATCAAATCTTCAAACACTAAATTATCAAAGCACTTTGTGCTAACAAAAATGCGTGGTGAGGTTTGATTTCATCTCCTTTTCTTCAATTGTATTGACACCACTCTTTTCCACTTAATATATGTTTTGTTTCAAAGTTCTGGAAGTGATATTTTAATGTGGATCTAGGCCTATTCCTGCAGCCTTGAACCTAAGAACTTCAAACTCAATGGGATTCCTCCACTCCTAGTTGAATGAATCCTTGCTTTAGTGTGCAAAACTTTCTCATCTAGCACACCTTCTAGATCATGTGTGAGACTTTAACTAAAGTACGACGGTTTTATTGGACCACAATTTAGGAATGATCTTCCAACTCAATCCAAACAGGTTAGATGAAATAGAAAGATTAAACCAAACCGCAAATTGTTAAGACATAACACAATTAAGCATTAAAGAAGAAGCAATACAGAGAATCTAAGTTGATTACATCCAACCTCCCACAAAAAAAAATCATGTTGACATGAGAAGCCAAGGTGGTTTGCTTCTTGAAGATTTGATGAAGATTAATTGAAGCTCTTTTGAACTATCTTGAAGCCATTATCATTGGAATGAAGCCTACATTGATGAAGGAAAGGAGAATTGATGATATCCATGGTGATCAAGGCTGAAACGTGTGCTCTCCATGTTGTTACATTATTAAGATAGTGTATTTGTAGTTTGTAATTCATGTTGTAGACCTTATAGCATTAATTAGATGTAGTTTGATATTTATTGTGTTTTTAATCTATTGAATGGTTTTTCAACAGGTTAAAATGTCTCTTTTAATCTGTTGAATGACTTTTTAACAGGTTAAAAGGTTGGCTGCAGTAGTCTTAAACTGCAACAAATTCAAAAAGTTGATTTAGTTTTTGATCGACTGATTTCACTTAAGTCAAGTGAAATCAACCAATTGATTTGAAAATCAACCTGTTGAATTTCGTAACAGTTTGACTATAAAAGCTGTGATTTTCGAAAGAGAGGTCTGTTGATCATTTTAGAGCACGATTTTGTTCTGGAAACTTGTGGAAACTCTCTCCTTCGTGATCATTGGTGTTGCAATTGTTGAAGATTGATCTTGGATCAATTCTTGGAGCATTTGGCTTGGTTTGAAGCTTGGAGAAAGTGGTTTGTGGTAGGCTAGGTTGTGCTACCACTGAGGTTTGATCTTTCTCAAGCTTTGTGTGTGTGCCTGGTGGTTTTCCAGGCTTGCAAGAGGGTTCTTGTTGTGCTGGTGTGATTCTTGTGTGATTCAAGAGTCTTTTGTGGTGTTTTTGCATATTTTGGAAGTGTAAGGGTGGATACTTTGTAAAACTTTTGAAATAGTGCAAAGTCAAGTTAAGGTTGCCTTAACAAACTAGATGTAGCTCAGGTTTAAGTGAACCAGTATAAAATCTCGTGGTGTCCTCTCTTCTCTAACCTTTCTCTCTTAAATTTTCATTTTAAAGTTTCAAGAACTTGTACTTTAATCATCTTTTTCATGTTCTTGCATGTTTTCATAGCATCTACAGCATTGAGCATGTTTGTATAATCATTTGGAATCGGTCTTCATCATTCTTAAGCATTGTTTCTGGTTTAAAATTCAAATTCGCATTTCTGTATTTTTCCTAGTATTTCAGTTGACTGTTTTTCAGTTTCAATCGATTGATTCTACCAGAACAAAATCTGTTTAGTAAAATCAATCTGTTAACTTTTTTTTTGATCGACTGAAAGTGTACAGTTCAGTACTGTTTGCATCCTAACTTGGTGATTTATTTGATTCAATTAAAGATGGTTTTTAGCTTGTAAATATAGCCTAAATTTTTAACTAGCCAATTCACCCCCCCTCTTGGCTTTTCAACCTTTTCAAAACTAACAATTGGTATCTAGAGCAAGGTTCTTGAAATTTGATCAAGTAAGGTTCTAAATTTTTTTTTAAGTACTTGAAATGGCTGAAAACAAGTTACCCTTTGGTGAAGTGCCTCAATTCATAGAACCCCTATGTTTAGTGGCATTAATTACCAATTTTGGAAACTTAGGATGAAAATCTTTATTGAGTCAATAGATCAAGGGATATGGGATGCAATCATAAATGGACCATATACTCCTAAGCATATTGTTGATGATGTGCAGGTTAATAAGCCATGGACTCAATGGAATGAGGAAGAAAGGAGGAGAGCCCAATATGATTGCAATGAAAAGAATATCCTCACTTCATCTCTCAACATGGATGAGTTTTTTCGTGTTTCACAATGCAAGAGTGCCAAGAAAATGTGGGAGGTTCTTGAAGTGACTCATGAAGGAACTAATGATGTTAATAGAGCAAGAAAGCATGCCTTGATTCAAGAATATGAGCTATTCAAGATGAAATAAGGAGAATCCATAGCGAATGTGCAAAAGAGATTCACTCACACAGTCAACCATCTCATATGTTTGGGTAAGGAATTTGACAAGGAAGAGTTAAACATCAAGGTGCTAAAGTGTCTTGATAGATCTTGGCAACCAAAGGTCACGACTATCTTAGAAAAAGGAGATCTATCCACTTTGACTACAACTTCATTGTTCGGTAAGCTTAGGGAGCATGAGATTGAGATGCAAAGGCTTAATGAGCTTGAGTCAAGTGAGAAAAAGGTTAAGAATATAGCCTTGAAGATTAGCACCAAGAAGAATGAGGAACTCGAGGATGAGGTGGTTGAATCAAGTGAAAGTGAGAACTTGAATCTCCTTGTCAAGAGGTTTGGTAAGTATCTCAAAAGGAAAGATATCAAAGGTAATCCCAAGAGGTATACTTCCAAACACAATGAATCAAACTCTTCGAATTTTACATGTTATAACTATGGAAAACAAGGACATATCAAAATTGAATGTCCAAATGCTAACAAAGAAAAGGAGAAGAGTGTTGATAGGAAAAAGGAGAAGAAACCAAAGGAGAAACGTGCATACATTGCATGGGAGGACAATGATGATTCAACAACAAGTAGCTCCTCATAAGATGAGAGTAAAGAAGCCAACTTGTGTCTCATGGCTGGTTATGAGTCATCTTCCTCAAGCCAAGTAAGTTCTCTAGACTTAAATGACTATAATCAATTGTTGCATGATTTTGAAGAGTTGCATAATGAAGCAAACAAGATTTCTGCATTAAACAACCGGTTGGAAGGCTTTAACAACTGGCTGGAAAACAAAGTTAGGCAATTGGAAAAAGAAATAGTTGATTTAAAAACTGATTTTGAGCATTTAGAAATGATTTACAGTAATTCAACCGACTGTTTCAGAAATCAACCGGCTGAAAAACCCTGTGAAAACTGCACAGTTTTCAAAAATCAAGTGAAATACCTTATATAGACCTATGTAAGGTTCACAAGAAGGGAAGCAAACTTAGAGGTTGTTCTTGGTTCTCAAAACTATGTGTTTGGCAAAGCTGGACTTGGTTTCAATCCTTCTTTTCAAAAGAAAACCAAAAAGTTCTCTAGTTTCTTTTCAAAAGGTATGCCAAGTGACACGCCATTCATTTCATGCAACTATTGTATGCAAAAGGTCATGTTATTAAGAACTATCATGCTAGAAAATATGATGTTCGTAAAGGGATTATGAAATACATCCCAAAAGGATCTAGAAAGGTATAACCATGATGAACCCAACCTAACAAAGGGTACCAAATAATCCAAATCTGTTTTGCAGGCCATGAAAGGTGATAAGAAAGATTTGTGGTACCTTGATAGTGGCTGTTTGAGACATATGACAAGAGATAAAACCAAATTTGCAAAGTTGTAGTTGAAGGAGGAAGGGTTTATAACCTATGGAGACAACAACAAAGGAAGAATCCTTGGAAATGGAGTCATAGGCAATGAATCCTCTTTCAACATCAAGAATGTGCTGCTGGTTGAAGGACTCAAACATAATTTGATAAGTATAAGTCAACCATGTGATAAAGGCTTTAAAGTCATGTTTGAACCAAATAGTTGTTTGATATATGATGCACATGGTAGTGTTGTTTTGATAGGCAAAATAGTCAATAATATATATCTACTTGACCTGCATCATGCATCATTTAGCATCCATTGTTTGCTTACAAAAGAGGATGATACTTGGTTATGGCATATAAGACTTTGTCACATACACATGCAACATTTCAATCGGCTGAATAGAAAACAACTGGTTGAAGGACTATGAAAACTCAAGTTTGAGAAGGATAGAGTGTGTGAAGCATGTCAAAAAGGAAAACAAATTAAGGTCTCTTTTAAATCCAAAAATGTTGTTTCAACTGAAAGACCTTTAGAGATGCTTCACATAGATCTATTTGGTCCATCTCGAACCATGAGTCTTGGTGGCAATCTTTATGCATTAGTCATTGTTGATGATTTCTCTAGGTACACATGGACTTTGTTCTTAGCTGCCAAAAATGACACTTTTCATGCTTTCAAAAGACTTGCCAAGATGCTTGAAAATGAAAAGAGTTCCAAGATAGTGTCTATTCGAAGTGATCATGGTGGGGAATTTCAAAATGAAAAGTTTGAACACTTTTGTGAAAAGCATGGTATCAACCATAATTTTTCTGCACCAAGAACCCACAACAAAATGGTGTTGTTGAGAGGAAAAATAGATCACTTGAGGAACTAGCTAGAACTATGTTGAATGAAAACTCACTACCTAAGTACTTTTGGGCTGATGCAGTCAACACTGCTTGCTATGTCTTAAATAGAGTGTTGATTAGGCCAATTTTGAAGAAAACCCCTTATGAGCTTTTCAAAGGGAGAAGGCCTGTTTTAAGTCACCTAAAAGTATTTGGATGTAAGTGCTTCATCTTAAATGCAAAAAGTCTGCATTTGATGCAAATGATGAAGTGTTTCTATATCTATAAAGTAATGGTCAAAAGGAAAGTCTTGGCAAGTTTGATGCAAAAGTGGATGAAGGTGTTTTTCTAGGCTATGCTACACAAAGTTGTGCATATAGAGTCTATAATAAGAGATTGATGACTGTTGAAGAGTCTATGCATGTTGTATTTGATGAAACTAACCCAAAGTTGCAAGATCAAGTGTCAAAGAATGCAGATGAGGAAGATCTACTACAGGAGCAGATTTCTGCTGCAGAAAAGTCCACTACTGCAGGAAATCAGTCAGCTAAAAAGGCAAAACAGTCGACTGAAAAAGTTGCAGACAACAAATTGCCCAAGGATTGGATCCAGCCTAGAGGTTTATCAAAGGACAACATCATAGGTGATATCAAATAGGGAGTATCTACTAGACGTAGGATTGTATTTTGTGAACATGTTGCATTTTTATCTCAAATTGAACCTAAGAATGTGAATGATGCTTTGAATGATAATAATTGGATTGTGGCTATGCAAGATGAACTTAATCAATTCACAAGAAATGATGTGTGGTTTTTAGTGCCTAAAACAAAGCTAGACTAGTTGCTAAAGGTTATAATCAAGAAGAAGGTATTGATTTTGATGAAACTTATGCACTTGTAGCTAGGCTAGAAGTTGTGAGATTACTCTTAGCATATGCTTGCATGTGTAACTTTAAATTGCATCAAATGGATGTGAAAAGTGCATTCTTGAATGGTTTCCTAAATGAAGAAGTGTATGTATCACAACCTCCTGGATTTGAGGATCATCTCTATCCTAACCATGTTTTCAAATTGAGAAAGGCCTTATATGGTTTAAAACAAGCACCAAGAGAATGGTATGAAAGGCTAAGCAATTTTCTCTTATCAAAAGGTTATGATAGAGGTGCAGTGGATAAAACACTCTTCATTAGAAAACGTGATAATGATGTTATACTTGTTCAAGTGTATGTTGATGATATCATCTTTGGTTCAAATAACAACACATTGTGTGAAGAGTTTGTTGCAGCTATGCAGGAAGAATTTGAGATGTCCATGATGGGTGAGCTTACCTACTTTCTAGGGCTGCAAGTGAAGCAAATCAAGGATGGAACATTTTTAAATCAATCAAAATACTGTTTTAACTTGTTGAAAAAGTTCAAAATGGAGGATTGCAAGGAAGCTACCATTCCAATTGCAACAAATTGTCTTATGGATGCAGATGAGGCTGGCCAACCAGGGGATTCAACCAAATATAGAGGGTTGATTGGGTCTTTGCTCTATCTTACAGCAAGTAGGCCAAATATTCAGTTTGGAGTATGCTTATGTGCTAGATATCAAGCAAATCCAAAGGAATCACACTTTAAGGCTGCAAAAAGGATTCTAAAGTACCTCAAAGGAACAACCAATGTTGGTTTATGGTATCCATGTGCTTCTAATATATCTCTTAGTGGCTTTTTAGATTCAAACTATGTAGGGTGCAAATTGGATACAAAAAGCACAAGTGGTACTTGTCATTTGCTTGGATCAAGTCTAATCTCATGGAATAGCAAAAATCAAGCTTGTGTGGCACTTTTCACAGTTAAAGCTGAATATATTGCTACTAGACATGGTTGTGCATAAATCATATGGTTGAAACATAAACTTTTGGACTATGGTGTAAGGCTAAGCAAGGTACCTTTGTATTGTGATAATACTAGTGTAATCAACTTAACCAAGAGTCCAATACAACATTCTAAAACCAAGTATATAGAGATTAGGCATCATTTCATTCGTGATCATGTTCAAAAGGGAGATTGTGAAATCAAAATTGTTAAAACTGAAAAATCACTTAGCAGATTTGTTTACAAAACCATTGGCTAGAGATAGGTTTAACAAGCTAAGAACTGAAGTATGAATTTTAGACATCAAGAATGTGGTTTGATGTGTTTGTAGCATGTTAATCTTATGTACTCATGCATTGGTTTCATAAAAATCTGTTGTTGTATGCAAAAGTTGAAAATTGTCATAGTCAACCTGTTGATTTTGCATTTCAACGTGTTGATTTCACTTAAATCTGCCTCTATTTGCACAATTCATGATCTGTCAACCTGTTGATTCTGTTTTCAACATGTTTATTTCACTTAAACTGCCACTGAATGATGAAAAATTGATCTGCTATGATTTTTAATCTGTTGTTTTCACAATTCAGTATGTTTGTAAGACCCGTGAAAATTAATTAATTAAATAAACAATTAATTAATAAATGCGGGTAGAAAGAACCTTTATGGCATTAAGTGTTGTTTGATGTGACGTGGAAAAGTACTACCTCAAGTGGTTGAGAATACTTAATTGTGTGAGTGGACTTGGGTTCGAGTCCTATGTATGTATGTTGTATGTTATTTGATTTATTATCATTTTGTTAATATATTTGTGAATAGGGGGTGATATCATAATTATAGAATTATAATAGTTATCACAAAATATGAATTGGCATAGTGGTTGTGCTTTGGCTTTATGAGTGGAAGGTCAAGTGTAACATTTCGTCAGGATATTACGGATTTTAAATAAAAAGTAAAGAAATATTACGTTAGCTTCATTTATTAAAGCATCATTTCCCAAAAATGCGGGAAATTTAAATCTTTTGATATACCAGTGTAATTCAAAATCATAATTATAATCCATGGTAAAACCTCCAAAGTTTGAATAATAACGAATTACAATTTATTTCCAGAAACATAAAATATATAAACACAAAACTCCCAAGCTAGCCCACGCTCCGAGTCTAAGCCTCACCAGCTCCACCTGCAACATCATCTGTTCACGTGTACCGCGTACACGATCATTGCCAAACACAAGCAGATAGAGTGAGCTAAAAGATAAAGCACAAACGTACTTAAAACACACATATGTATATGTATAAACAATAAATACATCAATAACACAAACTCTTCTCTTATCCCGCATGGCCACAACTATACATGATATTATTTCCTTTCCATAGAACCTCCTCCTTTTCTCTCACATGGCCACAACCATGTATATCGATGCACCTCGCGGAAGACTCGTTACCTTCCTTTCACATGGCCACAACCATGTATATCAATGTACATCAAAGAAACTCATTCCAGCTCTTCCACATGGCCACAACCATGCTAGTCGTGTTCTACCTCTTCTATTAAGTATCTTAAGGCGCCTTGCTGCCACACCTATCGGCCATAACCAATAGAGCAGGTGCGGGAACCATGCTACGGATCACACACCGTAACGCCAGGTGGAGTTCCGAAATACGAACATAGTCCGTAACGTCCTAGGACTACCAAACTCGTCAGTGAATCACTGAGGAGGGCAATCCATCCGGACCCATCCGTATTGGCCACAACCAGCACACTCACACCGGCACACTCGCCAACCCGAGCCACAACTCAAAGGTTGCTCGTGTTCATCCGCTATCCCGAGCCACAACTCAAGGAATTCATTCCGGGCCACAACCCACAGAATGCCACGTGCTTAACCCTATCCTGGACCACAACCCAAGGTTACGTTCCTGGCCACGACCCATGGAACACCAGCAAGCCCACCATTAAGATGCCTTAGAAGCATGATAGTTCACACATCCCCAAGTCCACCACTAATCCGTATATAACTACATAATCAATTGCATTTGAACACATAACCCTACCATCTTTTGTTAATCTTCATACCTTTGCCTAAGCACTCTAGTCCATCTAGCTTAAGCTAGATTACCTCGCCTAAGCGAGCACCATGCTCAGAACCAGCCTTGAACTCTCGCTTAGACGAGTTCACCTTTTGCCCAAAAATCAAACCTCTCACATGAGCTACGAGTCAAGCGAACAACAGAACATTCTTCGCGTTCTCGCTTAGGCGAGAGGCTCTCGTTTGAGCGAGACATTCTTTCGCTCAAAAGATTGAGATTCCCCCTTGAGCGGGATGTCAAACCAAATCACCAACCCCCTCGAATCCTCGCTTAGGCGAGACTTATCTCGCCTAACCGAGATGACCTCTCGCCCAAACCCCAAAATCCCCTGCCTGAGCGATAACCACGAGCAGGAAAAGATACGAGTCCCTGCATATCTCGCCTAGGCGAGCCTGGTTTGCCTGAGTGAAAAATGCAGGCTCTAGCACTGTTTCACGCACACAAGCACTACACTAGAGACCCAACACACTCCCAAAACATACCAATTCAGTTGGACAACATAGCACCAATAGAACAACATAATTTAGACGCAATAGAGACTCCCAACCTCAATTTCGCACCATAACAGCATACACAACACAGAATACCCATCATGTTCACGAAATTAGGTACAATTCTCAATAAAACAGTGCTCAATCACCCAAACCCCCAATTCATCACATGACTAACACGAAAATCCATGGCATAAAGTCATCATTTTCATACAATCAAATCAGAAAACAATATTACGGGTTCAACTCCCCTAACCTGAGGTTTTCCTTTGCCTAGCGTTTGAAATACGCGTCTCCCTTTGAACACCAATGCCCTTCTCCTTGATTCTATCCCAATTTAGCTATCCATTTCCCCCAACCTCACAATTCACTCTGGATTTTCGTATTCCTTTGCCTAAGCCACAATCACAGATGCCTAAACCCATATTCTCCCCTCAATTTTACCTTTTAAAGGATGTCTTAATATGGATTAATGCAAAAACGAAAATAAGGTTTAATGAGGCTTGTTATTACCATTCAAGAGCCATTATGGTTATTTTTACAGCCCCTACCCCTTGCTGCCCCTCTGATAGGATTTTCTATGCCTTTTTAAATTCAAGCCAATCCAATTGTTAGCAAAAAAAGAATTAAATGTGTGCCACCAAGGTTTGAACCCATGACCTTGCCAATGCCAAATCAAAGCTAAACCACCAAGCCAATTCATTTTTCATGCTAACCCACCCAATTCCAGTATTATATCATTCGAAACATGCTCCAACATATTATCAAAACAATAGTAATTAAATAAATACACAATTTGGCACACATAGGACTCAAACCCAAGTCCTCTCACACAACCAAAGTACTCTTAACCACTTGAGCTAGTACTTTTCCACGTCATACACAACAGAATTTAATGTCATAAATGCACTACCTACCTGCATTTATTAATTAATTAAATTTTGCAGATCTTACATCAAGGGTTAAAACCTTGATAGACAGAAATTAACCTTTATTTTTGCAAAATTTAGTTTGGAGTGAATGTGAAAAGGTAGAGAGAACCCTAGCGGAATGGGGCAGCCAAGAGGGTCTGAAAAACCACATTGTAATTACCATTGAATAGGCATTAAACCCATAATAAAGCCCAATTTTCGTTTTAGCTCTTTAGACCAACATTAGGAGACCTATAAAAGGTAAAATCTGGGAGAAAGAAGGGTTTTCTGCACTTTGGTCTATATGGCTTGAGAGGAGAACGAAAATTGGAGAATGAGAGGAGAGTTGTGGGTGCACAAGAGGCCGATTTGGGTGTGCAAAGGGGCTGAAGCAAAACAGTGGCCAAAAAGGAGCATTCATTTTTTCCAATTTGAACCAAGAAGTCCAGGTTAGGGGAGTTGTCCTTTGTACAAGTGAATTGATTGATGTGTGCTATGAATTTTGAGCATTTTTATTCTCAAATTAGTTCTCCATGATGTGAATCCCGTAGTATGCATGATATGATTGAAAATGTGGTTAGTTTGTTGTGGTGCAAAGCCTTTTTCATGACTTATATGATTTAGGGGTGAGGGTTTTGGTACAGGATCGTTATTATGAGTTAAGTTCTGGGTTATGGTAGTCAAAATGTGATGAAAAACTCGTTTATAAGGTGTGAGCGATGATGTATATTGAATGGTATTGGTTGAATTGGATATTGGCATGAATTGTGGTTGTTTTCGTGTGCGATCATAGGAGAATCTCTACAATTTTCGCCCAAGCAAGTCCATCTCGCCTAAGCGAGAGTTGCAGAGTCTCGTTTTGGGTTTTGGGTTCGCGTTTCTCGCCTAGGCGACTTGTGTTAGGGTTGAGTGACCAATACTCTCGCTTGGGCGAGAGAGGTTCGCCTAAGCGAGGTCACGATGAAGCCTGTGCGTGTTGAGCATGATTTCTTATCCAGGCGATGGGTTTTAAGGTGTTGAGCGACTGATACTCTCGCTTAGGTGAGAATGGCTCGCCTAAGCGAGGTCGCGATGAGACATTAGTGTTGATTGTGTTGAATCCTCGTCCAGGAGATGAGTTTTGTGTGTTGAGCGAACATAACCTCGCTCAAGCGAGCAGGGCTCACCTAAGCAAGATGTTGTGGAGCAGCCACTAGTTCATACTCGCTCAGGCGAGGTAGTTTAGCCTAAGCGAGACCAATGTTCTAGCTTGGGCGAACAGGTATGGCTTAAGCGAGAATGGCGAGGAGCCATGTTCTTATGCACTATTGGATTGTTTGCTTCTTATTTCCTAACTTATAGGAAGTTATATGCATGTGTTGTGGTGATTGGGCTTGAAAGACTAAGTCCATAGGATTCGGGGATGTGCTTGGAATGAGTCGCGAACGAGGAGTTTGTGATGGGTGGACCGCATGCGGAACATGAACAGTTAGTTCACCGGAGGTACTCTTGTTGGGATGAATGAGCGAGGGAGTTCATTTCATGCTCAACTTTGGAATGCTGTGAGCGAGAGAGTTCATAGTAGGAAAGGTGGGTATGCGGTCCGGGTCCGAACGAGGAGTTCGGATGACGGACGAGGGAGTTTGTGAAGCAGGACTACAAGCGGGATAGGCTTGTAGGTTGGACCACGAGCGAGGAGGGTCGTGGAAGTACATGAAATCCCAGATTTAGAGTACATGCATGAACTCATTGGTTATGAGTGTGGGAAAGGGGGTGTTTTATAAATAAATGTAAATTTATGAATGGGCTGGAAAGTAATTTCATATTTATTTATGTTTATGTGCATAGCTCACCCTATTTGTTTGTGTGTGGCGATGATCGGGTGATTTATTATTTGGGAGCAGATGATGTTTCAGGTGAGCTAGGAGACGCTTAGTGGCAGAGAGTGGGCCCAGTGCACGAGGGGATTTTTATAACTATTTTTATTTGATTTCCATGTAATTTGATTACAGTTTTTACAGTTTTGGATAATAATCTTAAAGTTGTGTAGATGGTTTTTTTTAGAATTTATAGACCATTAATGTTTTAAAGATTTAAATTTCCCGTGTTTTTGGGAAATAGACTATTTAATAAAAGAGGTATTTCATCATGCCTGTTTATTTAATTAGATTTTATTTTATTTTAAGTAATATCCTACCGGGATGTTACAATGTTGATTTCATTAAAACTGAATCTGGAAAAATGAAGTTCAATTTCACGATTTTCAATTGATTGATTTTCAAAATCAATCAGCTGATTTCACTTAACCAGATTATGTTTTTAATCTCTGATGCTCTGATGCTGTTTTAATCGACTAATTCTTTTTTTCGATGTGTTGATTTTACTTAAATTGTACATTTACTCACGAATTGAATTGTTAAGCTGACCCAGTCAAAGAAAGCATCTTTTGTCAGGTACTATCTGCTCCTAACTACCCATTTCATCAGCCATGTGTTACTTTTACAGAATTGTTTGACCAAAAAGCATTCTAGTGTACAATTCCAATGTGCATGTCGCTCACATGATCTGAACTGATTGATTCTCTCATAAAAACACATTGAAAACATCATGAATGCATGAGATACTATTTTGGACTGCATTAAATTGATTTGGGTAACCTAAAACAAATTAATTAGAAAAATCTGCACCATTTAATCAACTGTTTCTGAAAATCAGCTTGTTGAATTATAAATACTGCACTTGTATTGCTGCATTTGCATCTTACATCTCTTAGAAACAGTCATACCAACACTGATCATGCCTTGTCGTTCCCAAAGAGCTATCCAATTTGATGATGAGCACTCCACTCCTCCTACTCCAAGGTCTCCAAATCATGAAAGCCATGGAAGAATTGAAGCGTGGTTTGAGAATCATGAGGACAACATTCAAGTATTCCTCATTAAGATGAATAGGATATTACGGATATTACTGCTAGAGTTGTTTGTATCATCCCATCAGGATATTACGGATTTTAAATAAAAAGTAAAGAAATATTACGTCAGCTTCATTTATTAAAGCATCATTTCCCAAACACGCGGGAAATTTAAAACTTTATTAAATCTATTGATAGTCCAAAATTCCATAATTTATGAAACTCAAAATAATATAAAACATCCATAGTGTTTACAATTTATTTCAAAGCCATATATCATAAAAACTCCCAAGATATCCCTCCTCCATCGCCAAGCCTCACCAGATCCACCTGTAACATCATCTGCTCCCGTGTACCACGTACACGATCATCGCCAAACACAAGCAGATAGGGTGAGCTAACAGAATAAACCATATATTTATATATTCACAAAGATATAAGACACTCATATACATATATAACACATCATTCACATCAGGGAAAGTTCCTTTCGTTAATGCCATACCACATGGCTACCACCATGTGAATCGTGTTCTACATCTTCTAGTGATTACCCCAAGGTGACTTCCTGCCATACCTATCGGCCACAACCGATAGAGCATGTGCGGGAAACCATTGCTACGGATCATACACTGTAACGCCAGGTGGAGTTCCCAAATACAAACATAGTTCGCAACGTCCCAAGACTACCAAACTCGTCAGCTATTTACTAAGGAGGGCATTCCATCTGGACCCATTCGTACTGGCCACAACGAGCACACTCACACCAGCAACACTCGCCAACTCGAGCTCAACTCAAGGGTTCCTCGTGTTCATCCACCATCCCGAGCACAACTCGAGGGATGCCATTCCGAGCTCAACTAGAGGAATGCCACATGCTTAACCCCTATCCCGAGCTCAACTTAAGGGATACGTTCTGAGCTCAATTCAAAGAACACCAGCAAGCCCACCTTTGAAGCATCACTAAAAGCCTTGTAGATCACGCATGCAGAACTAGTAACCCAAAGTTGTAGCAGCAAAATCACCTGGCGGGGGACACGTACCGCCAGGCGCTGCCCACTTCTAGATCGCCTGGCGGGGGACGCGTACCGCTAGGCGCAAACGCGCCTCTCATTCTGCATAAAATAGTCAACTTGCTATTTAACTAGCCACATATTTTTTTGTGTTCCTGTGTCCAAATTCGCACCTATTCGACTAGATTAATAACCTAGTTAACTATGTCTGCAACAAACTTGGTTTGGTAAAGTTTTTGAGATAACTTTCAAATTAATTCCAAAAGTCATAAACAACACTACTAAATCCCTAAATAAGATCAGAACCCTAAATCCCCATTCTCAAATTGTTTTCAAAACTCCCAATTTCATTAAAACCCTAATGTTGAGAAGTTGTAGTAAGTTACCTATATTCCCTTTTTATTGTGCTATTTGAATTGTGTTGTTGTTGTTCATCCTTCCCGCAACCTTCATATGAGAAAAGAAATTTGTCGCTGCCATTGTTGATGATGAGGAAGGATCTCCATAAGCTGAAATGTCCAATTAATGGGATTGTAATCTTTCTATCTTTCTCCTTTTGTTTTCATTTTGGCTTAAATTGGTGTTAACATGTACACTGCCTGATCTAGTTTCAGAAGCGTAAATAGGATATCTCTTTTGCCTATATGTTGTATGAGCTGAATGTTGCATACATATTTTATATCATGTTTGTCCTTGCTATGCTGCATCTTTGTCTGAACAAATATTTGTGGTAGTGATACTGAATATGTCTCATAGTTTGCATATTTTTTTACTGTCAGTCCCTTATTTTTTCTAAATGTTCAAAAAGGGGGAGAAATTTGTGTGTGTTGTTTGGCTGTTTGTTCCTAGGGGGAGTAACCATGCATCTAGATTTTGGGATCAAGATTATTCTTTTGTGATTTATTGTACTTTGAGCTCATATGATAAAATTTGTTGTATTTGGTTTTCCCATTAAGTCCATGTTGTTATTTTCTTGGTACTTGATTTGACAATGTTGCTTGTACTTTGATATTCCAATTTCTCTTATCCGCATCTGTTGCATTTTACTTTGATACCATATTATATAATGACATGCATTCCATAGTTATGACATTCTATGATTTCATTGGCCTATTCCTCATATAGGGGGTTTCAAGGTAGGGGGAGCAAAGGTAGCCCATGGTTTTGAATGCTTTTTACTATATACTTCATTGAGATTGGCTATTTTTTTGCAGTGTTTTTTTTTTATCCCTGTTTTTGATCATGTCCAAAGGGGGAGAAAGGTTTGTTCTTCTATGCAAGTTTGTCCATCATCAAAAAAGGGGGAGATTGTTGTTGATTAAATGTATTTGAAATGTTTTTTATGATGTCCATAATAGCATGACATAGCATGATAATGGTTAACATGACATGTGTATAAAATCTTGAATCTGTTAATCTACTGCCCCGATAGTCGACTAGCCAACTAATGTAGTCGACTAGGCTCGTGCTGACAGCAACTGGTTTTATAAAACGGACTCTGCACCTGCTGTTAAAACAAGTTGTGCAATCAAAAGAAAGAAAAAAAGTGTGGAACAGGTTCTTGGAGCTATCTTGGAAGATCTTCTTGAGAATTTCATCAAGACACATCAAATTTGGCTTGGCAAGAAGAAGAAAATTCAGACTTGAAAAAGATGTACTCAATCTAATCTTTAGGCTGTGTTCTTGTGTTCTAAATATGGTTTGAAACTCTTTGATTTACTATTTTCTGGTTAAAGCAAGTGTGTGTGATAACCTTGCTGTTTTTTGTTGTTAAAGCAAGTGTGTGTGATAGCCTTGCTGTTGTGTGGTTGTGCAAGTGTGTGGATGCCTTGCGTGTGTGTTCCTTTATCTTAGAATTTAGATTTATCAAGTGTATTTGTAAATCTTGAAATTCTTGTGATATAGTGAATATCTCTAGCTGTGGTTTGCTAGATGAACTGGATGTAGATTCTTAAGAATCGAACCAGTATAAAAATTCGGTGTGCTTTATCTCTTTCTCTCTATATCTTGTCATAGTATAAATGCTCCATACATTAAGCATCAAAACATACTATTTCAATTGATTCAAAAGCAAAGGTTATTATCAAAATAATTTCAAAAGTGGTAAAATTGGGCAAAATTTTTTTATACCAATTCACCCCCCTCTTGGTTGTGAAATATTGGTGCATCAATTCTAACAAGTGGCACCAGAGCTGGTTAGTCGAATACATAGTCGACTAGATCCTGACAGATGGCCAATATTTCACAAATGCTTTCTGAAGGGGTTTCTATCAATAGACCACCTTTGTTTGCTGGAGAAAATTATCTTTTCTGGAAAATAAGAATGAAAATCTTTTTAGAATCCATTGATATGGGGGTTGGGATGCTATTGTAAATGGACCATTTATTCCTATGCATACCATTAACAAAGTGCAGGTTGAGAAAGACTTCAATTTGTGGACTGCGGATGAGAACAAGAAAGTGCAATATGATGCTAGAGCTAGATACATCATCTCCTCAGCACTCACCATGGAAGAATTCTACAAAGTTTCTACATGTAAGAATGCGAAAGAAATGTGGGAAACCTTGGAGAAAGCTCAAGAGAGCATTGAAGAACATGGCCATAACAATTCAGAAAGCAACAACAGCAGTAAAGATGTCAACACATGCTTCATGATTGATGTTGAGTCCCAAGAAAGCAAGATAAGTACTTCTAATTCTAATATTCAAGCAAAGTATGATGAACTTCTTGATACATTTGAAGAATTGCATAAAGATGCAAATGAACTTAATTGTTTAAACAAAAAGCTTAAGATGAACTATCAAGAGTTGGAAAATAGATTGGATCAATTAGAAGAGGCAAATAAGAAATTGGATTTTGATTTGGAAAATTTAGACATCATTCATAAAACCTCCTCTTGTAATTGTAATTCAACCTTGCAAGTTGAAAATTTTGATTGTAAAGATTGCAAGAACTTTAAAAACAAAGTTGAATTTCTTGAGGAAACTCTTGCAAAGTTTACAGCAGAAAAATCCAACTTGGATACTCTTCTTAATTCTCAAAAGCATGTAATGGATGAATATGGATATTCCTTTTCAAAGAAACAAAAGTCTTTCAAAAATCCTTTCTTTCATCCTGAGAAGGCATTCAATACAACTTTTGTATCTTGCTTTTATTGTTTAAAGAATGGTCATACATCAAATTCTTGTTATTTCAAAAATGTTGGTGTTCCAAGTGGAAAATATCTTTGGTTGCCTAAAAACACCATCTATGTTGCTAACATGAAAGGACCCAAATACAAAGTGGGTACCTAGATGTATTTTACCTGTTTTAGAGGGTTTGTGAAAAGCCTAATAATCAATGTGGTATTATTTTTTGGGCTGCACAAGTAAAGAAAAGTTCCAATCATTCCCTGCGTGAGTAAAACAACTTTTAACACTTTTTGATTATGTTTCTTAGGACATAAAAATTAATCTTTTTGCACCAAAAGTGTTTCCTACAAATACAAATTATGTTACTACATCTATGTTGTTATTCTTCAACATTTTAATGAATTAGGCATACTTGATTTCACATTTACAGCATAAAAATCTGCATCAGATTTTACTACTCTGCAGCAAATACAGTTGACTATCATTTTCATACTGCACCAGATTTGTCACCACTGCACCAGTTTTTCTGTTTCTGCATTACATAGTTGACTCATTGGTTAACTATTTTTTCATACTGCATCAGGTTTTCTCATTCTGCATAAAATAGTCAACTTGCTAGTTAACTAGCCACATATTTTTTTGTGTTCCTGTGTCCAAATTCGCACCTATTCGACTAGATTAATAACCTAGTTAACTATGTCTGCAATAAACTTGGTTTGGTAAAGTTTTTGAGATAACTTTCAAATTAATTCCAAAAGTCATAAACAACACTACTAAATCCCTAAATAAGATCAGAACCCTAAATCCCCATTCTCAAATTGTTTTCAAAACTCCCAATTTCTTTAAAACCCTAATGTTGAGAAGTTGTAGAAAGTTACCTATATTCCCTTTTTATTGTGCTATTTGAATTGTGTTGTTGTTGTTCATCCTTCCCGCAACCTTCATATGAGAAAAGAAATTTGTCGCTGCCATTGTTGATGATGAGGAAGGATCTCCACAAGCTGAAATGTCCAATTAATGGGATTGTAATCTTTCTATCGTTCTCCTTTTGTTTTCATTTTGGCTTAAATTGGTGTTAACATGTACACTGCCTGATCTAGTTTCAGAAGCGTAAATAGGATATCTCTTTTGCCTATATGTTGTATGAGCTGAATGTTGCATACATATTTTGTATCGTGTTTGTCCTTGCTATGCTGCATCTTTGCCTGAACAAATATTTGTGGTAGTGATACTGAATATGTCTCATAGTTTGCATATTTTTTTACTGTCAGTCCCTTATTTTTTCTAAATGTTCAAAAAGGGGGAGAAATTTGTGTGTGTTGTTTGGCTGTTTGTTCCTAGGGGGAGTAACCATGCATCTAGATTTTGGGATCAAGATTATTCTTTTATGATTTATTGTACTTTGAGCTCATATGATAAAATTTGTTGTATTTGGTTTGCCCATTAAGTCCATGTTGTTATTTTCTTGGTACTTGATTTGACAATGTTAGTTGTACTTTGATATTCCAATTTCTCTTATCCGCATCTGTTGCATTTTACTTTGATACCATATTATATAATGATATGCATTCCATAGTTATGACATTCTATGATTTCATTGGCCTATTCCTCATATAGGGGGTTTCAAGGTAGGGGGAGCAAAGGTAGCCCATGGTTTTGAATGCTTTTAGCTATATACTTCATTGAGATTGGCTATTTTTTTGCAGTGTTTTTTTTTATCCCTGTTTTTGATCATGTCCAAAGGGGGAGAAAGGTTTGTTGTTCTATGCAAGTTTGTCCATCATCAAAAAAGGGGGAGATTGTTGTTGATTAAATGTATTTGAAATGTTTTTGATGATGTCCATAATAGCATGACAATGGTTAACATGACATAGCATGACAATGGTTAACATGACATGTGTATAAAATCCTGAATCTGTTAATCTACTGCCCCGATAGTCGACTAGCCAACTAATGTAGTCGACTATGTGTGTAAAATCCTGAATCTGTTAATCTGTTGCCCCAATAGTCGACTAGCCAACTAATGTAGTCGACTAGGCTCGTGCTGACAACAACTGGTTTTATAAAACGGACTCTACACCTGCTGTTAAAACAAGTTGTGCAATCAAAAGAAAGAAAAAAAAGTGTGGAACAGGTTCTTGGAGCTATCTTGGAAGATCTTCTTGAGAATTTCATCAAGACACATCAAATTTGGCTTGGCAAGAAGAAGAAAATTCAGACTTGGAAAAGGTGTACTCAATCTAATCTTTAGGCTATGTTCTTGTGTTCTAAATATAGTTTGTGGAAGTGAGTTAAGTGAATGTTGTAGGTTTAAAATGCCTTTCTTGGCCAAGAAGGGGGGTCGAATTGGCTGAGTACTTAAAAATGCTCAATTAAAATTTGTAAAAACACTTTATATTTGAATTCAATTGACCAACAAATCAAATATTTATTATTGCAAGACCATACATTTTAGCCAATTGAAAAACAAAATTAACATATTAATTTGTTCATGCAGTATGATTCAACAAACTAAAATATAAAATGAACTAACTAATATTCAAAGAATTTCTATAGAAACACGGAAATCACCAAACTCACTCAAACAACATGTTTTATCAAACAAGACTGATTCCAATTGATATATCAGACTTAGTCATATCACCATATTACATAAATGAACATGTAAACCTTACAAAGATTGATTTAATGACTTTTCTTGAGATGTATAAGAAGAACTAGATAAGGGAGAGAGGATCACACAATTATTTTTATACTAGTTCACTCAATATCTAGGCTATATCTAGTTTATTAACTTGAGCCTGATACATACTATATCAAAAGAATTACAAAATCCTTCAAAGACTTCACTTTTGAATCTTAGGAAAACACCAAGATTCTTGAATCCCACAAGAATCTTAACCTCTACACTACGAGATCTCACTTGTAGACTTGGAATCACACTAGGATACACCAAGATGCATAAGAACAACCCAACCTTGGTGCTGGCTCTCCCTACACAACCAAAACCCATTCTTCAAGCTTTAAAACCAAGCCAAATTTGCTCCAAGATACAAAGATTTTTCACTCACGAGAGAGAGTTTTCCAAATGTGTTTCACTACTTTCGCGCTTAGAAATCTCAAAAGTTACTCCACTCTTTGAAAAACTAGCTAATAGCCTTATCATAAGTGAATTCAACAGGTTGATTTGTCCGTACAATTTATTGATTTCACTTTACTTAAGTGAAATTAGTTGATTGAATAACAATTCAACAAATTCAATACATCCATACCAGAACTACATGAAGCAAGATCTTTTAACTTGTTAAAACCTTTTTCAACATATTGAAAAGGACAAACACAAGACAAAAAGATATTTATACATATTTCATACAATCTACGAATTAAGTCCAATCTTCAAGCTTTGTGATCTTCATATCAATTCCAAATTCAATATACCTTAAGCTTGACCATCAACGAATCACATCAATTCTCCATCAATTACACATGATCTCATGCACTAGCTTCATCAAATCCATGCATTAAGGTCACTTGCTAACAAATGTTGTGTATGTCCATGAAAGAATGAGCTTTTATCCTATATACAATGAATCTCCTCTCCTAACTACAACTGATTAATTAACTCAATTCCTAACTAGAGAAGACTACCTAAAACTAATTAAACTAACTAAACCTAATCTAGACTATCACTTCTCTAAGCTTATCGTTGAAATCTGATCCAACTAGATGTGGTTAAGGGCACTCCAATGGTTACTTTGATCTTCAACATATCACAAGATATGCCTCTTAGAGCCTACAATGGTCTGGCCAATTATTTGAGCTTCAATTGTGAAAGTCAACACTTCAGCATATGAAGGCTTCAAGTTCTTTAGATTTTGCTTCCATTGTCATTTATGATTTTTCTTCCTTGAATTAGCATTTTACCCATTGCAATTCATGTATCAACTTGTTCTAGAATCACCAACTGAAATTATTATACGGGTTTACTAAAAAGACTACTTAACTAAACTAATCTACTAAACTAATTGGCTAAACAAGGGTAAAAGCAACTGCTCCATTTTGTCATCTTCTAGCCCTTTTCCAGTGTTTCTTAGTCCTAGCAAGTGTATTTTGATGCTCCTTGAAGCTTCCCAAAATTGGCACAAAGATACGAGTTGATTTCCAAATGTCAACCTAAAATCAACAATTCATATTTTGGCCAAAAAGTTGTCACAACAACTTTAGCTGTTGATTTTTTTCAGTTCTTTGCTCTTAATCATCCCTCAAACCACTCCATTTAATTGCCTTGGTTTATTCCTTTCTACACCAAATCAAGTTACACAAGTTAGCTCTTCTAAACCAAATAAAAAAACACATAAACAAAGTTAGCAACTAGTTTTTTTTTAACTAAAATCTGAAACAACTTGTACAACTAGATTCTAATTAGTCTAAACTATATTTATATACTAACTATAACTCTAATTAAAGAAAATTAATACTTAAATAATTGTCATGTACTAAGCTAATGTTATACTACTAAGAAGAAATATAAAGAAAACTAGAACCTAGGCAGCTATCACTTACTAATTAAAACTAGAGTGCTAACCCTAAAATACAAAACTAAGCTACTAAAAACTAAAGACTGACTAAACATTTCTAAAAACATGTTAAAACTACTAATTTTAAAATAAAAGAAAATGAGCAAAATAAGAGAATCTACTTATAAGCTAATTAATTAAAATCATTTCTAAAAAAAAGACATAATTAACTACTAAAAAAATAACAAAATATGTACTTAACAAAATAAAAAAGGAAACTAAATTGTGGAATATTGCAGGAGATGACTTTTCATGAATAAAAATTGGAAGTTGTATTTATGATGAATAGATATGAGATTTGTAAGGCTCACTTTAATTGCTGCCCTAAATTTAAAGGGGTTGCCCCAATTTGTTGGGCCTAAGGGTGGCCCATAGGGTGTCCCAAGGCCCCTAAAGCAGCCAAACACTCCCATTGTGCACTTACTTGCAAAAAACAAGTACCTTACTCCTTCCTTGTTCCCTCACAGAAGCTCTACTAGGGTTTGTCATTGTACCGTGTCAAGCAAGTCCAACCTCATTCCCGTACACGTGTGTCGATTTCCTACCGTACCTTCTTCATTTCCAGCTCTATCATCATGATTCTAAC